>NC_092782.1:53516102-54716102 GCF_047496795.1 Chiloscyllium punctatum
TACAAGGATCGGGGGGATGCTGGTCTGGGTGGGATGCTCTTCAGAGAGTCGTTGTAGATTCAGTGGGCTAAAGGCTTGCTTTGACAGTGTAGGAATTCTATGATTTAACTTAAGCAAAACTTTCAACTTTCTATCAAACTGCAATGAATTCACTAATGGAATTTATAGGGGTGAGTTTGACCGTTTTGGTTAAGTTCTGTAATAACATACTGTGCTGTAAGGGCTATTTTTAAATGGTGAGGAATCCAGTAAGATATTGAACATTTACAACATGAAGAGATTTCCTGTAAATGTTGAATTGTGATTGCTTATCATTGTATTTCAACAATTTTGTGTATTTTTTATTTCATATTTCTGCATTTTGGATATTCTCTTTATCTGCGTCTTATGTTTTCAGAAATTGCATCTTTAATGCTTTGCAAAATGTTTTTCTGATCTTGTTGCCAGACAATTAAAACTGTATTGACTATATATTTAATCTTTGGATTAATTTCCTGTTTAGGTTTCTTTGTTCCTGGTTTCCCAAAACTGTTACGATTTCAAGAACACCATGATCGGATTTTGAAGAAGTTCATGCCAAAGCTTAAACAGCATTTAGTGAGTATCTTTAAGTTTTGAAGAACTCAGAGATAAGAAATCTTGTAAAGATATATTACCTTGAATCTTCAGCTTTAGCATAACTATGTTATAAGCATAACTATGACATCATTACAGAGCAGTCTCATGCTTTGTTAGCTTAATTCATTGCCACTGCCTGCCAACTCGAGAGCGCGCAAAATATATTTTCCTAATCAACCTGATTGGAGATGCTCTGACACACATCTGGAGCAGATGGGATTGAAACCCAGGTCTCCTGGTTCAGGAGGCACTGCTGCATCACAAGACCCCTTATGAAACATCTTCTCTTTGCTGTGTCGTGGTGTGGAACATCTTAAGATCATCAAAGGCATGATACAAGTCCAAATTTTTTCAATAGCATGGATAGCAAGCTTGACTGTAAATCTGATCAGGTTTCACTCACTGTGCTGCAATGTCATGTCTCAGGGTTGTGACAGGTATTACCTAAGAGCCACCTAATGTTTACAAAATGTTCTGAAACAGCCGAAGGAAGAATAGATTTAACTTTGATAATGTGGAAAATGCCACCTAGTTGTTTAGAAAATAATTTACTGGGATTTTGGTGAGAAGAAATAACATGCATTTGTATCCTAAGGAAGTCTCTTGATATATTATAACCAATTCATTACTTCTGAAGTTCTGTGACTGAAAAGTAAGTAGATAATTTCTCATCAACCTGGTCAGATTTGTCGTTACACACCTCTAGAGCAGGGGAGACTTGAATCCAGGCCTTCTCAGGTAAGGACACTGCCCTGTGCCACAAGAGCCCTCTGAAAAATAGATAAAAACCTGGCAGCCAAACTGCATACAGGAAGGTCCCAGAAATGTTGAATGGTTTACAGGAATCAATTGAATTCATTTTTGGTGCTCCTGTTAGAAATTGATGACCTTAACATTGGCAGAACTTCCTGTTCTTTTAAGTAATGCTGTGAAATCCTTTATGTTTATCTGAATAGGCAGGGCCTTGGTTTCACATCTTGCCCAAAAACAGCATTTCTGGCAGAGTAGCATGTCTTCATACTGACAGTGAACTGTTAACTTGGTTAATGTTTCATGTTCTAAAATCAAACTTTGAACCAGGTGCACAGGAGAGTGCTCCGAAGTGAACTCAACTGATATGATTAGAATTATTGAAGCAAAATGTCACATCGTAACGTTTTGCAAACTATGTTGAAACCTGAAATCAAATAGAAATGTTTTACCTCTCTCTATTTTTGAGGAAATTAGATGCTTCTTTGAGATGTATAATTGTTGCTCGATGGAAAGTAGTTGCCTGAAAGACTGGGGTTCTTTCTAAGTTTCATTGCTAAGTTCATGGTAGGGTCAGTGAGTACTGGGTAAAAACAATGACTGCAGATGCTGGAAACCAGATTCTGGATTAGTGGTGCTGGAAGAGCACAGCAGTTCAGGCAGCATCCAAGTAGCTTCGAAATCGACGTTTCGGGCAAAAGCCCTTCAGGAATAAAGGCAGTGAGCCTGAAGTGTGGAGAGATAAGCTAGAGGAGGGTGGGGGTGGGGAGAAAGTAGCATAGAGTACAATGGGTGCGTGGGGGAGGGGATGAAGGTGATAGGTCAAGGAGGAGAGGGTGGAGTGGATAGGTGGAAAAGAAGATAGGCAGGTAGGACAAGTCCGGACAAGTCAAGGGGACAGTTACTGAGCCGGAGGTTTAGAACTAGGGTGAGATGGGGGAAGGGGAAATAAGGAAACTGTTGAAGTCCACATTGATGCCCTGGGGTTGAAGTGTTCCGAGGCGGAAGATGGTCCGGAGTCCGTGTGGGATGAGTTGGTTACAGAGGCAGGCACTGAGGAAGTGAATGTGGCTGTGGTAGCGAGTTTGTTTCACGACATGGTTGAAGAGCTTATCTCTCCACGCTTCAGGCTCACTGCCTTTATTCCTGATGAAGGGCTTTTGCCCGAAACGTCGATTTCAAAGCTACTTGGATGCTGCCTGAACTGCTGTGCTCTTCCAGCACCACTAATCCAGTATCAGTGAGTACTGGGTTCAAACTTCACTCGAGAGATGGAAGCACAGTATCTACCTTGGTACAATGATATAGTATTGAACGTGTGCTGTGCTGTTGGAACTGCCTTCTTTAGGGTGCAACATTAAACCATGGCCTCATCTTCCCTCTGAGGTGAACAAAAAACACTTCACTATAGATCAAAGGATTTTTTTTCTAGTCTCCTGGCCAACATTTATTCCTAACCAACTTCAGTAAATATGATTTAATGCTCCTTTATTTTGTGGCTGTTTGTGAGACCTTGAGCAAATTAGCTATTCTGTTTCCTGATACATGCCAAAAAACCTATTTGATTGCAAAGTTCTCGATCACAAAAGGCACTACATAAATGCAAGTTTTTAATTGTATAAGCATTGCTAGGTTGTATAGAACTTGAATATTGCTGAAAGATTTTCATATTTCACTCATCAGGACAAAGGTAAGAATGCCAAATTTCAACAATCTCAGTTTATACCAGAAAAGAAAATGGTGCTGATTACTTGGCGAGTTTACTTGCTTTAGCTGAGATATTTCTGTGGGGCAAACAGTGGGAAACTACAGATTCAGCATGCTTCCAGGTAATTCATAAAGTTACTAAGTTTGAATATATGACTGAACAAAGGTTTACAGAATATCTATAATTGGCTCTTTTAGCAAATGTAAATGAGCAGCTTTATAAGCTTGACTGTCTTAAATTGATTGTTATTGAAGTTGTTAGTCCATTCAAGATTGTTTAGCAAGAATTGTCCAATTATAGAATTAACATCTAAAAGTAGACATTTGTATAAGGGAAGGCAGAGGTGCAGTGGTAATGTCTCAGGACTAGTAGTTCAGGGTTTAAGTTATCTTTGTGATATGGGTTGGAATTCCATCATGGTGGATGGTAAAATTTGAATTCAATAAATCTGAAAATGAAAATTAATCTAATGGCAACAGTAGAATCATTATTGATTTTCATAAGAGACCATATGGTTTTAGTGAGTTTTGAGAAGATTTGTAGTTCAGGTTGAGGTTTTGGATGTAGGTTTGCTCGCTGAGCTGAAAGGTTCATTTCCAGATGTTTCGTTACCCTACTAGGTAACACCTTCAGTGGGCCTCAGGCGAAGCAATGCTGAAAATTCATGCTTTCTATTTACATGTTTGGGTTTCTTTGGGTTGATGATGTTATTTCCTGTGGTGAAGTCACTTCCTGTTCCTTTTCTCAGGGGGTGGTAGGTGGGGTCTAACTCTGTGTTTGTTGATAGAGTTCTGGTTGGAACGGCATGCCTCAAGGAATTCTCGTGCGTGTCTCTGTTTGCCTTGTCAGAAGATGGATGCGTTGTCCCAGTCGAAGTGAGGATACAAGTGAGAGAAGGTCATGTCTTTTTGTGGCTAGTTAGTGGTCATGTATCCTGGTGGCTAGTTTTCTGCCTGTTTGTCCAATGTAATGTTTGTTACAGTCCTTGCACGGTATTTTGTAAATGACATTAGTTTTGCTCGTTGTCTGTGTAGGGTCTTTCAAGTTCATTAGTTGTTGTTTTAGTGTGTTGATGGGTTTGTTGGCTACCATGATGCCAAGGGGTCTGAGTAGTCTGGCTGGGACAAACATCCATCCGAGGACAAGCCGAAATGACATCACAGAAAATGAGATCACCAACCCAAAGAAACCCAAACCTATAAATAGAAAGCAGGAAGTTTCAGCATTACTTCGCCTGAGGCCCACTGAAAGTGTTACCTGGAAGGGTAACAAAACGTCTGGAAATGAACCTTCTAGCTCAGCGAGCAAACCTACATCCAAAACTATCTGGTTTACTAATGCCCTTTAAAATCTCTCATCCTTACCTTGTCTGGCCTATGTATAAGTCCAGTTATCTGGAGTACTGCATGTAGTTTTGGTCCACTTACTTGATGAAAAATTTAATGCATTGGAGGCAGTTCAGAAAAGATTCACTCAATCAATTCCACAGATGAAAGGCTTAGAGAGGAGGCATTGAACAGTTCAGGCCTATACTTGTTAGAATTGAGAAGAAAGAAAGGAGACTTAATTGAGGTTTCCAAGTTGTTAAAGGAGATTAATAGAGTAGATTTTGAGCAGATGTTTTCCCTTCTGTGGCAATCTTGAATGGGGGGGGGGGTCATAGTTTAGAAAATGGGAAACAGATTCAAAACAGAGATGTGGAACAATTGTATCCCTCAAAGGTCATGAATCTGGAATTCTCTGTCCCACATTGTTGTGGGTGCCACAGCACTAAATAAATTTAGGGAGTAGATAGACTTGTATTTAGTAACAACTTAGTGTTACAGGGAGCAGGCAAAAAAGTGGAGTTGAAGTGAAATGAGATCAGCCATAATCTTACTAAGTGGCATAAATTGTCTACTCCTGCTCACAGTTAAATTCTTCTACGCACAACAAAGTAGTTAATACTTAAGTGCCTTCTGAAATGGCCTAGAAAACCATTCTGTTGAATCAGGCCATCACAAAATCTATAGAGTCATAGAGATGTACAGCATGGAAAGAGACCCTTCGGTCAACCCGTCCATGTCGACAAGATATGCCAACTGCCAGCACCTGGCCCATATCCCTCCAAACCCTTCCTATTCATATACCCATTCAAATGCCTTTTAAATGTTGCAATTGTACCATCCTTCACCACATCCTCTGGCAGCTCATTCCATACACGTACCACCCTCTGCGTGAAAAAGTTGCCCCTTAGGTCTCTTTTATATCTTTCCCCTCTCACCCTAAACCGATGCCCTTTAGTTCTGGACTCCCCGACCCCAGGGAAAAGACCTTGTTTATTTACCCTATCCACACCCCTCATAATTTTGTAAACCTCTATAAGGTCACCCCTCAGCCTCCGACGCTCCAGGGAAAACAGCCCCAGCCTGTTCAGCCTGTCCCTGTAGCTCAAATCCTCCCACCCTGGCAACATTCTTGTAAATCTTTTCTGAACCCTTACAAGTTTCACAACATCTTTCCAATAGGAAGGACACCAGAGTTGCACGCAATATTCCAACAGTGACGTAACCAATGTCCTGTACAGCCGCAACATGACCTCCCAATTCCTGTACTCAATACTCTGACCAATAAAGGAAAGCATACCAAACTATCCTATCTACCTGCGACTCCACTTTCAAGGAGCTACAAACCTGCACTCCAAGGTCTCTTTGTTCAGCAACACTCCCTAGGACCTTACCATTAAGTGTATAAGTCCTGCTAAGATTTGCTTTCCCAAAATGCAGCACCTTGCATTTATCTGAATTAAACTCCATCTGCCACTTCTCACCCCATTGGCCCATCTGGTCCAGATCCTGTTGTAATCTGAGGTAACCATCTTCGTTATTCACTACACCTCCAATTTTGGTGGCATTTGCAAACTTACTAACTGTACCTCTTATGCTCGCATCCAAATCATTTATGTAAATGACAAAAAGTAGAGGGCCCAGCACCGATCCTTGTGGCACTCCGTTGGTCGCAGGCTTCCAGTCTGAAAAACAACCCTCCACCACCACCACCCTCTATCTTCTACCTTTTGAGCCAGTTCTGTATCTAAATGGCTAGATCTCCCTGTATTCCATGAGATCTAACCTTGCTAATCAGTCTCCCATGGGGAACCTTGTCGAACACCTTACTGAAGTCCATATAGATCACATCTACTACTCTGTCCTCATCAATCCTCTTTGATACTTCTTCAAAAAACTCAATCAAGTTTGTGAGACATGATTTCCCATGCACAAAGCCATGTTGACTATCCTGAATCAGTCCTTGCCTTTTCAAATACATGTACATCCTGTCTCTCAGGATTCTCTCCAACAACTTGCCCACCACCAACATCAGGCTCACCGGTCTATAGTTCTCTGGCTTGTCCTTACTGCCCTTTTTAAACAGTGGCAAAACGTTAGTCAACCTCCAGTCTTCTGACACTCATCTGTGACTATCGATGATACAAATATCTCAGCAAGAGGCCCAGCAATCACTTCACTAGCTTCCGACAGAGTTCTAGGGTACACCTGATCAGTTCCTGGGGATTTATCTACCTTTACCCGTTTCAGGACATCCAGCACTTCCTCCTCTGTAATCTGGACATTTTGCAAGATGTCCCCATATTTCCCTGCATATCCTTTTCCGAGTAAATACTGATACAAAATACTCATTTAGTATCTCCCTCATTCTCTGCAGCTCCACACAAAGGCCGCCTTGCTGATCTTTGAGAGGCCCTATTCTCTCCCTAATTACCCTTTTATCCTTAATGTATTTGTAAAAACTCTTCGGATTCTCCTTAATTCTATTTGCCAAAGCTATCTCATGTCCCCGTTTTACCCTCCTGATTTCCCTCTTAAGTATACTCCTACTTTGTTTATACTCTTCTAAGAATTCACTTGATCTATCCTGTCTATACCTTACACATGCTTCCTTCTTTTTTTTAACCAAACCCTTTACAATATTGTGTCCAGTTTTGGACCCCACACCTCAGGAAGGACATACTGGCACCGGAGCGTGTCCAGCGGAGGTTCACATGGATGATCCCTGGAATGGGAGAAAGTGAGGACTGCAGATGCTGGAGATCGGAGCTTAAAAATGTGTTGCTGGAAAAGCGCAGCATAAGCCCTTCTTCAGGAAGATCCTCCTTCTCCTTGGACCCTGCCTGACCTGCTGCGCTTATCCAGCAACACATTTTTAAGCTCTGTTCCCTGGAATGGTAGACCTAACATACGATGAGCGGCTGAGGATCCTGGGATTGTATTCATTGGAAGGTTATGGGGAGATCTAATAGAAACTTACCAGATAGTGCATGGTTTGGAAAGGGTGGATGCCGGGAAATTGTTTCCATCAGGTGGGGATACCAGGACCTGTGGGCACAGCCTTAGAATTAGAGGGGGTCAATTTAGAACAGAAATGAGAAGGCATTTTTTCAGCCAGATAGTGGTGGGCCTGTGGAATTCGTTGCCATGGAGTGCAGTGGAGGCCGGGGTGTTAAATGCCTTCAAGGCAGAGATTGATAAATTCTTAATCTTGCAAGGAATTAAGGGATACGGGGAGAGTGCGGGTGAGTGGTGTTGAAGTGCCCATCAGCCATGATTGAATGGCGGAGTGGACTTGATGGGCCAAATGGCTTTACTTCCACTCCTATGTTTTATGGTCTTATCCAAGTTATTTACTTGGATGTTCACTGTAAGAAATTGATCCAACCGCAAGTTTGGATTTTTCTGAAAATGAAGTCCTGATGCAAGCTCTCCATTATCAGCAGAATATGGATTAATGGCAATAACGGGCAGCTTGCCAAGAACGACAGAACTAATTTTCCCATTGGAAGGAAAGTGAGGATGTAGAAACAGATGTGGAATTTCTCTCTCATTTTGTTCCATGTTTTTCCGAATAATTTCTCATTTAATTAAAGGTGACAAACTTTGATCCAATCTTTAGTACTTTTTGAGACTATTTCCTGATTCAGAACAATGATACGTGTAAATGGTAAGGGACTGTGTTCACTAATAATTGAGTGGGGTAATGGAATAGATTCACTGATTTTCTTTTAAAGTTAGAGGACTTTATGACATATGTAAGTAATGTCTTTCTTGTTTATGAAAAGTGATGGAATAATTTAAGATGGTTTAATGGTTTATTTTTATTTAACAAAACAGGATTCCCAGGATGTGTTTACAACTTTGTATACTATGAAGTGGTTCTTCCAGTGTTTTCTGGACCGCGTAAGTATGGGGCTGGTGGGATGTGGATGGGGCATCTTTATTTAACTGTGGTATGTACAGTATTTGTTTAAATGGCATTAATGTTGCAGCCAGTTTATACTTGGTCTACATAATTGTGGATGTGAGACTCTCACAAACCAGGAATTTTATTGAAAATTGAATTGTTCACACATGCAATTCTGTCTCTTTTGGATGATGTTCTGTGGGCATTTGAATTATAGCCACTACATCATCTAACAATACTTTATTGTGTGTAATTACAGCTGACATTTGAGTTTTTTGCTAAATGCAAACCTTCTACAGTTTTTCTTAATTTTTAAATTATTGGGAAATGCATTATGTGGGCAAGTAAGCTTGTGGAAATTACAGATTGTCTCAGTGGAATATTGGACTGAGTCACACTGTCCTAGGTTTTCCAAGTTAAAAAATCTTACAAGGATCTTTTGGTAAAAGATGGGAATATTGGTCAGAATTGCCAGTGCAAATGTCCTTGAGTTATTCCTTCTGGAAGGTATTGTTATGATCAAGGTGGGAGGTTTTCTTCTTGATCCCCCTCCTCCACTGGTCACGACAAATTTTAAATTTAACAAATGTAGTGAAAAGCCCTATTACCTTGGTTTTCAAGTGTCTGATTCAGTATTAGAAACAATTTAGCCAGGTTTCTTCAGACAATACTAAATAACAAACTTGTTGCAAATATACTTATTCAAACAAAGCTGTAAATGTTAGTGACAAAAAAAGACTGCAAAGGTATAACTTGTGTTCTAACATCCCAACTTAATATGAGGCAAATATTGGTAACTGACAAATAATAATTAAACACCCCACAGAACACATCAAACAGCAATTGTGATCAAAGCTGGTCCAACACATTTTTTGTCGGCCTCCCACCAATGTTATACTGTACTCCGTCAAATCTCATTAAAATTTCACAAAGGATTCCAATCTTTTTTGGTAGCTTGGCCTAGAAATTCTCTCTGCTGCTCCATCATCGTGGCCTGCCTGAATGACTGACTGTACACAGTCGGGTGCTTCACCTTTATTTCTTGGGACTACACTTTGCTGGATTCTTACAATCTGAACCTCAGCAATTTCTCACAGGCACTCCTCTAGATTTCTACAAACAACAAGTTTCAACAAATCAGTACCACTTGAGTTTGTTTCTTGAGCTTTCATCTGGCTCAGTTGCACAACACAAATACTGCTTGGAGGTTTTCTTCACCTTTGCTCAAGGCTACAATGAAATATAAGTAGCACATAACTTCTTCTGAGCCTCCACAACGTTCAGGAATTAACTGCCTACTAACTCCTCAAACTTTGTCCTGAATTCTAACAGCACAGAGACATGCAACTTATTTTGACTCCTCACCGAGACCCCAATTACACAGACTTGATGTAATTCAGTTGCCTATTCAGCAGTACAGCTTAATAGTTCTTTAATGCATGGATCTTATTTTTGTCTTAGTTGTCAATCAACTAACTGTGACCCCTGAACTATTTTGAGTGACCAATTGGAAATTTCCCAGTAAGTCAACTCTTGTTTCTAGGGAGTATTGAGCACATCTAATATTTTGGAACAGTCAACTGTAGCACTTGGCAGTGGGACTCAAATGTAGTACAGGGACTGTCCCCTGAACATTACAATGTTCACCGTGTACTAACTTCTATAGTATAATGTAATTCAATATTAAAATAATTCCTCAATGTGAATTAATATTAAACAAGGATGGAAGTTAACAATGATGGTTACTTATAGGAATATATACCTAGACCAGAATTGAATGGCCCCTGAGTAATGTGCTGATGAGCTTCTGCTATCCATAGATCATATATTTTCAAAAAGGAAGTTGTTGGAGGAAAGAAAGAATTTGATTTTTTTAAAAGCAAAGTTACAACATTTCTCATAAGATTTCTTCATCACTGACTGAATTGTGTATGATATTTTTGTATTGTTACGATATGTTAGGGACTGTCAATGCATAAACGAAGAAATCCGAAGCTATCAGTAAATTAAGTTACAAGATTTCACATTTTTAAACAAAAATAAATTTAATACACAGGAAAAGATATTAACTAAAGCAAGCTCAACAAAATACTTACAAAGACTTGTGCTTTAAGCTCAATTACACAATTTAGTTTACCTACCCCCAAATGCTTTCTTACTTTCTAAAGTCTTTTAAGGTTTGTACATTTCTTTTTTTGAACAATACTAAAGATATATCACAACTGTCTTGAATTTCATTTGGTTTCATTTCTATGTTCCAGCTGATCCCTAATGTGTAATATTTCATGGGCCCCTTATGTTTAGTATTTGGCTAAATGAAAATACATTTTTTCTTTAAAAATCATGACTGTGGATTCCATAACTGAAGTATGGGCCTCTCTTTCTGTCATTTATATAGTGACTTAAAATATCAGAAACATCTTTGGTTTCCAATAGAACACTGCTGTGATTTCAACCTGCAACCATGCTGATTACTTGCAAAACCCCTATAAAACAATATGACTTGTCTTTCAGTGAGAGATCTCTGGTAGATTTCTTCTTTTTAGCTTCCAGCTTAAGAAATCTTCCAGCTGTTTTGATCTTTGCCAACTTTATCTTGTGTTGAATGCCAGTTCCCAGTAGCAAAACTGTCATGGATTTAGTGAGTTTTGAGAAGATTTGTAGCTCAGGTTGAGGTTTTGGATGTAGGTTTGGTCACTGAGCTGAAAGGTCACGAGAATTCCTAGAAGCATGGCATTCCAACCAGAACTCTATCAACAAACACATCAAGTTAAACCCCATCTACCACCCTCTGAGAAAAGGAACAGGAAGTGACTTCACCACAGGAAATAACATCACCAAAGGAAATGACATCACCAACCAAAAGAAACCCAAACATATAAATAGAAAGCAGGAAGTTTCAGCATTGCTTTGCATAAAGTCCACTGAAGATGTTACCTAGTTAGGTAATGAATCGTCTGGAAGTGAATGTGTCATGGATGCTGGATCTAGCATTTACTCTACAGTAAGTGTAGCTCTAGCTTTATCTCCAACTTCTTAAGAAACTACATTGATACAAGACCCAAAGCTGACACAGTCTCCAAGCTGCTTTTCCAAACATCAACCAGCCTTGTCTGTGCCTTAACTGAATCTCACTAAGTTCCCCTCATTTCCAATGCATTCTGCTGCATACAATTCTTCCTGGAAAGAAATGCAAATTAGTTCCATTTTTATTTCCAAATTATTTCTTAATTTGGGAATAATTCATGTCCTTCACTTCAAATATCTGCAGGCACCATGACTTCAGTTCTTTAATTAAGTAGGACAACTTGCCATCTTACAATTTTCATCCTTTTACTTTATCCAGAACTTGCAATTTTTTTTTAAGTCCATGGTTTGACAGCCTGTCAACTTTTACCAGAATTTTTGCCACTATCAGTTCTGACGTTAGGCATACCTGACAGGCCCTGAGAGTGGAATATGAACTGTTTCCAGAAGCAATGACAAAGATTTCCTGCCGCTTCCATTTGATTGGCTCTTGTTACGGCACCTTATGGCTTACGTTATGGCACCTTGTCCAGGTGATTCTATAGTTAACACATTTTCTTAGAATGAGTGATAAAAAGCTTTTTAACCCTGGTACGCACCTAGGGACATAACAATCAAGCATGCCAGTTCTAACGTTTATGTGCATTTCCATTAGATGTTTAATGGCAACAATCGGAAATGAAAATGCTAGTCACTTTATATTTTAAACAAAAAAATTATGTATGGTATGTCTTATTGTTTGATTACTTGTCATATCGGCAACCAGCAAGAATCATGCATGATATATAATTTGTGTCGGAACTGCATTGTTACCTGTTTTCTGAAATCCTATGTGCCATAATACTTCAGATTTTCAGTTTGAAGATCCAATTCATCACCTTCACAGCTTTAATTTGACTGTTTCCCGCAGGCTTCTTTTTACAACCCAATAGCTTAGACTTGGGCTATGATGCAGTATATGAAGAAACTATCAGACTGCAGTTTCAGATAGTAGAATTCAACAAGCATTGAAGATTTACTTTGAGGTAATAGCTACACTACTCTGGTTCGTAAATTATCTTTGAAGAGCATACACATATGAGGGAAAAGTCTCTATTTTCATTAGCAAGAAAAATATCAAATTAAAAACAGGAAAAGGTATTTGATAATAGGTACAAGAGCAAAAGTCAATTTTAAGTGAATCTCCTTGAAGAAAAAGTGAATGAAGGCCAGAGCATTTGTGCATCAAATGGTAACCTGAGGGAAGTATAAAATTGAGTTGAAAAGTGATCAAAAGAGAAAAAATACAAGCTTAATCAACATAAAGGTAAATAAATTAGCCAAGAGTGACAGATTTTAGAAAATCTGATTTTGTGGATCATCGTTGGCTTTTTTTTCTGCCAAGCAGAAGAAAGTAACAACTGATTCCATTAACTGGACAAACGTATCATTTAAGGTTTGCATTAATTTTAAAACACATGCACCTGCATATGAATGAAGCATGTCCACCATGGAACCATTAGGTGTGTTAAGAAGCACCAGGAGGTTCCAGACTGTCTACTTCAAATTAATTGCAAAATAAATTTGAAAGCTAATTAAATCCACGGTGATTAACAATTTATGATTCTGAATTTGTACCTTTGTTTTAGTGCTTCCATACTGTCCAAGTGAAACATTCCTTTCAGCTAGTAACCTAAAACCATGGTTAATTATAATTCATTGAATAATTGACCACAAATCAAGTTGAAATACCAGGGGTAGGCGAATATGTTTTACGCAGTATAGTCAGGCATTCTGCAGACAATCGACCTTTCATTTAAAATGTCAAAGCTATTCAGTTTGAATACATTTTATTTTATGGTATTTTGTACGGAAGCTATCCTTGGCATTTTAACAGTGTGGCATCTTGCACTGACTCATTTGAAGAATGTCTTTACCCTTGGCTCATAACTTTTTGTTTTGCATTCTAACAAGTATTTCTGATAACAGTCATGTGCTTTGTTTAAACAGCCAAATTTCTGTCTGAATGAGTCTAGTACTCGTTAATTTCTGGTGGGATTGTCATACCAAATAGAATCAGTCCACTTTTTCTTTGATCTCCAAGTTGCAACGTATGCAGCATCACTGTTCTTTTAATCATTTAATTTATTTGCTATGTAACTTAGCAAAGTTGATTGTATTCTCCCTACCCATAGAATAGAATCATGGAATCCCTACAGTGAGGATGCAGGCCATTCGGTTCAACAAGTCCATACCGACTCTCCGAAGAGTAACCCACCCAGACCAATTCTCCTACCCTATTGTCCTATATTTATCCCTGACTAATGCACCTAACCTACACATCTCTGAATACTGTGGGCAATTTAGCATGGCCAATTCACCCTAACCTGCATGTCTTTGGATTGTGGGAGGAAACTGGAGCATCTGGAGGAAACCCACACAGACGTGGAGAATGTGAAAACTCCACACAGACAGTCTCTGAGGCTGGAATCGAACCTGGGTCTCTGGCACTGTGAGGCAGCAGTGCTACCCACTGAACCACCGTGCTGCCCCCATGTAATTTAGTTTTTAGAAGTCTGAAGGTAGTCAGGATTTGGCAGTTTTTTGAAGCCACAGAATGTAGAACTGAATTGATAGGGCACCAGTTCATACCTGATAACAGTCAGGTTTTGCAGTCTTAGCTATACTTAATGAAGATAATAAAGAGATTAAAAAACTAGGATCTCAGAAACACTAATATCAGATTTACTCCCAGTGCCATGTGTTCATGAGCAGCGTTGAGTGATTGAATCTGTAGCTGGGGATTTGGTGTAGGAGGGAGGGTATCAAATTCCTGAGGCTTTGGAATGGTTCTGGGGTAGTAGGGGTCTGTATAGGATGAATTGGTTAAACCTTAGGACAAGAAGTAACATACAGATGTGTCATGACATCTCTGAACACGTTGATTAGAAAATATCTAGCAGAGAGATTTGCTTGTGCTATTGGGGAGAGTTTAAATTAGCTTGGCAGGGATAGAAGCCTAAAATTGGGAAGCAAAACTGGTAACGAAATAGAAAAGGTCTGAACAAAATTAGAAGACTGATTAAATGAAGCCAAGCATCAAATAGGATTTGAATGCAGAAAATTGTTCAAAGGACATAGTTAGGAATGACATGCTTTCAGAAAGTAATCAGCACTTGCAACAAGGCAAATCCTTTGAATAATTAAATGGATATAAATGGATGTTATTTATTTGCAACTACAGAGAAGTTATTAGTAGACAACTAAGACTGGGAACTGAATATTCAAGGATATACATCATTTAGGAAAGATAATCTTAAAGGAAAAGGGAACTCAGGACCAGCACGTTCTTGTGAGAATGAAATATTTAAGAACTTGGATCAAAGATTTTGAAAGTTTAGTCAAAAAGAGAAGAGAGGCACATGTAAAGTTTAGGAAACTGAAATCAGACAAGGCCATTGATGAATATAAAGGAAGCAGGAAAGAACTTAAACAAGGAATTAGGAGGGCAAGTAGGATGAAGGAGAATTCCAAGATATTTAATATGTCTATAGCAGTAAGAGGGTTGCGAGGGAAAGGATAGTTCCATTCAAATTTAAAGGGAATATGCATGGAACCAGAGTAAGTATGTGAAATCCTTTTAACGAGTACTTGGCATCAGTACTCACCAGAGACAACGACATGGATGATGGTAACATTGGGCAGGGAGATGTTGATATATTCCAGAACATGTCCATATTAAAAAGGGTGTCGTGAGAAACATTAAGGTAGATAAGTCTCCAGGAGTAGGTGGGATCTATCCCAGGATACCGATAGAGGCAAGGGAGGAAATTACTGGGCCCTTGACCGAGATAATTTTATCCTGTTCAGCCACTGGCAAGCCCCAAAAGACTGGAGGATAGTCAGTGTTGTTCCTTTGTTTAAGGACAATAAGGATAGACCAGTTAGCTTTATATCAGTGGTAGTGACATTATTGGAGAAGATTCTTGGGGACAGGATTTACTTGCATTTGGAAAGAAGTGGGCTCATTAGAGATAGTCAGCATGGCTTTGTGTGGGGGAGGTCTTGTCTCACAAATTGAATTTGTTTTTGAGGAAATGATCAAGATGATTGAGGCTCGGGCAGTGGACGTTGTCTACATGGACTTTATTGAAGCATATGACCAGGTCCCTCATGGCAGGCTAGTCCAGAAGATTAAGTCACATAGAATCCACAGTGAGTTGGTAAATTAACTACACAGTTGGCTTGGTCATATAAGACAGAGGGTTGTTGTGGAGATATTATTCTGACCGGTTGTCTGTGACCAGTGTTGTTCCACAAGAATCAGTGCTGGGACCTCTGTTGTTTGCATATGTATAAATGATTTGGATGAAAATGTAAGTCATCTGATTAGTAAATTTGCAGATGGCAGGAAGATTGGGTTTTGTGGGTAGGAAGGTTGTCAAAGGATTCAGCAGGATTTAGATGAGATGGAAAATTGTGTAGAGAAATGGTAGATGGAGTTTATTGTGGAAAAGTCTGAGGTGATGCATTTTGGGAGGTCAAAAGCAAAAGGAAAGTATACAGTAAGTGGCATGACCCTTTGGAGTATTGACATGTAGGAGGAACTTTGCGTGCAAGCCAATTCTCTCCGAAAGTGGCAACACAAATGGATAAGGTAAAAAGGAGAGGTACAGCATGCTTGTCTTAATCTATTGGAGCACTGAGTAGAAAGGTTAGCAAACCATGTTGCAACTGTATAAAACTTTAGCAGGGCCATATTTAGGATGTTGTTTGCAGTTCTGGTTGCCACAATATGAGTAGGGTGTGGAGGCTTTGACGAGGTTGCAGAAAACATTTACTACGATGTTCCCTGGCAATTCACTGGTAACACCATTGAACGTCAAGGGATGCTAGTTAGATTGTCTCTTATTACTGATGATCATAACCTGGCATTTATGTGGTGCAAATGTTACTTGCCAGTTGTCAGTCCAAGCCTGGATGTTATCCAGATCTTGTTGCATGTAAACATGGACTTCTTCAGTATTCAAGAAGTCACGACTGATGCTGAACATTGTGCAGTCATTGATGAATATCCCCACTTCTGATTTTACGACGAAGGTAAGGTCATTGATGATGCAGCTGAAGATAGTTGGGCTTAGGACACTACTCTGAGGAACTCCTGCAGTGGTGTCCTGGAGCTGAGATGACTAACTTCCAAAAGCCATGACCATCTTCCTATGTGCCAGGTATTACTCCTACTACTGGAGAGTTTGCTCTCTGATACCCATTGACTTTACTTTTGCTAGGGGTCCTTGATGTTACATTAATTTATATAAAGTTGAAAGCACAATCTTCGTGAAATTTTCCAGTTAATTCAGAGTAAACCTACTTGTTGTCAATAATATCATCTCTAGTTTTCATGCGAAGTTCTAATTGCTTCCTAGTCATTGTGACTTTTAAATGAGTATGAAATAGAAGAATTGCCTCAGTTACATTTTTGTAAACATCTATTGTATATCAGCTCTGTGATATAGTTTTTCAGAAATCCTGTGGATTATTTCACAGGATGGCCTGAGCTCAAATCCCACCTGCTCCAGAGGTGTATAATAACAACTCTGAACAGGTTGACTAAAATATCTATGCTGATGGGTAAGCTTGTATTTATATTCAGAATTTCTAAACAGTGCACCTATATCCAAGAGCTTAACATTAGAATCATTAAAAGACTGTCTTTTAAGTCAAGTTTATGAGTGCACGTGAAAAAATAGTATGATAAACTACAATAAGTAAATAATTTTGATAGTTTTGTTTTCTTAGAGTAAAAATTCACACACTCTTCAATTCCATTTCCACTTACTTAAGTTGTTGTTTATTTTTGTAATCCAAAATAATTGTCTATCAAGTGGCTCCTCCTCATAATGTCAGATACCAAAACATAAGACTGCACAGATCTTCTCTTGTTTAAATTAATTACCCAGTTTTCTTTTTACCTATGTTTTTCTGGCATTTTTAGAAGTTTTGCATTAATGAAGAATGGTTTAGACATAGTAAACCAAATACTTTACACAAATGTTTTTGTGTGGGACTACAGAAGCATTTTAAAATAAAGATTCTAAATTAATAAGGGGGAGGCTATGTTTCAATAGCATGTTGATTTTTTTTTGCTTCACCTTTTACTGAATGGGGATTGGGTGGAACATACAAATATACTTAATCTGAAAAGATAACCCTAAGGTTTTACAGAGGCAAGTTGTGACACTCCTCACATTACCGCCAGTATGGTGATGAACAACAATATCTTCTGAAGATAACTAAATCTAGGTGGTCACATAAATTGCATCTGAAGATTCTTCAGGAACTAAGGAAGGAAACTCGAGGAACTCTGTTACAAATCTTCAGAACTCACTGAATACTAGAGAACTCTCTGGAGATGAGAAAAACGCAAACTGTTTCTATTTTTATAAAAGGGCAATTAAAGATTTCCAGGTTGGTTCAAGTTTTGAAAATCTTTATTGGAGAGAAGACCATGAACAGCTGGACAGAAATAAAATACAAAAGGTCGTGGACATTGACTCATGAACTTGAACAAATTTAGCCATGCAAGTGTCCATCTTGTTTGCACAAGTAGACATCTTAATACAAGGTTGCATTGCACACTTTTAAAATACTTCCTAAGTATAAATGTTCATATTTTGTGCTTTCAAATTTCTGTAGTATTAAGTTCGTTGAGTATTTGGTAGAGTAGTGCAGGACTGTATTTCAGAGCTTAGTTCTTTTAAAGAAAACTTCTAATTAAATTGTTCTTGTTTTATTTGTGCACGCCCTTATTTTTGACTCATGGGAGAATATGTTTGTTCCTTACAACTACAACATTTAAAATATGCAAACCTGGTTGGATTTGTCATGAATCTCTGACACGGGCATAAAACAGGATCATTGACCTAGATGTGTTGTCGTACACTGCTTCTTTTGTTTAAAAAAAAGTTGTGTATAAAATGATGATATTTAAACCTGAAATATTGCTTAAACCACCAAATAAGTACTGGGCAGTGCACTTCAGCTTAGTCATTGAATTTGCACTTAAATTAATCAGCTGAACCACAAATTTATCCCAAGGGAGCCTTTTATTTTCATCCATTTCAATCCATAATTTCAAGAATTGCTCTTCATTAATGAGCAATACAGCATACATCTGGAGGGTCAATAATTTTGCACATTAAGCCACTTACATTTTTACAGATAAATTTAACAGAGGCAATGGTCAAGTACAATGTATTGGTTGAAAATGTTTGTCTTAAGTTTGCAATAATTGTAATCATTGCAATTGATGCAACAGAAACATACTGTCACCACTTTCAATTTCTTGTTAAGCTTATATAATAGTTGAAGATCCAAAAATTGTGATTGCTCCTATTCCAGGATAGTAGTTTACAAGTCTCCAGAGGTTTTACTAAAATATTGCAAACTCCTGATTTCTTGTACTAGCTTCAATTCTGGCTAACACAAAATTGCATGCAAAAATTAAAGTGCAAGAAAACCAAAATTGAACCCAAATGTAAGAGGGTTTAACGTATTAGCTCGAGTAGCATAGTGTATAAAGTAGGGAATCAAAAGTATCTAAACTAGGTTAAAATATTTTAAGTTGCTGTTTGATGTATCAAGAATATACTTTTTAAGAAAGGCAGGAGAATAGGATCAATGAATCTAAATTGTGAAAACTTAAATTTAATTGATGAAATAATCTTTGTATTATGGAAGGTATACAGGTTTTTTTGCTTAATAATGATGGTATAACTAATCTGTCTGATGGAACAGTAGAAATGACAATTTCTGTCTTTTGGTCAGATCAACAATTTTTAAAACATCATCCCTTCCAGCTGTCTGGGCACCTATATTTATCATGCCATAACTTTAGTCATATTCATATCTTTACCTATGGATTTTCCTAATGTTTGCTTACTTGTTATAAAGGATCTTGATTTTTTTTTCTAATCTAGTTGCAAGTGAGAAAGTTGTTAACTGAAGCAGTTTCTTCTAACCACTGTTTGGCACAAAGGAAATAATCAGTTCTAAAGCAAGCTAATAGATTTTTAGAAACATTGTGTGAATCCTGAATCATTTCTAAGAATATTTATACACTTGTTTTATTTTAATTTGCCTTGGCACAGACTCCCTTCACCCTTACATTGAGACTATGGGACATCTACATGCTAGAAGGAGATCGAGTTCTCACAGCAATGTCATATACTATTCTTAAACTGCACAAAAGTAAGACAATTTCGTTCACTATTCATGCATTGTTTTGTTCTTTTCCCTTTCTACCTTCTAGCAATCCAATTATTCGACATAACCTGAATGATTTCAATATTGTGCAATTACAAACTGGTGCTAGTAGGTTTAGATCAAATTTAGTAACTGTTCATATCTATTCGTATACCTTTGCATTTTAGTGTAGTGGAATGGATTATTTGTAAAACAAAAAATATTGCCAACTTTGATTTTGATTGTTGCTATTTAATTGATACTGTTGGTACTGTTACAGTTAGGACTCTGGAGAGAAGAAAGTTGAGAGGAGATTTGGAGTGCAGGTTCATAGTTCCTTGAAAGTGGAGTCGCAGGTAGATAGAATAGTGAAGAAGACATTTGTATGTTTTCCTCTATTGGTCAGAGCATTGAGAATAGGAGTTGGGAGGTCATGTTACAGCTTTACAGAATGTTGGTTGGGCTACTTGTGGATTATTGTGTGCAGTTCAGGTCTCCCTCCTATCAGAGGAATGTTGTGAAACTTGAAAAGGTTCAAAAAAGACTTACAAGTATGTTGCCAGGGTTGGAGGATTTGAGTGAGAGGGAGAGGCTGAATAGGCTGGGGCTGTTTTCCCTGGAGCGTCAGAGCTGAGGGGTGACCTTAGAGGTTTATAAAATCATGACTGGCATGGAATAGGGTACATAGACAAGATCTTTTCCCTGGGGTGGATGAGTCCAGAACTAGAGGGCATGGGTTTAGGGTGAGAGGGGAAAAAATTTAAAAGGACTAATGGGCAGCCTTTTCATGCACAGGGTGGTGCATATATGGAATGAGGTGCCAGAGGAAGTAATGGTGGCAGGGACAATTACAACATTGCAAAGGCATCTGGATGGTAAATGAATAGGAAAAGTTCGGGGGATATGGGGCCAAGTGTTTGCAAAGATGTTTTGAAAAGCATGAGCCCCTGGACAGAGTAGATAGGGTAAAGCTGTTTCCACTTGTGCCCTCTCAGTCTTGATTATTTTACAAGTTTAAAGTGAATTGATGTTGTTAGGGTAGTGCTTGGAAATGTGATTTATGGCATGTTCAGTTGAGGCATTCAAGAGGACATTGGACTATTTGCGTAGAAATTGTGTCCAGGGATATGGGAAAAGGCAGGAAATTGGCACTTCATAGTAGAGTCAATGCAGATGCAGTGGGACAAATGGTCTCCTTCTGTAGCATAAGATTTCTCTGATTCTCCCAATTCAGATTTGTATCAGTTGAGTTTGGTCATGTTTCCCAGGTGTTTCTCCTGACCCTGCTCAATCTTTTATCTGATATTATCAACTTGTTATGAAATGGATATAAATCAATTATATATTGAGGTGGCAAGGGAAAAGCAGCAAACATAATTGTTGACTTTATTAGGCGAAATACCAATTATGCGACTCATCAATATATTTTTCAGAGGATTTTGTTAATATTGGAATAAATGGTAGAGACTGCTACAACTACAACAATGCCAGTCAGGACAGTGTTTAACCGGATGATTTTGTAATGTTCACTGCCAAATAATGTAATTTGTTAGAAATTAAGGCAATAATTTATCTTCGGGAGAAAAGCATAATTAAGAGTAAAAGCAAGCTTCTTGTGGAATGAATTGAAAAGTTAAAGCAAAGAAGTAAAAGCACACAGTTTATGAAATTGGCAGTACTGGCTTGAACTTTTTGTTCACCATCTAATGGTTATCATGTGTAAACCTTCCAAGGTGTTATACTGAAACAGGCTGATTCCATGTGGTCAACATTAATTTCTATTAACTTTTATCATCTGTTCTTCTGTGTTTTATACTATTGAATCTACTGTATTTTAGAGTGGTTAATGTATCACTGATTGCTCTTGCTTTTTTCAGCCACCCTACTTTCCCATTCTGCATAGGGAATTCAACTGCCATTGGTGTCGTACCTCACTGACACCAATAATCCTCAGTATTTTACTTTAGTTACCATTATTCATCATTTGGAGGTGCCGGTGTTGGACTGGGATGTACAAAGTTAAAAATCTCTCAACACCAGGTTTATTTGGAAGCACTAGCTTTCGGTCCACTGCTCCTTCAGGTGGGTGTGGAGTATAAGATCGTAAGACACAGAACTTATAGCAAACGTTTACAGTATGTTGCAATTGAAGTTTCAATATATAATTTAAGTTGCATCACACTGTAAATGTTTGCGATAAATTCTGTGTCTTACGATCTTATACTCCACAATCACCAGATGAAGGAGCAGCGCTCTGAAAACTAGTGCTTTCGTTAATCATCAATGATCCTAAACCTTGACTACCTGGAGGATATTCAGCAACTTGAAAGGGAGGTATTGTTTTTGCGAGGGGGTGGGGGGGGGGGGGGGGGGGGGGGGGGGCGGATTACGTGTGTACGTAGAACATGGAACAATACAGCACAGAACAGACCCTTCGGTCCACGATGTTTTGCCGAGCATTTGTCCTAGCTTAAGCACCCATCCATGTACCTATCCAATTGCTGCTTAAAGGTCACCAATGATTCTGACTCTGCCACTCCCACAGGCAATGCATTCCCTGCCCCCACCACTAAAGGACCTACCCCTGACATCCCCCCCTATACCTTCCACCCTTCACCTTAAATTTATGTCCCCTTGTAACAGTCTTGTACCTGGGGAAAAAGTCTCTGACTGTCTACTCTATCTATTCCACTGATCATCTTATAAACCTCTATCAAGTCACCCCTCATCCTTCACCGTTCCAATGAGAAAAGGCCTAGCACTCTCAACCTATCCTCGTACGACCTATTCTCCATTCCAGGCAACATCCTGGTAAATCTCCTCTGCACCCTCTCCAAAGCTTCCACATCTTTCCTGAAGTTAGGCGACCAGAACTGCACACGGTACTCCAAATGTGGCCTTACCAAGGTCCTATACAGCTGCAACATCACCTCACGACTCTTGAATTCAATCCCTCTGCTAATGAATGCTAATACACCATAGGCCTTCTTACAAGCCCGATCCACCTGAGTGGCAACTTTCAAAGATCAATGAACATAGACCCCAAGATCCCTCTGCTCCTCCACCTTACTAAGAACCCTACCGTTAACCCTGTATTCCACATTCTTATTTGTCCTTCCAAAATGGATAACCTCACACTTGACAGGGTTGAACTCCATCTGCCACTCCTCAGCCCAGCTCTGCATCATATCTAAGTCCCTTTGCAGCTGACAACAGCCCTCCTCACTATCCACAACTCCACCAATCTTCGTATCATCTGCAAATTTACTGACCCACCCTTCGACTCTCTCTTCCAAGTCATTAATAAAAATTACAAACAGCAGAGGACCCAGAACTGATCCCTGCGGAACTCCACTTGTAACTGGGTTCCAGGCTGAATATTTACCATCTACCACCACTCTTTGACTTCGACTGGTTAGCCAGTTCTCTATCCAACTGGCCAAATTTCTCACTATCCCATGCCTTCTGACTTTCCGCATAAGCCTACCATGGGGAACCTTATCAAATACCTTACTAAAATCCATGTACACTACATCCACTGCTCTACACTCATCCACATGCTTGGTCACCTCCTCAAAGAATTCAATAAGACTTGTAAGGCAAGACCTACCCCTCTCAAATCCGTGCTGCCTGTCCCTAATCAAGCAGTGTCTTTCTAGATACTCATAAATCCTATCCCTCAGTACGCTTTCCATTACTTTGCCTACCACCGAAGTAAGACTAACTGGCCTGTAATTCCTGGGGTTATCCCTATTTCCTTTATTAAACAGGGGCACAACATTCGCCTCTCTCCAGTCCCCTGGCACCACCCCCATTGACAGCGAAGACGAAAAGATTATTGCCAACGGTTCTGCAATTTCCTCTCTTGCTTCCCACATAATCCTAGGATATATCCCGTCAGGCCCGGGGGACTTGTCTATCCTCAAGTTTTTCAAAATACCCAACACATCTTCCTAACAAGTATCTCCTCTAGCTTACCAGTACGTTTCATATTCTCCTCTTCGACAATACGGTCCCTCTCATTTGTAAACACTGAAGAAAAGTACTCATTCAAGACCTCTCCTGTTTCTTCCGACTCAATACACAGTGTCCCACTGCTGTCCTTGATCGGACCTACCCTCGTTCTCGTCATTCTCATGTTTCTCACATATGCATAAAAGGTCTTGGGGTTATCCTTGATTCTACCCGCCAAAGATTTTTCATGCCCTCTCTTAGCTCTCCTAATCCCTTTCTTCAGCTCCCTCCTGGCTATCCTGTATCCCTCTAATTAGCAACGCCACCCCCCCTCCTTTTTACCAGCCCCCCCCCCCCACCCACCCCAGGTTACATCTGTAACCAGGAACCTCCAACAAACATTCCTGTCCCTCTTCTATCCATGTTGCCGTGATGGCCACAACATTGTAGTCCCAAGTACCGATCCACGCCTTAAGTTTACCCACCTCATTTCTGATATTCCTTGCATTGAAGTATACACACTTGAACCCATCTCTGTGTCCGCAAGTATTCCCTGTCAGTGCTACCTTCTCCACAGCCTCCCTACATTCTTGGACATCCTGAAAAACAGCTAACCTACTTGCTGGACTACAAATCCGGATCCCATCCCCCTGCCAAATTAGTTTAACCCCCCCCACTGAAGAGTGCTAGCAAACCTACCTCCCAGGATATTGGTGTCCTTCTGGTTCAGGTGCAACCCATCCTGCTTGTACAGGTCCCACCTTCCCCAGAATGCAGTCCAATTGTCCAAATACCTGAAGCCCTCCCTCCTACACCATCCTTACTGCCATGTGTTCAACTGCGCTCTCTCCTTATTCCTTGCCTCACTGTCACATGGCACCGGCAACAACCCAGAGATGACGACTCCTGTCTGTCCTAGCTTTTAGCTTCCAGCCTAACTCCCTGAGCTCCTGAATGACCTCCCCACCCCTCTTCCTACCTATGTCATTGGTGCCAATGTGCTCTACGACTTCTGGCTGCACACTCTCCCCCTTAAGGATTCTGAAGATACGGTCCGAGACGTCTTGGACCCTGGCACCCGGGAGGCAACAAACAATCCAAGAGTCTTGCCCATGTCCACAGAACCACCTGTCTGTCCCTCTAACTATAGAGTCTGCTATAACTAGCGCTGTCCTCCTCTTCCCCCTTTTCCTTCTGAGTAGTTGGTTTTGGTCTTTACCGCTCAATCAAGCCACTGGAAATGACAGAAGCAGGAACCCAAGCTGAATCTTCACTCTAGCTGAGGGTTATGTTTGGGATAGCAATGGCACTTCACAACTTTGTTTAACATGAGGTAATTCAAGTTCAAAGATCAAATCTGTGACATTCTAGCCTTACAAATATTAGTTTATAAAACAAAAATAATTATAGCAGGTTAATTATTAGACATTGACATTCAAGACATAACTATTAATAAAAGCACAATACCGTGGATACTCAAGGTCTGAAATAAAAATATGTGCTGGAGGAACTATATCTTGGGGGGGGCGGGGGTGGAGAAGCAAACAGGAGTAAGCGGAATAGATGGTTAAAGGTTCCTGAAATCAAAAGACAAAAGGAGTGCGAAAGGTATTACAAAAGGGATATGGGTGAAAGATATAGCCAATACAAATGAGATTTTGGGGGGAGGAAGGATGGGTGGAGGATATAGCTCATGGTCTGCAGTTATTCAACTCGTTGTTGAGTCCTGAAGACTATGATGTGCCTAAGTGAGATTCTGTTCCTCCAGCTTACATTGGTCTTTGCTGGATTATTGCAGCAAGCCTGAAGCAAAAATGTTAGTGTGCGGACGAGATGGTGTATTGAAATGACAAATGAAGGTTGAAGTTCTTCCTGAGAACAGAGTTGGAGATATTCTGTAAAGTGGTTATCCAATCTGCATACTGTCTCTGCCAGTGTAGAGAAGAGACTGCACTGTGAGCAGCTTATTGAAAAGTAATTGAAAAATAGTAGATTGACTTGAAAAAATTGAAAGTAAATCACTGCCTCACATGAAAGGTGTGTTGGGGCCTTAGCTAATGAAGAGAGAGGATTTAAAGAGGCAAGTGTTGCATCTTCTGCGATTTCATGGGAAGGTGCCATCGAGGGATGAAGAAAATTTGAAAATGGAGGAGTGGACTAGGGTATTGTAGAAGGAATGGTCCCTGCAGATCCCTGACAAGAAGGGAGGGGAAGACGTATTTGGTCGTGGTATCCTGCTAGAGATGGTAGAACTCACAGAATGATTCTTCTAAACGCAGAGACTGGTCGGCTGGAAAGTGAGGGCAAAGGGAATCTTTGTTGTCCTGAGAGAGAGAGAGAGGGGGGAAGAATGAAAGCAGCAGGGCAGGAAATGATCAGAATCATTAGAGAAGCAGAATGTGAGGAAATGTAGTCAAAGTAATTGTGGAAGTCAGTGGGTTTGTAGAGAAGGATGGAACTTTGAAGAAAGGATGATTAAGTTTTCCAATTCCAAATATGAGTAGAAAGCAGCTGGAAAAAGGGAGAGGTCCTGTATAAGGCTGCAACAAGGAACCCACATAGCCCACAAAGTGACAGGCATAAACATGGAAATAACTAGAATGGGATCCATGTGGGTACCTATAGTCACACCATTTTCTAAAAGTGAGGTGCATAAAAGGAAAAATTGTTTAAAGTGAGAATGAACTTAGCCAAGCATAGGAGTTTGGTGAATGGGAGCGAATAAGGCTACCTTTCAAGGAAGAAAAAGAGACCATCTGATGGGGTAATGGAGATGTAGAGGAATGACAAAATCTTGTTAAGGGAAGACAGTTGTTGCAAAGGAGGGTCCTCTTAGTCTTAGCTTTATAGAGATATACAGCACAGAAGCAGACCTTTTGGTCCAACTCATCCATGCTGACTAGATATCCCAACCTAACCTGGTCCCATTTGCCAGCACTTGGCCTATATCCCTCTAAACGCTTCATATTCATATTCATATACCCATCCAGATGCCTTTTAAATGCTGTAATTGTCCCAGTCTCCACCACGTCCTCTGGCAGCTCATTCCATACACGTATCATCCTCTGTGTGAAAAGGTTGCCCCTTAGATCCCTTTTATATCTTTACCCTCTCACCCTGAACCTATGCCCTCTAGTTCTGGACTCCTCCACCTTAGGGAAAAGACCTTGTCTGTTTATCCTATCCATGTTCCTCGTGATTTTATAAACCTCTATAAGGTCACCCCTCAGCCTCCGCCACTCCAGGGAAAACAGCCCCAGCCTATTCAGCCTCTCCGTCCAGCTCAAATCCTCCAACCCTGGCAACATCCTTGTAAATCTTTTCTGAACTCTTTCAAGTTTCACAGCATCCTTTCAATAAGAAGGAGACCAGAATTGCATGTAATATTCCAAAAGTGGTACTGGAAAAGCATAGCAGTTCAGGCAGCATCTGAGGAGCAGGCTGCTGCCTGAACTGCTGTGCTTTTCTAGCACCACTCTAATCCAGAATCTGGTTTCCAGTATCTGCAGTCATTATTTTTACCTATATTCCAAAAGCGGCCTCACCAATGGCTTGTACTGACCCAACATGACCTGCCAACTCGTTTTCTCAATGCTCTGACCAATAAAGGAAAGCATAACAAATGCCTTCTTCTCTATCCTACCTACCTGCAACTCTACTTTCAAGAAACTATGAACTTGCATTCCAAGGTCTCTTTGTTCATCAACATCCCCGAGGACCTTACCATTAAGTGTGTAAAGCCTGCTCTGATTTGCTTTTCCAAAATGCAGCATGTCACATTTATCTAAATTAAACTGTATCTGCCACTCCTCAGCCCATTGGCCCATTTGATCAAGATCCCGTTGTAATCTGAGGTAACCTCCACTGTCCGCTACATCTCCAATTTTGGTGTCATCTGCAAACTTAATGAGACCTCCAATGTTCGCATCCAAATTATTCCTGAAGAAGGGCTTATGCCCAAAACGTCGATTCTCCTGCTCCTCGGATGTTGCCTGGCCTGTTGTGTTTTTCCAGCACCACATTTTTCAACTCTGGTACTCCAGCATCTGCAGTCCTCACTTTCTCCAAATTATTTATATGAATGATGAAAAGCAGTGGACCCAGCACCGATCTTGTGGCACTCCACTGGTCACAGGCCTCCAGTCTGAAAAGCAATTGTCCACCACAACCCTCTGTCTTACACTTGAGTCAGTTCTGTATCCGAATGACTAGTTCTTCCTGTATTACATAAGGTCTAACCTTGCTAACCAGCCTCCCTTGAGGAGCCTTGCCCAAACACCTTATTGAAGTCTAAAAAGATCATGTCGACTTCTTCAAAGAACTCAATCAAGTTTGTGAGACATGACCTTCCACACACACAACTAGCTGACAATCTCTAATCAGTCCTTGCCTTTCCCAAACATTGTAAATCCTGTCCCTCAGGATTTCCTCCAGCAATTTGCCCACCACCGATGTCAGGCTCTCTACTCTTTCTATCTGCACAGATGCTGCCAAACCTGAAGTTCTGCAGCATTTTCTGTTGTTCTAACATACTTAATAGTTTGGTTTTTGAAAGATATACTGTAATATGCTGTTGCATACAACTGTATGGACCAAGAAGGTCTAAACCTCAATTTCTGGTCTGTTTTAAATTTCCTATTTTCACTGAGATCATTTGTGGAAGCACTAAAACTTGCCTTGAGAAACTGTGTAATTTGCTCAAGGTCTGGTCCTTATAGCTATGCTTTGACTTCCCTGGAAAAACTTGGATATCTGATAGATTGAACATTGCTCAACTACAGGGCAACACCCAATCACTTGAAAAATACACTGTTTAAGATTGCATTTTTTTATTATGTACATGGGATGTAGATATTGCTGATTAGGCCAACATTTATTGCCCAACTCCAATTGCCCTTAAAAAAAAGTGGCAGTAAGCCGTCATCTTAAACTGCTGCAGTCCTTCGGTTATAGGGACACCGCAATGTTTTTATGAAGAGAATTTCAGGATACTGACCCAGCAACAATAGTTCTAAGTCAGGATGATATGTAGCTTGGGGTGGAATTTGCAGTTAGCGTTGTTTAAATACGCCTGCTGTTCTTCTAGGTGGCATGGGATACACATTTGGAAAGCACTGTAGTGTCAGTGACCCCTTGGAGAAATACTGGAAATCTGCTGTTCCTAAACAACCATAATACTATTTATTTTTTCTCCCTCACCTAAGGGGGAGCATAGGAGGAGGGGAAGAAAAATGTATGTCAAGCAAAGAAACTACTAAGTACATAAGTGCAGGGACACACTGTGGCACCGGGTGGTGAAGTCTATATTTGTGTTGGTAATTTTCCAATATGATCAGTTCTTTATTTCTGAGGTGTGATTAAGTTATGAAGCAAAGACTAAATGTTTTATTACAGGAAGGTTAAAGCTGAAGAAGGTTACAGCAGAATATATACAGAATATATTGCTTCCTCAATTCATTGAACAGAAAATAGTGACTAAGTCAGAAATCCAAAGAAGAGAGAAGCAAATTTCTTCAAAATGGTAAAGTAATTCTGTTTATTTTTGCAGAGCATTTGATAAAGTTATCAATGGAGGATCTGATAGAATTTCTGCAGGAGACTTTGGCCAAGGACTTTTTCTTCGATGACGACTTTGTTATAGATCAGCTGCAAAACTCAATGTCTGAGTTGAAACGTAATAAACTGGACTTGCCACCAGCAGGTGAGATTTTCTGTATGGCCATTACTAATAAAAATCTCTTTTATCTTTCTTTAAAAAGATGAAAGAAATCTGGTGATTTTAGGGAAAGATTGTTCGTGTTTGTTCATGTATAGGTTTCTCTGATTTCTGTTACTTCTTCTGATCTCTTTCCTGGTGTTGGATGTTTAAAAAAAAGGATGCTCATATTCACTTGACCGGAATAATCAGTAACGTTCTTGCACGTTACTGAGTTGCACCTTTTGCAAACAGATAAGAAGGATCTTAGATATTCGTTAGCAATTGACTGGTCTTTCCATTCGTATGTTTATGGAATACTGAATAGAAAAGCTAAATTGAAAGGGAGCATGATAATAGAAATGATTTAGAAGGTGACATCTAAGAGGCCTCATGAATTTCTGCAGTGCGTCTTATGGGTGGTACACACTACTGCAACTGAGTGTCAGTGGTGGAGGGACTGGATGCTAGTGGACATGATGCAAATCAAGCAAGCTGCTTTGACCTGGATGGCGTCAAACTTCTTGATTATTATTGGAGCTGCACTCATCCAACCAAGGAGGGAGGATTCTAGCGTAGTGCGGACTTGTGCCTTGTAGATAGTGTACAGGCTTTGGGGAGTCAGGATTTCAGATACTCAGTGAGGATTTCTAGCCTCTAATCTGCTCTAATAGCCACTGTATTTGTTTGGCAAGTCCAGGTGAGTTTCGGGTCAATGGTAACCCCCAAAATGTTAATAGTAGGTGCTTCAGTGGTGATAACGCCATTGAATGTCGAAGGGCAGTGGTTAGACTGTCTCTTTTTGGAGATGGTCACTGCCTTCCATTTGCATGGCATAACTGTTATTGAGCTGGAATAAATTGAGCTGTTCCTTTTGGGTCATTGCACATTGTACTTCACTGGTTTTGACAATAGCAGCTCAACCATTTATTGGATATTCTAGTTCATGTGCTTTGCATCATGTTATTTGTTCTATTTTAACTGTATTCCTTATAACCCGAAATGACAGAGAATTACTTTGAGTTCTGCTTAACCATGAAATCTTATTATGTTTCTCTGCTGCATTCCGTGAAATAAAGAGTTTTTCAGCTTTACTTTGTAAATGCTTGCTGAATTTCTGGATCTGTCTCCTCCAGTGCTGCCTTGAAATCAATCAAAATAACGAAAAAGAAACTGAGTAAACATGAATATATCATCACCATTATTAAATTCATGACAAACATATTAGACATTATACAAGATCAACTTGCTTTTAAGTCAGCATGCTCAGTTGGTAAATAGCTTTTCTGAGTTAGTTCATTTGCACAACAACTTTAATAATGGTAAGGGCTTGAAAGTGTCATTTTTAAATTGTATATATATTGAATAATTATGTTTGTTTCAATTGTTTTTAAAATGTTTCCAACAGTCTCATTAGCATCTATTGATTGTCAGCTTTTTCATAAATTGACCTTGGACTGAAGTCTGAAAAGTATAGTATGGTTAATTGGTCACTGAATTTGCTTGAAAAGGTGACTAATTACAGAACTTTTTCAGGACTCGTGCATAATTTAGGTTCTTTACTTGATTTCAAAAGGTATAATTTTATATTATCTTTGTGAAACTGGGTTTCCATATTGATAAATAAAGAATGTAACTCTTCATGCTAACTAGACTATTGCTCTCACCTCCTTCTCCTCCTCCTCCTCTTGCTAAAATCTAAGTTAAGACCTTTGACAGGTGAATCCAGTGCATGACCATTGCATCCAGCTGGAGGATCAAAATCAAATTTCAGCCTCAACTGACTTGAAATTGAGTGATATCATCCAGGATCAAGGAAGAATTGGAAGGATTGTGGGACATCTCTGCACTATGTGCAGACAGTCCCTATTCAAAGCTTAGAGAAGGGAACTGCTAACCTATTTCTATAGATATAATTAAACATGTTGAGAGGAGCAAAGAATTGCTTTGGAGAGATGGTTTGGAGACTGGAGTTGAGAGAAGGATTGATTATCAAAGCTTTTTCATGTATCCCAGATTTCCAGAAGTTATTTGACAAGGTGCCATGTCATATGTTATTTTGGATAATAAAAGATCATGTTTAGGGACTTGTGAAGAAAATGGAGTCAGGATCGGTAAATACTTTTAAGGCAGAGATGGATAAATTCTTGATAGGTAAGGGAACAAAAGGGGTTACCAAGAGTTTAATTGGGACTGTGAAATTCAAAACACAAACAGATCAGCTGTGATCTTATTGAATAGTGTAGCATATGGAGGCGCTGGAGGTCTGCTTCTCCTTCTGTTTTGTATGTTCATATTCCATTCAGAAGTATAAAGTTGGTGTACAAGCTTAACAAAATTAAAATGATTGAAGGAAAGGTAAGAGTTTCGCCTGAAACAGTTTTTGGAAGCAAATTTAACCATCGAAGAACATCTCCTCGCCAAGGTATTTTGAACTTAAGCGACGCCATTTAAGATCCAGTACATTTCAATTTTGTGACATTGTCTGCTATAGGGAACATCCAACTGCCATCTTTTTTTATTTACCCATTTGTGCCTAGCTATATTGTTGTGTGTGTACATCCTCCCTACCTCATTGGAATTGACACTGCAAGTTAAGTTCTTTGTTTTCATGCAATCTTAGTTTTAAACCATGTGGAAGACCAAATTTTGGAAGTAAGCTGGTAAAGGAGTATATTTTTTTAAATTATTCATTCATGGGATACAGGTATCATTGGCAAAGCTAGTATTTATTATGTAACCCTAACTCATACTTAAAAAATGACGTCAAACTGCAATTCACTTGATGTAGCTGTATTCACCATGCTCTGAAGGAGTTTGTAGATTTTGAAGCGTCAAGTTTGAAGGAACCGCAGTGTAGTTCCATTTCAGTTTGTGAGAGACTTGGAAGAGAACTTGAATGTGGGTGTGCTATAATGTGCCTATTAGTTGTCCTTTTAGGTTGCAGATTTAGAAGGTTTTTGAGTTTCTGTATTACATCATATTGACAGAATACACTGCCTGTGGTGGAGAATTTAAATGTTAAAATTGACGGTGACGTGCAGGAGGTACCAAGGCCTAAGGAAAGTTACTAGCCTAGTATTCCAGTGCAATGCAAAAAGGAGTGTCGAAGTTTCAGAACTTTATGAATGCACACCTTTTCAAAACTAAAGACTTGCAATGGGCAATCAGTCTTGCCCCAAAAATGAGTAAATCATTGTTCCAAGACCATAATGTGTGTAAATATGGCATGTATTATGTTGTTTGTTGAGTTTTGTTTTGAAGAGCTGAGATCAAGAAGTTATTACTTAATTGCATTCCCCTGCAGTTTATAGTGTGTTAGTTGCAAACATTCACCAACTATCAAATGCTTGGGATAAAGGATATATTGGGCCAGTAAGCCAAATATTTAAAATATTGGATGTTTTAATACAATATCTGGAAAAGTTTTGATTTCTGAAATGCAAGTTGTGTTAACTTCTTACAGGCTGCAATTCTATTTGGAATTGGTACTTCAAGCCATTGTTCTGAAACTAATGCAGGCAGAACATCCACCTAAATTGCTTAACAGTTTACATTCTGTTGAGAATTCTAATTGGTTAATATGGCTTTAAAATTACAAGACCTCTGAAATAATCAAAAGTGTAATGTTTTTGCCTTAAAAATGTGGAATGAGTGTGAATATTTTGTTGGCTTAATATATTTATTGTCAGTGTGTGACTGTTGTACAATTTAATACTGAAATAAGATTTGAAATAGTTGTGATGATTGTAATTTAGTCCTTTTCCAGTAGATGGCAGGAAAGTTTGTCCATCTGACCTTGCTAACAAAAACAACTGAATGACAAAAATGTTTACCTGCTACTTTATTTGATATATTTACTACCAGTGATGGGTTTTGAACTTGCTCTCTGCATTCTGTATTAATCAAATCCACAACCTAACCAACTTGTTATTCATGGAACTGATGAGACCATATCTGAAGTAATGCATATAGTATTGGCAAACCTATTTAGGATTGATGTAAAGGAACAATGTAAATGAGTTAGAAGCAGGTTGGTGAAAGAATATGAGACTAAAACTTGGAATGGATGGCTTTTCTTATGAAGACATTTTGGGCAGGCTAGGCTTTTATCCAATGAAATTTAGAAGAGTAAGAGGTAATTAGATTGAAACATATAAGATCCTTAGGAGTCTTTATAGGGTGCAGATGGTTAGTATGTTTCCCCTTGTGGGGAAAATCTGTGATTAAGTTCACTGCTTTAAAATAAGGGATTGTCCATTTAAGACGGAGATGAGGTGAGTTTTTTTTTTCCTCACAGATGTTTATAAGTCTTTGCAACTCTCTTCCTCAGAAGGCCTTGGAAGTAGAGTCCTTTGAATATATTCTAGGTAAACTAGTGGGAATTTGAAATCTTTGTTTTCCTAAAAGCACTTGCTGTTTTTTCTTTTCCACTTTTGTTTAAAATAAGGTGAAAATCACCAATCTACATGTGGGATCGGGTCATTTTTTTTTCTCTTTAAAAAAAACTCATTAAGAAAAGAATGTGGGAGCCAGACTGAATGTGTAGGATGAAATATATTGACTACTGTGAAGAAGCTGGAATTCAGTGGACTGCAAGAACTAGGCTTCTTTTCAACCATCCAAGAACTATTGAAGTTGTCATCAACTTCATGTGCCTTAACATGGACTAAAGAAATCTTCCTACACCATTGTTAAACATCGAACGTTACAGTGCAGTACAGGCCCTTCGGCTCTCGATGTTGTGCTGACCTGTCATAGCAATTTGAAGCCCATCTAACCTACACTATTCCATGTACGTCCATATGCTTGTCCAATGATGACTTAAATGTCCTTAAAGTTGGCGAATCTACTACCGTTGCAGGCAAAGCATTCCATACCCTACTACTGAGTAAAGAAACTACCTTTGACATCTGTCCTGTATCTATCACCCCTCAGTTTAAAGCTATGACCCCTTGTGCTTGCCGTCACCATACTTGGAAAAAGGCTCTCCCTGTCCACCCTATCTAACCCTCTGATTATCTTATATGTCTCTATTAAGTTACTTCTCAACCTTCTTCTCTCCAACGAAAACAGCCTGAAGACCCTCAGCCTTTCCTCATAAGACCTTCCCTCCATACCAGGCAACATCCTAGTATATCTCCTCTGCACCCTTTCCAAAGTTTCCACGTCCTTCTTATAATGCAGTGACCAGAACTGTACACAATACTCAATGTGCGGCCACACCAGAGTTTTGTACAGCTGTAGCATAACCTCATGGTTCCGGAGCTCGATCCCTCTATTAATAAAAGCTAAAACACTGTATGCCTTCTTAACAACCCTGTCAATCTGGGTGGCAACTTTCAAGGATCTGTGTACATGGACACCAAGGTCTCTGCGCATCGACACTACTAAGATTCTTACCATTAACCCAGTACTCTGCATTCCGGTTACTCCGACCAAAGCATATCACCTCACACTTGTCCGCATTAATCTCCATTTGCCACCTCTCAGCCCAGCTCTGCAGCTTATCTATGTCTCTCCTTCGTCACTATCCACAACTCCACCGACCTTAGTGTCGTCTGCAAATTTACTAACCCACCCTTCTACACCCTCATCCAGATCGTTTTTAAAAATGACGAACAGCAGTGGATCCAACACCGACCCTTGCGGTACACCACTAGTAACTGGACTCCAGGATGAACATCTCCCATCAACCACCACCCTCTGTCTTCTTTCAGCAAGCCAATTACTGATCCAAACTGCTATATCTCCCACAATTCCATTCCTCCGCATTTTGTACAATAGCCTACTGTGGGGAGCGTTATCGAACGCCTTGTTGAAATCCATATACACCACATCAACCGGTTTACTCTCATTTACCTGTTTGGTCACCTTCTCAAAGAACTCAATAAGGTTTGTGAGCCATGACCTACCGTTCACAAAACCGTGCTGACTATCCCTAATCAAATTATTCTTTTCTAGATGGTTATAAATCCTATCTCTTATAACCTTTTCCAACACTTTACCAACAACTGAAGTAAGGCTCACTGGTCCATAATTACCAGGGTTGTCTCTACTCCCCTTCTAAAACAGGGGAATCACATTTGCTATCCTCCAGTCTTCTGGCACTATTCCTGTAGACAGTTACGATTTAAAGATCAATGTCAAAGGCTCTGCAAATCTCCTTCCTGGCTTCCCAGAGGATCCTAGGATAAATCCCATCCAGCCCAGGGGACTTATCCATTTTCACATGCTGCAGGATTTCTAATAGCTCTTGTGAACCTCAATCCTACCTAGTCTAGTAGCCTGTATCTTAGTATTCTCCTCGACAACGTTGTCACTTTCTAGAGTGAATACTATCAAAAAATATTCATTTAGTGCTTCCCCTATCTCCTCTGACTCCACACAACTTCCCACTACTATCCTTGATCTTACTCTCGTCATTCTTTTATTCCTTAAATACCTATAGAAAGCCTTAGGGTTTACCCTGATCCTATCCGCCAACAACTTCTCATGTCTCCTCCTGGCTCTTCTGAGCTCTCCCTTTAGGTCTTTACTGGCTACCTTGTAACCCTCAAGCGCCCTAACTGAGTCTTCACATCTCATCTTACCATAAGCCGCCTTCTTCCTCTTGACCAGAGATTCCACTTCCTTTGTAAACCACGGCTCCTGCGCTCTACAGCTTCCTCCTTACCTGACAGGTACATACTTATCTAGGACACACAGGAGCTTTTCTTGAATAAGCTCCACATTTCTAATGTGCCCATCCCCTGCAGTTTCCTTCCCCATCCTATGCTTCCTAAATCTTGCCTTTCCCCCAGCTATAGCTCTTGCCCAGTGGTATACACCTATTCCTTTCTATCACTAAAGTAAACATAACAGAATTGTGATCGCTCTCACCAAAGTGCTCACCTACTTCCAAGTCTAACACCTTGCCGGGCTCATTACCCTATACAAATCTAATGTTGCTTCGCCCCTTGTTGGTCTGTCTACATACTGTGTCAGGAAGCCCTCCTGTGCACACTGGACAAAAACTGACCCCCCCCCCATAGTACTCGTACTATAGTGTTCCCAGTCAATATTTGGAAAGTTGAAGTCCCCCATGACAACTACCCTGGCTCTCTCACTCCTATCGAGAATCATCTTTGCTATCCTTTCCTCTACATCTCTGGGACTATTTGGAGGCCTATAGAAAACTCTCAACAGGGTGACCTCTCCTTTCCTGTTTCTAACCTCCGTCCATACTACCTCAGTTGACGAGACCCCAAACATCCTTTCTCCAACTGTAATACTGTCCTTGACCAAGAATGCCACATCTACCCCTCTTTTACCATCTTCTCTGTTCTTACTGAAACATCTAAATCCTGGAACCTGCAACAACCCTTCCTGTCCCTGCTCTGTCCATGTCTCCGAAATGGCCACAACATCAAAGTCCCAGGTACCAACCCATGTTGCAAGTTCACCCACCTTATTCTGGATGCTCCTGACCTTGAAGTAGACACACTTCAAACCAACTTCTTACTTGCTGGTGCCATCTTGCGTCCCTGAAACTTGATTTTGGACCTCCCTACTCTCAACCTTTTCTATACTCGAACGACAATTTTGGTTCCCATCCCCCTGCTGGATTAGTTTAAACCCACCCCAATAGCCTTAATGAATTTCCCCCCCCAAGGATATTGGTACCCCTCTGGTTCAGATGAAGACCATCCTGCTTGTAGAGGTCCCACCTACCCCAGAAAGATTCCCAATTATCCAAGAATCCAAAACCCTCCCTCCTGCACCATCCCTGTAGCCACGTGTTCAACTCCTCTCTCTCCCTATTCCTTGCCTCACCAGCACATGGCATGGGCAACAAACCAGAGACAACAACTCTGTTCATCCTAGCTCTAAGCTTCCATCCTAGCTCCCTGAATTTCTGCCTTAAATCCCCATCTCTCTTCCTACCCATGTTATTGGTGCCTATGTGGACCACAACTTGGGGCTGCTCCCCCTCCCCATTAAGGATCCCAGAAACATGATCAGAGACATCACAAACCCTGGCACCTGGGAGGCAACACACCAACCGTGAGTCTCTCTCATCCCCACAGAACCTCCTATCTGTCCCCTAACTATGGAGTCCCCAATGACTACTGCTCTGCTCCTCTTCCCCCTTCCGTTCTGAGCAGCAGGGACAGACTCTGTGCCAGAGCCCTGTACCCCACTGCTTTCCCCTGGTAAGCCGTCCCCCCCAACAGTATCCAAAATGGTATACTTATTATTGAGGGGAATGGCCACAGGGGTTCCATGCACTGCCTGCCAGTTCCCTTTCCGTCCCCTGACTGTAACCCATCTGCCTTTTTCTTGTACCTGAGGAGTGACTACCTCCCTGTAACTCCTCTCAATAACCACCTCTGCCTCCCGAATGATCCAAAGTTCATCCAGCTCCAGCTCTAGTTCCCTAACACGGTTTTCGAGGAGCTAGAGTTGGGTGCACTTCCCGCAGATGTGGTCAGCAGGGACACTAGTGGTGACCCTTACCTCCCACATTCGGCAGGAGGAACATTCAACTGCCCTAACCTCTATTCCCACTATTCTAATTTCCCAAAGAGACTGTTGAAAAATAATGAATAAAAAATAAACTCGTTACCTTACCAATCTGGCGCACAGAACTTTTTTTTTAGGTTAGAGGAAGAGGATGGGTGGGAGACACTCCCCGAGTAGCGTTTCGGGTAACGCGTCCACACAAATATATGACTTCCCAGAAGTCCTTCGCTCCTCCCTCGCACCTCTCAGCAAATGGAGGCCCCGACACCTGAAGTGAGGTTTTTAAACAGTTAGACTCACCTTCCCAGAAGTCCTTCGCTCCTCCCTCGCACCTTTCAGCAAATGTTGTTGGACTCTGTTGTTGAAATGAATGTTTTCTCTATCACTGTTGCTGAGAAGATACTGGAATACTTTCACAGGTCCTATTGGGAAAAATGCCCCCCTTGCTGCTGTTGCTGTCAGGGTTCTAGAGGTAACTTGCATCATGAATTTTACAACCAAAAGTAAGCTTTTCCCAAGTCTATGCCTGGTGTTTAGGGTTACTGGCTATTTCCCAGCCTTTGCAATCACACTTGCCGACAGTAATTGTGGACATTTTCATAGAAATTTGCAATATTTACAGAGTCAAAATAAACAGTGCCCTCTACTGTCTCCTTAACAATCTGCTGAAAAGTAAGTTAGCAGTGATCAAGATTTATCACATCATTAAAAATCTGAGTTGTCAAACCTACCTGATTCTGCTGCATCATTAATGGTTATCAAGTAAGCACTTCATATTTCAGAGTCACTTGGTCAGCTGTTGGTGTAAGAAAGCATTTGGAGGGGTAAACCATTTCAGACAGCAACTTCCTGATTTCAGCATTTAACTCCCCATGTGCTGAAATTCACTGCGTGATTTATTCTTTAATAATAGTGAGCGCTGATCTGGCTGTTAATTCTACTGGGTGAATATGTAACAATTTAAAATCTATTTAAGTTGTTTTCATAATTTAGTTTGGTGTGGAATAACATTGTTTCATTGTTTTGTTACATTGGTGACCAAAGATGTACCCATTCAATTATACTGGCCTTTTCAGTTAGTTGTTTGTGTTAGCCATTCTATTAGTATGACAGATGCTAGAGAACAAGACCTAATATGTAGTCTACAACTTAAAAAGTCCCAAAACTCCCGTTTTTCTTCAGTAGAGAAAGTAAAGGTTTGTGACCAGCGGGTATGGGACCATGTAAATGCTTTCTGATTCTCCTTTTGCACTTGGTGATTAATCTGTTAAAGTTATGAGCATAATGATATTCAATTGCCCATCTCTTAGGTTTATGTTAAAAGTGCTTTTCCTAAGTGTTTAAGGGCCACTGTAGCAATTTATGCCATTTTAATTATATGTGCATGCATGGAACTTGCCCTCTATGCTGTCTATATTTAATAGGGCAGCATAGAGAGCAAGTAATCAATAAGCATCTTGGTCAGGGAGTCGTTGATTACCATCATACTCCAAAGGTCACAGTAGTAGTGTTAATTTTATGTCTTGATAAACTATACAGTGTAAGACTACTGTAATCTACCGTTCAACTGTACCTGAAAGCTATGTTATCATATGGATAATTCATGGAGAACTTTAGATTTATACAATGACTAGTCAAAACTAATATAATGCCAGAAAAAGTTATAGTGCATAAATTTTGATGAGTGGCTATTGGTAATTTAGGAGCCATCAAAAAATGTTGATTTGGATTCCTTCACTGTGATGGCTAATACTTTGGCAACAAAATATGTGTATGAAAGATTGAAAAGAAATGCTTTCAGATGCTGATTGAAGTTACAGTTTTAAGTTTTTATTGATAGTATCCCAGTTCAGTCTGTTGGTGGCATCTCTTGATTGGTGCAGGAAACACAAATGTTTGAAAGTTTAAGGTGGATATCAAGAACTTTTTTTAAAATTTGGCTGGACTTTGAGAGATTGTTTCCACATTATAACTGATCTCTTCCTTCCTCTCCACCTCAGTCCTCTTGTTTCTTTTCTCCTTATTGACAGATACCAAACGTCTTACTCTGCCTGGGGGCCACTTTCACCTCTACAGCAATAGTTGGTGGGGCAACAGATCATGGTTTTTTTGTGTTTTGCTGGAAGTTGGTTTGGCAAAAACAGTTAGAATTTTCCCACATGTATGAAATTCTGATTCTGAAATTTTGCCAGTGTTTTCTAGTGAGGATCTTGTCAAAACTGTGAACGTTTACATTTAAATTGGATCTGATAAATCATAAAGGATGTAATAAAATTCTTATCTGTGGGTACCTCACAATTTCTGGATTTAATGATTTGCGTGCTGAAATTCATGTCCTCCTTGAAATTTTGGAAACATGCAGATGATGTTTGTCGCAGAGGTTTATTATCATTGAAACTGTTTGTTTTATTTTAATGCCAAATATTCCAAACCAGAATTTTACAGTAGTGGAGTTCTCTAGTGTTTCGAATTGAGAATGTTTCTGGTGAATTTCTGGAGTATTGTGAAAAGGGCCAAATCACACTCTAGGTTGTCCCTTGCAACAATTGGGAGTTAAAACGTTGCTTCACAGATATTCCAGCCCTTCAAAATAAACGATTTAATGTCGTCAGGTTAGAAATTAATTGTCTTTTTATAAAGACCATATCATATTGGATCATAAAGTGTTCAATTTCTTCCAAGTAAATTCCTGCCATTATATAGAGTAAACTCAATTTTTAAAAATTGAAATTGTAATCAAAGTCAGCAACATAGGTTATTTCTTTCTCTAATTTTCTTTTAATTTTTTTTTCTTAATACTTGCTGGAATGTAAGCCTAAATTTGGTGAGGCTATTTGTGTTAACTTTGATACTCAGTATCATGGTTGTCCCAGAAATTCCCATTGTACTGAGCACTGAAAATTGGCGGAGAAAGTTATTTTGGACAGAAATTTGATCTTGTATCAAGTATACAGATAATTTTTAGGTATTAACGTTTTCAGAGTCGAGGCTTGTTAACTGAAAGTCTTCTTATTCCATGCTTACTTGTATTTGCAGACAAGGCCGATTATGCTCTGTATCAATTCAGTCCTTGTCCTTAATCATACCAAGTAGTTGTGATCCATTATACTGCTCGTGATCCAAATCTGATTCATTTTTTCATAGATTTTGATTCAAAATTTCATTAATGTGGGAAAAGGTTATGTAAAATCATGCATGGCCATATTAAAGTGAACATGTTTTTTTTCTTTGGATACTGCAATCTCATGCTTTTTTGCATATGAAAATATTCTCTGACTGCAACAATTAATGCATTACTGTCACTAGCTTCTCTCGTAGCTCTTCATTACATATCTTTGAATGTTTCTCTGTCATGTTCAGGATTGCTCAAAAAAATGAACATAATTTGTTCAACAATTGTACCTTTGTTCAAAATGTCACTAATCAAAGCAGTGATGACAGATTTGGCTTTGTTTGAATATCTGGCTGTTGGGTGCTGCTATGACTGTGTCACTATCAGTTTTTTAAAAATTGAATTGAATTAATTCACGTTTATTGTCATGTGTACTAACACGAGTACAGTGAAATGTTTATAAGTTGCCACTTAACAGTGTCATTTTAGGTACAAAGTATCTTAGGTACAGACTTGAAAAATGTCATGCTGGAAAAACACAGCAGGCCAGGCAGCATCACTTTCTCCTAGTTTATCTTAGGTACAGAGCCTTGTAACAAAGCAGAAAAATAAAACAAAGTTTAAAAAGTTAAACATTGCCGTCCTCCTCAATAAAAAGTAGAAAAACAAAGAAACACAGTTTACAGTTCAAAACCCTAGTCCATAAACACGTGGCAGTGTTGGGCTAGTACTCCTCACAAGGGCTCAACCTCGCCCCCGTCCAGGCTCCCTATTTTCACAGCCTTGTAGCCTGTTCGTGACCACCATTGCCATGGGAAGCTAGTTCCCACTGCCTCAGGCCTCTGTTTGAAGGTGCATATTTATGAATTTTATGTAACACAATTACAAGTCAGATGGCTATAAATAAAATGTGAAACACAACATTATTAGTATTAAAAAACATTTCAGGTTAATGTTTTTGAATTTGATAGAGGTCAAATGTATTGCATAGGTCATAATTTATGACTGCTGCCTCATAGACCACTTATTAAGACGTTTCAAGAAATGCATTCAAAAATGGGTTTAACTATTAATGATGAAACATAATATGCTTTCCTCGTTGAAGAGGATTTGTTGTTATCTAACTGGAATGATATCCAGTGTTGCAAATGTTCTTAAAACAATTCATATTTGTCCTTTTATGATTAGAAAAGAGCTATAAGACCTTCATAAAATGAAATTGGATCCTAGCGCAAGCCAGTGCAAGTTATAGGAGGCATATTGATAGGTTAATTTTAGAAGAATCATAAAGATGGACAGGAATTTAGCAAATTCCAAGAGGCTTAAGGAAATACTACAGCTGAGCAGCCAAAGTATTTGAATTGAATTTATTGTCACATGTACCGAGACACAGTGAAAAGCTTTGTTTTGCAAGCAATATGGGCAGATCACCATAGTTAAATAGCATAGATAAGTAAATAATAGGTAAACAGCGGCAAAATCCAAAACACAAGTACAGGAGAATGTTACGAGTTTGAGAGTCCATTCAGTATTCTAACAACAGTAGGGTAGAAACTGTTTTGAAACCGGCTGGTGCGTATGTTCAGTCTTCTGTACCTTCTGCCCGATGGTAGAGGTTGTAGAAACACTTTTGCCAGGGTGGGATGGATCTTTGAGAATGCTTGCGGCCTTTCTTTGACAATGGGCCTGGTAGTTGGATTCTATATATGGGAGGTTGGCCTTTGTGATTGTCCGGGCCGAGTTCACCATTCTCTGTAACCGTCTCATACCAGGTAGTGATACATCCAGACAGAATGCTCTCGATGGCTCACCTATAAAAGTTGGCAAGGGTATTCACCGTCATATCAAATTTTGTCAGCTGCCTGAGGAAGAGACAACATTATTGGGCCTTTGTAACCAGTGCATCCATGTGAAGAGTCAAAGAGAGCTTGTGGATGACCACTCCCAGGAGCTTGACACTCCACTTGTTCCACCTCTGTGCTGTTAATGTGTAGGGGTGCATGAGTAACATCCTGTCAAAAGTCAAAAATAGGTTCCTTGGCTTTGCCGGCATTGAGAGCTAGGTTGTTCTCGGTGCACCATTTTTTGCAGATCTTCCACCTCCTGTCTGTAGTCTGTTTTGTAGCCATCTGAGATTTGACCAACTATGGTGGTGTCAACAGCAAACTTGTAAATGGCATTAGTCTGGTATTTGGTGATGCAGTCGTGGATATACAGTGAGTAAAGTAGAGGGTTGAGTATGCACCCGTGGGGTGGTCCAGTGTTGAGTGTTAGTGAGGATGAAATATTGTCCCCAGTCTTCACTGATTGTGGCGTGTGGGTCAGGAAACTGCAGATCCAGTTGCAGAGAGTGGGGCTTAGTCCAAGATCACTAAGTTTAGTAATCCGTCTCGACAGGATAATAGTGTTGACTACAGTTCAGCCTTCAATGAGTAGGATTCTTATGAAGCTGTTCTTGGTGTTCTAGGGAGGAGTGAAGGGCAAGTGACATGGTATCTGATGTGGATCTGTTGGTCCGATAGGCAAATTGGAGTGGGTCAAGAGTAGTGGGGAGACTGGAATTGATTAATGCCATGACCAGCCTTTCAAAGCACTTCATGACCACCGATGTTAGGGCCACTGGGCAGTAGTCATTGAGACATACTGCATGAGCCTTCTTAGGCACAGGGATGACATTGGCCCTCTTGAAACAGGCAGGGACAGTGCCTTGCTGCAGGTAGAAGTTGAAGATGTCCAAGAAGACCTCTGCTAGTTGACCTGCGCATGCTGTGACTGCATGGCCTGGTACTCCATCTGGTCCCATCGCTTTCCTTGGATTCACACGAAAGCTGATCTGACCTCTGATGCAGTGATTATTGGGATAGGATTTGTCGGAATAGGTGTTACCTGTCTGCCGAAATTCTGCTCAAAGCGAGTGTGGAAGGCATTGAGACGATCTGGGAGGGATATATCATCGTCTGCTATCTTGCACTGTCTCTTTTTAGAACCTGTGATGCCATTTCAGTCTTTGCCATAGTCACCAGGTATCTGTCTGGGTCCTAGGATTCCCAGAAGCATGGCATTCAACCAGAACTGTACAACAAACACATTGACCTGGATCTCATTTACCACCCTTTGAGAACAAGAGCAGGAAATGACATCACGCTAGGAAATGACATCACCAACCCAAGGAAACCCAAGCACTTAAATAGAATGCGGGCTATATCACCAGTGCTTCATCCAGAGACTCACTTAAGATGTTACCTAGTATGGTGATGAAACGTCTGAAAATGAACCTTCCAGCTCAACGAGCAAACCTACATTCATATAGATAGATATATATCTATCTCAAAACATTGAGCCTTATTCGATGCACCCAGAAAAAAGCATATAAACTGACTGTACTTGCTTCAACTCAACAAAATAGGTGTCAACCTTCACTCATTCATTTCTTCGGGCAATATCCTCACCAATCAGAGTCAACTTAACTGATTTTAAAATTTAAACAAAGTCTGGCAGTTAATCATTAATCATCATTAATGGGCGCATTCTTTATGTCAATGCCTCTACCACAGTCCACTTACCAACTAAAGAGCACTCTTCTGTCTTGCTTATAAATCTGTTGGATATTTTCTTAATTGTTATTTGTATTGATGAGTGTAAGGTGAAAAGATACAACGTAATGGAATCTTTTTAAAGTGATACTCAAATCCTCAAAACAGTAAGCCATGAAGGAAAGTACATTCGCTATCATTCACTTTAAAGAATTTTATTGAATGAAATAAAGTTGAAGATACACTTTTGGGAATAAAGTAGAAGCTGAAATATCCTTTGAAAAAATTTCTATTAAAACTTGTGAATATTTATCATGCTGAGATTTTGCATTTCACAAATATAAAATGTTTGTATTGGGATAGAGATTGGTTAATAGTAATTATGATTTTGTACATCTTAAGCCCTTAGATATGTCTGGGCAACTGAACATATGATAAACAGTAGCACCCTAGAAGCACTTAGGATCAGAGACCCGCTTGATCTGCACATTCAATCGACCTGAAGGTTAGCAGGACAGATAAATAAAAGTTGTTTAGAAAGCACATCGGCTAATAAAGACAATTATCCTAAGTATACAGTTTAAGAGGAAGGAAGTTATGCCGAAATTGTAGTTTTAAGAAGTGTTGGTTAAGCCACAACTAGAATATTGGGTATAGTTCTGGAATCCACCTTTTAAGAAGGATGTGATTGTACTGGAGAGGGTGCAGGGGCAATTTATCAGGATGTTGTCTGGGCTAGACTTTTAATTATGAAAGGAGATTGGATATACTTTGATCTACATCATCTGCAGTTCTTTTGGGTTTTTTTTGGATATACTGGGGTTGTTTCCATTGGAAGAGAGGATACGGGGGGTGGGAATCAAGATTGATACAAATAAAATTGAGAAGTGTAGACAGGAATAAACTTTTCACCTTGGTACCGAGAGAGATGAGGTGAGCATAATTTAAGGTAAGGGGACAAAGGTTTGGAGGCAATCTAGAATTCACTGACAGAAAGCCTCACTGTTTAATAAGTATTTAGATATACACTTGTGATATCAAGGCATACAAGGCTATGAGCCAAAAGATGAGATTAGAATTGTCAGGTGGTTGTTTTTGACCAAGGTGGTCTGAGTGAAGGGCCTTTTTCAGTGCTGTAAATCTCTATGACTATGACATTATTCAACCAAGCATAACTTTTTCAGTGTAAACATTCACAGCAAACTTGCGACGTATAAGAGGAAGTTAATGTCATCTCAAATGATATCTAAAGGTCGTCATCTGGGATGACTTCATTGCAATCTGTGAAGGAGTAGTAAATCACTGGTCCAATGGTAGTGGGTTTTTGTTTATATTTGCTTGCAAAGTCAGATACAGATTTCCTTGTTAGGGCGGCATAGTGGTTAGCACTACATCCTCTGTCAGGGACCCAGGTTCAATTCCAGCCTCAGCCGACTGCCTGTGTGCAGTTTGCATGTTCTTCCCTTGTCTCTGTGGGTTTGCTTCAGTTTCCTCCCACAGTCCAAAGAACTGCAGGTTAGGTGAATCGGCCAAGCTAATTGCCCCATGGTGCTCAAGGATGTGCTGGATGGGTGAGTCAACCGTGGTAAAATACAGGGTTACAGGGATAATATGGGGAGCTGAGTTTAAGTGGGATGCTCTTCAAAAGGTTGATGTTCACTCAGTTGGCCAAATGGTCTCTCTTCACTCTGTAGGGATTCTGTGATTTCTGGATTTGTGTTCAGCTATATATGCTGATGCCAGAAACTGGTTTCTGGTTCACAATTATATTGAAAACCAACAGGCTGTCATTACAACTGCAAACTTCAAACCAATTTTTCCAATTTCCTTAACATGATCTAGTTGGAGTTCATCCATAATCATCACTTGAAATTTATCATCAAAAAGATGTTGAAAGGACCAAAGATGGATTAATTTTTCTTTTCACTACCTCTTTGTTTTTACTGTGCGTTGTCTGGCTGAGATGAGGCAGTTATCCAGTTAATTGACGCGCTATGTTGCCAAACTCCACTAAGTTTAACACTTTATAAAATGTTAGTATGTGCTTCCAGTTTATCTGATCTAATATTACCTTGTGTCAGGCAAAGCTACAGGTGTAGTAAGAAAAATGGTTGTTCTTCATAGCGTTCTCCTGTAACATTTTGTTACAGAACTGAGGTAAAGAACTGCAATAATGCAGATAATTTGTTTAATATTTGTAAATATACAAGTTCTATTGAAGTATTCAAAAAATGCTCCGCAAACCAAGTTACTTTGAACTGAGTGATATTTATTTAAGCAAGCACAGCAGCCTTTCTGCTCCATCTCATTCCACAAACAAGCGTTGAGATCCATGAATTGTGTATCCTCTCAATGATGAGTATTTATTTGAATCCCAGAGAACTCTGAGCACTTCCTTAAGTAAAGCCATGGATCATGCCTGATCATCTAGCCCCCTGACCAGGCAGATGGAAAGTCATTAATATCTTGCTTCTTTGGCAATGCAGTACTTCCTCAATATGTTGTCAGCCTTGGATTTGGACTTTAATTTCACTAAGATTCTGTATTCAAACCTTTGCAACAGAATAAAGCATAGTACAGATCCTCCGGCCCTTGATGTTGTGCTGACCTGTGAAACCAATGAAGCAGAATTGAATGTATTACCAACTTAATGAAACATTTGTATTGTCTGTTAGAATTAAACTTCTCTGCTCCCTTGGACTTACTTTCTAGAGATGCATTTTATCTGATGAACACAATTTGATGCCAAAATAGTCAGTACCTTAAAATAAGGAACTGTTACCATCAAAAATGTACTTCCTACAGTTTTGCTAACCTCTTTTAGAAACAGCCTTTTGTCAGTAAGTTCTTAAAGGTTTTTAATTAAAGGTTTTTAGTTCAGTGGTATTTTTGTTTATTTCTGTATTTTGCACAAGGGACCAATAAATAACTCTCAAGGATGGATTCCCAGCTTATTTGATTTTTTTGTTGTTTGACTTGTCAAAACATGGAGGTCAACTACAGCAATTTGATTGTTAAGAATTAACTAAGCCAACACAAGTGTAAAGACTTATGTCACGTGGTTTTTAAATATGTTGTGCAGCCTGATATTAATCAAGCTAGATTGAACTTGAAAGATGATATCCCTCCATGATTTAGAATGAACAAAATCTCAGATTTACTGTACTTCCTAATTTACAGCAGTACATTTGATCAAATAATGCTACTCGTGCAAACTTGTTGTCAATTGCCTTTGATAAGCCTGATGCGAACAATGCAAACTTACCTAAAGCCAAAGAAAACTGTCCCCATTATTTTAAAGAGCACATTTTGCAATGCAATTCAATATAGTTGTACAGTTGACAGTTGAAAGACTCTGAAACTTTGTTTTCAACCGTTTATAACAGCATGTTGTGTATTAACTTTGATAAAGTAGGTATAAAATTAAGGACATGATTGAAACATTCCTGATTATAAAAGATGTAGAGATGCAACTTAATGTTTGAAGTATTTGAGAATTTTGTGTTCTGATGGAGGGAGGAGGAAAGAATAAGTTTAATTTCAGTGTGAGCGTTCACTATTGTAAAGGTTTAATCTTGTGTGTGCTTTTCCTGTTAGTTGATTTAGATACTTGTAATCTGTTAACATCTGCATGCAAACAAACCATCAATCCTATCAAAGTTAAATGTGAGTTTGAAAATAGATTTTTTTTTTTCTAAATATGTTCTTCAATATTCATTTTCAGGTAAACCTGAAGAATTTCCACAGAAATCACTTGGCCAGGTACCAGTGGAGCATCAAGAACCAGCTGTTCTCAATCACATGATCAATGGGCAAAACAACACAGCTAAAGTAGGGCCTCCAGCATCAAGGAGAAAGGACAAAAAGGCATCACAAGAGAAATTGCAGGAGAAACAACCTGACAACAGGCATGGAAAGAGCTCTTTGGAAAAGCCAAATGTTAAATCACAAAAGGTTGACCTCATGGAAAATCAGGGAGGCAAAGTGAAAGTTCTGCCAGATCTTGATGTAAAAAAACAACATGGATTCCCACCACAGCATGCATTGTCACATGATAACCCTAAACAACTTAACAATGCTACTGCTAACCAGAACACAAATGCTAACCCAACTGTCAAGAAGGATTTTGCCCCTAAGTGGAACAAACCTTCAGGCTTAAAAATATCAGAAGCAACTTCAGAATATTCTGCGAATGGCAAAGGCAGAACTGGAAGCTATAATACCCAAAGTTCTCCATCTATTGCAGATGAGTCACTGATGTCTAGAAGGAAGGCCATTATTATAGAGGTTGATGAAACAAAGAGAGACTCAAATGCTTCAGAATATGACAATGTTCCTGGAGTAGATCATGAATATGAAAATCATGCCGAGGCGATGATGGAAAAGGGAGAGCTTGAGGTAGTGCGAAATCAATCTATCTCTCGAGAAGCAATGTTAAAAAATAATAGTCCCTCAAGACTATTAGCAGCACCACTACCAAACAATACAAGCAATATCAGTGCTAACTCTCAAGCTAGACTTCCAAGGACTCATTCAGGATCCATAAGTTCCAACCAAAGATCTTTAGTAAAGCGGCAACCTTCTATGCCACCATCCTACAGTAGCCCTCCTGGGTACCATGGTAGCCTCCCACAGTACTCACCTACCAGAGCTAAAGACGTAGCTGTGTTGCCACCATATAGTTACAATATGCCAGGTTCTCAAACAAATTATGACAATAGGCAGTATGGTACGAAGCCTGCACATTTGCCAGACTACCAAGAGGGTAGAATGAACTCCTTCACTATTAGCCACCAATTTTCTAATTCTTCACAGACATTCAGAGCTCCCTCACAGCCTTTAGACCACAGTGAACAATATGATTCAGTGACTACAACCAGCCATGTGAGTCATCCAGTTCCATATGAAAGTACACAGCAGCATTCTCCAGAATACCAACAGCATTACAAAAGAAGGCAAGAGCAATATGAACAACACTGGAATCCAGAAACTGACATTAGGCACAGACGAAATATGCAAAGATCACCCAGTTTTCGAAATGCACAGCAGAGTCCTGTTCCAGAGTTTAGCTACCAAGGTGTGCCTGTAGCTGGTAGCAATATATATAGTAGAACTTCACCATACCCTGATTCACATGTGCAAATAAAATATCCGAATACAACCCAGTTTGCTCCCCAACATTATGGAAAGCGTCAGATGGATAGAAGAGCCATCCCAGAATCAGTATTGCTTTAAGACACTGGCTATCCTTTTTAACAATCATGTGAACAGTGTTAAAGTAGATCATCTCTGACTTTAAATATCTTCAAGAAGTGATACAGTAGAAAAGTTTTTAGCAGAGTCTAAAACTTTGGGTGAGGTTTCTAATTTTAAATGTTTCCTAACTAAGCACACACTGGTATTTCCCCAGGACATGTAGTTACTAGAACTTGCAAAGTTTGATAAAACAAGCAACCCAAAATTGAGCACCAGTTTTTTTCATTTAAAATTGCTTGAAGAAATACTGGCTGTTTTCAATAGTGCCAGCAGCTATTGAGATTTGAACCCATTCCTACAGTAGATTGAAGTCTACATTTTAAGTGGTGTTCTACAAAGTTCCACATTTGTAAGATTTTTGAGGAATTGACTTGTAATTCATCGCTATCTTTTCACTACCCAGGTTGATCCTGAAATTTGTTAATCATATAATCATGACCTGCATTTGTTTTAAAATAGGTTTATTCAGCAATATTTATGCAGTTCTTCAATCTAAAATCCAAGAGTATGCTGAGAATTTTCCCATGTGACTTTTGTGATCTCATATACAGTAATTTATATTTTAAAAAATACCTGGACTACGTTTCCCTTAAGCCTACCCAGACAGTTAGGTCTGTCAGCAACAATTGTATTTTCTAGCTATGCTTGCACAGCAATGTTGAAAAGTGCATGGAGACCAGTGCCATGGTACCTCAGCTAAGTAAAAGAAAACATGCTAATTACAATATTAAACCACAGAATGTTCTATATTGTTAGTGCAAGATTTCGCATCACTTTTAATTGTGACCAGGTGAATCATGACAGATAATTTGTACAAAATAAATGTTCTTGTAAAATAATAAATTAATTTACCCTTTGAATTTAAAGTGCACCCACTTGCATCTAATGTGTTGGCATGAATTATTCCCCCTCACCCCAGAGTTTCTAAAATATTAAATAGCAGAGACTGTCTTTCTAGTTAAAACCAAATGATTATGATTAACACATTCTGTTCTTTTAGTTGGAAATTTTGAGCTGGGTTGCACTGGGTTTTAGGACCAGTTTAATTAGGATTTATGTCTGCAGGTTTTTTGTCATTTTCTGATTATGCGCAATGTATCTCCAGATAGCTAATGATATTGACTTCTTTTAAAATGGTTTTAAATGGAAAGAAGCAGAGAACATATGTTGCAGATTGTTCCTGTGTTTGCAGGCAGGATGGTTTGGGGTATAAAATATTTCAGCAGAGTAGGGAAACACTGAAAGAAACATTTAAATTAACTGAATACTAATCCAAACATGATTATCAATGGACTGACTTTATATATGTAAAACAGCACTACTTTGTGTATATATGTATGAGTATGTGTTTATGTGTATATATACACAAATCAAATGTGGAAATTAAATTATCAGTATATCATTTAGACATTCTCATCTGAATAAATAAATTGATATTGTTCATTTCCTGCTCAACTTTTCACTTGATGAAACAATTGCAGATGGAGTTCATTACTGTTGAAGTATGTAATTATTTGTGATAATCCTTTAAGTCTTAATCATGAATCCTTAATATGGACACTGGCTGTATAGTATACTTTAAATGAGATGGAGCAACTGAAACCTGCTTTCTGAAATATATGTATCAGTCGAGGTAAATACTGTAGAATTTATATATTCACACTATTTTCTTAAATAATCTGCAGCCGTTTTATAGCTGTGTATTCTATTTTGTGACTGTACTTTTTTAACGTTACAAAAAATAATTCAAACAAGTTTGTTTCTGGTGTTTTGCTATTATTGGGTCATTTCTTTATTTAATATCTATGGTAGTATTATTTATTTATTTTTCATGAAAAGATGGGGTTTTTTTAAGGTACCTGGACATGCTTTGTTTAACAATATAAATCTTTGGCCACATGTTTTAGCATTGTGTTTCAGATTGCTATGGGGGCTATAATTTTATAGCTGCAAGTCATGAATCAGTCAGGTCTTAACTACTTTTATATATAAAGTTAATTGAAGTTTTTGAAATGGATTGTCTAAACTGGTTATTTTTTGGAGCGATCATCTCCATGATAGCGAAAACATCTTTGATTGTTGTGTGTATGAATTTCCAAAAAGCATTTGATCACGTTGTGTGGTAATGATTATGTTAATAAAGTTGAGAACAAGTGGAACTGGAAATAACCTTCTGACAAAGGTTGGTAATTGGTTGGTAAGTACAAGACAAACATGGAGGATAAAGAGTTAATTCCATATTGAACAGGATGTAATTGGAGTACTCAAGGATCTGGATTGGGGCCTCAGCTTCTATTACATACGAAGGAGCCTAATTTGTAAGATTGCAAATGACACTGTAAAATGTGACTAGGTGCTGAAAGTTGTAAAGGAACTTGATCTAATTGGGTGGGCACAACTAAAGTAGATGGAGTTAAGTTTGGCGACTCAGAATTTTTACAGTGCAGAAGATGATCATTTGACACTGGCCCCCCAAATTGTAAATTCTCCTACCTTCTTCCTATAGCACTGATGGTTATTAGATGATATTTTAAACAATAATATACATTTGAATCCCTTGATTGAACCTTGTGTCAAAATGTTTCCAGGAGTGCATTCCAGATTCAAACCACTCACTATACAGAGAAAGTTTCTTCTTTAAATCACTTCAAATATGTAACCACTTTCTGTCTATTCTTTTTTTAATGAATTTAAAAACCTCCATCAAATCTCCTCTTAGCCTTGTTCTCCGCAAGGGAAACAGTTCCAACTTCACCAGCCTATTTTCATAACTGAAGTTTTTCAGGCATGGAACTGCCTTGAAAACCTCTTCAGCACTCTTTTCAATGTGTTGCCATCCTTCCAAAGTGTAGTACCAAGAATTGTGCAAAATACTACAGCCTCAGTATTTAACTAGTATCTTACACAAGTTTAGCATAACTTCCTTGCTCTAGTAGTCTGTGGTGGTACTATTAATAAAGCCTAGGATACTGTATGCTTTGACACTCTCCACTTTCTATCATGTTTGAAGACTTGAAAGCACATATAAACTGAGGTCTTCTATTCACTGATCCGACCACTACTCCAACTTGATAATGTCCTTTTGAAGTTGTACACTGTCCTCATAGTTTACAATGATTGCAAGTTTTGTATCATATGTAAATTGGGAAATTGTCACCTGCAGTCCAAGATCTGGATAATTAATACAAATCAGGAAAAGTAAGTGTACCAATATAAGCTCCTGAGGAACTCCACTACAAACCTTCCCCCAGTCTGAAAGATATACATTTGCAATTACTATGTTTCCTATCACTCAGCAAATTTTATACTCACACTATTATGTTCAGTTATCACTTTGGTGTGAAAAACAGCATATTATTTAAATGGTGACATATTAAGAAGTGCAAATGTATGAAGGGATCTGGGCGTCCTTGTACACCAGTTGGTGAAAGTAGACAGGCAGACGCTGTAAGCAGTTTGGAGGGGAAATGGTAATGGCCTTCATTGCAAGAGGATTTTGAGTTCAGAAGAAGAGATGTTTTGATGCAGTTATATAGAGCTTTGGTGTAAACACTTGGAGTATTGCAGGGAGATTTTGTTTCCCTGCTAAGAAAGGTTATTACTTGCCATAGACAAGGTTCATTTGGCTGATAGCAGCATGGCTGGACTTTGGGAAGAGATTGTTTTGACTGAGCCTGTATTCGATCTGAGTTCACAAAGATGAGAGGTGCTCTGATTAGGACATATAAAGTTCCAGGGAGGTTGTTTGTTAACCTTATTTACTATATTCTCTGCATTTACATAAATGAAGTGTAACCTTGATTTATAAAGTTTAATTTCTCTCTCATTCCAATTATTAGTGTTCTCTATTTTCAAGATATCTGGTTCTGCCAGTATTTTGTGCACCCTGATATCACTCTTTAATACTCTGCAGGTTTCCACACTCCTGGAGAATTAATTTGTAGCTTCCACAATCACCAACAAAATTTGTCACACAGATCAAGTGAATTCAGTTCAAGTCTAGCCCTTCTAAGTTATACAGGTTCCAACTCCCATGGAGTCAGTCCCAATACTGTAGGAATTTAAACCTTTTTCTGCACCATCTTTCTAGCCACAGAGTCATCTGCTTTAACCTTCCATTTCTGTAGTGCACGGTACTGGGAGCAATTGGAGAAAGCAACTTTTGAGATCCTCCTTGCAAATTTTCTATTTAGCTCCATAGGATCTAATCCTCCAGTAAGAAACTTTGTTGTGTTCAATCTTTGTTTAATATCCTGCCCAGAAGAATGTCCTACAGACACTCTGTGACATCTTCGATCCTGATATCAGGGACTCAACTGTTATGATCCAAGCTGTGTTACTACTGGACATTAAGAAAACATAAACAGTTTGGTTTAGTCTATGTACAACACCAGTAAAATATTTATTATCAATATAATTATACACCATCACTGTACAAGATTCAAACGCCGGTCTGCGTTCGCTTTATTTTCACATCTGTAGATTTGATTCCCCCCCCCAGTTCCTGGTTTTGAGAGTTTGATGGTTTTCCTTGATTATTCACACAACAATTTAGACTTTCTCAGCTTGAGGTAGCCTGTTCAAGGATCTAACCACATGCTTTTGGTCTGGTATTCTCAAACTGAAGCCCTTACACCAAGGTATTCTCTCTCTCCTTCCTTATTCTGTCTTTCTCCTCATTCTCTCTCCTTATTCTTTCTCTCCTACCATCAGACTTGTGAGTGAATGTCTGTCTAACTGCATCTGTAACATTAAAGATAAAACAACCCAACCATCCTTAGGATCTCACAAGCTTCTGTGGTCCAAGATGTGAAATTAACATCTCTTGCATCAAGTGCAGGTTGGGAGAACTTGGCAGGTGCTTGCTACTTTAGCGACTGCAGACCAGAGTTCTAACTGGCATTGAATGTGAATGCTACATAAAATGGTCAAAAGTGCATGGGGTAAGGATTTAGTTTCAATGAGTAAGTTAATGACCAAGGTTCACACAGTATGTGGTGCTCATAAATATCTTCCAGCTTTACTGGAGTATGGGTGTCTGAAGAACCTGACATCACCCAAAATTAAGTTCATCCCTTGACAGAATAAAACATTCACAAAGGTCAGTCCTTATGCTACAAGTTTCTGGCTCACCCACTGACTGTTGCTAAGGTAAAGTTGCAATATCTACCAGATCATTAGGCTGCTTTCTCTTTCCAGGCAGATAATTGGTGGTGACTTAACCTGAGAGTCACCTCGGGTGAGGAGAGAGATTGAGAACAAGTGTCCTTCTTGGTAACTTCAGTCATGGGAATTGAATCCATGCTGTTGGTGTCACTACATTGCAGAACAGCCATCCAGTCAGCTGGTGAACCTACCAGAGCTATATGTTCACTTCTTGGTAACTCGCCTTGTCAATCACATAGGTTTTGAACTTCGAGGTTGGGTGGAACATGGGTATCTTCATCTCCCCACTTCCCGCAATGACTCACACTGGTTGTGTTAGACCCATGGACCTCAGTGGTCTACTATCCAGGCTATGGAGGTTCAAACCTGACAGTAACCACCTCTTGAAATCAACTAAGTGTGCCTAAGCCTCGGACTGATATCAGAGATTGCTTTTGACTGACTGGTCCTCAGACAAGAGAAATTCCCCTCTAGTTGGGGAAGTCCTGGCACAATCTATGTAGACTTTGAGACGTTGCCATTTACTTGAAGCACAGGGCGTGTGTTTGGTATGTACACAGCTGTCACATGGTGTAGGTAGGAGATTAATGCAGTACAGTGACACATCCACCCCCACTGATTACTACTGGCAAACATCATAAGCTTTCGGTTTGTGCACCGAAAGATAGGGCAAGAGAATTTCAGTGAGCAGCCCTGAAATGCTCTCTGATTAAATCCATAAGCTAGGTGCCTATCTGTATGTCAAATGTCCTTGGAGCACCATTCCAATGAAAGATGCCAGTGCACTCAAAACCCAGCAATACGACTGCAGAACGGTAGTGGCTAGATCACAGAAAATACAGGAGGAACACAGTGGATTCACAACATTAACTCTTTCTCTGGTCACTGCCCATTGATTCTACCCAGAGATTTTGGTGCACGCTCTCCAAGATGGAGATTTGGAAGAGCAAGCTGGAGTTACCTACATGCTGCTGTGATCTACATGTTGGGAATTGTTACCATCTAGTTTCTATCCAGTCAGTAGGAGAATGGCAATGGTGCATTAATGAGGGCAGATTAAGTAGCAATGAGATATTAATGCATGAACATGGGCCTCAATCTCTGACGTTTTTGCTCTTGATATCTATATACAATCACCAATGTGAAAAGCAAAGCTGAAAGGGGATAGCCTTGCTGACTGCCCCTATCAATGTTAAAATTGTCAGAACTACCACCAGAGGATCCCTGTAAAGCACCCTTATCCATCTAGTAAACACTTCACCCAGGCCAAACAGCTCCCAGGTATAAAAGAGATACAGCCATTCCACCTGATCAAATGCCTTCTTCGCATCCAAAGAGACCACCAACCCTTGAACTGATCACTGCTAGCATACTTGAATGATGTTAAGCAACCCCCTAACATTATTAGAGGATTTGCGATGCTTTATAAAGTCTGTCTGGTCTTCTTTAACAATAGAGGGCAGCAACCCTTCCAACCTCAATGCCAAATTCTTAGACAAAATTGTATAATCAGAATTTAAGAGCAAGATTGATCTATAAGAAGCACAGTACTCCAGGGCCTTCCCTTTTTTGAGGATAAGAGAGATCAGCCTCTCTCAAGGATGGCAGGAGAAGATCCTGACTAGGAATAGTTATACATGTCTAGCATTTGGTCCTGACAGTATATTTCCAAATTCTTTATAAAACTCACTGGGAAGGCTGTCAGGGCCAGGAACCTTTCCACTTTCAAGTTGCCTCACCACCTCCTGTATCTCTTGTGCTGTTAATGGATCACTAAGGAGAGACGCCTGCTCAATAGACACCCCCAGAAGATCCAAGTTCTTTTTTTAAAAAAAGAGTCCATTTTATCATGTCTATCCTCACAACATTCAGACTGATACAGTTCAGAGTAGAAACTCCGAAACGCCAAATTGATCTTTTTCGCATTACTAGTACGAGTCTCATTCCCCTCCCTAATAGAAGTAATAGATTAGGACACATTCTTCTTCCTAACCAGATATGCCAAATGTTTAACCGCCCTATCACCATGGTCAAACAACCTTTGCTTTGCAAAGGGATGTTCCTTCCTGGCTGTATGCGAAAGCATAGCCATTAAGGCAGATCGAAGCGCTGTGATCCACTGCAGTTTAGTCACTGACGGTCTACTGTAGTATATTGTCTCTGCTGCCTTCAATCATGCCTCGACCAGACACTGCTGCTCTCTCTTCCATCACTTCAGACTGGACAAGCATAAGACAATTATCCTTTTAGCATATGCCTTAGCAGTCTCCCAAAGAATGAATGTACCTGAGTTGGTGCCCAAAAATGCTTAAAATTCCTTAGAAAAGTACTCGATGAATTTGTTGTCCTTGAGGATGAAGGGATTCATCCACCAGTGCCGAGAGTTCATTGCATTGCCCTTAATCTCGACCACTAAATATACTGCTGTGTGATCAGCGATGGTAATATTCCCAACCGAACAAGATACCACTGACTGTAGAAGAGCTGTGGGAATTAGGGGAAGAAATCAATCCTTGTATGGCACATATGAAGATTGGAAAAGAACATAAAGTCCTTGCCCATAGGGTGGAAATGTCTCCAAACATCTACCAACTCCAGTTCCACACATAGATCACCCAACTGTTTAAATTGTGGAGAAAGCTTTGGGATGGGAGGGGGGAGGCTTGGGCATTCTATCCAGCACAGGATCCATAGGCAATTAAAGTTCCCTCCCCTATAATACTATAGCACAACGCAAAGGCCATCAGTTTAGTGCATCAGTCAAAACTTTAAGGGGTTGGACCGGAGGAGAGCAGACACTCAATACCATATTCCTTGCCATGTATTAGGATGGCTCCCAGTCAGCAAGGCTATCCCCTTTCAGCTTTTGGTCCTGACAGTATATTTCCAAATTCTTTATAAAACTCACTGGGAAGGCTAGCAGGGCCAGGAACCTTAAGGATAACAAACTGGCGACATAAAAGATGAAAGCCAAAGGCTCTGCAATCTCCTCCCTGGCTTTCTGCAGAGAGTTGTGATCTTTACACAGAGAGTTGTGAATGCATGGAATGCATTGCCAGCTGTAGTGGTGGAAGCAGAGACATTGGGGATATTTAAGTGACTGCTAGACATGCACATGCATCACGGTGGGTAGGTTAAGTTACTATATTTTACATTAGGATTAAACCTCAGTACAACATCGTGGGCCAAAGGGCCTTTTCTGTGCTGTACTTTTCTATGTTTCCAGAGAATCCTCTGATAAATTCCATCTGGCCCAGGGGATATATCTATTTGCATACTTTCCAGAATTGCTACCACTTCCTCCTTGCGAACAGTTGTGCTAAAGATGAATGTGGGCTAATGGTAAGATTTTTGGTAGTGTAGATGAACAGAGAGATCAGAGTGTCCATGTACATAGATCCCTGAAAGTTGCCATCCAGGTTGATAGTGTTGTTAAGAAGGCATACAGTGTGTTAGCTTTTATTGGTCGAGGGATTGAGTTTCGGAGCCACGAGGTCATGCTGCAGCTGCACTTGGAGTATTCTGTACAGTTCTGGTCACCACATTATAGGAAGGATGTGGAAGCTTTGGAAAGGGTTCAGAGGAGATTTACTAGGATGTTGCCTGGTATGGAGGGAAGGTCTTACGAGGAAAGGCTGAGGGAACTGAGGCTGTTTTTTCTTTAGAGAGAAGAAAGTTCAGAGGTGACTTAATTGAAACCTATAAGATAATCGGAGGATTAGATAGGGTGGTCAGTGAGAGGCTTCAGATTGATTCCACAAGTCAGCGCAACATCGAGGGCTGAAGGGCCTGAACAGCGCTTTTATGTTCTATGAGTATGGCCATCTCCCTGCTCTTAGCATTAAAGGATGAGAAAAACATCTGAGCAAACCCACCCTGCTGTAACTTCAAGTGTTCCTTGTCATTAAGGTGAGTCTCCTGCAACAGGGTAATATCCACCCTCTCCTTTTTAAGGCTTGACAACACCTTTCTCCTTTTAACTGGTGCATGGATTCCTCTAATATTCCAGGTGCACCATTTAAGAACACTGCTAGCATGATCCTTTACAATCACCTTTTTACTTGCCGCAAAGAAGAACTCGACTTCCAGCATGCTGGACTATTCAAAAGAAGATTCATGGAGTTTATTTATGAAAAACCAAAACACTAGCTACAAAATGCAAAAGGCACTTAATGAGGGACTCCACCCCCTGCGCACAGAAGGCACTTACGCCTTCCACGCCCATCTCCATTTCCCTTTCCAGCTCAAGCAGCACCCCAGACCCAAGCAATAGAAGCAAACAGACAAAATAGTAAGCACTCTGTCCACCTCCAACCATATACCAACATCAATCCTAATCAGAGAGAAAAAAAATAGCAACTTCTTTAAGAAAAGGGTAACATTACAAGAAGCATAACAAAAAGAAACAAAACCAAACATTACTGTCCAGGATATAAATCCTTACAAATTATTTTAGTGTCCAAGAAATGTTTCTGCTTGTTCCAAGGAATCAAATGACCATTCCATCTCCTCATGAGTAATATGAAGCACCATTAAGCATCTCATTGAATATTGAAAACCAAGTTCCTTTAATTTTTTTCATCAAACCATTTCCTTTTACAGATCACCACCACAGAAAAGTCCTGGAAAAAACATTTTCTTAGGCCCTGACTTGTCAGGGAACTATGGATCTTTCCCCATCCTTCTAGAAGATTCCAGGACTCTCTGCTTGTCCCTGTAGCTTTGAAACTGCACCAGGACTGGGCGGGGGCGCCGATCCAGACTGGATCTATGCACCGCAACCGGGTGAGTTCTTTGTCAACCTTCACCCAGTCCACCTCGGCATCCCAGAGGAGAAAATGAGGATTGCAGATGCTGGAGATCAGAGCTGAAAATGTGTTGCTGGAAAAGCACAGCAGGTCAGGCAGCATCCAAGGAACAGGAGAATCAACATTTCGGGCATAAGCCCTTCTTCAGGATTGAGGAAAGTGTGTCCAGCAGTCTAAGAGAAAAGGTAGGGAGGAGGGACTTGGGGGAGGGGCGTTGAAAATGCGATAGGTGGAAGGAGGTCAAGGTGAGGGTGATAGGCTGGAGTGGGGTGGGGGCGGAGAGGTCAGGAAGAAGATTGCAGGTTAGGAAGGCGGTGCTGAGTTCAAGGGATTTGACTGAGACAAGGTGGGGGGAGGGGAAATGAGGAAACTGGAGAAATCTGAATTCATCCCTTGTGGTTGGAGGGTTCCTAGGCGGAAGATGAGTCCTTGGTGGAGTGGGAGGGGGAATTGAAGTGTTGAGCTACGGGGTGGTTGGGTTGGTTGGTCAGGGTGTCCCATAGGTGTTCTCTGAAACAAACACCTCTGGGACACCCAGACCAACCAACCCAATCACCCCGTGGCTCAACACTTCAACTCCCCCTCCCACTCCACCAAAGACATGCAGGTCCTTGGACTCCTCCATCGCCAGACTATAGCAACACGACGCCTGGAGGAAGAGCGCCTCATCTTCCGCCTAGGAACCCTCCAACCACAAAGGATGAACTCAGATTTCTCCAGTTCCCTCATTTCCCCTCCCCCCTCCTTGCCTCAGTCAAATCCCTCGAACTCAGCACCGCCTTCCTAACCTGCAATCTTCTTCCTGACCTCTCCACCCCCACCCCACTCCGGCCTATCACCCTCACCTTGACCTCCTTCCACCTATCACATTTCCAACGCCCCTCCCCCAAGTCCCTCCTCCCTACCTTTTATCTTAGCCTGCTGGACACACTTTCCTCATTCCTGAAGAAGGGCTTATGCCCGAAACGTCGATTCTCCTGTTCCTTGGATGCTGTCTGACCTGCTGCGCTTTTCCAGCAACACATTTTCAGCACCTCGGCATCCCAGCCAGCAAACTGTGGTAGCCAGTCTTCAAAAAAAGCTTGCTAGCTGCCCACCTTCCACTCCCTCCAGCAACCCAACAACCGGGATATTTTTCCTTCGACCTTGATTTTCCAGGTCATCGACCTGTTCAGTCAAGGCCCGGACCTGTTTTCGAGAGCCTGGATCCGCCCCGCTGAGGACTTGATCTCTGTTTCCGACACTGTGGTCCGCTGCTCAACCTTTTCAACTTGCTTCCTGAGCCCTTTCAACTCCTCCTCGTGCTTTTGTAGCATGACCAAAATCAGTTCCAACCCAGTATGATTGTTTTCCATCAACTCCTTGATCATCCCTCAGATTACCACGAGTTCTTCCGCGACATTCTACTGCACAGGTACCTCTTCCTCAACTGCAGAGGGAGCTGCAGCTCTATCCGCAGTCGCAATCACAGGCCCGCCCAATGCATTCGGCGAGTGTCCCATGTGTTGGAGCTTGGCTGCATGCTTTCCTTTCTTCATCCTCACTTGCTCAAAAAGGATTTACAGTGGAAGCACGACTATCCAAACATCAACCAACCGAATCCCTGCGTATCCAAACCAAGATCTCAAGGCCCTGCAAAAACAGCACCAGTTATCAGTTAAATGGCAGTATAACGTAAAATTGCCAGATAATCGAGAGGTGAGTTGCAGGATTATCGAGAGACACTCTGGCAACTGGCACTCATGGATTACCGCTTGTTTCTGGCCACCCGAACTCCCTGCCCGTCTCGCTCAGACAATTGAGATTCCACTACAAATGGACTTAAATGGTTTCACAACCGTGTCATAACAGTTTTGGGGGTGCATCACTGGGATTTGAAAAGTTTGGGGGGCTTTTGTCCGCAATTTGAAAAGTTTGGGTCTTGAATTTGGGATTTGAACTGGTTTAGAAATATGTGAATAGGTTTGGGGATATGAAAAGTCCCAGCAGATTTAAACACTTGCAGGTTAGTGTCCTAGATCTTTAAATATTTCAGTTCAGTGACTTGCGGTTGATTAAATTAAAAGTGAGAGAAATGGCTTTTAAAATGCTAAAGAGGTTCTGGGATTTGAAGATGATTCTCAAATTTACCAAGAAAATTTAGAAGGAAGAAAAAGGCCGTACTTTTAGAATTAGCAAAGAAATTAGATTTGAGGTTAACCAAGAACAAAAATAAAGCTGTGATTTGGAGATGCCGGTGTTGGACTGGGGTGGACAAAGTTAAAAATCACACAACACTAGGTTATAGTCCAACAGGTTTATTTGGAAGGGCTAGTTTTTGGAGCACTGCTCCTTTATCCGGATAAAGCTTCCAATTAAACCTGTTGAACTATAAGCTGGTGTTGTGTGAAAAGTAAAGCTGATATTGCCAGGGAGTTACTCAAACACTTGGGTGTTTCAGAGAAACAGGCAAGTGCAGTAGAGGTAGAAAAAACTTGAATTACAATTGAGGAAAATGGAATTAGAAGATAAACAGAGAGAGAGAGAGAAGGTTCTTGGCTGAGCAAAAAGAGAGGAGAAAGAGAGAGACAAGAGAGAGGAAGAGAGGGAGAGTGAGAGAGAGGGAAACAAAGAAGGTTCTGAGCTGAGCAAAAAGAGAGAATTTGAACTTGAGAAGTTGCAACTTAGTCAGCAAAGTCAAGTTAACAGGATGGAGAGTAAAAGAGAAGGTAGTAATATATACAAATATATAAAACTCTGCCACATTTAGATGAAAAAGATATTGAAGCCTTATTTATTTCATTTGAAAAATTAGCTAGGCAGTTGGAGCCGTCCAAGGATTCACAGGTAACGATAGTTCAGACTAAACTGGTAGGCAGAGCTAGTGAGGTATTTGCCGTGCTGTCAATGAAGTGTCGAGAGATTATGAAGAGATTAAACAGGCTATTTTAAGTGCTTATGAATTGGTGCAAGAAGTCTGTAGACAGCGGTTCAGAAACACAAAGAAGGAACCAGATCAGACTTATGTTGAGGTTGAAAGAATTAAACAGAGTCATTTCGATAGATGGATGTGTGCTTTAAAAATAGATAGGACCTATGAGGCTTTCAGAGAGATTATTTTACTGGAAAAGTTTAAAAACTTACTTCCAGAGATGGTAAGAAATTCACTGAAAGAAACAGAAAGTTCAGGAAGTGAGAAGGGCAGCAGAGTTAGCAGATGACTATATGTTGGTGTATAAGACAAGCTTCCAGCCAGATTTTCATCCTGTGAGGGATAGAAGTTGGGAGAAGGGGAGATCCTACACTATGAAACCAAGAGTAGTGAGCACTGGTAAAAATTTACCACCGGTTAAAGAAGCCCAAGAGGGTGGACAGGAGGTGAAAGGCCTCAGGTGTTTTCACTGTAATGGAGTGGGACACAGAAAATTACAGTAGTTTCAGAAGGGCAGTGGGAAAAGGTGTTTTCACTGCCAGAAGGTGGGATACACAAAGTCACAGTGCTGGTCGTTAAAGAAAGGCATTGTGGGAAAAGATGTGGTAAAAGAAGCTAAGCCAGCGGCATTAGTGAAGGTAGTAAAGGAAACCCCAAGAAGAGCCGAGGAGCTGCAGGAGAGTGTACAACTGAGGCAGGGGCTGGGTATGGAGTTGGTACCTGACCGCTACAAAGAATTCGCCTCTGTGGGTAAAGTTTACTCAAAGAACAGAGGGGAAAGGACAAGCAGTTATTATTATGAGAGATACAGGACCTAACCAGCTACTGATAGTAAGGGACGAGCGAATATGCACTCTTTCTGATGTGTGGTAATTTGTGGGTTAGATGGACAGAAATTTAGCATTCCCCCATGTAAGATCAGGTTGGAGTGCCAACTTAAGACTCGGGAGGTTACAGTGGGATTGATTGGCAGAGTATCAGTTCCAGGAATTCAGCTTGTTCTTGGGAATGATTTGGCAGGATCCAAGGTGGGAGTGACACCCCCCCCCCCCTTGTTGTGGAGAAGCTCAAGGAAGACCAAGAAACTGAGGAATTAGGATAGAAATATCCTGGTATTTTCCCAGACTGTGTAGTAACCAGATCCCACTTTCATAAGTCACAGCACAAAGTGAAAATTAAAGAGAAAGATGGAGTTGAGGTTCAGTTCGCGGGCACCCTGTTTGGTGTAATGGTGCAGGAAAAACCTGAACAGGCAGAGGGTCAGACAGAAGTATCTACTTCTGAAACGCGAAGAGACTTGCAATAGCAAGATAAGACAATAAAAGGTATAATTGCAGATGTGTACACTGAAGAGGAGGCAGAGAATATTCCAGAGGATTATTATCTGAAAGATAGAATCCTCAGGTGGAAATGGAGACCACGGCAGGTTAGTGCAGAGGAGAAATGGGCCAAAGTGCACCAGATTGTGTTGCCGGTAGCACACAGACAGGTGGTGTTACGGGTAGTACATGAACTACCTGTAGGTCACAGAGGGATACAAAAGACTCAGGCTAAGGTACAAAAACATGTTTATTGACCTGAAATGCACAAGAATGTGGTTAACTTTTGCCTTACAAGTCACACATGCCAAATGGTAGGTAAGCCACAGGCGGTAATAAAACCAGCACCTTTGCCAATTCCTGCATTTGAAGAACCTTTCACACGGGTTATAATTGATTGTGTAGGTCCCCTCCCGAGAACAAAACATGGGAACCAGTAATTGTTAACCATAATGGATGTGTCTCCCAGATTTCTGGTGGCAAGTCCGTTACGTAGTATCAAAGCAAAAAGTGTGGAAGAGGAGTTAATATTCGGGCATGAGTGAGAGGCCCTTTGAAAGTAATTAAAGAAAAATTGATAGGAACAAAGTCAGAGATCTCACACTTAGATTATGTATCTGAGGTGATGGAGAGATTAAATCGGTGAGTTAGCTAAACAGCACCTAAAGACGGCATAGCATAGATTGAAGCAGGTGGCAGATAAAAGCTCTGAGAATCCGGAAAACATCAGAGGGGATGATGTGTTAGTACTGTTACTAGTCATAGGAGATCCCTTCAAAGCCAGGTTTAGTGGTCCCTATCAAATTGACAAAATGTTGAGTCAGGTGAACTATCTAGTAAAGATGCCAGACATGTGAATGTCATGTGAGCATGTATGTCATGTGAACATATTGAAACCGTATTATACTAGAGGGAAAGAACTGGTAAAACAGGTGTTAGTTACTCCCCCACAGAGAGAGGAATCAAATCCAGATGATGTAGATTTTGAGGTGTCTCAAAATCAATTAAAAAATGAAGAAGTCCTTGAGGAGTGGGATAGGTTAGTAAACTATCTGTCTCAGGAGCATCGAATGCAGTTGAAAGATTTGTTGCTGCAGTAAAAGGACATATGTCAGAATCACATGGGGAGGAATAATATTATTGTACATGAAGTAGACGCAGGGAATACTGCTCCGATAAAACAACACCCCTATCAGTTTAATCCTTTCAAAGCTAGACAGGTCCAGATGGAGGTGGAGACCATGCTTGATGAGGACATCATTGAACCGAGCCAGAGCAAGTGGAGTTCACTGATTGTCTTAGTTCCTGAAAAGGACACGACTCAACGATTCTGCGTGGATTATCAGAAGGTCAATGCTGTTACAAAATCGGACTCGTATCCAATTCTGAGATTGGAGGACTGTATCAATAAAGTCAGACAAGCCAGCTACATCACCAAGTTGAACTTAATACATGGTTACCAGCAGGTACATTTATCAGAGACAGCAAAAGAAATTTCTGTGTTTGTTTCTGGACTATATCAGTTTAAAGTGATAGAATGAAGAATGTGCCTGCCACATTCCAAAGACTCATGAACAGAATTGTGGCTGGGTTAACAAACTGTGCAGTCTATCTGAGTAATGTAGTGATCTTTAGTAAGTCCTGAAAAGATCACATGGCACAGTTGGCAGAGCTCTTTAAACAACTATGAGAAGCAAAACTGATGTTAAATTTAAATAAAACTGAATTCGCAAAAGCAGAGGCGACATTCTTGGGACATAATATCGGTCATGGAAGGTTGACCCCACGGAATGTGAAGATAAAGGCCATCGAGGAATTTCCACAACCAATCTCGAAGGGAGAGGTGTTTCGCTCCTTGGGACTCAACGGATTCTGGCTTCCAAACTTCAGCAGTTTCGTGGTACTGTTAATTGATTTGCTGAAGAGGAACACAAAGTTTTGGTGGACAGAACCATGCCAAGAGGCATTGAACCATTTGAAAGCAATATTAAGCACCACATTTTTCAAAACCTTTTAAAGTCTCCATTGATGCAAGTGACATTGGAGTTGGAGCTGTACTCCTACAGGAAGATGAGGATGGGATTGAACTGCCAGGTGGTTACTTTTCGAAGAAGATCAACATCCACCAGAGGAAATACTCCACAATTGAAAAAGGGACTATTGAGGTTAATACTTGCCTTACAACATTTTAATGTGTATGTCACGAACTATGTGTTGGAGACGATGGTGTACACGGATCACAATCCGCTTATATTCTTGTCTTTAAAGCATTCTAAGAATGTGACACTATTTCATTTAGAGTCTTATGTTACAAACTTTTAATTTAAAAATTGTACATGTTGTGGGTCGTAAGAATGTAATCGCAGATGCATTATCATGGATTTAACTGAAAGTTTAGATGAGATATATACACACACAGCTATATGGGAAGATGTTAAGGGAACTTAGATTAAAGTTATCGGTGTGTTCGGGTAATGTGTTTAAAGAGTAGATAAAAAGTGAAGCCATCTTTTCGTTATGATGGTTCATTTTTTTCTTAAGGGGGGAGGTATTATGAAGGTATGGGTGTACGGTACCTTTAAGAGTGTTAACAGCTAGCAGAACTACCTGACAGCATCAAGTGTTCTCAGTCAGATACAATGTAACATATGGTCCAGCAACTCGTGTAGCTGGTTGCCTGGAGACAAAAATAAACTTGAATTCGGCCAATCAGTTTAAATTATATACCCCCCAAAAAAACCAAACTCCAATCAAGTTTGAATTGAGTATATTGACAATATTAAAAGCCAATGACACAATCCAGTACTTTGGGGGTATAAGACTGGGGGAAAATTGACCAGTTGGGCAAGAACTGCCAAAAGAGCAACAGATTAAGGCTGCTAGTCAGAACTCTGAGAGATACCTGTCTAGAAAAGGAGCGAGCACAGAGAAAAACATCGACACCAACCTGGAGAGCAAATCTACAAAGAGAAGATTCAACTGGTTTTAAAATTTGTTTTTTTCAGTAAATCTTAATCGGGGGGTTTTATCAGACTAGTATTATAGAAGAGAAAGTAAAAGATGGGTTAGAGGAAGGAGTTGTAAATATTTGTTAGTTAATTATTCTCTGTTATACTTTAAGAAATAAAATTATTAATTATTACTTCAAATAGTTCTTGGCCTCTTGGAGTTTCACAGATTACTGCACGGGATAAATCGTTTGTGTTGCTAGTTTAACTTAAGCAGGAGGATTTAAACAGTGTTGTAACAATCCATAATTATTTGTTTTATTTTTGTCCACTATCAACATATTGAGCATTGCCCAAAATGTTCACCTGGAGCAGTCGGATAAATACATTGACTTCTTCAGCAGAGACTGGCTATTTTGCAGTAAGTAGGTCACCACATCATCTGCCAAAGATTCTCACCATTTCAAGGTGCAGGATAGGAGTGTGATGGAATAAATATTCTGCACTACCTGTTTGAGTGCAGTTACCACGACACTTGAAACTGAGCATAGTTGAAGACAAAGCAGTAGTCCATCTGTTCCAAGTCAATATCCATCCTCACGACCAGTTGTGTATTGTGGTTACAATATGTGCGATGGAGACAATCCATAGCTGCAAATGACTGAAGCTTCTGTAGCAGCACTTCATAAACTCCCTCTACTTAGAAGGACAGCAAACGCCAGGATTTGAACACAATTAAGGCTGACATGCCAGTGAAGTACTGGGAACTATCTGAGGTGCTGTCTTTACAATTAGATTTTAAAACAAGGTCCATTTGCTCCCTGAGGTAGACACAAAATGTTCAGTGTCACCATTTTGAAGAGCAAGGGAATACTTCTCTGTCAACAGTTTTCTCCCAGTTTCTCTTGAGCTATCCAATATCCCCGCAAGCAGAGGAAACTAAACTTGTTTCTGACTCAGTGAAGCCTTCTCTGAAATGGTCTCAAAGCTTTCAGTCTCTAGGTTTTCTAAAGTAAAACCAACCTTTAGTTAGTTAAAATGGAAAAGAAGCTATTGGCTAATTCACTCAACACGTCATTAAACCATTACAGTATTCATATCTTACATCATTCACAGGTCAGCAGTCCATAGTCAACTGCTCTCTGACACATACTGGATGAGGTCTCTATTCTAGAAGGAGACAGTGATCCAGCATTTTTTTAAAAAAAAGAAAGCCTTCACAAAAATAACTAAAACTCATCTGCTATTTTGAAATTCAAACTCCAAAAATGATATGAATGTATAACTATATTGCACACCCTGCAGCACACCTCTCCTCTCCTCAAAGAAGAATGAAATGTATTTTAAAAGGCATTTTTATTTCCCATCCAAAAGCTTTTCACATTATTCCTATGACATAGTTGTTATATGTTGAATGAATTTCATGGAAATCATTTTTACTTAAGTACATTTGGATCACAATATTTGTTTTCTTAATATGTGCTCTTGATAAAAGGTTGTCTTTTCCCGGCACATGAACGATTTTTAGAATTGCACTGCTAAAGGATTAAATACCACCAAAACAATCATAAATTCTTGCCCTGAAATATCTCCCAAAACAAATCAAAAGACTGTGATCGGTATAAATAATGTTTTCTTCACTGTTAGTATTGTAAATTTCAAACTAATATAAAGTCAACACAGAGGCAATGTCTCTTTCTCCGCCACCAAATATTTCTATTGACATGCATTTAATTTCTTCAAAATAAATAACTGACAGGTTTTCCATCACCGTTTCTACATCCTGTAAAATAGCACCTATAACATGTCGGTAGCATTTACAGCCAGTTGGAATGATTTCTCATGATTCAGTGCTGCTAAAACTAAGGCAGTTATCAGTACAACTTTCAATTTGTTAAAGGGACTAGAATCATTCAGCAGGGGAAGAGTCCCTTCAGCCCATCTAGTGTGTATTGCCAAAGCTATACGAAGTCTACACTAGTCCCACCTTCCAGCATTAGGCCCAGAACCTTGAATGTTATGACACTTTTACGTCCATTCAAACTTTCTGCTTTCTTTAAGAAATCTGTCAAAGGGGCCTCCACAAACTTCAACAAAACCCACTCTTGCGCCAAAATATCTCAAAATTCTGCTTTTTGTCCAAGCAGCTACAAGGTTCAATCCTGGCCTTACCCTCAGTTCTGTAGGTGTTACTGAGCCTGTGGCTCAGGTAAGGTCCTTTGCTTTGCAAATTCATTTTTAGCCATATATCAAACCAAGTTAACCCTCTGTAGCCAATCAAAAGGTAAATACTCTTCATGAATATCATGATGTTATATCCAGAGTCTCCAATGCACCCATTTGTTCAGGACCATAGAGTCATAGCGATGTACAGCATGGAAACAGATCCTTTGGTCCAACCCGTCCATGCTGACCAGATATGCCAACCCAATCTAGTCCCACCTGCCAACACCCGTCCCATATCCCTCTAAACCCTTTCTATTCATACACCCATCCAAATGCCTCTTAAATGTTATAATTGTACCAGCCTCCACCACTTCCTCTGACAGCTCATTTCATACACGTACCGCCCTCTGCATGAAAAAGTTGCCTCTTAGGTCTCTTTTATATCTTTCCCCTCTCACCCTAAACCTACACCCTCTAGTTCTGGACTCCCCGACCCCAGGGAAAAGACTTTGTCTATTTACCCTATCCATGCCCCTCATAATTTTGTAAACCTCTATAAGGTCACCCCTCAGCCTCCGACGCTCCAGGGAAAACAGCCCCAGCCTGTTCAGCCTCTCCCTGTAGCTCAGATCCTCCAAGCCTGGCAACATCCTTATAAATCTTTTCTGAACCCTTTCAGGTTTCACAACATCTTTCTGATAGGAAGGAGACCAGAATTACAAGCAATATTCCAGCAGTGGCCTAAACTATGTCCTGTCTAGCTACAACATGACCTCCCAATTCCTGTACTCAGTACTCTGACCAATAAAAGAAAGCATACCAAATGCCTTCTTCATTTTCCTATCTACCTGCAACTCCACTTTCAAGGAGCTATGAACCCGCATTCCATGCTCTCTTTGTTCAGCAACACTCCCTAGGACCTTCCCATTAAGTGTATGAGTCCTGCTAAGATTTGCTTTCCCAAAATGCACACCTCGCATTTATCTGAATTAAACTCCATCTGCCACTTCTAAGCCCATTGGCCCATCTGGTCAAGATCCTGTTGTAATCTGAGGTAACCCTCTTCACAGTCCACTACATCTCCAAGTTTGGTGTCATCTGCAAACTTACTAACTTATACCTCTTATGCTCACATCCAAATCATTTATGCAAATGACAAAAAAGTAGAGGACCCAGCATCGATCCTTGAGGCACTCCACTGGTCATAGGCCTCCAATCTGAAAAACAACCCTCCACCACCACCATCTGTCTTCTACCTTTGAGCCAGTCCTGGATACAAATGGCTAGTTCTCCCTGTATTCCATAAGATCTAACCTTGCTAATCATTCTCCCATGGGGAACCTTGTCGAACGCCTTACTGAAGTTAAATATAGATCACATCTACTGCTCTACCCTCATCAATCTTCTTTGTTACTTCTTCAAAAAACTCAATCAAGTTTGTGAGACATGATTTCCCACGCACAAAGCCATGTTGACTATCCCTAATCAGTCCTTGCGTTTCCAAATACATGTACATCCTGTCCCTCAGGATTCCCTTAAACAACTTGCCCACCACCGAGGTCAGGTTCACCGGTCTATAGTTCCCTGGTTTGTCCTTACCACAGAAAAGTACAGCACAGAACAGGCCCTTCGGCCCACAATGTTGTGCCATGGATTATTCCTAATCTAAAATAAAATAACCTAGCCTACACACCCTTCACTTCACTGCTCTCCATGTGCATGTCCAGCAGTCGCTTAAATGTCCCTAATGACTCTGCTTCCACCACCACTGACACCGCATTCCATGCATTCACAACTCTCTGTGTAAAGAACCTTTCTCTGATGTCCCCTCTATACCTTCCTCCAAATACCTTAAAACTATGACCCCTCATGCCAGTCAATCCTGCCCTGGGGAAAAGTCTCTGGCTATTGACTCTATCCATGCCTATCATAACCTTGCCTACCTCAATCAGATCGCCTCTCTTTCTCCTTCTCTCCAGAGAGAAAGGTCTGATCTTAATTACATCTAATGTCAGTCAAGAGCTCTCACTTGTGAACCCAGCTAATAGTAATACTGGACAAGTCAGATCCCAGAATGAAACTTGGCTTTATAAATTACGTAAAAGCTAGGTATATTGGATACTCGAGATTTGAAATAAAAACAAAGTGCTGGAGAGATTCAGGAGGTCTGGTAGCATATAAACAGAGAAAATAGGAGTAGGCCTTTGAGCATCTACCATCGTTCAAAATGACCATGAAAGATTATGCAATCTTAGTAGCCCATCTCCCCCCCCCTCCTCTCCCCATACCCCTTGATCCCTTTAGCTGCAAGTGTAACATCCAGGTCCCTCTTGAATATATCTAACAAACTGGCTCCTGTGAGACAGAATTCCACAATTTCTGAGTGAATAACTTCTCCCTCATCTCAGTCCTGAATGGCTTACCCCTTTATTCTTCGACTGTGACCCCTTGTTCCAGATTTCTCCAACATTGAGAATATTCTTCCCACATTTAGCCTGCCCAGTTCCCATCAGGATTTTATGCTTCTATGAGATCACCCCTCTCGCTTCTAAATTCCAGTGAGTACAAGTCCAGTTGATCCGGTCTTTCCTTATATGTCAGTGCTACCATCCTGGGAATCAGTCTGATGAACCTTCGTTGGACTCCCTCAGTAGCAACCATGTCCTTCCTCAGACTAAGAGACAAAACTACACACTATACTCAAGGTGAGGCCTCACTAAGGCCATGTATGACTGCCACAAGACATTCCTACTCCGATGCTCAAATCCTCTTGCTATGAAGGAGAGTATCTTTGAGGAAAGAGCAGATAAGTAGTATGTTTTTTTTCAGTTAGTCCAATGGTCAATCATTGAAACTTAGTGACCCGTGGCTGTAGAATTTCTTTAACAGCAGAGCAGACATTTATTTCACAAAAGAATAAATTAATAAGAACCAAAGGTTTAAACAACAGCTGTTTCACACTATTACAATGCAGCTGCAGCAGGAATGGGGTCTGCCACTCATTGAAGGCAGCTGTCAAGCCAACAAGATATTCTCTCTATCACGCCAACCAATAACGTGGTATTTGAATTTCTATACTGGCAGCATTTTTAAAATTCATCCATGGAATAAGGGAGTTGCAAGACCAGCATTCATTGTCCAGAGGGCAGTGAAGCATCAACCACATTGCTGTGTGTCTGCAGGCATATGGAGGTCAGACTGGGTCAGAATGGCAGATTTCATTCCCTAAAGCATATTGGTGAACCAAAAGGGTTTTTACAACAGTGTTTCTCTGGCACTTTTAATTTCAGAATTTTAATTTCAAATGTTACCACCTTCCATGGTAGGATTCAAACTCAGGTTCTCAGAGCATTAAGCTGAAGTTCTGGGTTTACTAATCCAGTACATTACCACTACACTGCCATCTCCCCATATTTCATGGTCTCTAGTCTCTCCATCTTAAGGCTGGCATATCATATGAAACAGTACCTTCCTTTAGTTTTTTCAGTAAGCAACCCACTAACCAGACCTAACCAACTTGCAACACGATGTCCAGTATTGGATGTGACTGCAGTTGAAAAGCATTTGGTAAATAATCCTGTTTGTGTGAAAGATTGCGCTGGTAACCAGATTAAGATTGTCAGTCAGTGTGGTGCTTTGTATGGACTGGACTCTACATATATTAATGCACAGATCAGATAGAGCACGTACACATATAACATCTAGTTCATTCTCTGGTTCATTTCTCAGATCTATCACGCTCAACCTGTTTGGTTTAAAGTGTAAACAAAGCCCGATAGTTACCTGTCAATCATCATTAGCCAGTACATTCTTCATGACAGTAGCTCTACACATTAGAGTCCACTTGCCAACCAATCATCACTCTCCTCTCATGCAATATAAATGCTGGCTTTCCCCTGGGGGAAATGCTGGGGGAACGGAGGTCCAAAACTAGAGGCCGTAGGTTTAAGGTGAGAGGGGAAAGATGTAAAATAGTCCTAAGGGCAACATTTTCATACAAAGGATGGTGAGTGTATGGAATGAGCTGCCAGACGAGGTGATGGAGGCTGATACAATTACAGCATTTAAAAGGCATCTGCATGGGTGTATGAATAGGAAGGGTTTAGGGGGATATGGGTCAAATGTTGGCAAATGGGATTAGGTTAGTTTAGGATATCTGGTCGACTTGGACGAGTTGGACCGAAGGGTCTGTTTGTGGTGTTTAAAACTCGCTTAAGATAGACAAGAAGTTAGTGGGATTAGGAATTGTGAAGGGCCAACAAAGTGGGCTCAGTTCCTTTTGACGGAAGGTCCAGTTAAAGTTAGTCCATTTCCATTGGAATCCTGCAACATTGATTAAAAATATGCTCACTCCAGCTAAGGATTTAAACACTGGGATTCTTTAAACACTCAGCGAACAATGAATAACTAAATGTAAACTTTTATCTCATAACTTTCATGTCGTAAAACATTTCTTTCCATCATGGTCTTGATTTATGTTTTCAGCAGGGCACTAAAATTCACACAAAAGTACAAATTGGACTGAGTTAGGGAAGGAGGTATTTTCTGAGATTCTAGTTTGTGATCAGCATCCTGCAATGACTGCTTGACATATGTACATAAGGCCATTCTAGGAAGACAGGACAGTTTCTTGAGTAAACTGCCAGTGCTTGCAGCTCTTGAAAAAGTAATGTTGGTTCTGCAGAAGGCACAAGCATGCAGCCAGCCGTCACTCAAGACTTGCAGTGGAATGAGTGAAGAGAAGAAAAGGTAGGTTGATAACAAGGAAAATTAGAGTAAGAAGGAAAATAAAGTGGAATATTTTTGCCTGAACAGGCAAGGAGAAATATAATTGTACAATATATTACATTTTGAGGCAGATACTACTGTACATTTGAAGAGAGCATTGCGGTGAACTATAGGTTTAATTATCTTCCAATATTCTGGTAATTTATGGTGTACACAGGGTGATTGGAGAAGTGGGCTTCTGGACTATATTACATGCTGTGCGAGATTGTATACAGAATTACAAAGCAGTAAAACAAAAACAGAAGCATGACTTGGCTGAGGCTATAAACTGCCGATTAAAGGTTTATTAAACACTAAATGGATAAGTAAACCACAGCACTGACCCATTATAGATTTACTGTAGATTAATGCTTCACTTTCTCTATCTCAGAAGATTGAAGATGGTAGTCACGTCTGCTGCGCTAGAGTTTAATGTGAACTGGATTTGCCACAAGGGCTCCCTGCCGATGAATCTTGTATGTTGATTTGCTGCTAAATTCCGAGACTTTCTCTCCATTCTGTGTTCATCTTTTTTTGATATCATCAGACAGAACTCAGTTGCAACAAGACCAGCTGAGACGTAATTTCAAAATCTGATTGATGCAAAGGAAAATTAAAAATGTATTTCTCAGATACAAGTACAGCTACTCGTCCAACTCAGCTTCAAACAGAACCTATAGGATGCTTTCATTTCAATTGAATGACTGAGCCCATCCCTCAGGTACCTGATGCTGATGTAACATCTATTCTCAGCTTACTATTTATCACAACATATTGGAACATTTCCTTCAAGTTTGATTTTGTTCTTGATTATACAAGCCAGCGACATGAGGAATTACAGACGGAAAAGTCTCGTCATAAAGGAATTGTTACATTGAATTCGGGGATTGAAACAGGGACAGATTTCTTCAGCTTTTTGACTTTTACCTCTTAATTGTATCTATCAAACTGCCTTACTCTTATTTTGATGATGCACCTTTGCTTCATTTTAAGGACGGTTGATTTCAAATGCAAAGTTTGGGCATTCAGCAGAAGCAACAACTCTGGTGAACTTTACATCACTCGGCTCATATTGAACACATTTGTTGAGTTTTTAAAATAAAGCAACGTAAATCCAAGGACTACTTCACTCATCATTCCCAGGCACATCAAACTGTGGAACACTTATCAACCCAGAGTCGGAAAGTGTGGTGCTGGAAAAGCGCAGCAGGCCAGGCAGCATCCGAGGAGCAGGAGAATCGACGTTTCGGGCATAAGCCCTTCTTCAGGAAAACCCAGACACTTCAAATCGAGTGCAGCGTAAGGCATCCCTTTTTCCTCTCAGTCTGAGGGAACAAATTGATCGGGAAGTGCAGGAATAGAAGTATCAAAGTAGTTCCTTATCAAAACAGAAAGTGCTGGAGAAACTCAGCAGGTCTGGCTGCATCTGTGGAGAGAGAAACAGAGTTAATGTTTCGAGTCTAGTATGACTGTTTAGAATTTTAGAGCAACTCGAAACGTTAACTCTGTTTCTCTCTCCACAGATGCTGCTAATCCTGCTGAGTTTCTCAAACACATTGTATATTTATTTCAGATTTCCAGCATGCCCCAGTATTTTGCTTTTATTTAATGTTTTCCACAACCTAACATCATGAGTGTCCTTGCATCTAAGTTTTTATTAGATTGTCCTAACTTCAGCTGTGGCCCACTCCTGCCTAAGTAACAAGGCATTAGCTTCATTGTCCAACACTAGAGTTGGAGAACAAAGAGGGAGGCTGATACTCTAGTGTCTCTACTGAGGAGGCACTGCACTGTCTGAGCTGCTGTCTTTAGTTTGACATAGTCCTCTGCTTGGATGAATGTAATCGATCCTATGGCAATATTTCAAAGAGTAGGAGAGTTATCCTTGGGGTCCTGACTAATATGAATTACACAGTCAATGTCACAGCAAAGCAGATGAACTGATATTGCTGTTTGTAGGCTTTACTGAGAATATCAGCTCTCCCATTTCCTACATAGCAGCTAGTACTTCAAAAAGCCCTTCAGTGACTATCAAGGTAGAGGTGTCTGGTGCTCAGGAAGGGCACTATATAAAGGTACTTCTTTACAACAGTACATGGAACATCTGCTGCAGCCTCAATATCTCATGTAGAGGACATCCCAAAGAATCCAAAAGATGATTGAGTTCAATATTTATTGGCAGATGCTATTTAATGAAATTTTATGTTTCCCATTTGTGACAAATCAAGGAAGCTTTATGAACATTCCTTTTTCGGACTGAAGAAGAAATTCTTCTTATTCCGACAATCGAGAGGTTCAGTTATGGAAAGGTGTAAGACCTTTTTTAAAAAAGTAATGGAATGTGGGTGTCACTGGCTGGGCCAGCATTTTTTGCACATCCCTAGTTGGTGGAGGTGGTGATGCCTTCCTGAACGGCTGCAGTCCATGTGCTGTAGGTCGACCTGTAATGCCATTGAGGGGTGAGAAGGATTTAGAAATTCTGAAAAAATGGCAATATATTTCCAAGTCAGGATGGTGAGTGGCTTGGAGAGGAACTTGCAAGGGATGGTGTTCCCATGTACCTGCTGTCTTTGTCCTTCTAGATGGTAGTGGTCGCCGGTTTAAGGATCTTTGGTGAATTTCTGCAGTGCATCTTGTAGATAGTTCACACTGGTGCTACTGAGCATCAATGATGAAAGGGAGTGGATGTGGTGTCAATCAAGTGGGTGGCAAGCTTCTTGTTGGAGCTGCATGCATCCAGGAAGTGAGAGGTTTTCCATCACACTCCTGTCTTGTGCCTTCTGTGATGAGATGTGCCTTTAAGAGAGATTTGTTCTGTTCTGTCCCTCTTGGAGAGGTAAGTTGTAAACCTGGTGATGGTGTATCTGCTCCATGGAAAACAGAGGGAATAGCTTTGAGTTTTTGAAAACTTAGATAAAAGCATGAGTTGGTAGAGTCAGGCTTATACAGACCCAGAGTTTTTGTTTTGCTGTCAGATGTTGAAGTTGGGTTTTGGCATTGAAGCTGCTGGGTACAGCTCTCCCTCTGCTACTACAAGAGGCTGGAGTTCCCTCTCTGCTGCTGGATTCATTCTGACAATTTTTCTTCTCCTGGACTGGAAGAGATCACAAGTGAACAAATTATTTTTGCTGACCTTGCTTTTGCCAAAGATGTACTAATGGGATGCTGCTATATTGGAACAGAAGATGAGTAGTTAAATAATCTATTATTTTAAATATTTCAGTTAAAGTAGTGCCTTTTTTGTTGTACTTTAATAGTGAATGTAAGAATAAAGTATGTTTTGCTTAAAGCCTAGTAGTTTGACCAATTGAATTACACCTGGAATGCAGCGCCTAATATTTGGCTTTACATAAGATAAAAGTTAGGGTCTAGGCCATCTCTTTGATATGTTTTGGAGGGTGTTTGGTCAGGTCCATGACACCTCAGCCACTCAGCACCTCTGGCAAAAGGTTGCTTCAACTTTATCCATTGCACTGATGTAATAGATTATTGAGGATAGGAATATTCATGGACCCTCCTCCAGTTTAGTTGTCGTCGTTGTCTATATTCATAACTGGCTGTGACAGGATTGCAGAATCTAGATCTGATCCATTGCTTATGGAATCACGTAGCTCTGTCTATCTCTTGCTTCTTATGCTGTTGGGTGTGAATGTTTTGTTCCTTCATAATTGAATGGTTTGCTCAGCCATTTAAGAGTTAACCACATTGCTGTGAGTCTGGAGTCATATGCAGACCAAACCATATAAAGATGATAATTTTCCTTCTGTAAAGGATGTTTCTACTCCAATAGTTTCATGGTTACCATTAGATTTCTAATTTGACATTTTTGTTGAATTTAAATTGCCCTCTCTGCTGTGATGGAGTTGAAACCAGATCCTCCAGATGTTACCTGGCTCCCCCTAGGATTAACTAGGCCACTATATCATCACTATATCATGCTACTATATCATCACCTCCCCCAGAACTGGAATGCTGTGATTACAGCTCACATTTGCTCAATATTGAGTAACATTGTGGCCCTATCACCGCTGTAATTACCTGGCTAAGCCATACAGGATTGATGGGTATAGATTACAGAATGTGAAATCAGCAACACTGTATTGTTGTGTTTGTGTTTATTGTCTAGATGGCAGAAATCATACTTTGAGTTCATGGTAGGAATTCAAAGCAAATAGGCCTTTCAGTGGGAGTCAAGAGTGTGGCGCTGGAAAAGCACAGCAGGTCAGGCAGTCTCCGAGGAGCAGGAGAATCAATGTTTTGAGCTCATTCCTGATGAAGGGCTCCTGCCTGAAACGTTGAGTCTCCTGCTCTTCGGATGCTGCCTGACCTGCTGTGCTTTTCCAGCGCCACACTCTCAACTCTAATCTCCTGTATCTACAGTCCTCACTCTCTTCTTTCAGTGGGAATAGTAATACAGGAAGAATATTGGTCTTTTTGACTTGTTAGCTGTGCCTTTAAATTTAATTTTATTAGATTAGATCCCCTACAGTGTTGAAACAGGCCCTTCGGCCCAACAAGTCCACACTGATCCTCCGAGGAGAAACTCACCCAGACCTATTCCCCTCTGACTAATGCACCTAACACTACGGGCAATTTAGCGTGTCCAATTCACCTAACTGCACATCTTTGAACTGTGGGAGGAAACCTGAGCACCCGGAAGAAACCCACGCACACACAGGGAGAACTTGCAAGCTCCACACAGTCAGTCACCCAAGGCTGGAATCGAACCTGGGTCCCTGGCGCTGTGAGGCAGCAGTGCTAACCACTGAGCCACCGTAATTGTTGCCATGATGTTTAAACACCAGTTGTGGGTATGTTCTCTGATCCTGCAATAGATCAATGCAAGAGTGGGAACATTTCAACTGGCTTGTAAGCAATCAACTTCTGAGGAGGAACAGAGGCATTTTCAATATCCGTTATGATTATTATAGGTAATGTGCACTGCAGTGAGTTATTTTTGAATCTGACAGTTATATGGAAAGATAATGTATACAGTATGACTGAGCTGAGTAGAATTGATTGGAGAGAATCTGCTTGGAACTTAGAAGAGTTAAATCATACTAATGCAGCTTGCACAGTGCTGATAAATGTAACCATCAATCTCAAAATAAATTGTTCTTTCAAGTGGTAAGAATTCAGTTGTGATTGTGACCTTTTATTATTTTAATTTTGAGGAAGTAGTTAATGTAACTCCTGCTGTAGACAGGTGTATTATTTTTTCACACATTTGTCTTTTACTCAATAAAACCCACTTGGTATTTCAAGCTTAAAATGAGTTCTGATATGATACTCAACCACGTTTGTCAAAGAATCCTGCAGAGGCACAGGTTAATTTCAATAGAAGGGATACATTAGAAAAGGTCTTCTGTTTGTCAGCCTGTGCATGTTTCTGGAAGCTTATCCAGAGCATCAAAGCTGGTGAGAAATCAAAGGGGATTATGCCTCACCTGTGGGTTTAATTGAAAATGCAGAGGCCAAAGATTTTGATTAAGAAGCACAGTAAAGATCAAGAAAGACATTACTTTTTAAACTCATAATCTTTGGATTTCTTGGTATCTGTATGTTAGATATTAACTGCCCAACTATACTATTCAAGACATTTGTTTTCATCTGAACTGGAAGAAGGCACTGTCCATTGTACAATTGCACTGAGGTGGAAACAAACCACATTGTTTTGATGGCTCTTGTTGGAAAAGTAGAGTAAAGGAGGAAGTGTTACTTATCAAAGTTAATTTGAATCTTTTTTTGAATAAAATCTCCAATGCTTGTCTAGAAATATTGGATAATTAAAAAAAATAAAATGAGGATTATGGTCTAGCATCATAAACACATGGGGTAATGGGCCCCATTAATATTTTAAAATCTGGTATTGATAGGTTTTTGTTAAAGCAGTATGGAATCAGGGTAGTTGGGTGTAGCCAGATCGATCAGCTTGTCGGAACAGGGTTGAGGGGCTGAACGGCCTCCCTATGTACATATATTCTCATTCATCTTTGGTGGACAGATTGCAATAATTCTACTGTTCTCAGATGTATTATGCTGTACTGCCAGTTTAAATAATTTGTTTTGCTCAAATATAAAAGTCTTGACTGGTGTCAGATGTTGGTAAGTATTGTCACAAGAGTAATGAGAACAATATACCTTCATTCTACAAATGTGGTTATCTCAATTGCATCTTCTATCATCGATATATTTTTGCTCTTCATTTCTCATCTATTTTATTCATTGTTTGATGTTAAGAATAAACTTCCATGGTTGGTTCATTACAGTGCCATCCCTCCTCAGGCTGGGAGGGGAGTTTCGAAACATCTGATTTCCATAAAGTAAAAGATGGTTTGGTATCTACAAACCTGAAACTGATTTTGTAACATGCTTAGTTCTAGAAAGTAAAATACATTTTTCTGGAATACAATACACTAAGGTTTGCCACCAAAATTAGTCTTAAATTACAATCTTTTAGGACATATCTTTGGGGCAGGTGGGTCTTGAACCCAGATGTGAGGCAGCTCCCTCTGTACCACAAGAGCCCTCTTGGTAGGTGAGCAGATACTTCCTCAAACTGATTTGTTCAGAGATGTATTTACACACCTCCAGAAGCATGTGGGATTATGAACCTGGGTCTCCAGGTTCAGAGATAGGGACATTATCACTATGCACCAAATGTCTTCTCGTTAGAGTTGCTTTCTTAATTGCAATGGAGAGTTTCCCAATGATACTCAGGAAAAAGAACTCAGGTTGTCCATTAAAAATGGAACATCAGTTACCGGCTCAGTACTTCACTGTGCACGCAGTTCATCAGAATTCAAATTATTTCCCATTTTTAGATTTGTTTTAAATCGCAATCAGAATGCTTTCCCTGTGGTGCTTAATTTTGGGTAAATTATTTAATAAAATTGTAATTGCAAACACCTGCAATGGATAATTGAAGTCAGTCAGTAGGTAGCTTCTGATCCAACAGCACCAAGAGAGGCTGGGATTGTATGTCTTTCAACAATAAATAAAAGTGAATATGCTCTTCCGAAATCACAGTTATAATATGCAATTCGATAGATTTTAGCAAATTCTTCCCTTGTACACGCACAATGTTTTACCTCATTCACAGAGATCATCAATAAGATTGATGGAGTTGGGATATCCCATTTTGGATGGTAATGGCCTCTTTGTAAAGCTAAGACAAAGACTTGCTGTTGCCAGGTAAAGACATCAGGAATAATCCATTAATTCAGTCTTGAAAGGAGGGCTACTGCATGGCCTGCAGTGATACTGTGAAAAATGGATTGAGCCCAATGGCTTGTGAGTTATAACATCAGGTTCTGAAGCTACTGCTCAGTAGGCATGATTTGGAGATGCCGGTGTTGGACTGGGGTGGACAAAGTTAAAAATCACACAACACCAGGTTATAGTCCAACAGGTTTAATTGGAAGCACACTAGCTTTCGGAGCGCTGCTCAGTAGGCAGTCTTTGTACCAGGACCCTGAAGGCTTGCTCTTTTCCTCCCACCTGACAACAAAATAGCAAACAACGCTTCAAAGGTTTGATTGAATGTTTATTCAAAAAGCCCTGTAGCTGGTTAATTGGGCAATCAGCAATGTAGCAGCAGCATCCTTTTAGGATGCATTTTCTGTATTTCAAGATGAGCCAAAATGAGCAGGATCAACAACAACAAAAACAGAAATTGCTGGAAAAGCTTAGCAGGTTTGCTAACATCTGTGGGGTGAAAGCAGAGTTAACGTTTTGGGTCTCGTAACCCTCCCTCAGAACTGAGGAAGGGTCACTGAACATGAAACAGTAACTCTGTTTTTCTCTCCACAGATCCTGCCAGATCAGTTGAGCTTTTCCAGAAATTTCTAGTTTTGTTTCTGACTTAAAGCGTCTGCACTCCTTTTGGCTTTTATCAAATGAACCCAATACTGAACAGGGGAGTATTCACGTGCATCAACAGCGGGACTCAGAGTTAGTCATTTATTAGGAGAGAGTGAGGACTGCAGCTGTTGGAGATCAGAGTCGAGAGTGTGTTGCTGGAAAAGCACAGCAGGTCAGGCAGCATCAGGGATACCTGATGAAGGGCTTATGCCCAAAACGTTGATTCGCCTGCTCCTCGGATGCTGGAGCAGGTGAATCAACGTTTTGGGCATAAGCCCTTCATCAGGTATCCCTGATGCTGCCTGACCTGCTGTGCTTTTCCAACAATACACTCGACTTAATCATTTATTAGTCAATTGCCAACTGGCATAAACAGCTAAGCCCCATCCAGATTTTGCTGCATCTTTTAATAGCGAAGGTTGAAGTCAAACAGGAAATTCTGGTCAACCCTCTAATTCTGAATGTGCAAGGGCTGGCTTAAGGACAGCCAAAACAACCCATTCTCTCCACATCGAAACCAGGGATCAAGTTGATTGCAAAGCAAAGACGGAAAGAAGTTCCATTAAAAAGTCAATTAACTGATACCTCATAATCCTGAAACGTTTGAAATGAAGGCATCAACATCATTGGGTATGGAGTAGCTTGCCTTCTGAACATGAGGAGTGAGCACTCAAACAAACTAGACCACATTCCTGTAAGACCAGTGGATGCATCTTTATTAAGATTTGTAAATGATGTCGATGCATATTACTCACAAGTTACTTAACATTAGCAAAGGGCAAAAGCAGTCAATGTGCTAGTTACCACGTTTGTTTGAAATGGGTGGGATTGAGACCTGCTGTTGGTGACAACAATTGCTGCATGCATTTGTATAGTGCCTTTCAGCCAGTAAAGCTCCCCAAGCTGCCTCTCGGACGCACTGTCAAACAGAATTTGACACTGATTCATGTAGGAAGCTATGAGGACATGTGATCAAAGGCTTGGTCAAAGAAATCTATTTTAAGGAGCATCTTACGAGATGAAAGTGGTGGAGAGATTGACAGAGGGTATTCCAGGGCTTGGAGTCAAGAAAATTAGGACACAGTATCCTCCGATGGAGCCATTCGACTCACAAACCCTAAAGAAGCCAATATTGGAGGAGCGTAGCCAACTTGCAGGTTTCTGGCTCCAGAACATATATGTAGTTCATCAACTCTTGATATATTTGATGTTCTCTGAGTCTAGGACCAGGTGTAAATGCAGCTTTGTTCTAATGTGCCGGATCTGTGCGGTACTTGTGCTGCTTAATGATGTAAAGGGAATTGTCCCTGTACCATCACCATTGGAAAGTAATTGGGCAATGGTGCTATAATGTCATTTAGATGCCAGTAATGATAACAACAAGTCAGAGATTCAAAACCTTTTAGAAATCAAAATCTAGGCTGACACTGCAGTGCATCATTGAGGGAATGTTACATTATTAGCAGTCATTGAGTCATTATGGTATGAAGGGAGACCAAACGTCACATCAAGTCCAAACAGTTTCTCTATGAAGCAGTCCAGATTGTTGCATTCTATTCCCATAGCCATGTAAGTTTATTTGTCTTAAATAGTCAAGTTCTTTTCAAAATCAGTTATTACCCCTGTAGCCACCAACCTTATACACAGTGAGCTCCAGATCATTATCACTTTGGTGAAATTATCCCTCCTTTTATCCCCTTTCTATCTCTTGTTCAAAGCCTTAAAACGCTAAGTCTTTGGAACATCAGTGGAAAGAAACAGCTTTTCTTCATGTCGAATTGCCATCATTTTCTACACTATCACATTCCCCCTCAATTTCCTTTACTTCATCAAAGAATAACACCCGTTTCTCCAGCCAAATTTTATAACTAATATCTCTCATCCTAGATCCATTCTAGTGAATCTCCTAGGCAGCCTGACACACCCTCCCTAAAGCGAGGTGTGATACCCAGAACTCTCTAACTGTGGCGTAGTCAGAACTTCATTAAAGTTCAGCATGATTCCCCTGCTTCTGTATTTATGAGGAATTCAGGAAAGAAACAAGCCCACTGTGATGCTGATTCTCTGATGAAGTAGTTGGTCTCTGGTCACTCTCTGCTGGGGCATTCACTTCCTCAGCAACACTCCCAGTTTCAAAACACAGACTAATAGCACAGTAAAACGCCCTTCAGCCAATTCAGTCCATGCCAGTCGAAAAGAACCGCCTTCCTATTCTAATTTCATTTTTCAGTACTTGGCCCATAGCTGAGTATACCTCAGCACCGCAAATCAACATCTAAATAATTCCTCAATGTTATGAGGATTTCTCCCTCTACCACCCTTATAGGCAGTGACTTCCAGATTCCCACTGCCCTCTGGGTGAAAAAGATCTTTCCTCATGTCTCCTCTCACACTCCAGCCTCTTCCCTTAAATCTACGCCCCCAATCATTAATCCCCATGAAGGAGAAAAGTTCCTTCCTATCTCCTCCATCAATGCCCCTTCTAAATTTATTCATCTCAATCATGATCCCAACAAAACCAACTCTCATAGCCACAAAGCCATGTCATCCTGAATTAAGAAAATAAGTTTTATCGGGAAGCCAAAACCTTTAAGCATCCTGCCTCCATTCCGATGTTATTAAAGATGTGAAATGCCAACGTGCTCTTTGATCCCTTTCAGTACAATCCCACGGTACTGTGTCAAACCTGATGCTTGTATCCATGGAATATGGTTTAGTAATTAGGGCAAGAATTTTCTTGAATCTTATAATCAATGCCTCTCTCAACTGAGCACACCCGTCCCAGTGTTCCAGAGGCAGGAGCGTCATTAAAGATGTTTCCTTGAGCTCACCAAATCCCTGGATGATTTCATCAGAAAGGAGAGAATGCCAGACTGTCTGTGGTAACTTCCAAAGCTGTAACAGTTGCTGGTCAGAACATCTGGTGTAAAAGCTAAATACTGCAGACGCTGGGAATCTGAAATAAAAGCAAAGGTTCTGCAGAAACTCCACAGGTCTGGCAGCACTTGGAGAGAGAGAAAGAGAATTAACATTCCGAGTCTGGCATGATTCATCTCCAGAACTCAGAACTGGGTAGTGAAGCAGAGTCCGATCAGACCTGAAACATTAACTCCGTTTCTCTCTCTACAGATGTTGCCAAACCTGCTGAGTTTTCCAGAAAACTTTGTTTTTATAATAGATGTATCTTTCTAACTGCTCGGTAATCTCCAAAAGTTGTCATTCAGCATGACAACTTCAGAACTATCTGAAGGATCAGAGAGTGGTGAGCTTGTGGAATTCTCTGTTACAGAAAGCAGTTGGAGCCAGACCATTGAATGTTTTCAGGAAGGAGTTGGAATAGCTCTTTGAGCTAAAAGAATCAAAAGGCACAGGGAGAAAGCGGGAACAGGACACTGAGCCGGACAATCAGCCATGATCCTGTGGAATGGTGGAGCAGGCTTGAAGGGCTGAATGGCCTCCTCCTGCCCCCAGTTTGTGTGTTTGGTTCACAACAATCTCTCTTCTTATTGGATGGGAGCCACAACAGTTCCTGGGCACACGAAATGTTTGCCTACCTCAGAACTGTATCGAGAAGGGTTCAGAAAGACACTGTTAAGGAGAAAGCTTATTCACTGGCATTATTTCTGCAGTGATTGGAAGGAGGGCCCTGTGGATCACGTTGAGTATAAGATCCCTGATTGGCCCAGGTTAATAACTCCCAGCAGGGATATTCAATGAGTGACTCCTGTCACTCCAGTTCCCCATTCCTCAGTCATAGCGAGCAGCTTTTATTTCAGTAAAGATGGTCATGTTATGTAGGTAATACCTCCCATTGGCTTTAAACATTGGTATAATAGTCATCAGTGTTGCACTAATGCATCAACCTAGGTGTCATTTCACAGTACATTTTACAAAATGTTTGGAAGTACTGTCCTACTTGAGAGAAGAACGGTAATTAATGTGAGATGTGATTTACCATTATACTGTAACTCTGAGACTTTTTAAGGGTAAGACCACAATGGTGTAGGAACTGAGCTGATATTGTCTGGACAAAATGTCCTGTCACTTCCGTTAGTGGCTGCTAGATGGTGCTGTTGAATTAACTTGGGAATGATTTGAAAACTGGAGGAACTTTCAAAAGATTTTCAAACTTTTTCTAGTTTCAATTTAATAACCTGTTACAAATGAGATGTATAAACTCTTAGCCAGCAAAGGAACTGTAGCAGAAAACATATAAAATTTCTCATTCAAAATACAGTTAATATAATCGAAAACACTGTAAGAATAGGACATTTAGGAAAGAGAATAATGTGCTTTTATAGCACCCTTCACAATTCTGTTTATCCCAAAGAGCCAATGAAAAGTCGGAACTGAGACAGCTAATTTGTACACAGCAAAATCCCACAAACTGCATGAAATTATCGAAGAGTTGAATGCTTGTGTTTGAAACTTGATAGACAGAAGGGCCTTTTTCTGTGTTATTACCTCTGTCAGTGCCCAGATCATCATTAGTTTCAATGCAGATTTAGGGATGGATTGACCCGGACAACAAAAGAATTTACCTTTCTTCTTAGAAATAATGCCGTTCAAATTTTTACACCCACCTCAAAAGGCAGGCAGGACCTTAGTTTAATATCTTATCTGAAAAGGCATCCCAGATATTGCAGCAGTGTTTCAGTACAACACTGAACTAATGTCTTATATAATAGAATTAGTGCTAAAGGCAAGAGTACCAATGGAGACAAATGGGAGAGTTTCTTCAGATGTGTCTGAAGGATGGTTAAACTTTGCCACTGACAGCAGTTGTGTCCAGTCACTATCGATCTTTAGCCCATGGCACAGTAGAATTTTCATTGTAGTGTCAGTGGGTAAGAGGAGTAAGGAGGTATGTTCTTTGCTTGTAAGGAGACAAACAGATCACTTTCAATGTGGAGGTGTTGGCAATTGGCTTTACCACCGTTGGCCTGTACACGCCTTCATAGGGTAAATCAAAGGACTCATGTTGGTAGATGACAGATAAGAAAAAGGACCATTTTATTCATGAGGTAGTGAAAGCATCGCTGTGTTCTCTCTGTAGTTAATTAGCCCATGGCGATGGATGGACATTACACCATGACATACAGGAAGTGATTTATTTGTTGTTGATTGGAAATAAAGTTACAGGGGCACCGCACTTCAAATGTGCAGCTGAGAATTTAGCTTCACACAATATCATTAAACCTACCCTCGTGTATGTAGGTGTTTTATATATCTCTGTGTTTAATCTTGAACCCATATTTTTAAGAGACCTTCCACACATTTTGATTTGTTCCATTTTTTTCTTGTAGAAAAACTCTTTCTTTATTTGAGAACATTGTGATCTGTGGTTGTTGTCATCCTTACTCTAAGTTTTATCCTCTACTCATTGCCACCATTTTGCTATTATTTCAACTGACTTTCAGAACAGACTGTCCCTTCGATACAGCAATACAACTAACTCCTTAAGTTATTTACTATTCATTCCCAACTGGCCCTCATTAACAGGAAAGCTGTAAGTTTATAGAACACCTGATGATTATATATTTGGAACCCCCAGTTATTTACAGATGGCTTTGGCAGTTTCTCCTCAGGTATCTCCTTTCTGTCTTCTCCCTTTCAGAACTGCCATCACCCCCACCCCTCAAAAGGCCCAGTCTCCATCTCTCTGTTCTTGAAAACCACCACCCCTTTTCCAACTTCTTGTTCCTCTGTAAAGTTCTTGAATGTGTTGTCACCTTCCCCAACTTCTCTCCCACCTCCACGCTGGTTCCACCATTCCCAATGCACCAGAATTCTCCGAAACAAAGTCACAAATGAAAATGTGATTGGGATGCATTACACCTCGGCTCCTCTTCCCCCTCACCTTTTGACATTGTTGACAATTCTCCTCTACATTGTCCAGATCGCTTGCCTCTATCCCTGACCAATCGTATTGTAGCTAAAACACTTCCTGTCTGCGCACACTCCATTGACCCTTCCTCATGCTCATCTACACATTTAGTAGTGTCAGTATTCTAAGATCAGCCTTTATGTACATTCTGAGAACACCTGATTCAATCTCTCCTCAGTTTGTATTAACCCCTCTTCAACCTGAGTGGTGTCAGGTCCAATCTTGGATTGATGGAGCTTATTTTTTCTCATTGAAAAGTATTAATGGAACCTTTGACATTGGGCCAGTAATGACCCAGGCCCCATTCCCCTCCTATGTCACTGTTTCTGCGTGAACAAAGCTGTTTATCATCTCTATCCTCTCTGAGCCCACGTACAGATTCTGACCCTAAGACCCTCTCTATTACAATGATTTGTTTCTTTTCAGTTGTTAAAACTGACCATCTTGGTTTTTGCATCCACTTGGTTCTGAAACACTCCCTACTATCACTTCCAGTGCAACCCTTCCAATCCCCTCCTGACCAACTTCCACCTTCAACGTATTCAAAGATCCTGCTGGTCAGATCTAATACTGCCTTCCTTACTTCATCTGGCCTACACGTGACTCCAGACCCACAGCGATGTGATTGACTTCTAACATTCTTCTGAAATGGTTGAGCAAATCATACAAAGGTGGGGTGTTAAACTCTCTGGCTCCCAATTTTGTTTGTGAGACAGGAAGTGTTATGAAAATTCCAATTTTTTATTTTTAATAAATAGGCCAGTTTTGTACATGTGGACTCAATCACAGCTGTTTGTTTTAAATGAGTTTGCAAACCATCATGTCCCACTTGAGAGTCTCCAAAGTTAATTGCCATATTATTTTTGGCTGTGCCAAGAATGTGGTGCTGGAAAAGCACAGCCAGTCAGTCAGCATCCAAGGAGCAGGAGAATCGACGTAGCGGGCATAAGCCCTTCATCTGGAAGGGGCGCCTGATTGGCTGTGCTTTTCCAGCACCACACTCTCCTCTCTGATCCCCAGCATCTGCAATCCTCACTTTCTCCTTTGTTGGCTGTGCCTTTGTCTACCTGCATCATAAGCTGTGGAATTTCTGTGCTGAATCTCTTCATCTCTCCACTGCTCTTTCCTTCTCTGAGATGTTCACAGTCCAAAGACATATAAGTTTGCTGGATTGGGCATGCTAAATTTTCCATAGTGTCCAGAGGTGGGAAGTTAAGGTGGATAAGTCATGGGAAATGCAGGTTTACAAGGATAGGGTGGGAGATAGGCTGGGTCTGATGGGATGCTCTTTGGAGGGGTTGGTATAGACTTAATGGGTCGAATGGCCTGCTTTCACACTGCAGGAATTCTATGTTCCTTCAAACCTGTCTTTGTGACGAAACTTCTGGTTATTCTCCCTAATATGGACTTGCATGGCTCGGTGTTTAATCTTGTTTTGTGGGGTCCCGGTGAGCAATCATGACATTAAAGAAGTTATATTATTGCTGGTTGTTATTCTTGTGGTCAGTGTAGCCCTGAAGTTTAAGTGTAACAATATAAAACCTCTGGAGACATTGCTTCTCCTTCACTGGCACAGATATTAAATTCATTAGAATAAACTAATTTCCATGGGGTGGCAAGGTTGCTCAGTGGTTAACACTGCTGCCTCACAGCGCCAGGTTCAATTCCAGCCTCGGCTGTCTGCCTGTGTGGAGTTTGCACATTCTCTCTGTGTCTGTGTGGGTTTCCTCCGGGTGCTCTGGTTTCCTTCTGCAATCCAAAGATGTTCAGGTTAGGTGAATTGGCCATGCTAAATTGCCCATGGTGTTCACGGATGTATAGGCTGGGTACATTAGGTCAGGGGTAAATATAGAGTAATAGGGTAGGGGAATAGATCTGAGTGGGATGCTCTTCAGAGAGTCAGTGCGAACTTCTTGGGCCAAATGGCCTGTTCCCACACTGTAGGGATTCTACAAAAAAAAAACACAATTGAAATACACTGTGGAAATGGCATTAAGATTCATGATGAATAGCATATGATTGGGTATTGATGTATTGTGTTTTTGTACACCCTTCCAACGGGGAAGTAAACAAGACTTTAAAAATTATTTTTAGCCATTTGTGGCTCTGGACAAAAGCCCATGTTTCAGTAGCAATCTTAAGAACTCAGGAGTGGGTGATACAATGGCCCAGTGGTTAGCACTGCTGCCTCACAGCACCAGGGACTCCGGTTTGATTCTACCCTTGGGCTACTGTCTGTGTGAAGTTTGCACATTCTCCCCCTGTCTGCGTGAATTTTCTCCGGTTTCCTCCCACAGTCCAAAGATGTGCAGGTTAGGTGGATTGGTCATGCCAAAAGATAAAAGATTGGCCCTCGATGTCCAGGTTAGGTGGGTTAGCCATGGTTTAATTTTTTTTTAAAAACCCCATGCAGGATTATGGAGGTGAGTCTGGGTGGGATGCTCTTCGGAGGCAGAGTGTAGACTCAATTGGCTGAATGGTCTCTTTCCTCACGTGGGACTCTATGATTCAAACTCCAGGTGATTGGCTGCGCAATCAGACTTGGAGAATGCAGGTGAGTATTGAGATGGTCTAGAATTCTGTGCTGCCTAATACTACAGGAAACTTTGAGGGAATTATGGGATCTTACAGCATATAGGACTAGTAACACACTGATACAAATGAAATCAAAGACTGGGTTTTTTCTGGGGTGTTTTATGAAGCAATTTACTCAAATAATGTGATAGTCTTCTCCTAAAGGGATTTAGGTGGGTAATACATCCTCGCAGAATACTTAGTTTTACATGTTTATTTCTTGTGAAGTTCACAGTAGGGGAGAGGAACATTTTCTCTCAGTTTATTCAGCTCCAGAGATTGGTAAGCATTTTACATTTCGTGGTGAATGTGATAAAAATGATTAGGACAAAGTTACGCCAGGTTCCACCATGCTGAGTCTGTGGAGAAATGGAGTTCCAAATTTGTCTTCTCCACATTTTTTTTCCCCCATTAAGCAAATATCATTTATAAAATGTGTACTCTTGGTAATTGGCAGTGATGTAAAATGTGTACCTCGGTGGATTGAATTCACTTAATGCAAGATTTGTTTGTGATAATAAGGCTGTAGTACTAGTCCTGGGGGTCACTGGTGAGTATCCTGCTGGTCAGGCAGAATTGGGGAAGATTATGAATAAGTGATGGTTGAACAAAATCTGTGAATAACACAATCCTGAGATAGCAAATCAAACCCAATTTGTGCTGAGTTTGCAACGCTATAATTTCCAAATTGTTGGTGGATGATGCCATTTTCTGTTTGATCTAGCACCTCCAGTCTGTACATGCAGTTGTCATCCGAGCACTGGGCCAGGCATGACCATGACTCTCTGAGGTAATAATAAAGGACCTGCATTTATGTAGCACCATTCACAACCTCAGGATCGCCCAGTATTTTATTACTAATTAGGTACTTCTAAAATATAATCAAGATGGAAAATAAGGCAGAGGGTAATCCCATGAATCTCATTTGGTGAAAGTGTTTGAAAGCTAGTTATTGGTCAGAACAGCAAAGACAGTGCCCCAGCTCTTAGTTCCATAGATTATTTTATACCCACCTGAGAGGACAGGCCGGGCTTTGTTTAATGTAACAACAACACCTCCCACAGTGAGAAAATACTTTTTCACCCAGCGAGTAGTTCAGATCTGGAAAGCTTTGCCTGGAAGTTTGGTGGAGGCAGGTTCAACTAAGGCCTCCAAAGTGGCACTGGATGATGATGTACACAGAAATAAATGCAGGGTTACAGGGAAAATGCGCAAAGTTAAAATGCTCAGAGAGCTAATGCAAGTATAATAGGCTGAATGGTCTTCTCCGGCACTATAACAATTCTGTCGAGGAGCTACGTTGAAGTGAACAGTCCTTTAGGAGTGCACTGAGAATCTTCGTCCACATTGTGAACTTCAAAGTCTCTGGAAGGGGGTTGAATCTATCATCCTCTGCCTCATGTGAATGCACTGTTAACTAGTTCATGTGGCACCACAACACACTGATAGACTCAGCAAGTAATAGCATTGGAACAAGACTGGTATTACAAACGTTCCCAGGCACATGGCTGGAGACAGGGTGGAGATTAGTTTTTATTAAATTTCAGCATAAACCTAATCTTAGAATTTATTACAAAAACTTGAAGATTGCTGGGAAGTGAGATGTGAATGAAGTTTTGATTGCTGTTTATATCTTCGATTTACTTAAACCTGTCCATCGGATAGTGCAGCACTGGTTTAAAATCATAACTTAAACAACAATCCAGCCCTCATGCACTTACAGTTCTTTCCTTTCAAATCTACAAATATGTGAATACTAAACAACTGTTCATTTTAAATCCTTCTTTCTGTTTCCAGAAGACTCCGTTCTATCTATCCATCCCATTAGAAGATCCTGCCTTTGATATTATAATGTAACCACTAGTGCAGATTGGCAGAGTTTTGGGGTAGGGGAAGGTGTAAGAGAGAGAGGAGACAACAATGCTGAATGGCCTGCATGATTTTGCTGACAGGATATTTCATTAATCTTAATGAAACAGTAAAATTAAGTGACCAACATGAATGATTCTTAGTCTAGATTAGAGTGGTGCTGGAAAAGCACAGCAGGTCAGGCAGCATCGAGGAGCAGGAAAATTGACTTTTCGGGCCTGAAATGTCGATTTTTCCCTCTTCTCAGATGCTGCCTGACCTGCTGTGCTTTTCCAGCACCACTCTAATCTAGACTCTGATTTCCAGCATCTGCAGTCCTCACTTTTGCCATGAATGATTCTTAAACTAGTCAAGATGATTTATGTGAAACTAAAAAGATAAACTTTGAAGGTCAAAAAGCGTATCTCATTTGTTTTGCATAAAATGAATAACAAGAACAATGGCTTGTGATGTCCCAATCCTTTTTCTGAAACTATCTTTTAATGGGCTTCCCAGTCAGCAGATCTCTGATGTATGCGGTGCAAATCACCCTAACATCCCGTTAGGAGAGGTTGGGTCAGTTTTGCTTATGAAAAATATGCTTTCTTTTAACAGTGATGCAGATATTTTAGTCAGGAAAGGGGAGTCATCCAGTTAGATGTTTGGCCCTTGTTGCCTCTTGGAAGGTCTCTAACGTATGAGAGTCCAATAGGCCATTACTCTGAGTTGAGAGTCCAGTGATAAGACCTCAGTTGGGCATTCATTTCATTGGAAACAGGAAGGTTTGAGAAAGAAGGGATGTATCCGATATTTTCTATCTGTAAGTAGGGTGTTACTCCTCCATATGTGTCTTCATCTCCTGATGGGATGAAGCCTGGGAATTAATGAACTCAATCTGTAAGTGCAATCTCCCTCACACATGGTTGGAGATTGGAATACCTTTAAAGCTGAGTTTTTCCAATGTAGTATGAGACTTCATTTTATTGCAGCAACAAGCTTTCCAAATTTACAAAAGGAAAATACAGGAAAGGTCACCAAGGTCGTGGTGTTCTATGGAATTAGTTTATCTGGTGCCAAAGTCGAAAAGTGTGGTGCTGGAAAAGCACAGGAGGTCAGGCATATGCCCAAAACATCAACTCTCCTGCTCCTTGGATGCTGCCTGACCTTTTCCAGTACCCCACTTTTTGACTCTGACTCTCCAGCATCTGCAGTCCTCACTCCCTCCTTATCTGGTGTCATACCTACCCCATTATTAAAGCAGATGTTTAAGAAAATAAGTTTTGTTCTTAGAAAAAATGACAAGCCAACCTTTAGGTGAAAGTCGGCAAGGGGACAGTGGTCATCCTGCTGTCACGATTAGCTATTTCTCACCCATTGGTTGGAAACATTCATATGGATGTTTAACACGGTGTGAGCTACCAGCCCCTGGAAATAGGGATTTCAGGAAGTGTTCAGGATCAGGGAGCACTTTTCAACAGGCAGACTTCGTAAGGTGCAGTTCTTGTCAGGAAGCTGTCTTTATCAGGAAGCCAAATCCAGAAGAATTGAGTGAAGACCCAGGAAGATTTCCCTAATACATTGGCTCGAGAGCAGGCTGCTGCCTTTGCAACTGGAGTGAGATTGTTTGTCTCCTTGGCAACTCCCCAATTGTTCTCACTCTATCATCCTCAATTGGCATGAGTCCTTTATCCAATTAATCCCTAATATATCATCCTTAACCCACTGCTATTCAAGGAAATTTCAGACAGTTTATTATGAATGGCTGACTGCGTACACTAAATAACTGTGGTCACAAACTCTCCAAAATCCATCACTGCCTTGTGATGTTTAGTAATGGAGAGCAAAAGAAAATTGGGAAATACGAACTTTGTGTTAAAGAGCACATTAATTTTGCCCCATTTGGATGATCAATGACCCAAAGATAAGTAACAATGAAAACGCTGCACATAGAGCAAGTGAAGTGACTAGCATTGATGCTATTAAGGGGAAGCTGGATATGCACAGGAAGGAGTAAGGAGCACAAGGATATGTTGAATGGACTGGAAAGGAAGGATAAGAGGATGCTTCTGCAGCATACACAAGTTGGGTTGAACAGTTTACATATGGATACGTGATCCAATAGAAGTTTGCAAAGCTGCAATATTTTGTCTTTGACCTCCCTCCATTTCTCCTTCATCGATCTCTACATGATCAAAATTTGGAAACAACAGTTTCCGAGCCATTGCTCTTCCAACACCGCTTTGTTCAAAATGCTAAGGCTACCTTTCAATCCCATTCCATCAGGGAGGCAATGGTGTTCACTGGACTGTTAATCCAGACACTCCAGCCAATGTTCTGGGGACCTGGGTTCCACTCCTACTATGGCATATGGTGAAATGTGAATTGTCGAAAAACCCCATTGGATTCACTAATATCTGGTTAGGCTGACATGGTGTCCAGACCCACGGCAATGTGGTTGACTTTTAACTCCCCTCTGGGATGGGCGAATAAACACTGCCCTAGCCAGTGACAACCCCCATCCCGTGAATAAATTCCAAAAGACAAAGTGTGAACTCCATCCCATTTGACCAGGGGCCAAACATTTTTCTTCAAATATTCCAGACAATCTGAAACCAAAAGCATAATCTTTTAAAATTCTTGCAGCTATGCAGAACTGAACAATAGGTGTTTGTGCTGGTCGTTGGTGGTGAGTAACATGAAAAGTAGCCCAGAATTGGTCGTCCCACTAATGTTTCCTTGCAGGAGGAACATTATCACTTCTTTTGGGCTGAAAAGAAAGTAAGGCATGTTAATAGGGAACTATGTTTTCATAGTATAGAACATGAGCAGCCCTGGAAAAATGAGACATGTGGAAGTTTCTTGCACTCATCAGGACATTTATCATAATGCCAAATTTCAAAGGGAGCAACTATTTACAGTGTATGAAAATTAATACTGATTTGGTGGCTCTGTTTGAGGTCTTCCTGTGGAAAAGCCTGTTAGAAACTGATAAACTCAGGCTTAAATAAAACACTCATCAGTTTTCTGTACATAGCTGTTTATTACAAACAAATTGTCTTTATCCAATGGCAATTAGGAGTTATGGGTTGTTAACTTACAACTCTACACCTTAAACTCTAGTCTTCTTAAAGTTCCTAGTTCATAAACAGACACACTAAGACAGACAATGCATAATCATTAAGAACAGCAAAATAAAAACCATCAGGGAAGCACAGTTCAATAGCACCAGTCTGGACCATGGGATTTGATGAGGTGCTTTCTCTCTCCCGTTCATTTCCTTTTAGGTCTTCACTGTTGTCACAAGGTTGTTTTTGCGCCAATGTTGTCTTTTCCTTATTGGTTGAGCCAACATCCTTTCATTGCCTTCAAAGATGTTTTATCTCTTCTTCAAAAGGGCGATAATGGTAATATGTGGAATTTACAATATTTAACCAATGGCCCGCCCTCTGTAAAAGAAACATGTTTATTCGTTTTGCTCCCTTTGAATTAAACCAAAGGACGAAGGGAGCCACAGTACTCTGGGACACTGAGGTAATGCCATAAGTCAGATGCTGGAGAGTCAGAGTCAAAAAGTGTGGCGCTGGAAAAGCACAGCAGCTCAGACAGCATTCAAGGAGCAGGAGAGTCAACATAAGGCCTTCATCAGGAATTTGGAGAGGGGGGGGCACCGAGACATAAATGGGGGTGGTGGGGCTGGGGGTGAGGTAGCTGGGAACGTGCTGGTCGATGCAGGTGGGGATTGATGGTGATGGTGCGAAAGGTGGAGTTGATAGGTGGGAAGGAAGATAGACAGGTAGGACAATTCAAGAGGGTGGTGCTGGGTTCGAGGGTTGGATCTGGGATGAGGTGGGGCTAGGGGAGATGAGGAAACTGGTGTAGTCGACATTGATGCTGTGTGGTTGGAGGGTCCCAAGGAGGGAGATGAGGTGTTCTTCCTCCAGGTATCAGGTGGCTTGGATTTGACGATGGAGTAGGCCCAGGACTTGCATGTCCTTGGCGGAATGGGAGGAGGAGCCACTGGGTGGTGGGGTTGTTTGGTGCATGTACCAGAGATGTTCCTGAACTATTCCTGAAGAGACCACATCGAGAGCAACTGATGCAGTAGATGAGGTGTTTGGCTGTGCAGGAAAATCTCTGCTGGGTGTGGAAGGATCCTTTGGGGCCTTGGATGGAGGTGAGGGAGGAGGTGTGAACACAGGTTTTACACCTATTAGGGCAGTAAGGGAAGGTGCCAGAAATGTTGTTGGGGGCATGTACCTGACTAGGGAGTCGGGGAGGGAATGGTCTCTGCGGAATGCCGATAATGATGGTGGTAGGGTCTGAGTTTAGGTGGCAGACATGGCAATCAATACATCCACTCCATCCTCCCCTCCGACCTATCACCATCACTCCCAAGCTGCATCTACCTATCGCTTTCCCAGCTACTTCATCCCCACCCTCCTATTTATATCTCAGCCCCCTTCCCCACGCATCCCCCACCCCCCATATTCCTGATGAAGGGCTTGTGCCTGAAACATCAACTCTCCTGCTCCTTAGATCCTGCCTGACCTGTTGTGCTTTTCCAGCTCCACACTTTTCAACCATAATCAATGAGCATTGGTTTGACCTCACCATTGCCATAGAGTTCAGAACAAGAATAAAGAAAATTTACAGCCCAGGAACAGGCCCTTCAGCCCTCCAAGCCTGAGCCGATCCAAATCCACTGTCTAAACCTGTCACCCAATTCCTAAGCATCTGTATCCATCTGCTCCCCACCTACTCAAGCATCTGTCCAGGCACATCTTAAATGAATCTACCGTGCCTGCCTCTACCACCCCTGCTGGCAACGTGTTGCAGATACCCACCACCCTCTGTGTAAAGTACTTGCCATGTGTGTCTCCCTTAACCTTTTCACCTCTCATCTGGAAAGCGTGACCTGTCGTTATTGATCCCTTCACCCTGGGAAAAAGCATATCTCTATCTACTCTATCTACACCCTTCATGATCTTGTAGACGTCAATCAGGTCCCCCCTCAATCTCCTTTCTCCTAATGAAAATAATCCTAACCTACCCAACCTCTCTTCATAGCTATCATCTTCCATACCAGGCAACATCCTCGTTAACCTTCTCTGCACCCTCTCCAAAGCATCTGCATCCTTTTGGTAATGTGGCGACCAGAACTGTACACAGTATTCTAAATGAGGCCGAACCAAAGTCTCGTACAATTTTAACATGACCTGCCAGCTCTTATACTCAATACGCCGTCTGAAGAAGACAAGCATCCATATGCCTCCTTGACCACTCTATCCACCTGTGCAGCGACCTTCAGGGTACAATGGACCTGAACTCCCAGATCTCTCTGCTCATTAACTTTTCCCAAGGCTCTTCCATTCACTGTATAATTCGCTCTAGAATTAGACTTCCCACAATGCATCACCTCACATTTGCCCACAGAGCTCTAGTTGCACAGTGATAGTGTCGCTACCTCTGAGCCAGGAGACCTGGTTTCAAGTTCTCCCTCCTCCAAAGGTATGTAATAAATCTCTGAACAGGTTGGTTATAAATATCTACAGTTCAGTCCGTTGGCTAGCTGAAATAATGCTGGTATTTCCAAGTGAGCATTATCAGTTTGAAGTTGCTGTACAATATAGATCAGGAACTGTGTCAGGCTGGTTTCACTGAAGCTCATTGGGTGAGCTAATATAATGTTGGCTCCATGCTGAGCTTAATTATAAAAATACTGAGGCTGTTCCAGTAGCTGGAGTTACTTGTGCTTTGTGACACCTGCAACTGATCACACTGTCAGCTGGACAGCTTTTATTGTCGTTACTTCCATCCAACATCAACCAGCTAATTTCGTTCCTAAAGAGGAGGTTTACCACATCAAGAAAGAAACATTGAGGTTAGACCCGAGATGGAGACTGTGTGTATTAGCATTATTTCTGCTGCATGTTCAAACTTTCTTTCAGATGTCACTGAATGTTAGTGCACAGCATTCTTGTTGAGGACCAGCACATTGATAACAATGTGGATCAACAAAGTGGGTCAACTGATATCTGTCACAGCCACAGTGTTGTCTTTGATATTGTGATTACTATATGAAAATTCCAGTCATTCACTTTAGAGATTCGTGACAAGCAGGGAGTGCAGCAATTGTTGTGAATCGCCTTTGAAACCATTGTACTTCCCTTTCAAGGATGGCTCTGCAGCATATGAGCTCTGACTGGGTTTTACCTGCATGAGCTGCATAACTGCAGTGAACATGTAACTTAAACATTGTCGGATTAAATATGCATTCACTGTTATTGTTACAGAATTCCTTTCCTTCCTGTTGTTGCACTAAGCAAGGAGATGTGGAGGGTCAATTTCCAGATGTGATTGATTCACTGATCGTAATCTGAGGCAGCAGTGAGGATGTTACACTTCATCTCATCGAATTGGGAAGTCTAGCCTGGATCACACAGCTTCCTTCTGTGTTGTAGGATTCTACAGAACCCTGATCCTACATCCCAATGACTATATAGACATCTTCTGAAAATTCCTTAAACTTCCAGGCTCAAGGGATCTGACAATATTGTCAAAAATGCATTTTCTTGAAACTTTTCATCTTTCACTCATCAGGACAGTTTGGAAGAAGTAATTCTTGACAGTTGTTGTGAAGAATATGAAATGAACAGCTTCAATTAAGTGGTGCTCTGTGTGTGTGAGAGAGTGAGTCAGTATATGTGTGTGTCTGTATGTGATTGTGATGTGTAAGTTTGTGTGTGTCTGTGTGAGAGAGTGAATGTTGTGTCACTAAGTCTGTGTCAGAGAGACTGTAGGGACACAACACTCCAGCAGGAGGAGGTCATTTGGCCTTTTGAATCTATTCTGCCATCCTATGTGATCATGGCTAATCATCCAACTCAATAGCCTGTTTCTGCTTTTCCTTCATACCCTTTGATCCCTTTAGCGCTAAGAGCTATATCCAACTCCTTCTTGAAAGCATTCAACGTTTTGCCCTCAGCCACTTTCTTCAGCAATGACCTCCAAAGCCTCCCCACTCTGAGTGTAGGAATTTCTCCTCATCTCAGTCTTAAGTGGTCTGGTCATATCCATTGCCTGTGACCCCCATCAGGATCATCATTCCAGTATCTACCCTATCTAGTCCTGTGCAATTTTATAAGTTTTTGAGATCCTCCTTCATTCTTCTGAACACCAGCAAATATGATCCTAACTGATTCAACCTTGCCTGATATGTCAGTCCTGCCTCCTCAGAGGTGGGGGGGAGAGTGAAAGAACTACAGATGCTAGAAATCCGAAACAAAAACAGAAAATGCCACAACGTCTCAGCTGCTCTGACAGCATCAGTGGGCGATCGAGTTAGCGTTTCGGGTCCAGTGACCCTTCTTCAGAGTTTGTGTCTATGTTTCTAGAAAGACTTACAGGAGTGCATAAAGTATCAGAAGAGCAATGAAAAACTTCACAAACTGAAAGAAAGGACATGCATGCTATGACTAGACAATTCAAGCAGATCAAGTGTTGGTATTAGTGTCTTTGCAAGGTGAACCTCTGAACTCAAATACTGTGTCCAAACAAGCTAGTTAAGAGGGTTTGTTGACAGACTTCTCTGATAGACATTCCTGATTGTAGGAGGAAAAAATTGGTTACATCATGTAAACACGCCATCACAGGGAAGATGATAAAAAAGAGTGCGTGTGACAGATGGTAACAGTAGCTGAGGAGGATAGAAATGGTTGGAGTGAAGGAGCGATAGATTATTCACCAAGTGATCCTTCTATAAATCTGCTGGTTAATGTGAAGATAGTTAAAAACCGTGTTTTCATATTTAGGGAAAGGACATATGGGAAGAACATGTAAGGCAATGAGAGGACCTGATTAAGCAACTGCAATCAGCTGGCTATGTAATAAATCTCACCCAAAGTAACTTCAACCAAGGAAGAGAAGCCTACTTCACACATTGTAGGGAAAGGGTGGGTATTGTCAAGATCCACAAAGTGAATTTGAAGACTCTGAATCCTCTGTTCCTAAAACTAAATAGGATATTATAAGACTTTTTTTTGGAAAGGGTGTCACTATTGGAAACTTGTCCCTAACTTCTGTACAACAGCTGTAGCTTAACAAATTTGTTATGCAAACAAGCATAAGTTGGTGATTTATATCTGATGTGATAGCGCAGGAACATGAATTTCTACTGTCTATAATCTGCTAGTGTTCATTGCAAAGTTTAAAACTTTTGATGGTTCAACTGCAATCTATTGTTGCAATAATTCAGTGTAAAGATTGCTGGAAAAAACAATGAGATGGTAGATATTAAAATTATTAAATAAGATATGGGGGAGAAGAGGTAAGGATGAATGGATGTAAATCTCTTGTTTCCAGTGTGGTGCATATTTTGCGATAAAATTAATTTTTGAAATAGCATTTCACCTCTTTTAAGGTTGGAGGCATGTATAGGTCATAGCTTTTTATTGCCTTTGTTTTTGGACTGTGGACTAATTCCTATGTTTTAAACCATTGACACAGTGCAAAGAGATGGCTGCAGTTTTAAAAATCATGTTTACTGGAGCACACTGAGTGCCATACAACATTACTTTCCCTTGGAAAAGTGACAGTAAAAAGCAGCCACCACAGAGCTGCTGGATTCTGAGCAATGGGAGGTCATTGCTCGCTAACAATGGCTCAGTTAATTCCTGACTGTTTCATAAAGAGAACAAAGAACAAAGAAAATTTGCAGAGTCTAGATTAGAGTGGTGCTGGAAAAGCACAGCAGGTCAGGCAGCATCCGAGGAGCAGGAAAATCGATGTTTCAGGCAAAAGCCCTTCATCATGCAAATCCTGATGAAGGGCTTTTGCCCGAAACGTCAATTTTCCTGCTCCTCGGATGCTGCCTGACCTGCTGTGCTTTTCCAGCACCACTCTAATCTAGACTCTGGTTTCCAGCATCTGCAGTCATTGTTTTTACCTAAAGAAAATTTACAGTCCAGGAACAGGCCCTTCGGCCCTTCAAATCTGAGCCAATCCAGATGTACTGTCTAAACCTGTTGGTCAATTCCTAAGCATTTGTACCCCTCTGCTCCCCAGCTACTCATACATCTGTCCAGACGCATCTTTAATGAATCTATTGTGTCTAACTCTACCACCTCTGCTGGCAACGCGTTCCAAACACTCACCACCCTCTGTGTGAAGTACTTGCCGCGTGCATTCCCCTTAAACTTGCCACCTCTCACCTTGAAAGCGAGACCTCTTGTTATTGAATCCTTCACCCTGGGAAAAAGCTTGCCTCTATCCACCCAGTCTATACCCTTCATGTTGGAGCATTGCAGTGCAGAAGCCCCTCCTGCAAAGAATAAGTTTTCCCTTTTGCGTGCAGATAAGTCCCCAGTGATAACTAACTGTCTTCTATTCACTTTTCTCTTCAAATCTCTTGAAAGAGATGAAATAACAGTGCAAGGATGAATTCTCAACTAGAAAATGAAAGTGAGCAAACAATCTCATATCAATAAAGAATTTCAAAAGAGTTCAAAGGAAGAGAGAAAGCAACCCATTGAATCCTGTAGTCCAGACTGAGTGCTATCAAACTGTGCTTCCATGGTTTCCTTTACTTTTTTGACTCTTAATATCCATGTCTGGTATGTCTTGCATGTGTGTGTGTCTGTCTGTGTGGAATAAGGATTTAAGAAGCAGAAGAGTTTACGTCACAGAGTTATAACTTAGTAATTCATATTTTCCTCTTGCTACTGGCTAAAGGTACTTTGTTCTCAATAAATAATTATTTTCTTGTGAAGTATAGAAACCTAGTGAGTGTTTTATTTTAACTTAAGTTTGAGAGTCTGGTAAATTGGGGCTTTGGATAGTTTGATGACTCTGGAAATAGTGGGGCTTGATTTCCAGTGGGCTTTGACCTTCTCCACATGTTTTTTGATTAGATTAGATTCCCTACCATGTGGAAACAAGCCCTTCGGCCCAGCCAGTCCACACCAACCCTCCGAAGAGCAACCCACACAGACCCATTTCCCTCTGACTAATGCACCTAACACTGCAGGCAATTTAGTATGGCCAATTCACCTAACCTCCACATCTTTGGATTGTGGGAGGAAACCGGAGCACCCAAAGGAAACTCACGCAGACATGGGGAGAACGTGCTAACTCCACACAGACAGTCACCCGAGACTGGAATCGGGCCTGCAACCCTGGTGCTGTGAGGCAGCAGTGCTAATCACTGAGCCCAGATCATTCAGGATTTTGTGTGTTCCAATCATTCTCTCACTCTTCTAAGTTCCAGCAGATACATGTTTAGTCTGTCCAACCTTTCCTAAGAGGACAACCCACCAATTCCAGGTAATACTTTAGTAAACCGTCTCTGATTTGCCTCCAAAGCACTTTTATTAGTTCTTTAATCAGGTGAGTAATACTATGCATAGTACTCCAGATGCAGTCTCAGCAGTGCTCTGTGTAATTAAAGCAAAAGCTTCCTATCTTCATATTCAATTATCCTCATGATAAATAATGAAATTCTATTAGATTTTCTAATTACTTGCTTTACCTGCGCACTAACCTTTTGCAATTCATGAGATTCTCATGCACGAGAACATTTTAGGCTTGTACTTTGATATTAGATTAGATTACCTACAGTGTGGGAAAAAGTCATTTGGCCCAACAAATCCATTATCAAGAGATAGGTTCCCAAGGCAAGTATATGAGATTAGGCCACAGATCAGCCATGATGTTATTGAATGGTAGAACAAGCTCAAGGGGCTGAATGGCCTACTCCTGTTCCTATGTCGCCTAGAGTCACAGGACATTTTATACATATGTTTGGAGCAAGAGGGTAGCTAGGGAAAGGGTAGGTTCACTCAAGGACAAAGGAGGGAATTTGTGCATGGAGCCAGAGGAAGTGAGAAGGGCATGGATTAAGGGTGGTGATATTAAGAAGGCAGTGGTGGTGTTTGGTATCTTGAAAAACATTAAGGTTGATAAGGTGCCAGGACCTGATGGGATCTTTCTCAGGATCTGAGGGAGGCAAAGGGAGGAGATTACCACACCCTTGATAAGAGATCTTTGTATCTGCTTAAGCCATTCGTAAGGTTCCAGAAGACTGGAGAACAGCCAATGCTGTTCCTTTAGGGTCAGGATTTACTCACTTTTGGGAAACAATAGACCAATTAAGGGATAGTCAGCATGGCTTTGTGTGGGGGAGGTCTTGTCTCACAAATTTGATTCGGATTTTTGAGGAGCTGATTGATAGTAGCACCATGGAAGTTGTTTACATGGACCTTACTAAAGCATTTGACAAAGTCCCTCATGGTAACTGGTCCAGAAGATATCAAATTGGCTTGGCCATGCAAGATGGAGTAATTTTTGAGGAGTGTTTTTCTTACTGGAGGTCTGTGAACAGTGGTATTATGCAAGGATCAGTACTGGGACCTCTGTTGTTTGTAATTTATGTGTGTGATTTGGATGAAAATGTAGGTGGTCTGATTGGTACATTTGCAGATGATATGGAAGCTGTTGGATTTGTGGATAGTGAGGAATTTTATGAAAGGATATAGCAGGATATAGATCAGTTGGAAAGTGGGTGGAGAAATGATAGATGGAGTTCAATCCAGGTAAGTGTGAGATGATGCATTTTGGGAGGTCAAATGCAAGAGGAAAGAATACAGTAAATAGGACCCTTAGGAGCATTGATATACAAAAGGACTTTGGAGTGCAAGGCCATGGAACCCTGGAAATGGCAACACAAGTGGATAAGGTGGTAAAGAAGGCATATGGCATGGTTACCTTCATCAGTTAGGGCAGTGAGTATAGAAATTAGCAAGTCATGTTACAGCTGTATTAAACTTTAGTTAGGTCACATTTGAAGTATTGTGCACAGTTGTGGTTGCCACAATACAGGAAGGATGTGGAAGGTCTGGTGATGGTGGCAAAACAGTTTTACCAGGATATTACCAGGATTGGAGCATATTAGCTATAGGAGAGGTTGGTCTGACTGGGATTGTTTTCACTCGGGTGACGGAGGCTGAGGGGTGACCTGAGAAGAGCATATATCATTATGAGAGGCGTGGATAGTCAGAGACTTTTTCCCAGGGTGGAAATGTCAAATACTAGGGGGTGTATGTTTAAAGTGAGATGGGGAAAGTTTAAAGGAGATGTGTGAGGCATGTATTTTAGACAGAGGGTGGTAGGTGCCTAAAATGTGTTGCCAAGGAAGGTGGTAGAAGCAGGTATAATAGCAATATCTAAGAGGTATTTAGACCGACACATGAACAGGCAGAGAATAGAGGGGTACAGACTATGTGCAGGCAGATAGGATTAGTTTAGAATGACATCATAATCAGCTCAGACAATGTGGGCTGAAGGACCTGTTGCTGGACTGGACTCTTTCTTCAAGACTTACTTTCTTACTTAGCTCTATGTTGTCAGCAAATTTGACAATTGTGTTTCTTCATCTGAGTCATTTAAATAAATCATTAAACAGTTGAGGACCCAGTATTGATTCCTGTAGCAGATCTCTTGTTGCCAACTTGAAAAAGATCTGTTTACACCTACCCTCTGTTTTCTGTTAGCCAGCCATTCTTCTATCTATGACAATATGCTGTGGCCTATACCATAAGCTTTTACTTTTAGCAGAACCTTTGATGTAAGTACATTTAATTTAAGTACAACACATCAAATAGCTCCCTTTTATGCACAGCATATTACTTTCTCCAAGAACACCAAATAGATGGATCACACCCAATTTCCCTTTCACAAAATAATGTTGCCTCTGCCTGATTATCCTGAACTTATCCAAGTTCTCTGCGATAACTGCTTCAATAATAGTATTTAACATTTTCTCCATGTTAGTTGTTAACCTAACTAGCTTGTAGTTTTCCTTTTTTTCTGTCTCCCTCCTTTTTCCTAAACAGGAATTACATTCCTTCCAAGCTAATGGGGCTATCCCTGAATCAGGAGAGCATTCGGAAATTACGAGGGGATTAAAACCGATGCATCAATTATCTCACTTAGGATGTAGCCCATCAGGATTTGCAAACTTGTCAGCCCCAGTAAGTTATGTAGTACTATTTCCCTGGTAATTGTGATTTTCCAGAGTTTAATCTCCAGATTTATTGCTACTTTTGGGATGTTAATTATATCCTCAAAACACTTGTACAATTGATTCGATATCTCCTATTTTCCATTATCAATTCTTCAGAGTGACTATAGGAAAATACTCACTTGATTAAATTAGATTCGATTCCCTACAGTGTGGAAACAGGCCCTTTGACCCAACCAGTTCACACCGACCCTCTGAAGAGTAACCCACCCAGATCCATTTCCTTCTGTCTAATGCATCTAACCAAGGGCAATTTAGCATGGCCAATTCACCTGACTTGCACATCTTTGGACTGTGGGAGGAAACCAGAGCACCCGGAGGAAACCCACACAGACACGGGGAGAATGTGTAAACTCCACACAGACAGTCGCCCGAGGCTGGAATCAAACCTGGCATCCTGGCGCTGTGAGGCAGCAGTGCTAACCACTGAGCCACTGTGCCGCCCACTTTGTTAACTCTTTTTTTTAAATATAGAAATTCTCACCATCTGTTTATATATTTCTGTCTGGCTTTCTCTTGTACTCTTAATTTTTCAGTATTTATTTTTTGATCACTTGTTACTTTTTTATATATTCTGTCCAATGTTCTTACCCGTCACCTGTCTTTGCACAATTCTCTGCTACCTTTAATATTTCTAGTTAACTATGAATGGTGGATCTGTCTTTTGGATTTTTCTTACATGTTGGAATATGTCTATTCGGTATATTCTGAAACATCCCATTAAATGTCTGCCATTGCACCTCTAGACAATAGGTGCAGGAGTAGGCTATTCTGCCTTTTGAGCCAGCACCACCATTCATTATGACCATGGCTGATCATCTACAATCAGCATCCTGTTATGACTGAACCACCTGTTGAACATCCTCTCAGCTAATTTGTCAATACGCTTTAACCAGCTCTGATTTCCCTCATAATGATCCTCCTTTTAATTTAAAAAATAAAGCGGGTCCCACTCCTCCTCTTGCAAACTGAAGGTAAAATTCAATCATTTTATGGTTGCTGCAGACAAGGGGTTCCTTCTCTATGTGATCACTAATTAATCATATCTTGTTTTTCAGGGCCAGGCCTGCTCTCTCATCAGTTCCAGAAGATGCTGTTGTAAGAATCTATCATGTAAACAGTCTATGAACTTCACATCTTGGCTGTCTATGCCCTTGAACCATCATCAACCCAGTATCACCAATTTCAGGGTCAGTTACAGAGTTACCCACAGTCTGTAAATGATTTTTTTTCACAAATCAGGTTTTGCTCTGGATTGTCTTATTTTTGCCATGACCACTTGTATCTCTCTTTGTCACCTGTTGCTTCTGCAAGGTTATTGAACAAATGATTGTGCTTCTATTTTCCCAGTGTTATCACAGGAAGGTAGTTTGAATTTTAAATTGAAGGAATCATCCCCCATTAATATCCTATGGTGTGTGTGCAGAAATACCTGAATGTTGGTTTCCCTTCAGAGATCAACTTCATCATGTCCTAAGGATACAGAGCACACCTTCTGATAACTCAGTGCGTTGGTTTGTGGTTCATCAAAGTTGAGTCTTGATCTCATTCCATTGCACATTAATGACAGCCCCTGCTTGTATGCAGCATTTTATTGTATTGGAAGAGTCTCCAAATAATCACACCATAAATAATTCTGAATGATGTGGTCTGCGGGCAAGAGGTACATCAAGGTTCCACAAAACAGCGATCACAGGATTGATTTGAATGTTGGGCCAGGGCATGACGGGAACTCTCTTTGGTACTTTGGTTGTTGTTGTGTGGCCAGCCTGTGTCTGCTATCTTAGGTAGGAAATAATCAGCTATTGATCATTTCATTCATAAATGGCACAAATGGCACTTTCTTTTTAAGGAAGGCAGTCAGCAATGCATACTGTACCAGTCTGTCTGTATCTCAACACTAGTCTGTGTATTGTCCTGCATGCAACCCAGACTTTCTGTTCCTGCAGCTTGCAGTTATCGTTTCCACGTGTGATTTTTCCCACAAATGTATTTCTGACACTTGGTTTCCTTACTATAACATTTCTGACACTTGTTTTCTTTCTTTGACCAGTCCATCGATCGTATTGTTTGCTCCGAAGTGGTATATCTTATAGATGTGATTATGATGACAGACTGAGCAAGGTTACAGCACTGCTTTGTGAATATAACAGTTATTGCAGGGGTCTGTATGCAGGAGTCACAATTATAACAAGTTCAAGCATTTAATATTGTCACAGATGATCAATTAACAATTCTTATTTTGCACTGTTGTAGTTTTTTTGTGTGGTATTGAGTCTTTTTTTATGGTTTTGCCTTTTTTTGTGGTTTTGCATTTATTTTGAAAACTGGCATAATGCTGAACTTTGAATTACCTCAAGCAAAAATATCTGATGATTTTTGTTTTGGCTTTTCCCCAGTGGTGGTTGTTCTGCAGTTAAAGAAACACACTGAGTTTGAGAAGGATGAGTTTATGTTTACTGGAGTACTCATCAATACCTCATTCAAGATGGATTGGATGTATCAACCCCCAGAATATCCCCCCTTCTTTCCTGGTGGATGGGATGGTGGAGCTGGGAGTTTAGGGAGTGAGGTGAGGGAAAAGGTGTGCAATTTGTTTCCTTCAAACATCTCATGTTTCCATCACCAGATTGGATTCTTGTTGGGTTTTTGTTTCAAAGGGCACAAAGAACAGTACAGAACAAAAACAGGCCCTTCGGCCCACCAAGCCTGAGCTGATACATGATGCCTTCCTAAACTAAAAACCTTTTGCCTCTCCATGGTTTGTATCCCTCTATTCTCTCCCTATTCACATAATTGTCCAAATACCTCTTAAATTTTGTTATTCTATCCATCTCCCTTGTTACCTCTGGCAGTGCGTTCCAGGCACTTACTACCCTTTGTGTAAAAAAAAACTTAGCTCTCACATCTCCTTTAAACTTACCTCATTTTATCTTAAACCCAAATCCCCTGGTAAATAATATTTCTACCCTTTTTCGACTCCAACTATTCATTCTATCCATGCCTGTCATAATTTTGTAAACTTCTATCAGGTTGCTCCTGAGCCTTCGACATTGATGTGAAAACAAACCAAGTTTTCCAATTTCTCCTCATAGCTAATAACCTCCAAACTGGGCAACATCCTGGTAAATATTTTCAGTACCCTCTCCAAAGCCTCCACATTCTTCTGATAGTGTGGCTACCAGAACTGTGCGCAATTTTAAAATGTAGCTGAACTAAAGTTCTATACAGCTGCAACACGACTTGCCAGTTTTTGGACTCTATGCCCTGACTGATGATGGCAAGTCATATGCCTTTGTGACCACCTTCAGGGAACTGTGGACTATACACCTAGATCCCTCAGTATATTAATGCTTCTAAAGGTTCTGCCATTTATTGTATACTTTGCTCCTGCATTAGACCTTCCAAAATGGATCACCTCACATATTTCTGGATTAAATGCCATTTCTCTGTCTGAGTCTCCAGTCTAGTTATATCCTGCTGTATCCTCTGTCAATCCACCTCCTTATCTGCAACTTCCCAAATCCTTGTGTTGTCTGCAAACTTACTTATCAGATCACCTGTATTCTCTTCCAAATCATTTGTACTTATTACAAGTAACAGGGGTCCCAGCACTAATTCCTGTGGAAAACCACTGGTCATAGATCTCCAGTCAGAAGAACACCCTTCCACTGCTACTCCATCTTCTGTATCCATCTACACCAGCTTACTGTGGATCCCATGTGACTTCACCTTCTCTACCTGCCTGCCATGAGGGACCTTGTCAAAGGCCTGGTTAAAGTCCGTGTAGACAACATCCATTGCTCTGCCCTCAATCACTTCCTCAATCACGTTTGTGAGACATGACATCCCTTCACAAAGCCAATGCTAATAAGTGCATATTTTTGCAAATGTGAATAAATTCTGTCCCTAAGAATCTTCTCCAATAATGTCCCTATCACTGATATAAGGCTCACTGGCCAGTAATTTCCCAGATTATCCCTGTTGCCCTTCTTAAACAAATCAACAGCAATGGCTATTCTCCAGTCCTTTGGGATCTTGCTTGTGACTGAAGAGGATACAAACATTTCTTACAAGGTCTGTATTCTGGGATAGATCCCATCAGGTCCTGGGATTTATCTTCCTTAATGCTTTCCAAAGCACCCAACACTTGCTCCTTTTTTGTTTAACATTGACATGCCCCAAAATATCAACATACTCCTTGCTAGATTCACCATGCTCCCCTTTGTGAATACCATTGACTCACGTCCTCTGGCTTTGTGTACAACTTCTCTTCTTTGCCCTTGAGTGGACCTAACCTTTCCCCAGCTACCCTCTTGCTCCTTATGCAGATATTAAAAAACCTTGGGATGTTCATTAATCCTGTTTGCCAGTCACAGTTCATGGCCCCTGTTAGCCCTCCTAACTCCTTGTTTGAGTTACATAGAACATAGAACAGTACATCACAGATGTTGTGCTGACCTTTTATCCTACTCTAAGATCAAACTAACCTACATACCCCACATTTTACTATCATCCATGTGTCTATCCAAGAGTTGCTTAAATGTCCCTAATGTATCTGACTCTACTACCACTGCTGGCACTGCATTCCACACACACATCACTCTCTGTATTAAGAATCTACGTCTGACATCTCCCCTTAATCTTCCTCAAATCACCATAAAATTATTTATTTCCCCTCGTGATAGCCATTTCCACCTTGGGAAAAAGTCTTTGCCTATCCATTCTAACTATGCTCTCAACATCTTGTGCACCTCTATCAAGTCACCTCTCATCCTTCTTCACTCCAGTGAGAAAAGCCTAGGTCCTTCAACCTTTCTTCATAAGACATACCCTACCGTCCAGGCAGCATCCTGGTAAATCTCCTCTACACCCTCTCGAAAGCTTTCATATCCTTTCTATGAATTCTTTCCTACCTTTTTTTATATTCCTCAAGTGCTCTGTCTACCTTCAGTTTTCCAAACTTACATATGCTTTCTTTCTCTACCTAAGTCATAATTCTCTCATCATCCATGGTTCCCAAATCTCACCATCCTTAAAAACTATTTTCTAATCAACATGTTATTACATTAACTGCCACTCAGGTTGACAGGATTGTTAAGAAGGCATACAGTGTGTTAGCTTTTATTGGTAGACAGATTGAGTTTCGTAGCCACGAGTTCATGCTGCAGCTGTACAAAACGCTGGTGCAGCTGCGCTTGGAGTATTGTGTACAGTTCTGGTCACCACATTATAGGAAGGATGTGGAAGCTTTGGAAAGGATTCAGAGGAGATTTACTAGGATGTTGCCTATGGAGGGAAGGTCTTATGAGGAAAGGCTGAAGGGCTTGATGTTGCTTTCGTTAGAGAGAAGGAGGTTGAAAGGTGACTTAATTGAGACATATAAGATAATCCGAGGGTTAGATAGGTTGGACATAGAGAGCCTTTTTCCTTGGATAGTGATGGCTAGCATGAGGGGACATAGCTATAAATTGAGGGGTGATAGATATAGGACAGATGTCAGAGGTAGTTTCTTTACTCAGAGAGTAGTAGGGGTATGGAAAATGGAATAGTGTAGGATAGATAGGCTTCAGATTGGTTCTACATGTTGGCGCAACATCGAGGGCTGAAGGGCCTGTACTGCGCTGTAATGTTCTATGTTCTCTCTCTGGAGTAGTTGGATTTCCTGGCTGAACAGGAGGGACACTAATACTGCAACACCACAGCCCTTCTACTTTAATAGGAAAATGTTGGTCCTCAATCCTAATCAACAGGTCGTTCCCACATGACCACATGAATTTATCTTCAAATAGCCACCCCCTAATCTACATTCCCCAGTTGATTAGATTAGATTAGATTACTTACAGTGTGGAAACAGGCCCTTTGGCCCAACAAGTCCACACCGACCTGCCTTCCGCCAATTTAGTACTTTCACCCAGGGACTACTATTATCCTTATTTATAACAAAATTAAAATTTAGGGAATTATGGCAGTTTATAGATTAGCAGTACTTCATTTGAAACGTTAACATTGTCAGCAGGCTATTCCATCACAGGCGAAATCACAATTAGCCAAATCCTGTTTCTTTCCAACAGCCACTTAGTTGGCGACTACCAGAGTGGAAGTTGGGGTGATATCCATATTCAACCCAGAGGTACATGGTCACATTGCCAAAAGTCTGCAACTGTGACCCCACTCCACTACCAAACCTAAGTTCACACACTGCCACACATCTCTCTCTTCTATGTGTCTCAACCACAATGCTTTGGGTGTCCATACTTTCTAATCTTACCCAGGATTTTGTTCTCTTGGTCTTGGAAAATGACAAGGAGCGATATTGATCTGGTCTGCGTGTGTGTGTGTGGGGGGGGGGGGGGGGGGGGCGGAGGTGGTGTTGGGGGTGGGTTTGTGGGCGTGATGTTGACTTCCTCACTTTCTTCAGGGGAATGTCTTCAAAAACTGCAATTAGGATCATTGTCTCCATCTGCTTTGTAAGCCAGTTCCAGAGATCATCTGCGTCATTTTGTAGCCACACAATTCAGACTGGAATCTTACCCCTTGTGTCATCATCGGCTAACCCAATTTAAAAATAGGAGTCTGAGTACAGCAAGCACTGGGGCACTTCTTTTAAAATCTCTCTCGCACACACTTCCTGCGCCCTAACCAGACAATAGACACACATGGAGAAAGCTAGGTTGCTGTTCTCTGGCACTGGGTGATACCTGCATTGATTGGGAAGCCCGTTGTTCCAGTCAGGTGGAGGAATGAGCCCTTCCCATAGCAGCCAACAGGGCTGCCCACTGGGACATGGTTCATCGCCTCTCGAGGAGGAACCCCAGATCTGTTCAGAGTCTCTTGCCACAAACTCAAAATGGCCCTAATCATATGTCGCTTCTGCTTTGAGTTTGGGAGGGTCCACCCACAAGAACTGAGTTATAAAGGTGGATGCACATTTATACAGTTCCTTTCACAACCTCAGGGCATTCTAAACCACTCCTAAAAGAAGTTACTTTGTTGGCTATAAAGTTGTGATGGAGGGAAACATTGCAGTTATTTACATGTAATGGTAACAAGAGTTGAGAATTAAGATTAACAATGAACTGGTCTTGCAGCACGTCCATGCCAGCGATAAGCCAACCAATCAGCACCCTCTTCTCATGCTGTATAAAGATGGTGTCCTTTTTCCAAAACTATTTCTTACGTCCTACTTCTGTTCAGTGTTTGAACTTCTTGTCTCCTTTAAGTGATACTTAGGTAGATCTCACGAGCAGCAATGTGATAATGGAATAGAGATGGGGTTCTTGTATTAAATATTGTTAATTACATATTTACACTGCATGCTTGTTTCAGTTACTGGAAAGAAAAGTCATTTTGCAGGTTCCTTTGTTTTTAAAGCATGAGAAACTGGCAATCAAGGACCCACCATTAGGGACTTCTTCAGGAATACAATAACATGATCAACCCTGCAAGGCAAAGTCAACACTTTCAAAATCTGAAACTGCAGTCTGTTGATCAGACAATAGTCCCACAAAAATACTGTATTGGAGTACAAGCTTCTCTAACTTTTCCCATAAAAACCTACATTTAATACTCATACAAAACATACATTAATTTGGCCTCGGAATCAGCTCATTTTCTAAGTATGACCCATGCACTACACCACAGTTGTCCTGCCATCTATTCCTGAAGAAGGGCTTATGCCTGAAACATCGATTCTTCTGTTCCTTTGATGCTGCCTGACCTGCTGTGCTTTTCCAGCAACACATTTTTAAGCTCTGATCTCCAGCATCTGCAGTCCTCACTTTCTCCTACCATTAGGGACACCATTAATAATGGTTAATCCACCGTTATCTTTGACTAAGGCTTTCTACGGGACACAGTCCAGTCCAGAAAGAGATTGAAAATTGTGATTTTGTAATCATGGGAGTGAATGTAGCTCTGAAGGCCCAAGCAGTCGAGATCAGTTTGGCTAAAATGAAAAGTTCAGAATCCTCTGTCCGTGAGTAAAGAGCCAAAACGCAACAGAGAGGTTGATGTTTATATTGATTTATTTAGAAGCAATTCTGACGAGGATTTAGTGAATTTTTATGCAGATTGCCATTTCTATGATAATAAAAATGAAAGTTCTTTTCGCTTGTGAAGAATGGTTGGATATTTTCCCACAAAATTGTCTCCTATGTCCCTGAAGAGACCAAAATTTCTCTCCCATCAAGGAAGCCAGCATTGGTCTAGTCTCTCAAATAAGTCTCTCTTCTTTAGCTGTGGGGCAGGTACCTGAATGCATCACAGTTGCAGAGCATGCTGTTCTCACCCACAGCGGGCACTGCCCATTAATAGACAGATGTGACACCATCAGAAAGGAACGGCCTGATGGAATTTTCCCTCCTTATCCCAGTTTTCCTAAAGCCAGTTATAACCCCTCAGCTGAGATAAAACAATTCAGCCCACATGCAAGCCTTCCTGATCTCAACAACACCTTCTGATGTTTAATTGTACCAAAAGCTTTTCATGTGACAATCATTCTCTCTTTCTCTTCACCCAGCTCCCAAGGGGAAGAATAATATGGGGCAGATTTTGCAGCAATTTCAAAAGCCCCCACATATCTCTCTTGCTTGGTGTAGACTTTAATAAGACTTGTTAATGGTGTTGCTTGAATATTTATTCTCAGTTTATTTTTCCCAGCACTGAGGACATACTAAATGAGGATTTCTGTTTGTTGTTTTAGGGACTGTGATGCTACATCTCTGTCTGATGGGATAAGAAAGATCCCTAAGGACCCACTTTTGAAAAGAGAGCATTACTTAACTTAAACTGGTGTAAGCTATTTTTTTTTCAAAGGTTTCTGGATTTACATAGAAGTACAAGCATGTTACAAAGTGAATTGAGGTAATTTGGCTCAAGCAGCCCTTATTGGACTCCATGTTGCAGCAGCGTGCATTTTCCAATGTTCCCAAATTCCTAACTCCATCTGTTCAACCAAATCTTCAATGCTTGTATTTTCTGCACCATCCACTAACCTTCCAAGTGAATTTCTCAAGCTTGCAATGTTGTGTGATTCAGCATGATCGAACCTAATTTTCACTGAGTCTATGAGCCTTGTTTGAAACATCTCGACAATTAGAAACAATCTATTCCCACTTAAATTTCTAAATTTTTTTTCACTTCCAATAATCTGATGACATATTAAATCCAACAACAGAAAATGCTTAAAAAAAACTGCACCTGTGGAGAGAGCAATTGAGTTAACGTTTCGTAGGGTCATAGAGATATACAGCATGGAAACAGACCTTCGTCCATTCCGCCCAGATTTCCTAAATTAATCTAGTCCCATTTGCCAGCATTAGGCCCACATCCCTCTCAACCCTTCCTAATTATATATCCATCCAGATGCCTTTTAAATGCTACAATTGTACCAGCCTCCACTGCATCCTCTGGCAGCTCATTCCATATATTCTCCATCCTCTGAGTGGAAAAAGTTACCCTTTAGGTCCCTTTAAAATTTTTCCCCTCTCACCCTAAACTTATGCCCTCTAGTTCTGGACATCCCCACCCTAGGGAAAACACCTTATCTGTTTACCCTATCCATGCCCCTCATGGTTTTCTAAACATCTATAAGGTTTCAGGTCAGGAACTTTTCAGCAAGTTTTAGAAACTTCTTATATGGAATGTGGAGGTCACTGTTGGTACTGTAGGCCATTTTAGAGGCCAGTTAAGAGTCAATCAGCTCAATCAGGGCAGCCTCACAGCAGCCGGGCATGTGCTATTGGTGTCAAAGGTTGCATGTGCCAATGCAGGCACAAGACCTGTTTGTGAATAATCCAGTGTAAGGGTTTACTACTCAACCCAATGGCTCTCTCAGCTTCGGGCCTCCTTATCATCTCTGTTTCGGCAGCTAGAGTCTTCGTGCTTTGCTTACCTGCCTTGGCAATACCCGTTTCCCCTGGTAAGCCTGCCTGCCTGACATCATGACAGGCCTTTTGGCTGGGTTCAGAGCTTTACGAGCCCACTGACCAACCCCACTCCCACCCAAATAAGGCAGCAAGTGTGGAGATGAGCTATTAGGAGTCACCCTTCCAGCTGGTTGTGCCACAAGGTACGCTGATGACATGGGTGTGCTTAGACAGGCAGATGGGCCTAACATCAGAACACCAGAAAGTCCAGTCCAAAACTCTGTTCCTCTGTCAATAGATGCTACTTGCCCGCCTGCTGAGTACTTACAGCAAGTTCTGTAAATATTCACATATATCCACTTCTGCTGCTTATTCTGCTTCACTACTCTGGTAATGTACATTACTTTGGGCAGGAAACAGTCCAAACACTCTATCGATCACCAGAGGGATATGCAAGAATGGCTTGAGGCTGGATTTCCTGCTAAAAGCAAGGCAACCACCTCATCTTTCGAGTAATCTTGTACCACTGTGGATTGCTAAGCACTGTACTTTGTACAGTGTTTCCACACAGAGATAACCAGATGTTCTAGCTAATCACTGCCAAGATCTGCGAAAATTTTCAATTGTGAAATAAAGGATCAGTCAACTACACTAAACTAATTATTGTCAAATTACATTATTACAGGGGCCCAAACCACTTTTGACTCTTCGCATTACATCTTTGGTAAAAGCGTCTCCATTTAATTGTGTAGTTCCTCAAATGCCCTATCCACCCACACTACATGTAATTATGTTCAAAGATCTTTGTACCTTTGCATTTGTGTCTTCAATGCCTGTTTTATGTTCTGCTGTGAATGAACTGAAAGCTTTCACGAAACAAGCCTGCATTAAATCTCATTGTTACACTTTTGCAAGTTATTTTTCTTGGAACAAGTCATTGTTTGTCTCGAACCGTCCTTGGAAACTAGAATACTGGTTGTACTGAAGCGTGGGTCTGCTGTAAGATGTAAAGAACTGGGTAAAATCTTTTGAGTAGAAGTGTTGCAATCAAAGTTAAGGTGCAAGGAGAGGTCAAGTTGAAGTCAGTGGGGCTTCAATCTTACAAAGATCTCATTGCTCAGCTGATGAGATTTACAGACATGAAAAATTAACTTTCTCTCTCCACAAATGACGCTGAATTTTTGCAGCATTTCCTGCCTTTATGTCAGCTCTTTGTTTGGTATTCTGTAAGGAACATGTGCAGATTGTTGTGAACAAGAGGATACTCGCACTGAATTGCTAGTTATTCCTAAGCTGAGATAACTGTACATTACGGTTTAGCTTTAAAACTGCCAAATGCAGATTGATTTGAGGTCAATGCGACTTTTATGGTGGGATTCAAAGTATAATCTCCACGATCCCCCAACATTTATAATAGCACCATTTATATCCTCAGGGCAGTCCTTACATGCTCACGTGTCACTGTTTAAGTATAAACAAGTAGGAAGCAGAAAGGGAGCAATAAGGAAGGAAGTTTAGAGTTGGGAGAGTTCGAGTGAGGAGGAAATGGACACCCTAAATCAGGCAGTCAGAGATTCAGTGGATGCACGATAGGAAGAGTCATCAAAAATCACTGTGGATGCTGGAAATGTGAAATAATATTAGAAAATGCTGGAGTGAAGGAAGCATCTGTGAAGAAAAAGGAAGACAATAAGAGTTAGGGTCACTGTCTGCCCAGAGTCACTGTCTGCCCAGGGTCACTGTCTGCCCAGAGTCACTGTCTGCCCAGGGTCACTGTCTGCCCAGGGTCACTGTCTGCCAGGGTCACTGTTTACCCAGAGTCACTGTCTGCCCAGAGTCACTGTCTACCCAGAGTCACTGTCTGCCCAGAGTCACTGTCTGCCCAGAGTCACTGTCTGCCAGGGTCACTGTCTGCCCAGAGTCACTGTCTGCCCAGAGTCACTGTCTATCCCAGTGTCACTGTCTATCCAGAGTCACTGTCTGCTTGTGTTGGTTTAAGTTTCCTCAGGTTCTTTCAAGAGTATCTTATTGTTGACAACAACAGTCCGTTGACCCAGTCATCAGACAGTTCCTTCAATTTACCGAGAAGTGGTTTAAATAAATGATTAGGCTTCTTATGTTGACACATTTCAGAGCATGTTTCCTTTCAGAACATGCTGATTAATAAATATATTTACTGTCGAAAGCAGCCTTCTGTATCACAACGTGAGCAAACTGCAAAGTTTTTTAATACTCAAACTGCACAGAACTGCTGCATCCTGCACCCTGCCTCCTATTCAACTGTCCTATATCCAGGAAAAGAGAATTATTTTGAATTAATTCCGAATTAATTACTTTGGGCAGCCAATTTCTCTTGTGGCCTCTCAACTAACTACGTCTGGTCTGAGTTCAGTCTGTAAATTTTCCAATCAGTGAAATATATTGCATTAAAAGAAAACCCAAATTGTTTTGAATTTTAATTTGCACTGTGGACTAACCAATCATTACTCCCATTTGCAGTGCTCCACCTTTCCACAGCCTCAGTTACATTTAAATCTTCAGCCAAACTGAACAACTTGAACATCCAATTTAGATTAGCATTATACAGTTTTCTAATTATTAATATTAATGTACAAAGGCAATTCACAGCAGTTACTGAGGATCGGTTTTTGTTGCCTGAAGGTGCTCACTCATGCAGGAAGGAATTGTTCCACACTGAATAGCAGCTCTCTGAGCTCCTTCAAGTGGTTAATTCTGAAGGCAAATAGGGCTGAGTCATTTGTGAGATAAACATTACCATCCTCGCCACATAGATCCTGACCCAACATTGTCCAGCAAGGGTCAATACATGCTGTATTTTTCTCTATTCTAGCCAAAGAGCACTGACCAATAGGATGATACCTGATGGACAGGGTCTTGTGGCAAAGTGATGCTGAGGATGGATTTGACCCAAGGTCATGGTTCAAGTTTCACCTGGTCTAGAAATTCTGATTGGGTTGACTGAAATGTTTAATGGGAGGCGATGGCATAGTGGTGGAAATGTTGGGTTTGCAATGCTATAGGTTTGATAGCAGCTTGTCTGATAGGAGTTTAATTCCAGCCTTGGTTGTCATCTATATTTAAAATTACCTCCTAAAACAAAGACAAAAAAAAGTAGCCACCCATCCTTGCGTGATGAAAGGAGAAAGCCATCTTCTAAAAAGGGGGCTCTTGTGGTACAGTGGTAGTGTCCCTGCCTCTGAGCCTGAAGAACTGGGTTCAAGTTTCACCTGAAGGGTAGCTGTGTTATAACACAGAGTCAGACTGTTCAGAAGAGATATTAGGAAGCACTTCTACACGCACACAGGATGGGAGAGGTTGAGAACATTCTTCCACAAAACAACTGTGCATGATGGATCAGTTGTTAATTTTGAATTGAAGATAGACAAAGTTTTGTTAAGCAAAGGTTTTAATGAATATGAGCCAAAGGCAGGTAAATGCAGTTCAGTTACAGATCAGCCACGATCTTATTGAATAACAGAACAAGCTCAAGGAGTTGAATGGTCTACTCCTGTTCCTAACAGTTTGATTAAAAAGTAGCTATAAGTCCAGCTGGAGGCAAGTCTACTCAGAGATACTTGCAATGCCACTATTTCATTCCCAGTGGCACAATGTTACTGGGATTGAGACTGCAATGATCAACAACTGCAATACATTTTTTCATCTCTTCATAACTGTACTAGTGTCACTCTTGGACCAGAAGCTGTTGCTCCCTTCTTTTGTCATAGATGTTTCTTGTAGCCGGGCTGGAAGTTGTCTCTGTGGGTAGGTGACCAATATGAGACTACATGCAAGTGAAAAATTAGAGATGGAACTGCTAACCTTGGATTGTGGCCTGTAACCATATGGGTTAACAAAACTGAGATGAAGCATGAAGAGAGTGAGCCAAATTTACCATCTAATCAAAGCTTTTAAAAAATGAAAGGTTAACAAGATCACACTCGTCCCCTCTGCGTATGAGTGAGTGAATAATGTTCAGCTGCTGAGTTCACATCAAAATGATTATGATGCCTTTCCCCAGCAACGACCATTAGCTAAAGTGTCACCATTTACAATCCAGTCTGGCTTCCTTTGAGCAGTCATTGACCTGAAAGGTGAACTTTGTTTTTCTCTCACTCTGCACGTGCTGCCTGACCTGCTGAGGATTTCATCATTCTATGATTGACAACAGCTTGTCTGTAAGGAATCTAATTCCAGCCTTGGTTGTCATCTATTTAAAATGACCTCCTGAAACAAAGGCAAAATAAAAAAGCAGCCACACACCCTTGTGCGATGAACAGAGTGCAATTCAGAACAGGGATTTGGGTTATTTTAATGCAACATATTTCACTGATTGGTAAAACTAGTCTTGACTCAGAACCAGGTGCAGCGAGTTGAGAGGCCATGGAAGAAATTAGTTACCTTAAAGTAATTAATATGGATTTATTTCAAAATATTTTTCTATGTTTGAGTTTGGCTACAGAACACAGTAGTTCTGTGCAGTTTGGGTATAAACCTTAGGGTTTGCTCATTTGTGACTGCGACTGCTTTTGACAGTAGATCAATTTATTGTGAGAGCCACACTTCAGAATCTAGCACATCACAATGACTACACTAGTTAAGTACATAATTGGCTATACAATGTACCTGGGACATCACAAAGTCAGGAAAGCAGCCACAGAAATGCTTTTTAGCATTTATTTTCTTATTAAATAAAGTAATAAGCAGCACTCTTACACAAAGGTGCTTTTTCTCTCCAATCTCTTTCTTCTCTTAGCCTCTGCTAAGGTTAGGTAAGGCCCAGGAACCTACGATATTTGACGATCTGAGGTTAGGTTCTGGAAGGGACTGGCAAGGCCAGGACACCGGATTCTCCGAAACAGGCCAATAATCATTTGCCCATCATCCCTCCTGTTCTTTATAATTTGCTTACTGTCCAGCGCTGTGCTCATTGGCCTCTTACCCAGGAGAGTGCACAGGTTTAAAGTAAGTAAGTAGCAAAGAGTCATGGCGACACAAGGAGAAATGTTTTCATGCAAGGGGTGTTAACTGAAAGAGTTGTGGAAGTAATTTCAAGTAAGACTTCGAGATAGTAAACCAGTTCCATCCTGAAGAGAGAGAATGTGCACAGCTGTGCAAAGATGGTGGAGGAATTGCATGAGATGCACTGATCTTCAGAGGACTGGTGCAGACACAATAGGCCCAAAGATCTTGGTCTTGCTTGGAAAGAGAGATCTGAGATCTTGCTTCTGAGATTCTAAAGAATTTTGCAAAATAGCTGTTATAAATTGTTTTTATCACCAAATTAACTTTGCCATGTTGTCTTCAAGGCCTGAGCTGCTATGAAATTTCTCTGGGCAGTCTGCTTCTACAATGTTTACTATTTTACTCTTGTGTGTTAGAACATCACTGTTAAATCCAGTTAGGAATTCAGGAGAGACCTCTTCACTGAAAGTGTGGTTATGGAATGCAAATCTCACAAACAGAAGGAACAGTTGAGAAAGTAGCACAGGTATATTTCAGGAAGATCTAGATAAGTACATAACTGATAAAGGAGTAAGTTACACCGTTGAGATGAAGTCACTGGTGAGGGAAACATGAGACTAGACCAGTGGTGCTGAGTAGACATTACAGCTCAGAAACAGACTATGTACCAACAACTGCACTTCTAAAATGATTCCTTTGGCTGTAAAATGTTCTGGGACATCTTGAGGTTGTGAAAGGTGCTAAATAAATGCAATTTATATTGCTTACATGTCATTTTGCAGTACCCGCTTAAACATTTCTTCCAGACCAGGTGCTAAACTTTTAAGAGTTATAGATATAGAACATTCTATAATATCAGGACCCATCTTAAATACACTCTGGTTACTGCTGGTTGGTAACCGATAACTTTGAAAGCATCAAGTGCAACAATTAATACTGTCACATAAACTTTGCACAGCAAAACCTCCATTTCCTTTGCATGTTCTGACATAAAAGTTGATGTCAGCTATGCCACGATCTCTAATGCTAGAACATCTAGGTCCTAGCTCACACTGTGAATCTCGCCTGCTTGCTGAAACTTCTCTCACAGGCACATAGGAGCAGGCCATTCAGCCGCTCAGTCCTATTCTGTGATTCTGGATCCTGTCAGATTCCCACACAATCCCCATATCCCTTGATGTCTGGGTCAAATCTTTGTAAAACATGTGCTCTTTGAGACAATTCAATATCGTCTCAGCTTTGTATTGCTGAGTGACTTACAAGGACCATAAGTCCTGAAGAAATAAGCTCAGCACTGCTTTTCCTCTGTATTTCGGGGATTCTTCAAAGTAACTTTATAAATTTGAAAACTGTCTCAAAATAATTTTATTCATACTTCCACAATTATCATTGTTCCACATTCTGTTTACAATGGACATTGTGGAAATGTTGCATTTGCTGTCATCTCACAAATATTTTTCACAAGTCCCCAGGGAATTGATTGAAGATGTACTGCATTTTATATTTTTACAACAGCGCTTCTTCACTTCTGATTCAGTGAGAATGAACAATAAGAACAACCTGCATTTATGTGGTGCCTTCAAAACATCCTAAGGCTCAGCATCTGAACCCACTCAAAGGAAATCTGACAGTAGGTCCTGTCAGGTGAAATTAAGACCGGCAGCTAAAAGCACAATCCAAGAGGTCGCTTTTAAGGAGCATCTTTGAGGAGGAGAGTGGGGCTTAGGGTTAAGAGATTTAGAGAGAGTTTAGGGTCCAGGTATATGAAGGCATGACCACCAATGGAATAATTAAAATAAGGAATGTGCACAAGATCAGAATTGGAGGAGTGCAGAGATCTCAGAATGTTGTAAGGTTGCAGAAATCGGGAGAACTATGTAAATGCAATTTGCTTTTCTTAAAGTAACACTGCTGCATAAATTGAGTATTAGTAGGCTTGAAACATTCCTGCCTTTCAAGGGATTAAGATTTTGAAACTTGCTCAACTGTATCAGGTCCAGTAAACGTGGCTACATTTTTCGAAATGCCCATGTTGTGTAATTTTGTTGCCCCCAAGAGAGTGTAAAACAACACTTTCCCTAGATGTTGTCATTTCTTTTAAGAAACACTGTAAAAATTTACTTTCTTCTCTGTGAGATCTTTGAACAGGTGAATTATGGCATAAGTGCAAGTCTGGCTCAAAAATGGAAAATTTTTCCCAGAGTACAGGATTCTTAAACATGAACTGCGATAAAATGAACCGGAACTTTGATTTTCATATTCAGAGAGAGATATGGCGTTAAGTTTGGCGCTTTCCTCAAGCCCTGCCTATTTACGCTGATCTTTGCTCAATGTGCAGGTGCATTGTAATGAGATTAGAAGGAAATCTGGGTGTAATTGGCCTTCAGCAGGACTGGAGTTATTTTGGGGTCTTACATTTGGGGTCTGCATCCACAGAGGGTACATCAGGCAGAAAAAGGTCCAAGGACTCAGCCAAGAAGGAACTGCATGAGGTGTTATGCCCAGAGGGTTAGTACAGACAAAGCTGGGCCAAATTATCTTTTTCTGAACTGTAGAGCAGTTCTGAGATTCTAAAGAATTTTGGAAACTATCATTTTTTCTCCACCAATTGAACATTGCCATGTTGTTTCATGGTCTGGTCTGCTTTGAAATTATACTCTGAGCAGTCTGCATGATCAGCAGCTGGTGGGCTGTTGGACTGACTTTATCTAATGCCTATCTGACAGCGCACTTTAATACCAGAGATCGAACAAAAGCATTAAATCAGACATCTTCTCAGTGTAACCATGGTGGAGAAGTAGTGCCCAGCTCACGACCAGTCACATTTATAAAACGTCCTCTCAGCATACTGACATAGCACAAAGGTGGTTACTCAGGTCACCTCAGCTGCTGCATTGCATCTCCTACAAAACAACAGTTTGAACATAATTCCAAAGATTATATCTAAAGAACTATGCTTCAGACATTCATCATTCTGTACTGAGCACCTCCTGACTTCAGTCTTTAAATTGTGTGTGAGTCTGTGCCCATTGCCCCACATTGAACTGCTTTCCATATCATTAACTATTTAGGCACTCCAACAGGTTGCCTCTTAGTGGCTATGATTCAGGTACTCTCTCTATTTCCGGATTATTAGAAAATTGTAAGCACAGAAGATTATTGGGATTCTGCCTTCCTTGTTTCTGAAGAGGTTGCTGTACCTGTTTTTGGTGGATTGGTAGCATTATTGCAAAGTCGTTGTGTGAATTCCATTTTCTTCCCAGTCAATGCAACCAAATTTTCCCCATTGGTAGCTCTCAGGTGCGTTTCATTTCACTACTAGGCCTTTAGTAACTTTGGAAGCTAAAGTCATTCCCGGTTTCCCTTCCAACCCCCAATATAGAAACCAATACCAATTCCCATTTGGGGTGGGTGGTTTGGAGGAGCGGGGAGTGTTCCTAGTGTGATACTGTCCCTTCCTCAGGAGCAACAGGCCTGATTCAAATTCCACCTGTGTCATAATAGCACTGAATGGGTTGATCTGAAATTATCTATAAATCAGATGATTGTCACGCCCTTTACAACTTGTGGAAGTGAAAAACTGACTGTTTCTCCAGCCATTAGTAAAGCCCTTCCCCCAGCTGATGGTGTGGAAGTTTGGAGCACAGGTTAAGATACTTGCTTCGGCCCCACTGTGGTACCAAGTTGATGGACTCGCGCCAGGTTCCGCCACTGCTGCACGTGCGGTGGGTTATGCCAGTTCTCAAGCTGGGCAAGCCGCCTCTCCGAAGCAGAGTCTCCCACTCTAGAGAGGAAAGAAAGAACTGAAACACGTTTGGTTTGACAAGATGGAGCAGCAGAAACAACACCCGCAGCAGAGGCGAAAGGGATCCTTCCTGCATGTTCCCGGCCGTAGAGAACCTGTCACGGAGCCAGGAAAACAGAGACGACTGAAGGAAACAGGTTAGTGCATTATGGCCTCACACTAAGACCCTCTCATAGACACCAGGATCAATGCTCTTCTTGGGAGCTCAAAGAGCTACGGATGGGAGAGATCTAGAATCACAATCTTCAGGTGGTCACAGAGGAATTCCTCCAGAAAACACTTTCATTTTATTGTTCCCCGATCTTTTGCACCACCCAGGACAGATTACCTAGCTGTGCTGAGAAGACAAAATGTAACACCCCACCCCCACACCATTTAGAAGGATGTGTTGCATAGTGGTAATATTATCAAGAGCCCAAGTTCTGGGAATATGGGTTTAGATGGCAGATGGTGAAATTTGAATGCAATTTAAAAAATCAAGAGTTAAAAGCCAATTTAATAGTGACCATGTAATGACGGTTGTAAATATGGTTCATTAGTGACCTTCCTTTGAAAAAGGTAAGTCTGCCTTTCTCTGGTCTGACCTTCTTGTGACACTAGACCCACTGAAATGTAGTTGACTCTAAATTGCCCTTCAAAATGCTCTAGCAAACCACTCACTTCAATGGGTAATTAGGCATGGCCTAACCAGTAATGCCCACACCTCATGAATATGGAAACAAAGTAATGCTTGTGGGGCAGACTGAATGGAACAACTCAAATTTTCCAGTGTTCATATAACGGAGATCTTTCCTTCCCCTCATCTTCTGGCAGTGTCTACAGGACAATGCCTACACCAGATACTGTAGCTTACTTCAGCCGAATGTATTGTGGGCTTTTGATGCTGGCAGGTTGATGCAAAATGAAGTTACAGTGCAGTGAATACAATCACTTTTCAATGGGATTCAGTCACTGTGTGATGGCCTGTGACTGAATCGATTGCTTTTCTCTCTCTCCCCCCACTCCATCTCCTCCCGTTCCCTAACCTAAAGGTGGTTCAGGTTAATAATTGTTGCTGAGGTCAGGTGGATTGAATTCAGCTAGCTTTGCACAGAACAGGAACATTCCCCTCCAAAATAGCTCAGCAACACCACTGATTGATGCAGTTGTCAACACAGCCACTAGGAGGAGCCTGATCTCAGCTCAGATTCAAAGTAGAATCTCTTCTGAATGCTCAGTTAACCGCTAAGACAAGTCAAAACCTCAACGCTTTGTGCATCCGAATAAAAGCTCACATTATCATAATATGGCATTTTATGAGCCTAATTCTTGTTTATTTATTCTTTCACCTTTGTGTCTAATACTAACGTGCTGTGCCTTTTGGAGTGTTGGTTTTATTTATCACTTGGACATGAAAAAGGCATTGGGTAACAGTATAAAATAGCTGTATTTGTCCAAAAAAAAGGGAGAGAAATGGGAAAAAAACAGTTAAATACTGAATTAAAACAGGAATGAGGAAACAGAAGTAGCTGGTAGGATTGGCAGTATCTCGTCTACACAACAGAGAGAAGAAACAAAAAGGACGTGGAACAGTGAGGTTTGCTGAACACCAAACAACAATGGACACCACCAACAGTACACAAAGAGAGACGAGTATTAGGAAAAATGGTTTAATATTTGAGACAGAAGCAAAAACTGCATCACACAATAACATACGTTACAAAAATAAGTCCAACTGTTCCACAGTTATGTTCACAATGAAGACAGAGAATCAGGAAAAAACTTGGATTTTAACAGCAAAAAGCAAACCCCTATTTTTTTAAACTAATACAGTTATCCCACTGTAGGTGAATGAATACTGCTAGTCCTAATACCTTATGTAACTGCACAATACATAATTGAAGAGAAACTTACCCATTTTTTTTGACAAAAATTCTTGACAGTTAAGCATATGCAAAGAAATGAGGAAAGCAAGCCAAAGTTTACTTCTTTTAAAAAGTATTTCTTGTTAATTCTTAAAACGAAATAATCGCCACTTTCTCTGCACCAACCAGAAATTAAACTCAAAGTCAGTCATCACTGGGCCCACACACAGGTAAGGCGCAGAAATATCCATTTTTTAATTTCCAGTATAAAAAAATTCCACTGGTACAAAATGCATAATTACAGTCAAGTCGTAGAAATACGAAAGCCCACATTTTTTTTGAGTGTGTGTGTGTTATGTTGACTCCTTTCCCCTCAAAAAAAACTTCCATCACATACAGAGGCAAAATGCACCAAAAAAAGAATTACAGCACTCACATGGGCTTGCGGTTCCCCCACTCAGTTTGCATTAACTTTGGCTTTTTTCAAACAAATACTTAAAACTATATATTTTTTCTTTAAATCTTAATCCTAAATGATAATAATAGTCTACAAACACCAGATCTCACATCACAGGAGCACAAACACTTGTCTTTGTGAGACATTTTTCAAAAAATGCAATGAAGCTACAACTTTTTTTTTTCCCTTTTTTTTTACTTAAGATTTTAAACCAAACAGAAACAATGTGTTGGGAGGATGTCTGTTGCGGGTAGGGGATGGGGACGGGCTGAGGGTGATGGTGAGGGAAATGAATTCATGACAGTGTGGGCCAGAAATAAGTCCCCAAGGCAATGGAAGCTGAACTGATTCAAACTGCTCCTAGCCTTCAACGCAGAGAAATATTGGCCCGTTAACAGTTAGTGCTTCATTACATACTGAGTGCATGCACAGAGGAATGACAAATGTTTTTTGCTATGTTTAGAAAGTCATACAAGACAGCTAAGGCTGCTTAATTATTATTAATTAATTATATTTAAAAACAGTTCGAAACATTCCTGCCTTGGGGGTGTTTTTTTTTTAAATTTTTGTCTTTTTTTTAACTGTTTTATTTTTTTAAATTTCACAACTATAAGAAAAAAGCTTTTGTGAGGTTTGCTTGCACAGCTTCTATAAATGGCGAGGTTGGGAAACATGGAGCGCTTTTACAAAGAGAAATAACGAACAATGAACAATCTCAGGCAACAAGACCACAGCTTTAGCAATTTAACAAACTTTTTTTTCTCTCTGGTTTTGATCTGTTTTTTTTTCCTTTAATTTTTTTCAAACGTGAGAGAATTATTACAAAACACTCAAGTAACAAAATACCCATGTTATCAAATTACTTCTCACAAGTAACACAATTAAGCGCTGGGCGGGAAGTACCTTTGTTTTGCTTTTGGAATTTGGCACTAATTCCACTGATTTAAGTTGCTGTTTTCTTCTTTTCCAAAAGAAAAAAAAAGCCAATCTCACATTTTGCTGAACAAAGAATACGTCAAACTGTTAATCTCACAATGAAAAGAAAGGAACAAAATCGGACGTCAAAACGTTTCACACACAAAGCACAAGATTTTTTTTTGTCCTGGAATTGTAATAATTCTTCTTATCCCTTTTCACCCGATGAATTAAGATTTTTTTGGCCACCAAAAAAAATCTTTTGCCGAGTGAACCGAAAAATGTGTCGTTTTACGAAACACTTAATTATAGAACCTTAAAAATTGCAATGACACCAAAACTTAACCCACATAGTTACCAACGTGACAAAGTTTACACTTACTGCTTTGTTTTATCTTCTCCAATACATTTAAACAGTATAAAATATAGGTCATTTAATGTGCATTTACCACAGATTGTCTAGGTGTGAATCAGTTCAGCAAAAGGTGACACAAATAGGTAGTCTTTCCCCAAACATGGGTCATCTTTTTTTTTAATTATCTTAAACTAGTCTACAAAAAAAGTGGTTTTAATCTTTTCTATATATATCGATGAGAAAGTGAGCCACTTAAATGGCCTTATCAAAACTTTACACTGGCTGAAAAATGTAAAAATTATTACAGAGCTCTTGATAATATCTGACCAGTTTCAGCATCTGATCAGAAGTAGTCTGCTTCATTAAGAAACCAACATTCTGCACACTGGCCACATATTGCTATCGCTTTTCTAAGTGACCAGAGAGAAAGTCAATCCCTGTATAATACTTTCAAGTTTGTTTCATGAAAAAAAAGAAACATTTCCGCCACAGGTTTTTATTTTTTTTCCCTTCTCTCTCTCATATAATTGTTTTCTTGCTTTACTTTCTGAAAATAATTTTTTTTCTTTTTCAGTCTTAACACGAATGCAGCTATGTTTTTCACATTGATCTCTTTAGAATTCAGAGCTACGTGAGGTCACATGCAAAAAATCTCGAAAAGTCAAACTAGGTCAAGGGGTCAAGTAGGAGGACCAAGTATGATGTGAGGTCAGAAAGACATCAGAAACAATGACGGGACGATGAGCTTTTTTTTTTGAATTTTTTTTTTGACGTCACAGGGACATGCTAGGCAAACGATGAACTAACGAGCATGAAGATGTCTAGGGGAAAAAAAACAAGGAAGAGTCAAAAATTACACAGAGTCTACGCAGCAGGAACAAAATCATTCTCATGGTTGCAGAAACAATGCAAATCTCAGTCATTAGAATCTATGAGCCATTCACATAAATTTGCATTTTTTTTAATAACACTGTTAACGAAAAAAAAAGCAACGGCAACAGATAAACACCCAAAAGAATCCATCAACACTTTAAAAAGGAGAAAAGAGATGGATTGGTTTTGGGACAGAAATACAGATTTTTAATTAAACAAGTATACAAACAAGGAAATTAAAGTCACAAGATTAAAATAAAAAAAAACTTGAATTTGACTAGATAATGGAAGCTATGAGTAATGAGATACCACACAAATAAAGGGTACAAGAAACAGGAGAAGCATGGAAGGTACAAGGTTGTGATTTGTGCGCACACAAGGATAATCTCATTCCCACTTTAGCACATTTTAAGACTATTCACGAGGCAGACTCTAACTATTATAGAGGATGAGTTATCTCAGGTATCCAATAAATTAACTATAGGTATTTAATAAATAACTTCCATCTTTCTGAGGCAGTAAAAATTTGTATAAAAATAGAGCTGCTCTTTTTACAAATAAAATGTACAGGCCTGTGGCTTTCCTTCTTTTCGTATTCAATTTATTCTTTAGTAAATGTTACCATTTAACCTCTTTTGTTTTACCCCCTTGCCCCCTCCTGAAAAAAAAAGAGCCCCTATATGGTGGTAGAAATAGATCTCAAAAAGGCTTTTGTTTAACCCCAAAACAAACTGTTGTGATCTGATCACAGAAAGCTGATTATGTAAAACATGATCATGTCCTATGAGATAAATTCTCATTGAAAGTGAAAAAGAGAGAGAGAGAGAGAGTGAGAAATAAAACTAAAATAAAGGACTATGTTAGTTCACTTGGCATCACTTTCAGACTAGGCCACCACATTATAACCCGTAAACTGCTGGGGCCTATCTAATCTATGTTAACTGGGTCTGTTAAGCTTAATAAAGCACCTGGTGCCCCATAATCACATGGGCCTGTTTGGCACCAGTGGCTTCTGAGTTAAATTGCACATTTCGGTTATTTTTAAAAATATTTTAAGACATTTTTTTTTGCAAAATTCGATTTTTTGTTTTACGGAACAAAGCAAAAAATTAAATACTGTTAATACAATAAGGTCTAAGATACTAAACGTAACGGGAATGGGAGGAAAACAGGTGGGGGGGGGTAGTGGGGAGGGCTGGGAGGGGAAATGGAAGTGTAATGTTAAATACTGTCTCTTGATGAATGCTGGCAATGATCCTCCTCAGCCACGGCTGGTTCATGGGACTTACCCTAACAAAGCTAAAGTAACAGCATTAACCTCCCACACTAGACTCAGTACGGCTTGCTGTCATTCTTGGATCGTTTCAGCTGAACCTTTAAACGCTTCATTCCGATCTGAAAACCATTCATAGCCTGGATGGCAGCCTGTGCAGAAACTGGATTGTCGTAGCTTACAAAACCTGGGAGGAGGAGGGGGGGGGGGGGGGGGGGGGGGGGGAGAAAGAAAAGGAAAAACAAACCCTTAAACAACAAAGTATTTAAAAAGAGGATTGATATGTAATTTCCTAATTATCTTATTTCAGGAACATGCCCAGACTGTTTGCTACTTTGAAGGAATGTTGACCGGCTGTGTCCAACTCTGTTCCAAGTGCCTTCTTGATAGAATCACACTATCGCCTATCTTCAACTGTTCCCATCCTACACTCTCACAATGGAGACGGTACCATCTTGCACGGTACCATGCCAAACGGAAGATAGCACGCTCTTAATTGGCTGATGGAATGGCTGTCAACTGTCAGCTGACCATTTCCCCAACTCCAACACTTAACACTTCAGCTTAAAAATGGCATCTGGGGCAATGCGGTGTCCTCTCAGTTTGGCACGAACAAAATCTCAACTTAGAGAGGGCAACATGATATTGACCCATAGTTGACACAAAGAGGGCAACTTGGACACTCTGTTATCTTGGCCAAAGTGGCCATTGTGCAGGAGTGATCCGAGAGAATGCTAAGATGGGAGGCTATTTGACCTTTTTTTATTTATCATGGGATATTGCTGTCACTGGCTAGGCTAACATTTATTTATTCACCTTTAACTTCCCAGAGGTCAGAGCAGTTAAGAGTTAACCACACTAGTGTTGGTGTGGAGTCATACAGGCCACATCAGGTAAAGATGGAAGATTTCCTTCCAGCATTACAGCCAGCTGGGTTTTCATAACAATCACCATTGATTAAGGGGCACAGTGGTGAGCACTGCAGCCTCACAGTGCCAGGGACCCAGGTTTAATTCCAACCTCGGACCACTGTCTGTGTGGGTTTGCGCATTGTCTGTGTGGGTTTCCTCCCACAATCCAAAGATATGCAGGTCAGGTGGATTGGCCATACTAAATTGCCCATAACGTTAGGTACATCAGTCAGAGGGGGATGGGTCTGGGTGGGTCACACTTCGGAGGGTCGGTGTGGACCTGTTGGGCCAAATGGCCTGTTTCCAGACTGTAGGGAATCTAACCTAATCTAACAAATAATTAAGCTAGCTGTTTATTACACATTTTTATGGAATTCAAATTTCACCATGTTCCAGAACTTTAGCCTGGTGTTATGGAGTTCTCCTCCAGTGACATTACCATGATGCCATCACTCCCTGCAGTGGAGTTACAGCTAAGTTTGGCTGCTGGCACATGATGAGGAGCATGAGCTGATTTTCTCTGTCTAACAGAGGGAGGCTCAGGCCTTGGTAGAATGTCTACCACTGTCTGGGTAAGACCAGAACTGAGGACACAGCAGGAATCCAAAGTATGGCCCATCAATTCGTTTAATATAGTAAATAAACTCTCTGTTATCTGGCATGTATGGAGAAAGGTGGGGGCCGGTTATGTGAATCTATTAATTGCATGAGAAATACTCTTATAGAAACTTAGTACAGTACACACAAGCTGCACTGTAATGGTACCAGCTTGAGGGAGGAAGCTGGACAGCGCTGCTAGTAGTGACTGAGAGAACTACCACTTAGTGGCTGAACATAAACACAATTGGAGTCTTGTGCTGGAAAAGCACAGCAGTTAGGCAGCATCCGAGAGGCAGGAGAATTGACGTTTCGGGCAAAAACCCTTCATCAGAAATCCCTGATGAAGGGCTTTTGTCCGAAACGTTGATTCTCCTGCTCCTCAGATGCTGCCTGACCTGCTGTGCTTTTCCAGCACCACACTCTCGACTCTAATCTCCAGCATCTGCAGTTCTCACTTTCGCCAAGTTGATAAACACATTGGAACATGACCCACCAAGTTCAAACGGACTTTCTTTTTTAAAGAAACGCCATTAAAACGGCAAATTTGCCTTGATACGTTTGTTTATTGCATCAGAATGCTGGATGCTTGGGCACTGGATAACAGGGAGTTTAGTGAACTGCCTTCTCCGTTTTCAATGGAACCATGAGAGGAAGTGACTCCGTTTTATTTTGAGATCCATTTTTATGAGCCATCACAGTTTGCGTGCACATGATCAGATCATCAGATATCAGCCCAGTCTCTGCTTTTGGGATTACATGAAATCCATTCACACATTCTTACCAAAACACTTGCTAAGATTGGTCTGTTTATCAATGAAGACTTTAGCAGACACAACGTTTCCAAATGGCATAAACATCTGTAGGATGTCCTGATCGCCAAACTCTTGGGGAAGGTGGTAAATAAACAGATTCGCACCTTCTGGCCCTGAGGATGAGATTTAACAAAAGGTGAGTCACAGACAAAAGATTATAGAAGTCCTCCACACATTTAAGTTGACATATGTGCTTCACTTTTAATTCTGAGGCTAGAATATCTTTAGTTCAGTCAAAACAACATGAGGGTTCCACAAATATAATCCAGACTCCACACTACCCTGACAAGATATGTGGTTACCTCCTAGTCACGTCTTCATAAACTGGAAAGGTTCTTCTGCTCCTAATCTTTAAGACTGAGTGTAAAGAGGCAGGGGTTTTGTGGGAGAAACAGCTTGACCCCCTGTGGCAACAGATGACCCCTGGAAAACCCCATCCCTTCGTAGGACTAAATAAATTGACTAGTGAAATACATATTATGTATTATTAAACTACTGTGCTCAATATCTTAGCACAGATCCTGTATGACAGGCAAGGTAGAACGCAGCTCAGAAGAGGATACATTCTTATGAACAGCACTGACACCTGTCAAAACATATCAGTGAAGTATTGACCAGACCCTGGTTAAAGAGTCAAACAGGCACTTCGGTCCAACCAGTCCATGCTGACCATAATCCCAAACTAAACTAGTCCTACTTTCCCAGTAGATAGGCCTATATCCCTCCAAACCTTTCCTATTCATGAACACCCTCGGGAAAAGACCCTGGTCATTCACTTTACCTATATCCCTCATGATTTTATAAACCTCAACGTCCTACTCTCCAGTGAAAAAATGTCCCAGTCTATTTTTATGTCTCAAGCCCTCCATTCCCAGCAACATCCTGGTAAATCTTTTCTGGGTGGAGAGCTAGTGGGAGATCTGTGTCAGCTCTCATAGGGCAAGCCCCCTGCATCCAGTCCAGTGGTGGGGGTGGTGATGGTGATGGTACTGCTTGATCCTAGGGGATGGAAATCCCATTCATGGAGAGTCGGTGGGCAGTCATTCACTAATGAATAACCTGAAGGACAGCGCCACTATGGAAGCTGTAGCTGATGCCACCCAGAGTTTGCTGGATCCCAGGCCACAGGAACCTAACGGAAGGAGCAGGTGGGCACATATTGGTGGGGCTCTCTGAACAGGCCCTTCCTCCTGGTGCCAGCTCTCTGGATCAGGCATTGAAAGCCTTTGAACAAGAGCACTCATCACTCCAAATCTAACAATTAGACACATATGGCCATTAAGGACCACAATTGGCAGTGAGTGAGGAAAAGTCATCAGAAGTCTTCCCATCCTTGACTCAATCAGGACGGAGCTGAGAAGATTCCACCTATCATTAATGAGTTACCATTTCTTCAGGGCAAGGGATAGGGGAATCATTTAAGGCTAAACACAAACATTCCAAGCAGTAGCCAGGTATGTTAGACTGTCAGGTAATAATTCATGCAACTGAATTATTGGTTTTAATTAGGTGACAAATTTGGCTGACCCAAGTGCACAAGGCAATAACATCTCCCACACATTGATTAAAGTGCCTCAGCACTTAGCCAGCACACACAACCCATTTATTTCTAGGACACTCGAGATTAATAAAGTGTGTGTGTGTGTTTGTGTGTTGGATGTTAGAGAAGTTTATTAAAGGGGTAATGAGGTTGCACTTGTTTTAAAGTGGCAATGAAAACAAGAAAATAGGAGACACTTTTATAACAAAAAAAGAGACCTAGATAAATTGGCATTGAATATTATTGATAATCTTCACAATCAAATGCCAAGAATAATGATTTAATGTTAATAACATTAATTAACAATAGCTATTCTTAAATTTATATTAATTTGTTTCATGGACAATCTAATAACAATGGTTTCTTTATCAATTCAGTATCACAATTATCATCACTCATGATCAAACCATCAATAGCACTTTCCACTGCTTTAAACCCAGTTATATTCTCCTTTATTCCAGCTAGCTGTATGCTTTGTGATGGTGATGAGGAGACTTTGATTCAACAACAGACTCAGGGCTCTCACCCAAATGGTTGTTCACTCTATCACAGGCAGAGATCTAGAGCAGCCATTCTCACTGGGGGTCATATCGCCCCCTAAGGGGCCCTGGCACACTTGAAGGGGACACAGACTGAAAACTGTGAAAAGGGGAGCCCCAAGGCTCTATGGGGGCTCTGGTAACTGAACTAATGAAATACCCAAGCAACAACCTTCACTGGAGTCAATAATTTCCCTCCTATTTATAATATCTTTCCAACACACCATTTGAATTCAACACACCTGGTAAGTTAATTGCTGAAGCTCCTCCCACACAGCCTCACTTCAGAGTCAGTCATGAATCAGACTGCACTGGGTCAACGTATTCAATCAAGGTTCTCGCATCCATTATCTGAAGATCAGCGCGTCTATCTGTTTGTGTTGTATCCTGTTTGAAAGGGGGGGGTCTGGAACCTGAGATGAACTCCAAATGGGGCCGTGGCCAAAATACGCTTGAGAATCACTGGTCTGGAGTACAAAGCTGCCCATCAATACAAAAGTTATTTACTAATAATTGGAGCCACAGGAAGACTAGACTGGGGTAAGATACAATGTTAACTTCTCACAGTTGGTTTGCTTGAAGTGAAGACATTTTGGTAGGGAAGTTCAACAGGAAGCTGTAACTTTTTTTTTTGTTCATTCACAGGATGAGGGGATCACTGGCCAGGCCACTGTTTATTGCTCAGAGGATGGTTCAGTGTCAACCACATGGTTGTGGGCCTGGAGTCACATGTTGGCCAGACCAGGTAAGGACAGCAGTTTCCTTTCCTGAAGGACATGTGTGAACTGGATGGGTTTTTTCCAACAATCAACAATGGATTCATGGTCATCTTTAGCTCCAAATTCAATTTTTGTTTTACTGAATTCAAATTCCACCCATCTGTCACGGCAGGATTCAAAACACCACAAGGGTCTCTGGATTAATAGTCTAGAGATAATGCCACTAGGCCATCATCTCTCCCATCTGACTGTTCTGTAATTGAGCTTTGAATGAAATGCCAAGTGCATAAGGAGTTCTACATCCCTTCATCTGAAAACCACAACAGACAATCTCCAAATAAAAGCTTGCTTCCTTCTGCTCGAACGTTCATACTTCTTTCAATTGTCAGATGCTTCTACTCAATCCTTGTGGAATGCCTTCATATTGATTTTCTGCTAAACTTTCTTTGAACCCAGCAGTGCAGCAAGTCTTTCCTCAGAGGATGAGGAGAATCTCAATTTGTCAGGGTCTCTCTCTCTCTCTCTCTCTCTCTGCACTCTTATGGTGCTCACTACCACCTTTCAAATTGGAATTCTTATTGGAAATTACTACTAACCTGATCACTTTGTATGGTCCGATCTGCCTGTACAGCACACAAAACAACACTTTTCACTGTATCTCGGTACATGTGACAACAATAAATCAACCAATCCGTGTGACCCATTCCCAAGAAAGAATATAAGCATTGCATTGAAATTGCCCCATATCCTTGGTCAAGAGGTAACTGCCCCTCCCAGATCCCACCCACCCATTCATCCTTTACAAGGAACACAGGGACATTTGGACACCATTTAGCCCCTTGAGCTTATCCTGCCATTCAATTAATCATCGTTGATCTCTGCTTTGCTACCTTTGATCTGTATCTCTTAATATCTTTATTTATACACAGATTCAAATCACAGATTTAAAATTAACATTTGATCTATTATGAATTTCCATTTGCAGAAGAGAGTTCCAAACTTTATCATCCTTTATGTGAAGGCATGTTTCCTAATTTTCACCTCTTAAAACTTTAATCTTTGGGCTATTCCCCTAATCCTAGGTTCACCAACCAGCAGAAATAAGTCCTCCCTATCCATACAGCATGCTCCCCTTAAATATGCTGAAAACTTTGCTCAAATCGCCACTGAACCTTCGGATTTCTACAGCATCACACCCTATTTTCTGTGGTCACTCTTCCAAATTTAACAAGGAGTCCCAGCATCGTTCCAGTAAACACACACGACTTTCCCGCCAAGGTGACGTGGTGTACAGGACTACTCTGTGACTCAGGTTAGGGTCCAACTAGGGCTTTAAGTAGCTCAAGTGTGAGCATAAGCCCCGTGTACTCTGCCTCCCTGGATATAAACACCTGAGATCCATTAGCCTTTTTAAAAAAATTATTTGCTGTACCTGTCCATGACATTCATGATCTATGTACCTGGGTTCCCAAGTTTCTTTGCACTTCCACTGCTCCTAGGTTTGTTTCATCTAGAAAATAGCCTGCTCTACCCCCTCTCTTGAGCTTCTAAGTGCTTAACCTCATATTTATCTGCACTGAAACCCATTTGTCTACAGTTGTGCCCATTGACGGAGTCAGCGGGGGAGGGTTTCTCCACATATTTACTGGGGACCTCCTCTCTATTGAGTGACTCTGCTATCTGGAACTCTCTCCTCAAAACCTCTCCACCTTACTACGCTGCCCCTTTCCTGTTTATAAAGGCCTTAGACAAACCATTCTCTGCCGCTGTGCCGTTACTCCCTACCTGTGCCTCCAGCTTGCTGACCAGTGTTGGGTTCTGCTCTGCAAAGTGCTGTGAGCCATCTTTCTGTACGTGAGAGGAGCACAACAGAAATCTATGCAGCCTTTGAATACTAAAACCTACCAATAATACCAACATTTCTGTTCACTAGTAACTTGACACCAATAGCTTTATGTACCATTTGATACCAAAAAACATTTATTACTAACTTAACATCAGTAACATTAATTATTAATGCAATACAAATACCCCTCAGAAAATACCAATAACTTTAATTGACAATTTAACACTTGCATTATTTACAAAGAACCACCTACTGTAGTCATCAATATTGCTCAGTAGCAATTTAACAGAAATAGCTTCTGTTTCAATGTTGTTACAAATTTGATGTTCATGACTAAGATGTTTCAATACAGATTCAAAGTCAGCCACATTCAGGGCCAATTTATCAATACTAGTTGCAATGTACTGCACTCCATTGCAAACTGTGTTCATTACTAATTGGCACCTATAACCAGCAAGTTCTGTAAATTTCTGAGAAAAATTATTGGTGAGCTGTGTAATTGAACTAAACCCAGGCAGTGCTCAATTCCAATTGGGTAGGGATTCTGAATCTTAATGTTATCAAGGCAAAAGTCCACCATTCATAAAAGTGGATGGAATAGCCAATCTGGAGTTGAGTAACTTATGACAGCTTAATATGCCCACAAAATGCTTGTACAAATGGGGACCTTGAGTGTTGATTCACTTGGTGATGCACTATTTAAATAGATGAAAATCTAGCTCATGTGCATATATTCATGACCAAATTAAACACCAACACGTTTCATTATCAAGTTAGAACCATAGAGTGTTATCAGCAATCTATTTATTATAACCTATTTGCAGTTTAGATTTCAAACTTTTAATTGTCAATTTAACATGGAACGGTGATGGGAATTTAGACATTGATAGCAGAGGTGGAGTGGAGGGAATATAGGTGGGGTAACACCTTACATACAGCCAATGAGATTTTGTTTCTAAGTGAGTGAATGAGATGGGGAACCTGACTGAACATAAAACAACCATCAAGCCTCTGCAAGCTTTCTGGTCTCCCGGTTTTGAATTGTGTTCCCATTATTTTTACCATATTAACATCGATATGCTTCACTCTATAATAACGTTAGGCCAATACCAATGTTAGCAGACTTTGCCCAAAAAGAAAATGATTCTTGCTACCCGATTTGGAGATGCCGGTGTTGGACTAGGGTGTACAAAGTTAAAAATCACACAACACCAGGTTATAGTCCAACAGGTTTAATTGGAAGCACTAGCTTTTGAGGCGCTGCTCCTTCATCAGGTGGTGATGAAGGAGAAGTGCTCTGAAAGCTAGTGCTTCCAATTAAACCTGTTGAATTATAACCTGGTGTTGTGTGATTTTTAATTCTTGCTACATGACTTCAGATTGTTATCCAGCATTGGCTATGTTGCTAAGGCAACTCCACTAACTAATGGACCATTTGCCTTGTCTTATTCATACAAGTGGTGAACCCACTGGGGCTCAATGGTATCTAACAGTCAATGAAACTTCAAACTAGTGGTTTATAGAACCAGAGACTGAAACAGCCCAGGAGGAGGCCATTCAGCCCATCTGTGTATTGGGTCTTTGAAGGAGTAATCCAATTTTAGTCCCACTCCCCTGCATTTTCTCTATACCCTAGCAAATGTTCCCTCTACAAACACTGACCTAATAAATTTGGTCTTTAAAGCACCTCAATATCTTGGAATAAGTCTTGGTTTTGTTACTGACAGAAGGTACAAACCCTGCAATCTGAGTGCTAATTGACAAACAGGATGAAATGTCGGAGGGGCTGAGGGAACAAGCACTCACCCTCCTTCTGACTGCCTGCAGCATTCTGCTGCTGAAGCAGGCTCTGACTGTACAGTGTGGGCAGTGCCGCTGCTGCATACTGCTGGATTCCTGAGTAGGCTTGAGTCAGTGCGTCCATGGTGCCACCTGATCCATTCGTCAAGCCCGTAGCTCCGAGTCCGCCATTAAGCGCCGCCATACCTGAGAGCATTTGAGCAACTTTACATCAAACCAACAATAAAAAGAAAAAAGTGCACTCATTCAATAGTTCCTTACACAAAGGGCGATCCTCTCACATTCCCAAATAAGATATTCGCTGTTCAACTCATGCAACATGCAGGCAACATGCAACTGGGCTGGGATTCTCATTGAGAAACAAATAATACTCATTTATACTGAATCTATTAAACTGTCAAACAGATACAAACCCAAAACAACACACTTTTAATAGTGAGGAGCTAAAGGCCATGAAGAAACATTCCCTTCTGTCTGAATCTTTGCGTTCTGTCAGCTGATTAGCCGAATTTAATCTACAGTGGAGTCAAGAGTCAAAGTGGAATTCCTTCAACTGAAATGACTTCACAGTAGTGATCTGGGAGCTAAGCGGAGATGCCTATAACTCCAGTATGACAAAGATTTTATGGAAGCAAACAGGTATTCAATGTCTATTCTCATCTTACAGCTTTCCTTTCCCACTAGGCAGGATCATTTCCACGCTGATTGAGACAGCCTACTATCTAGGCCTTCACCAGTACCCAACGCCTCTTTAGGTTGCTGTTTGTTGGATATTCTATTGGGCACAGCTAATACCCTGTCCACTGCCCATTCTGACCTTTTACAGGGAAGGACTTAGTTTCCACTTGCCATCTTTCCCTGTCAGTAAGTCTAAGTTTTGAATTTGAATGTGCAGTTATGTGTCTACTTTGAGCTGTTCCATTAAGTGTCCCTACCAGGAGCAGGAAAATGCCATGCGGCCTACTCCAACATTCAATAAAACTGCGGCTGACTGAACGGTGACCTTAACTCCATTCTCCTGCATTCCCACACATAATCCTAGACACTCTTTTTGACCAAAAACCTGTCTAACTCAGCCTTTCCCTAGAACTAGGCACTGTCTCACACTAAGAGATTGGCTGTATAAAAGCTAGATGAGGGTTGTGAATCTTCAAGATTTCTCACACCCGAGAATTGTGGAAGTTGAGTCATTGAATATAGTCAAGGCTGAGATAGGCAGATGCTTGAGCTATTCAGGAGTCAAAGATTATGGGAACAGGCAGAAAAGTAGAGTTAGGCTGTAGTCTGATCAGACATGATCGTATTGAATGGCAGAGGGTCTGTTTGGGGTAATTAGTCTCCCCTTGATCCTATCTGGTTGTCTACCCTTGTGAAAGAATCCAGGACCAGGGGACACAGTCACAGAAGATGGGTTTACTCGTTTCAGACTGAGATGAGGAGGAATTTCTTTCCTGAGGTTAGTGAATCTGTGGACTTTTTAAACAGAGGCTGGGTCATTAAGCATACTCAACGCTGATTTAGAAAGATTTTTAATTAGAAATGTAGTTATGGGGAAAAGGCAGTAAAGAAGAGTTGAGGATCAGGTCAGCCATGATCTCATTAATGGGCAGAACAGACTTGATGGGCTCAATGGCCTCCTTCCACTCCTTTATCATAGGGTCTTAATTTCTTGAACTGGCAACAGTTCCCAGTGACAGAGAGGTAGACGTAATTTATAGAACAAATGAAATTAAGACACCAGATTATATTTAAAGAAATAACATTACATATTATTCTCAAAGGATGAGAATTCTTGCAAACACTGCGGTGATTTTCTGAAATGGATCCACGTGACCAGCAGGTGGGCACAGTGCACCATACAAAACCACACAGTCTCCTTTTCCCTGTGTGCCCCCTTCCCCAAGACATTGCCCCCACCCCACCTTTCAATCCCCACCACCCAGTGTAGTACTGTACCTGCCAGTGCATTAATGTTATTTAAACCAACAGTAGCTCCGGCCAGCCCCTGGAGCGTTCCCAGGGAGGTCAAGGAATTCATGGCAGCACCTGCACCGGAATTTGTTGTTCCTGCTACTGGAGGTGTGGAAGATGCACATGAGAAAGAAGAACAGAAAACATTACGACTGAATTTAGAGAGGGAAAAACAAATAAACAAAGAAACAAACAAACAACTAGCTCTCTCCCTGTCCCCGGGATGGTCAAAGGAAGATCAGTCTGTTGCATGAGCTGCAACAAGGTAAGTGAGTAAGGCAGAGTGCCTTTGGTATGTGGCACATTCATCTTAGATGCCAATTGGCAAATCTACGGGCAAACAAGATGACGATGGAGTAGGGGGTCCACTTCCTCTGTCGGATTTCTCATGATCTCTCCCTCCCTCTTTCCAAGTCAAGGCTTCTCCCGAAAAATGACAACGTGAAGTATCATTGGAAACTGCGCCTTCATCACAACAACAACTTGCATCTACGTGTCACCCTGAACCTGGCTGAATGTCCCAAAGTGCCTCATGGGAATGTTAAGTCAAACAGAAAAAGACCCTAAGTGACATATTAAGAAGACAGGTGACAAAAAATATTTCATCAAAGTGGGAGAGGCAGGAGACAGAGGTAGAGAGACAGAGAGGTTTATAGAGGGAATTCCAGAGCTAGGGAAATCGGGATTCACAATCACTTGATTACTATTAACCAAGCCAGACTAATAACCATTCACCCACCCTGTATAGTGTTCTCTCTCTCCCCTCCTTCTTAACCTCCACTTTACCCCAGATACTACCCTACAGCATTGAAATTGATTAAAATTAATCAATACAAGTTTCTCAAGCTATCACTGGTAGCTTTCAGGTAAATAGGTTGAGAGATCACTGGTCAAATAGACCGGGGCATTTGAAATCACTCTCTCTACATTCTGTCCTTTGTTAACTGGTCAGTAGAATTTCTCACATCACCACGTAGAGTGGATACAGAAGATGTAAACTTATCATGCTGCAGATTGAGCATTTTGACAGTGGTCATCTCTAGGGGCAGGAGACTGGAATTATATTGTGACTCGTTTACACTGGTAATCTCCATTATGAATGCACGGGACCTTCCTTATCATGTTAAAAATTCAGACAAGCAACATGTGCAATGCTCAGATTGACTAAAAATGGGTTTACAATCTTAGCATTGCACATGTGGAGGTCAAGTATAATCTTCAGGTTTAGGAGCTTAGAGGGAGGGCCAAGTGTGGAGAACAATTTTAAGATCAGACAATCTGTCCCCATGTCCATTAGAAATCCTAGAGCTCACACTTACAAATGAAATGGTCAATGTAAACAAGTCACACAGTGGTTAAATTGTCCTGCCAGTGCCAGTGTGACTTGTTTAGACTGCCAGCTCCCATTATGAATGCCAACCTTGAAATTTATAAGGGAAGTGGTATTACAGACTCACAATGTTTAACATGTGATAGATATGTACAGTCACAAATATCAAAAAGTAATTTGTAAAATACATACCAGGCATCGACTGCTGATTGCTGTTTCCCCATTGCACTGCGGGAACAAATGTAAAAACACTCACACACATGCGCTGACTACCTTACCTTCTTTACTAATTTACACTTCTTTTCTATATAACAGCATACTTAGTTTGTCAGATTACTGACCCTGTGCACCATTATCAGGTTATCAGTTCTCAAACTGCCCCTGCTCAACTACCTCATGAGATGCATCTGGTGTGTTCCAGCCACACTGCTCTTCTTCCCCATTCAGCCATCTCCTGTTCGTGTTACTCAGTTTAACTTCCTCTCCTGTTTTTGAAACTGTTACACCTCCTGGGCAGCCAAACCATACTGCTCATGTCTGAGGCACCGCCTTCCTGTACTCCACACAATATTCCAGGAACCTGGAGCAGCTCAACATTGATGCGTGTGCGCACTCTCACAGCCAGGCCTTGGGACAGTTGACCAGGAGGGGTGACCTTGCCCAGCTGTACTGGTAGGTTGGCTCTGTTGGTGGCACTCTTGCATCCGAAACCGAGCTTCCCAGCTCTGCCCGCCACCGAGGAGTCCCTCGGGTGAGCTGTCAAATCAGGGTGCCATGAACAATTTGTGATCGGGTTTCAGACAATCCAATTTTGCTGTTTGAAGGAGGTTTCAGAATCCAAAAGGACTGCTGTACTGTCCTGTAAAACAAGAGTGACTGGACCTTAAAGTGCCACTGAGCCATGATAAAACTCAAACTAAAATTCTTTCCTCCTCCTTGAACTTGCTATTTCAATCCCATTGAGCCCAATTGAGATCATTTTCAGTAAAAAAAATAGATATAACCTTCTTGATTGGTATGGCTCAGATTTGTCTAGTCTGTACCATTCATCTCAGTGTCCATTTGGAAGACAGTCCACCAGCCAACATCCTCTGAATCCAGGAATCAGAAACATGGGAAGTCAACATTAATTTCCATCTGACGGGTTTTTATCAATCATTGTGAGAGTGGTCCTTGCTAGACAGGCTCAGGACAAGCCAGTTCCCCTTAGCAGCCAACTGCCACTGGGACCTCAGTACGAGCCCCTCATGCACTTGTGCAGAAGTGCAAATCATGCCACACTTCTACCAAGGAGGGTCCCCGCTGCAGATTAAGTGGTGGATGAATCAGCAAACTCAACAAAATGAGGCAGCAATTGGTTGCCTCCAGGGATATGCTCTCACTGAATTAAAGAAAGTGCGACATGACAAAATTTTGCCTTTAACAACTAATGCGTTTCCACTTTGACCAATGATGCATAACTGAGCCAGGGAGGTGCTACTTGCGATCCATTAGCTCATCCATTCTGTCAGCACAGCAATACTGCATGAACTAATCTCAAGCCTCAGTCCCTATAGCTCTTGCTCCTGATTTCCAGCAATCCCCCTGGTAAAATGTGCAGAGACGCACAAATATTTGATGGGTGATAGAAACAGTCTTAATGATGCTGTCGCTCCACTGGTGAAGCAAGTTGTTGCTTGGCAAGTGTGCAGCTTTTACCTGGTCATCTGAAGCTTCATCACAGGTTAGGCCACTTCAGAAGGAAAAGCAAGGGGTATGGGGAAATGCTTTCCAAACACTCAAATCATGTTTTGACCTGTTCGGTTTTCGGGTTGTCAAAGCAACACACTGTCCCATTTCGACCACTTGGATTCACATTTTGAACCCTGTAAAATGTTCCAAAGTGTTTCAGAGGTCCATGATCAAACACAGAAGAGATCTGGAACTGGTGATCACAGACTTAGTTTATGAATTATCTTAAAAGGTCAGAGAGGGAAAGGAACTCCACAGCTTAATAAACAAGGTAGTTGGAGAAATTGTCACTAATGGTTGGCAAAGGAAAAATTGAGAATGCACAAGAGGAAATATTCTGAGGAATAGAAAATTCTCAGAGTTGTAGGGTTGGGGGTGGGTTATGGGCAGAGGGAAGTACTAACAAAACAACGCTGTGGTCATATGAGGTGAAGGAGGGAATGACAACACACAGCCAATCTGTTCCAGCAGCCTTTGTCACATCCAGAACTTGGTTTTCACTTACATAATGACAGCAGATCCCTTAACTGCTCAATAATACTGAATGGGAGCCAAAGTCAGTCACTGTGCAACAGGTTAAAATGTACTGATGCTGAGACAACACAAGGACATCTTGCTGAAGGGCACAGTCTTTCAGACAAAAGCCTAATTTGAAAGATGTCACATCAAAGTCCTCTGTTTCTCGGATTTGTTTTTTGTTTAAACATAATTCCCACACAGATACTGCCCATCAACATTGTCTGCGCTTATAATCTCAATGTGACCGCTACCCAAATGGTATTCTAGTTAAATGCTTTCCTCTTGCTGTCAATTCAGCCAGAACATTTAGACCCATCTCTTTTTTAAATCAATTTATAGGACGTGAACATTGTTGACAAACACAAGGCTACACTTGTTGCTCATCCCTAATTACCCTTGGGAATGTGATGGCAACCTTCTTGAACCGCTGCAGTCCTTATGGTGTAGGTCCCATTGTGCTGTTACATAAGGAGTTTTAAGGTTCTGAGCCTGCAGTGAAGGAACAGATACTAGCAGCTACAATGACGCCTAGTTTGGAAGACAATTGTGGTGTTCCCACATGTTTATTGCCCTTGCCCTTCTAGGTGGCAGTTTCTTGTCTATAGATGTAGGTCTTGTAGTGAGGTCAGCCAGGTGGACCTCATAGAATATGAGTCCCCTGATTGGACCAGATTAACAGCCCCAATCAGGTAGCCCTGGCTGACAGAAATAAACAGGAGACTTCCCACTTCTGCAAAATGACCCAGGCTTGGACTATAACCCCCTACCCACCAACTATGAGCAGAATCAGGACTAGAAAATGGTCCTAGCATTGGTTTCCAACACTAGAAGCAAAGTCGTGACCTTTATTTCTTCCTCTTACTAATACCAAAACCTACTTCTGACTGGATCATTTAATGCATTTCTCATATCAGCTCAATTACATCAATCTAGACTGAATTCAATCCAATCATCCTGGGATTAATTTGAAACCAGGTCACGTTAACCCAGAAAGCAGAGTAATCCAGTGCTCCAATACACAGCCAAGTTCATGGTCTGCAAGAAACCTGAGATTGTTAGACAATTTTTCAGTTTTGCAAAATTCTTACAAACACCTTCAAAAAAGCTTCATTAGAATTGCTGTATTGTAGAGGTACATTTCTCAACTGATGGTGCAGTAATGGAATGAAAAACTCAAATTGAAATAAAACTCCATACACAGGAGAGTCAGGAGTTCTGTTCACTCTCGGAGCCAGTTCTGTGCTAGCTGAGTCAGTCAATGTCATGTACTGTGCATGTATAAATAAAAGGGTGACCTGGTGATGGGATACTGGCCTTTGTGGAGTTATTTCAGTCAGAGCCTTAACAAATTCCTGCCGTGTGTCTTGTTGACAGTACACAGTGCTGGCATTTTCCTTTTTTAGATCCTTATATATATATCCTGTGTATTGCAGGGGGTTTCTGTTTTTAAGATTTTCAAGTTTTGCATTTTTTTTGTAAATACACCTGACCTATAAATTTGTGTGGTGCTTGTCTTAGGAAAGTTCATTGTATCATTCTGAAACCCCTATTTCCTCATTCTTTCATAATTTAAGTCAGACCAATGAAAATTATTACAAGAAAGTCTGAATCCAACTCATCAAACCTGTGACATTAAGAATCTCACCAGTCTATTCTTGATTCCTTTCATCCCTCCTAACTGATCGAAGGGCAGTGTTGTTGAAGTCTCCAACCCTACCTGCGTTGCGTTTATATATTTGAAGTGTTGAAGCAACGTGCCAATATTGGCCAATTTTCAATCCTCCTACTGCATGCTCCTGCCCCCCAACCCATGGTCAATTGAGCAGGAAGATATCTGCAAGAAAGGGGGAACTAACAACAGAGCTGGTTCTGCACTGGCTAAGGCAAAAGCCTAATTAAATGGATATCCAAGCACCCTCTGTCAAATGGGGAGTACTTTACAGCAGGCTGGAACAAGGGGAGGAGGGAAAACAGTGGGCACAATACACAGATTAAGATGGTAAAATTAATCATGCAAAATGCCAGGGAAAAATGTGATGACTTTATGGCGTATCAATATGTCATAAAGCGAATGACCCAGGAGACAATATCCAATTTCTCAGCAGGAGCCACAGGCAACTTTCAATCAAAATGTCTTATATTTGTAATACCCTCTTCATTTTAAGCAAACACTTTAGGGAACAGAGGATTAATGCAATTATCAGCTCCTGCGTTTAATTTTACTCAGCATAATGACATTTTTTACAATCACGTGATATGGAAAATCTATATATATGTTGGACTGAGCCATGATACAGTGCAGGTTGCACTGGATATACTTGTAATAATTGGGTGGTTTTCATCAATGTTGAAAGGTGTTACATGTTCAACTCTGAAAATAGCAGGAAGGGATGCACGGAAATTGACAAAAATGCAAAGCCGATAGAATCTAGAACGACGGGTGATCCACTCCCCACCAGCGTCAAAGCAGTTGATCCCAGAATCCCTGGATCCTTGGCAGGGAAAATGAAAACTGGTCGTGGCATCTGCTCCTGATAACCTATTGCTGGAAAATGCTCATGTGTGGCCAGCAGATTTGAGGTGAATGAGGCTCAATGGCCAGGTCCTTTATAGTAAAGTCTGGCTGATGTATCTGTGGTAAGGTACTAGAAAATAGGAGGAAATCAAGGTTTACCATTGGGTGCTTTTGCAGGCCTGAAAATTGTGGGTGACGAGGGAATGAAACCAAAATAATCAAATGTTACGTGATTGCTTCTAACATGGAGGCTTCTGGTTTAGTTTTCTTTTTTGCTGAATGATTGACGTATCAATGTGCAGAACAAATCCTGTGACTTTCGGAGGACAGTGTCTCAGTTCGCCATGATGTCTAAAAGTTCAGATCCACTGAGGGTTACACTATCTGACAGACAATTATTACTCCCTGGATGACTAAATTTTAGAAGCAACTGTGAAAACTTTGCCACAAAAAAAACCCAATAACTGTGTAATTCAGTTTTGTGTGGCAGTGAGTACAGCATCACTTGCTCAGCTGACACAAATTGTTTCAGGGCCTCTGTACAGAACACTGTCACTCGTGATCATTAACCTCTGATGTTGGCAGTGGTTGACGGCTGGTAAGGGGTTTTTAATTCAGCACAGCCTCCATTGGAATGAAGATGGCAGGGGAGGGGGGTGGATTTAACTGACAGATGTCAGATGTATCACTGGGATATGATTTAACCCATATTCGATAAAGCAGGAGGAAAGGGAGTGCCTCAGCATAGGATTACAATCAGGAATAAGGGAGGATACTTGAAGTTGCTCATTTTAACATTGCTAGCCACCCTACTGTAATTTTCTCCTTTAATTAATCCATTACATTAACCTGTAGACTGTCAGGTCTTATAGAATCACAGAATCTCTACAGAGCAAACAGAAGCCATTCGGCCCATCTAGTCTGCACCGACCCTGTGAATTGCATTCCACCCTCACACCCATTCCCTGTAACCCCACATTTCCCTTGGCTAACCCACCTAGCCTGCATATCCCTGTATGACCTCCCTATGTCCTGTATGATCCTACAATTAAATAAGGCTGACTTTTAAGCCAAACTCTTGCCCCACTATCAAAAACAGATGTTGAAAGACAAAAGGAACCACAATGATGGCAGCTCGGACTGCTAAATAAAACCTTTCATTGCAAGTAACATTAAAAAGAAACTATTTTTAATCAAATATGTCAAAAAATCTCCCAACGTGCTTTGTTCTCAGCAAATTATTTTGAAGTGCAAAAATGTTTGTTATGCAGGTACATATGGCAAACTATTTATAAAGATTAAAATGTCACAATTACGTCAATGGGTTTAACAGTCTGCTGATATGTTTGAGCACCATTTTAAAAAAAATATGTTCATGGATGTGGTTGTCACTGACATTTATTACTTATCCCTAATTTATTTGTAGCTGGTGGCGATGAGAACATAAGAACTAGGTGCAGGAGTAGGCCCTCTGGCCCTTCGAGCCTGATCTGCCATTCAATAAGATCATGCTTGATCTTTTTGTGGACTCAGCTCCACTTTCCTGCCCTCTCACCTATCCTGTCATTGTTCAAAAAAAAAGCTATCTTAGCTTTAAAACCATTTATTGAATTAGCATCAACCACTTCACTGGGAAGGGAATTCTATAGATTCACAACCCTCTTCAAGTTCCTTTTCAATTCAGTCCTAAAGCTGCTTCCCCTAATTGTGAGGCTGTGCCACATACCGCTAAGGAAGGATTTTGACCCAGGAACAGTGATACATGTCTAAGTCAGCATGGTGTGTGGAGGGGAACTTGCAGGTGGCAGTGTTCCCATGCACTTTCTGCCCCTGTATTTTTGAGTGTGAGAAGTCGCAGATTTGGAAGGTGCTGTCAGAAGAGTTAACAATATGAATTTGAGCAATGGTCATGGTGTCATTTTTTTGAACAGCCAAACAAATCATTTGATATTAGATTACCTACAATGTGGAAACAGGCCATTTGGCCCAATAAATCCACACCGATCCTCCGAAGAGTAATCCACCTAGACCAATTCCCCTATTCTACATTTACTCCTGACTAATGCACCTAACACTATGGGCAATTTAGCATGGCCAATTCACCTCACCTGTATGTCTCTGCATTAAATTTAGAGCTCTCAGTTTAATGATTCATCTGAAGAGAGGGAACTCCAACAAGTAGTGTGCTCTCAGCAATGTTCTGAAGTTGATGCACTCTTGTTTCTGAGTATGGCACAAACGTGTTAACATCTGACACAAATGGCAGTATATATACAAGGAAGCAAAGCCAACATGCATTTGTTTATTTTTATTGGGATGTGGCAAGACCCAATCTGATCAGCATTTCACTGTTGGTTCATGTAAATATTGCCTTGATGTCACTCTCCCCTTTACTCTGAAACGCTTGTGTCTGTCTTTGGACCAAAAAGATACAGTCAGGTCTGGAACCAAACAATCTTGGCTTCAAATGGAGCATCAGTGACTGGGAATAAGGTGTTACTTGAAAGCACATCGACAACACCTTTCATTGTGATCCAAGAAGCATCACAAGTGACCACAGGCAAAACATTCAATATTTAACCATAACGTAAAGGGGTAATTTTAAGAGCAAATCTTACAGTAATAAGCTGTTGTTTAAGCAGCCATATTACTTTGACAGTGGGGTCTATTAGATTAGATTACTTACAGTGTGGAAACAGGCCCTTCGGCCCAACAAGTCCACACCGACCCTCCGAAAAGCAACCCACCCAGACCTATTCCCCTACATTTACCTCTTCACCTAACACTATGGACAATTTAGCATGGCCAATTCACCTAACCTGCACATCTTTGGACTGTGGGAGGAAACCGGAGCACCCGGAGGAAACCCACGCAGACACTGGGAGAATGCACAAACTCCACACAGACAGTTGCCCGAGGCGGGAATTGAACCCGGGTCTCTGGTGCTGTGAGGGAACAGTGCTAACTACTGTGACACCGTGCCACCCTATTGGTGAGTAGCAGCATGTAAGCTAAACTGCAAATTAGGTGGCCGTGGTGGGGAGTAGGATTTCCCGGAAATAGCCACCGAAGTTGAGAAGTGTCAAGAAATGGGACTGAATCAATCAATCTCACTGCATCCAAAAGCAGAAGAAAAAAGTGTTACTATTTAACACTTATTCAATTAAAATCTAATTTAAGACAAAAATGAACATCAATTTGTTGAACTCAAAACCCTGAGTGTTTGAAGACGTTTAAGTAAAATTGGGCCCAAAGTTATGCCACTTTAAATGTAAAGCACATTCCCCTGGATTCTTTGTTAAAGCTTCATTCAAATCCTTTATCTGCAACGATCTTCTTAAAATCAAACTGTGTTACACTGACTTATCTGCAATTGGCTTCCTTAGATTAGCTTGGGATCACAATACTGATAAACACAAGAGCATTATCACCAGCCTGCAGTACAGGTTTCTTTGGTTTAAGCAGACTTGAGAACTGATAGTCTAGGATTCAATCACTGACAGAGTCCAGTATTAGATGTGTCCTAGGAGTTCCCATGTACCGGTGATGGTAAGCTTGCATTGTCAATTGAAAGGCTGGTGGATTATGACTCTTCTTGAGCAAGTATTAACAACCCACTGGCTCCATGATGATCAGTGACTCCTCTGTGTGGAACTGGAACTACACAGTATTGGGTGGCTTCAGGTTGGATGTTGAACTAATTCTTGGGTGGGGCACAAGTTGACCTCAGCATTGTGAATGCAACAACAAAAGAGCTGGATTTTTCTGCATTGACCACCTCGTACAGTGGAAACCCCACACTGATTATGCTTCGAATTGAAAAAAGCTAACCTTGGGTCTCTTGTGCACTCACAAGATCGTGAGCCAAGAACGAAGGTTTAAACTGACCAATCGGAGGTGGAAATGCTGCTAACAACAGAGGATAAATTACAAGTGCAAGATTCCAGGAATGGACATAAGGTGGAGTGGGAAATGGGATTGAGTGGATCCTGTTATTGAAGGTTTTCATTCACCAGTGCCTCCATGACCACAGGATGTCCCAGCGAATGAAGTACTGTTGGAGTATTATTTACTGGTGTAACGGTGGCAGATAATTTGCAAACATGAAGGTGCCAACAAACAGTAATGTGAGCAGGAACAGAGTCATTTATTCATGGATAAATATTGGCCAATACACCAGGGATAGCCCCCTTGCTCTTCAAATAATGCAGTGGGACCTTCTCCGTCTACCTGAGAGAATAGACAACCTCTTAATTTAATGTTTCATTTGTAAGACACTCCTGTCGTACTGCACTGGAGAGTTAACCTCATTGATTATGCACAAGCCTTGAGAGCAGTGCTTGAACCTCCAACATTCTAACTCTCAGATCCCAGTGTTAACGTGGAGCCATCACTTTCATACTGAGTATCTATGATGTGAACAAGATTTTCTTATAGAATCCCTACAGTGCAGAAGGAGGCCGTTCAGTCCATTGAATCTGCATCGACCATCTGGCGAAAAAGACTAATCCACCTAACCTAGACATCCCTGGCCACAACAAACAATTTAGCATGGTCAATCCACCTAACCTGTACATCTGTGGACTGTGGAAGGAAACCCACACAGGCACAGGAAGTACATGCAAGCTCCACACAGACCATCACCTGAGGATGGAATCGTACCCGGGTCCTTGGCGTTGTAGGGCAGCAACACTAACCACTGAGCCTCTGTGCTATCTGCTTCTGACTCTTTTGCGTGGAGACACAGCGTTTGACACAAAATTTAAAAATCATTCTGCACTAAGGGCCCTGGGATGGGCTGGAACAAGAAACATTGTGACAGAGCGGACATTCTTAACAGGAGTGAGCTCAAGCCCAGGTCCACTTGTGACCAAAACCTCTTTGGTGCATCTGCAGCAGCATTTGGGTTAGATTTTCCAAGATTGCTGATCTGGCTACCATTGTCTTTTCAAAATAGTGGCAAAAGTGAGAACTGCAGATGCTGGAAACCAGAGTTTAGATCAGAGTGGTACTGGAAAAGCACAGCAGGTCCTGCTCCTCAGATGCTGCCTGACCTGCTGTGCTTTTCCAGCACGATTCTGATCTAAACTCTTTTCAAAGTGGTGCCCTACCATATCCTACGCTGGAAAACCCAAAGGTCTAGCCTGGGATGAAAGGAAATCGGTGCTGCTATTTCACATGCTTAAAGTGGCAATTTATCAAGTTGTGCTCAATGAAACATCAAATTATGCCACTGGCAAATGATTTGATCACTTGCACAGTGAGATTTAAAATAGTAATTCAGTACAAGCAGTTATCACTTTGCAGAATACTTGCTAATCTTAGCCAGAAATTCATTAAATAATGGGAAAAAAATTATAATTTAAAAAAAGTCATTAGAAATGTTCTGAAGAAGTTCATTTCTTTTCCCCCCACAGCTTAATTCTACAATAGGGGCCCATCCATTTTAGGAACTCTATCTCCTGGGCCCAGTCTAAAATGAGACAAACTCATACTTTACAAGGAGCACCATTTTTGATACCTGATTTAAAGTGGAGAAATTAATTACTCCTGAAGTAAACCGACCAGCCATTGTGATGTGTTCCTGACCCATTTGATCTAGTACAGAAGACTCAGTCAGTCATTCATGGGGCAATTTAGGTGAGCTACAGATTTTTCACATTTATAATAGCATTTTAGAAACACACACTCACCAGTGTGACTTTCTACATTAAATTCAGCCCTTTCCTGACAATGGGAAATATCAGAAAACAAAGAACTAAATTTCAAAACCTGTCAACTAATTCCCTGGAAGAATCTTTCGGCCATCTCAGAGCCATAGAGATATACAGAACTGAGACAGACCCTTCGGTCCAACTTGTCCATGTTGACCAGATATCCTGAATTAATCTGGTCCCATTTGCCAGCTCTTGGCCCATATCCCTCCAAACCCTCCCTATTCATATACCCATCTAGATGCCCTTTCAATGTTGTAATTGTACCAGCCTCCACCACTTCCTCTGGCAGCTCATTCCATACACGTACCATCCTCTGCTTGAAAAAGTTGCCCCTTAGGACCCTTTTAAATCTTTTCCTCTCTCACCCTAAACCTATACTGTTTAGTACTGGGGAAAAAGACCTCGTCTCTTTACTGTATCCACGCTCCTCATGATTTTATAAATCTCCGTAAGGTCACCCATCAGCCTCCGATGCTGTAGGGAAAATAGCCTGAGAGCATTCAGCCTCTCCCTGTAGCTCAAATCATCCATCCCTGGAAACATTCTTGTAAATCTTTTCTGAACCCTTTCAAGTTTCACAACATCCCTCCTATAGCAAGTTGAATGTATCGTGTTCAATAATGAAATTGTGGACATGTACAAGCCTGATCAAAACCTCATTTAGAAATCACACTCTCGTATAAAACACAATCTCTCAGGGACCTGCCTTCCCTGAGCCATGGCAGTTTGAGCAATAAAACATAGTGATGTAGCAAGGCTTGATAACTTACATGCTGAGTGATTGTTTCCATTAGTCAGGGAGGGGGCACAGAAGTGCTTATTTTGGACTAAAATTTTGAGAAACTACTTAATTTAAAGGCTTATGCATCTTTGCAATTCTCTACATCACAGGGTTACGGATGTTCTATCACTGAATACAATTACGGCTGAAATAGACAGATCTTTGGTGTCTCAGATGGTGAGGGCAAGATCAGTCATATCAGATTGAATGGCAGAGCAGGCTTGATAGGCTGTATGGTCTACACCTGCTTCTATTTCTTGTGGAGTAATGTCATGGAAGGAAAAAGCATGTGGACAAAGTGAGAACAGTGGGCTTGGTTGATTTCAGCCTGGATTTATGGCGAACTGAATTTTCCTTTGGCTCATGTGTTTTCTCATTTCCAACAATTCAGAATCATGCCACGTACAATCTGAGCTTTTAGCCTGGAGATACCCTACTGGGCCTGGACGTTCTGCTTTGACCCAGATCCAACAGCAATAGCAGGACATGTGGGTGAGTAATGTACTCACGCCAAAGTCAAGGCCCACCAAAATAAAGTTACGCTTTAATCCTAAACCATCAGGTGTGAGCTGCCAGAGTCAGTGTGTGTTGGCACTTTGCCCAGTGGATACTTGCCTATCTAAATGAAGCTGTTTGAATATAAAACATTATCAGACTGCGGAAAGGGTCCGCTAAACCCTGCAGTGAATTTATCACATCTCTACATCAAAAAAAAACACCTAGGCTCACATGCCAACATTACTACTTGTTTTCTTGTGAGGAAACAACAAGTTAGTGAGTTGCCCTTAAAGTAGTAACTCAAGTTGAATTGGAATGACATTGTATATAAACAACACAAGTCAGCTGTCACATGCAGAGTATGGCTGCAGCAGAAAGAATACAAATTAAATTGAATTCAGGTGACATTGCATCAACATCATAAGTATCTCTCCCAATTTTTGTTCATGTTGTAGAAGCATAAATTAGGAGGGCTATGCACAGGGTGTTGATCTAATATTGTTTGTCTTTACAATATTATCCGTCATTGTACTCACTCCTAAAACCGCCATCATTATTTCCTGACTGGTTCCAATTGTTCGCAAACCAAACCATCCTTGCCGTGTCCCTCTCAGCATCTCTCTTACAGTACTCCATTGCAACACTCTGCCATGTTCAATCATTTTATGACATCTTATGTATAACACATAAGGAATAGCATCACAGACGATCGACCACATGCTGTATACATGTCATTTTACAGGGAGCCAGTGAAATGGGTTTACCTGGACTTGTCAATGCTCCGAGTGCTCCTGTTGCCGCGGTGAGAGGGTTGGCATTTGTGGTGGCTGTGTTCTGAGCTGCTGCAGCAGCTGCCGCCAAGGTTGCTAGGTTTTGTAGTTGCAAAGCGTTCATACCTAAGTGGGGGGAAACACAAATAACCTCAGGTATGTTTGACTGCTTCTATTTACTCCAGGAAAACACTGTAATATTTTTACAGTGATGGGATCTACTTCAACTGGAATAATGTTATCCAAACCTCCTCTCATTAGCCGGGGACACTAGTCTCTTAACACACTGAAATACTTCATGAGCAATGTTTTGAGGAGAAAAACAAATGTTAGCAACTGAAGGATGGCCCTCAAATTAAAACACAAAAGAAAGATGTAATGAAAACATAATTGTTGGAAATACAAGAGCATGACAGGTTATAACTGAAGGAAGAGAATTACTATTTCAGGTACAGATCCTTCACTAAAACTTATAGGTGTATACACTTATTATAATCCAGGAGTTAATTTCCAGCGTTTTTCCAGATGCTGCTGGGTCCTTTCAGCACAGCGGCTCAGTGGTTAGCACTGCTGCCTCACAGTGCCAGGGACCCAGGTTCGATTCCAGCCTCGGGTAACTGTCTGTGTGGAGTTTGCACATTCTCCCTGTGTCTGCGTGGGTTTCTGCTGAGTGCTCCGGTTTCCTCCCACAATCCAAAGATGTGCAGGTCAGGGTGAATTGGCCATGCTCAATTACCCATAGTGTTCAGGGATGTGTAGGTTAGGTGCATTAGTCAGGGCTAAATATAGGATAATAGGGTAGGGGAATGGGTCTGGGTGGGTTGCTATTCGGAGAGTCGGGGTGGAATTGTTGGGCCGAAGGACCTGTTCCCACACTGAAGGGATTCTATCATCCCGTTTGCTCCAGCATCTGAAAATATTCTCCTTATCTCAAACATGTAGCCCTCACCATTAACCAACGCAGAGTGGTCAATCAGAAAAATAAAAGCCATTTAATAGATCTGAGGAAGAGTTTCTTTCCTTTATCCTGATGGTGTTACACATGCACCCTCTCACAGACTTATACCCCTTTACACTCACACTCATACACACACCCTCTCACAGACTTATACCCCTTTACACTCACACTCATACACACACTCTCTCACAGACACTCATAACCCACCCCCCCACACACACACACACACATATAAATTTGTGGGGTGAATTTGTACCTGCAGAATTACATTTTATTTTGCTCAAAAACTTCATGAATCCATGTAAGGTTCTGTAAATGCCTTTTTTTAAGATTAGAATCAGTCTGACCATTGTGGCACAGACAGTCTCACACAGGGCACCTCACGTCTTAAATGCATTATGACACCAATTGTTAAAGTTCACTTGGGAATGTAACATTTAAATGTTCTGTGATTTACATATGAAAGAACTGAAACCAGTAATGTTCATTCTAAAACATGAAAGACTTAACAAACAACCCAGATCTTTTTCAATATATAATTTTAGTTGCATCACACTGGAAACTTTTGCAATAAATTCTATGTCTTACGATGTTAAGCTCCACACCCACCTAATGAAGGAGCAGCACTCCAAAAGCTAGTGCTTTCGAATAAACCTGTTGGACTATAACCTGGTGTTGCGAGATAAAAGTGGAATGCATGCATAACGTTCTTTCTAAGACCTTGGCTGATTGATTAGGCAAGGTGGACATGTGAGGAGGTAACAATTAACTGGCTCATCAAATCAGCACCAGGCTTATCATGAAAACATTGTTCTCCTCCCCACTGCTGTTACATGTGGGAACAGAGGGTCATTGAGATGTACAGCATGGAAACAGACCCTTTGGTCCAAGCTGTCAAAGTCGACCAGATATCCCAACCCAATCTAGTCCCACCTGCCAGCACCCAGCCCATATCCCTCCAAACCCTTCCTATTCATTTACCCATCCAAATGCCTTTTAAATGTTGCAGTTGTACCAGCCTCAACCACTTCCTCTGGCAGCTCATTCCATACACATACCATCCTCTGTGTGAAAATGTTGCCCCTTAGGTGTCTTTTATATCTTTCCCCTCTCACCTTAAACCTATGCCCTCTAGTTCTGGACTCCCCGACTCCAGGGAAAAGACTTTGTCTATTTATCCTATCCATGCCCCTCATAATTTTGTAAACCTCTATAAGGTTACCCCTCAGCCTCTGACGCTCCAGGGAAAACAGCACCAGCCTGTTCAGCCTCTCCCTAATAGCTCAAATTCTCCAACCCTGGCAACATCCTTGTAAATCTTTTCTGAACCCTTTCAAGTTTCAAAACATCTTTCCGATAAGGAGGAGATCAAAATTGCATGCAATATTCTAACAGTGGCCTAAGCAATGTACTGTACAGCCGCAATATGACCTCCCAACTCCTGTATTCAATACTCTGACCAATAAAAGAAAACATACCAAATGCCTTCTTCACTATCCTATCTATCTGCGATTCAACTTTCAAGGAGTTATGAACCTACTCTCCAAGGTCTCTTTGTTCAGCAACACTCCCTAGGCCAATGGGCAGAAACTGGACCTTTCTACTTTCTGAAGGCAGAAGCAGATGCAAAATGGCTCAGTTATGGCGATCAATAGCCTGAGCCCTGCTGAAACATCCTATTCATTGTACAGATGATCCTGTTTCTTGTCAGAAACATGTTGATAGTCTGACTGCACAAGCAAAGTTCTACAGGTGTCCTGACCAAAATTCCTTTTTCAACCAAACAAATGATTAATTGTTTGATTTATAAGTTTGTTGTACTTTGGGATAGTGTAACACAAAACAGAAGAATGTAGGTGATCACATGATCTACTCCGAATTCTCCCCAACAAGTCTCGGTGGCTTGGTTAGTACAGGTGTTGGAATTAGAAGTTTTATGAAAAGATCTATTTTGAACTGTTAGTCGAATTAAAAAAAGAGAGTCGAGTCAGTGGTCTAGAGGAAAGTTAATTAGTGTTCCCAACTGGCACACAAGGCCCTTATGATTCACATTATCATGGAGATGGATTTTGGAAATAGAAATGTCCATAACAATTCATTATAGCATTGTGTTACAGGTTCTTTAAGATATAACTGAACTTCACAGAGGCAAGATAGTTTGAAGGACCTGATATAGACAATTTAAACATGTCCTGCACCTGAAGCAGAGAAAATACTGACACTACAGTTGATCACCCTGCATACACTGCACTCAGATTGAAGAAGAGCTCATGAAGAATTTTAAGAGAGATTGGAAGATTCGTGTAGCTTGGGCTGAAGGGGAGGAGTTGCCATGATAACCCTCACAATGAAAGTTCGTTCTGGATTTAGAAATGATACCGCTTGGAACAGGCAATAATGGAAGCCATTTGGCATTGGAGTATAGCCGCAGGTTGGTTCTGGAGGAGTTAAATGTTTACTTCAATAACAGTGTAATATACAGAATTTTTTGTCATTTTAAATGCTAAATGGGAAACCTTTCTGTGATTCAGTGCACAAGTTACCCAAAGAATAGTACTTTGGCAGTAATTTGCTTGATCAATAGAAGTTTAAATGTGAAATCTTGTTATTTGATCCTTCCAGATGCTAGAAACTCAAATGTCTCTTTTTAAAAAAAAAGTTATTGGTCTCTCCAGGGATTGTACACATATCACTTCAGTTTACGTGATGCTGTGTGAGAGAACAGTGGGCACTGCATTCTGTTATAAACAGCAAAACACTCCAAAAAGTAATCTGTTGTTCATGGAAGTGCTCTGAAATGTTCTGGCAATGCAATAAGGTGCATTAAAAGTCCCAACAATTCAATTTTTATGTTCTTTCTCTCCTTGCATACTTATATTAAGTGTTGGCTGAGGAGAATGGGGTGGCCTTCATTATCCTTATATGCAATGTCCGAATCTAGTCCAGTATGAACTGGGTTGATAAGATGATTCCACTGTTGGGAACCTGGTCTCGATCTCTGTCTGGTGGGACCGGATAATATTCATCATCAATAAAAACAGAAATATGCATGACATTTTCTATAAAATACGATGTAAGCACTGGAATAGAAAGGAAAATTGCACAAGAAAAATCCCATTTAGTCCATCAACAATAGAAACAGGTTGTATTTATATAGCACCTTTAAGACAAAAAACAAACATTGCAAGGTACTTTACGACAGCGTTATCAGGAATAAAAACTTGACACTGAATTACATAAAGAGATGTCAGCAAAAACTACAAACAATCTCATCAAAGAGGTAGGTTTCAAAATGGATCTCAAAGGTAGAAAGACAGAAAGAGTATGAGAGAAGAGGTTTTTGAGTTGTGGGGGCAATTTTCGAGATTATAGCTCAGGCAGCTGAAGCAAATGAAAATTGGTGAAAGTGCAACACAACAGAATCAGAGAAGCGCAAATAATATTGAGGAGTGTAAGGTTGGAGGAAGGGGTAGATAGGGAGGGGTGAGGTTGGGAAGGAATTCAGAAAGAAGAATGAGAATTATAAAATTTTGGGACCTGGAGCCAATAACAGTGAATGCAGGGGTAATGGGTAAACAGGACTTGGTGCAAGTGTAGGCTCAGATGTGGATGCACAGTTTGCTTTGCTATAGAAATCCATTTGAATAGACCATGAAATTCTAACCAATCTATTTGGTAGCGACTTAAACACAAAACGAGATTATTTAGCTCAGGATGCTTCACCCTGAGCTCCATACTCTAATTCCACTTTTCCCCCCTTTCTCCATATTCTTTTACAATCGTCCTTTTAAAAATATTTACCAATTCCATTTTAAACGAGCGGACTATGATAAAGCATCTACAAATTTATGAACTTTTTGTGAAATGATTCTTCTAATGTTACCCTTTATTCTTCCAGTAATAACGACGAGCTTATAAGTTTGTTGCCAATTTACCAATGGGTAGAAACGAGCTTCATTGTTTAGCCTTTCAAAGCATTGCCAAAGTTTGAAAGTGCTCCTTCCAGATCCTGCTGAAACAGTTATTTCCAGGCCCTGTTTTCTATTCTTTCTTCATAACTCCAACCGCTCATTACTCGTATCTCTAAGTGGCAAGGCTCCAATATTCCCTCTAAAGCGGGGTACCTAGACCATACTGAATGCTCCAAAGGTGACTGATCCAATGTCTTGAGCAAATTCCATATCCTTGTGTTAACTTTTCTTTGATGTAAAGAGCCGAGTTCACAATGGGGCAAACAGCAGGGTTATGAAATGGAGGACAGAGAAGAAACCGAATGTTGGAATAGTGAATCAAAGCTTGAGTTTGCAGGATGAGAAGAGTACAGAAAATAAGGACTTAGAGGCACAGTTATAGAGATGTATAGCATGGAAACAGAGCCTTTGGGCCAACTCATTTTGGCCAATATCCCAAATTAATCTAGTTCCATTTGCCAGCATTTGACCCATATCCCTCTAAACCTTTCCTATTCATGTACCCATCCAAATGCCTTTTAAATGTTGTAATTGTACCAGCTTCCACCACTTCCTCTGGCAGCTTATTCCATACATGCACAACTTTCTGTCTGAAAATGTTGCCCCTCAGGTCCCTTTTAATTTTTTTCCTTCTCACCCTAAACCTAGGCCCTTCAGTTTTGGACTCCCCTCCCTGGGGAAAAGATCTCGACTATTCACCCTATCAATGCCCCTCATGATTTTATGAATCTCTACAAGGTCACCCCTCAGCCTCTGACCCTCCTGGGAAAATAGCCCCAGTCTATTCAGATTCTCCTTATAACTCAAACCCTCTAACCCTGACAACATCTTTGTTAATCTTTTCTCAATTCTTTCAAGTTTAACTTTTGAGTTTGCTGGACCCAGGAAAGAAAGTGTAAATGATGATACAATAGCCCACTGAGTAAACCGTACACATTCCCAACACATGGTACAGAATATTACCAGGAACAGCAGTGCAGCAAGACTAAGAACAAGTGATTTCAGGTTAGGTAGATTTAAACAATTTATCCTCATTCCTCCACTATCTTAGCCTGGCTTGGGGAAGGATGTCTAACAATAATTTTCCAAGATTTCGAAGAGAATTGATAGAAGTGATCAAAGCTTGCTTTGTGGAAGTAATTATTTACTATGTTATGAGTCAGAAGCAATATCAAAACAGGATTAGGCCGCTCACTCTATCGAATATTCTCCACCATTCAATACAATCATGTTTGAATGAATACTTCAATGCCTTTTATTCTTGCTATTCCATAGCCCTCAGGGGGAGAGAAATCCAAAGATTCACCAATCTCTGGGGAAAGAAAATGATCTTCATCTTGGTTCTAAATGGTATTCCCCCTATTTTTAAACTCGTGCCCCCTGTTCTGCGTCCCCACTCAGGGGCAACATCTTACTCGCCTCCGTTATTTAAAGACTTTGTATGTTTTAATTAAATCACCTCTCATTCTTTGAAACTTCCAAGAATACAGGCCCAGTTTTCTTGATTTCCCTTGATGTGACACTCTTACCATCCTGGTAACTGATGAAGGGCTTTTGCCCGAAACGTCGATTTCGAAGCTACTTGGATGTTGCCTGAACTGCTGTGCTCTTCCAGCACCACTAATCCAGAATCTGGTTTCCAGCATCTGCAGTCATTGTTTTTACCCCATCCTGGTAAAAAGCCTGTTGAACCTTCACTGCACTCCATCAATGCCAATGGTATCTTTCTGGAGATAAGGTGGTACGTGTATGGAATAAGCTGCCAGAGGAAGTGGTAGAGGCTGGTACAACTGCAACATTTAAGAGGCATTTGGATGGGCATATGAATAGGAAGGGTTTGGAGGGATATGGGTCAGGTGCTGGCAGGTGGGACTAGATTGGGTTGGGATATCTGGTCGGCATGGACAGGTTGGACCAAAGGGTCTGTTTCCAAGCTGTATATCTCTACTCTATGACTCTATGACTCTGTAAGGCGACCAAAACTGCACATGGTGCTCCAGATATGGAGGAAGGCTAATTTTGAGCGTATTAGGCAAGAACTTTCAAAAGCTGTTCTCAGGTAAAGGGATGGCTGGAAAGTGGGAAGTCTTCAAAAATGGGATAACCAGAGTCCACAGATAGTATGTTCCTGTAAGGGTGAAAGGAAAGGCTGGTAGGGTAGGGAATACTGGATGACTAGAGAAATTGAGGTTTTGGTTAAGAGAAAGAAGGAAGCATATGTCAGGCATAGACAGGAGAGATTGAGTGAATCCTTAGAAGTGTATAAAGGCAGTAGGAGTATACTTAAGAGGGAAATCAGGAGGGCAAAAAGAGGACATGAGATAGCTACGGCAAATAGGATTAGGGAGAATCCAAAGGAATTTTATAAATACGTTAAGAACAAAAGGGTAACTAGGGAGAGAATAGGGTCCCTCGAAGATCAGCAAGGCAGCCTATGTGAGGAGCTGCAGGAGATGTGGGGAAATAATAAATGAGTATTTTGCATCAGTGGTAACTGTGGTGAAGAATATGGAAGATATAGAATGTGGGGAAAAAGATAGTGGCATCTTGAAAAATGTCCATATTACAGAGGAGGAAGTGCTGGATGTCTTGAAACGCATAAAAGTGGATAAATCCCTCAGACCTGATCAGATATACCCTAAAACTCTGTGGGAAGCTAGGGAAGTGATTACTGGGCCTCCCGCTGAGGTATTTGTATCATCAATAGTCACAGGTGAGGTGCCAGAAGACTGGAGGTTGGCTAACGTGTGGCCACTATTTAAAAAAGGTGGTAAGGAAAAGCAAGGGAACTGCAGACTAATGAGCCTGACATCGGTGGTGGGCAACTTGTTGGAAGGAATCTTGAGGGACAGGATTTACATGCATTTGGAAAGGCAAGGACTGATTAGAGATAGTCAGCTTGGCTTTGTGTGTGGGAAGTCACATCTCATGAATTTAATTGAGGTTTTTGAAGAAGTAACCAAGAGGATTGATAAGGACAGAACAGTAGATGTGATCCATATGGACTTCAGTAAGGCGTTTGACAAGGTTCCCCATGGGAGACGGGTTAGCAAGGTTAGATCTCATGGAATACAGAGTTTGCTGATGAGACCAAAATTGGAGGTGTAGTGGACAGTGAAGAACATTACCTCAGATTAAAACAGAATCTTGATCAGATAGGCCAATGGACTGAGGAGTGGAGATGGAATTTAATTTAGATAAATGTGAGGTGCTGCATTTTGGAAATGCAAACCAGAGCAGGACTTACACACTTAATGGTAAGGTCCTGGGGAGTGTTGCTGAACAAAGAGACCTTGGAGTGCAGGTTCATAGATCCTTGAAAGTGAAGTTGCAGGTAGATAGGATAGTGAAGAAGGCGTTTGATATGCTTTCCTTTATTGGTCACAGCATTGAGTATAGGAGCTAGGAGGTCATGTTGCGACTATACAGGACATTGGTTAGGCCACTGTTGGAACATTGCGTGCAATTCTGGTGTCCTTCCTATTGGAAGGATGTTGTGAAGCTTGAAGGATTCAGAAAAGATTTACAAGGATGTTGCCAGGGTTGGAGAATTTGAGCTATAGGGAGAGGCTGAATAGGCTGGGGCTGTTTTCCCTGGAGCGTCAGAGACCTTACAGAGGTTTATAAAATCATGAGGGGCATGGATAAGGTAAATAGACCAGGCCTTTTTCCTGGGGTGCGGGAGCTGCCAGAGGAAGTGGTGGTACAATTACAACATTTAAAAGGCATTTGGATGGGTATACGAATAGGAAAGGTTTACAGGGGTGGGGCCAAATGCTAGCAAATGGGACTAGATTAATTTAGGATATCTGGTCAGCACGAATGAGTTGGACCGAAGGGTCTGTTTCTGTGCTGTACATCTCTACGACTCCATAACTGCAGCTGCTGGAAATCTGAACCAAACATCTGGAGAAACTCAGCAGATCTGGCAGTATCTGTGGACAGAGAAACACTAGTAAAGTTTTGAGTCCAGTTGCCATTCTGTTCTGAGTAAGGGTCACACTTGGCTTGAAATATTAACTCTGATTTCTCTCCACAGATGCTGCCAGACCTGCTGGGTTTCCCCAGAAATGCCAGCATTTTTCAAGTATTTATCTCTGCCTTACAAATATGCATAGATTTTGCACCCATTGCCTATTGAGGAAGGGAATTTCAGGGACACTCAACTGTCTGAGAGAAGGAAAAATTTTCTTCTAATTCTAAGGTGATGACCTCTGTTCTGGATGGGCAGGTTTTGAGTCAGGGGAATTTTAATAAGTTTAATGATCGAGAATGAAACTCTTGCTTTTGTGAAGTTGATTGTGTGTCTGTTTGTAAGACGTGTATTCTAATCCTGGCACAGCTGAGGTCTGAACAACTTCCTGAATCTCTAGCGTGGACACTGTAATAGACCCAGAGAGAATCATCCATCTGTCACTTTTTAACTGTTAGTGATTGGCAGCCACTCCTAACATCTGACATCTGTTCCCACTTATTGATATGCAGATTTATGCTAATCATTGTGCACAGTAAGAGGAGAAATTATCTAAGATGAACATTAAATTAAATTTACATGGCCTTCTCATTGTAAATAAAATCAAAAGTTTCAGATAAGAATATTCAGCTGTGTGGGGCTTTGATACTGGGCACAAGAGTAGAAGTGGAGCAGAATTTTATTTTCGACAAAGTGCACCATTCTAAATATTCAGCTGAGAGTAGTAAGGTTGAAATAAAACTCTCCCTGCCCATCTCCTCTTAGAGGTACTAGTTATCAGCAGCTCACTGTGGCTAGCTGTTTCCAAACTATGAGTCAGTCGCCCTGAGAGGAAGACCGGGCTCACACACTTGACTGATCTTTTTTTTTTACACACTTCCTAACCTCTGAATTGCCCGCGTCAATTGTTAAATTCTAGATATCTCAATCTTGAGCACAATTGCACGCTCTCCCTGTGTCTGTGTGGGTTTCCTCCCATAGTCCAAAGATGTGCAGGTCATGGCAAATTGCTCATAGCGTTAGTTACATTAGACAGAGGGAAATGGGTCTGGGTGGGTAACTCTTCGGAGTGGACTTGTTGGGCCGAAGGGCCTGTTTCCACACTGTAGGGAATCTAATCTAATCTAATCTACTCAAATATCCTGCTTTTATGGTTAACTATTGTTCCCTCATGCAGCATCTACCATGCATTCAGCTGCAGGGTTTTATGCTTCGTGCACGGAGCTCAGACATGAGAGCACAGCATTCCCTTTGTGACCTCTTGCTACAGTCTCCCGCGACTTCAAAACTTTGCGCTCCAAAATCCTACTTCAAATTCCGTCCAGCAGAATGGTGGCTCAGGGGTAAGCACTGCTCCCTCACAGAGCCAGGGTCTCGGGTTCGATTGCCGCCTCGGGCAGCTGCCTGTGTGGAGTTTGCACATTCTCCCCGTCTGCATGGGTGTCCTCTCACAATCCAAAGATGTGTAGGTTAGGTGGATTGGCCATGCTAAATTGCCCATAGTGTCCAAGGATATGCAGGTTAGGTGGAATGATTGTGGGATATCATCCCGTAGTGTCTATGAATGTGCAGGCTAGGTAGATTAGCCAAGGGAAATACAGGATGATAGGGATAGAATAGAGGGGTCTTTCTGGGTGGAATGCTCTTCGGTCTGAGTCAGTGTGGAGTTGATGGGCTGAATGGCCTGCTTCCACACCGTAGGGATTCTGCAAATAATCTTCAGAAAGCTCTTAGTCCTTTTTTGCTTCGAGTCTGTCAACTACCTGTATAGCTACAAACGAAGTCCTTGAGGCTATCTTTTTAATACTGAAGACACACTATAAATCCAGGTTTGATTAGATTCCCTACAGTGTGGAAACAGGCCCTTCAGCCCAACCAGTCTACACCGACCCTCCGAAGAGTAATCCACCCATACCCATTTCCCTCTGACTAATGCACCTAACACTATGGACAATTTTAGCATGGCCAATTCACCTAGAAAGGATGTGATAAGAGACACTTATGATGTGAACTTCACAATCTTTGGGAGGCAGTAGCACAGTGGTAATATCGACAGAGTAATCTCAGGACCAGGTTAATGTTCTAGGTACTTAGATTACTTACAGTGTGGAAACAGGCCCTTCGGCCCAACAAGTCTACACTGACACTCCAAACAGCAACCCACCCAGACCCATTCCCCTATATTTACCCTTTCACCTAACACTACGGGTAATTTAGCATTGCTATTTAACCTAACCTGCACATTTTTGGACTGTGGGAGGAAAGAGTTGCCTGAGGTGGGAATTGAACCCGGGTCTCTGGCGCAGTGAGGCAGCAGTGCTAGCCACTGTGTAACTGTGCCGCCCGAACATTTTGTTAACCAAAATGGCCAGTTAATGTATTCAAGATTTGGAGATGCCGGTGTTGGACTGGGGTGTACAAAGTTAAAAATCACACAACACCAGGTTATAGTCCACCAGGTTTAATTGGAAGCACACTAGCTTTCGGAGCGACGCTCCTTCATCAGGTGATAGTGGAGGGCTCAATCCTAACACAGAATTTAAAGCAAAAATTTACAGTGTGATGTAACTGAAATTATATCTTGAAAAATTGATTGTCTGTTAAGCCTTGGAATTCTGTGTTAGTATTGAGCCCTCCACCATCATCTGATGAAGGAGCGTCGCTCCGAAAGCTAGTGTGCTTCCAATTAAACCTGTTGGACTATAACCTAGTGTTGTGCGATTTTTAACTTAATATATGCAAAGCCTTGTTCCTACAGCTCATTGGCCTAGCTCTTAACACCTGACTTGTTTACAATACAAAAAGACACTTCAGTTACTCTACATTATATCATACCGGAGCACAAGAAAATACTGAACAAACATTTGTGTAAGGAGGTAATAACTCCTTTCTATTGCTCATAATATTCATAAAGCAAAATTGTAAATGAAAGAGGAGATTACACTTCCAAATTAGTGTAGTTACCAGGAAGTCCCACCATCTCAACCTTGTCCCTCGCCTGAGGCATGTTGACTCACAGGACAGAAGTCACCACCAGTCGCTTCTCTCTAATGAGAGAACAGTCCTCTGGTCCTCTGGGACTAGAGTGACTTTGTCATTATTTCCTTTCCAATATTCTTCTCAAGAGATATATTTTACCCTTCAAGAGAATTTCAGTACTGGAGTCTTGCTTCACTTGTAAAGGAGCTTGGTTAGAACACACAGAGTCCTGGAGATGTACAGCACAGAAACAGACCCTTCGGTCCAATGGGTCCATGTCGACCAGATATCCTAACCTAATCTATTCCCATTTGACAGCATTTGACCTATATCACTTTAAACCCTTCCTGTTCATATATCCATCCAGATGCCTTTTAAATGCTGTAATTGTACCAGCCTCCACCACTTCCTCTGGCAGCTTATTTCACACATGCACCATCCTCTGCGTGAAAAAGTTGCCCCTTAGGTCCTTTTTAAATTTTTCCCCTGTCACCCTAAACCTATGCCCTCTAGTTCTGGACTCCCCCGCCTCAGGGAAAAGATCTTGTCTATTTACCGTTCCCATGCCTCTCATGAATTTATTGGAGATAGATTCTTGATTATCGAGGGGACGAAAGATGATTTGGAATGTAGACATGTGATCTTACCGAATGGTAAAGGAGGCTCATAGTGCTGAGTGGCCTAGTCATATTCATGGTTCATGTGTTCAGCAGTGAAGTCGGACTGCATTTCTTCACTAAAAAAGCGACCGAAAGCTGTAAACTCTCTGCTGCCAAAAAGTTGTTGAGTCTAGTGGCTTAATTGAAAAATTCAAAACTCAGATCGATAGAGTTTTGTTCAGCAAATCTAGTACGGATTAAAGTACCAATGTGGGTAAACAAGGTGAAATGTAGATTATCATGACAGGCAATGTCAGAAATCCTCAAGGATTTGAATAGCCGGCTTTTTCCATGTTCCGAAACAAAGGGTTATTCAACTACAACCAAATGGGGAATAACCAGAGTCATACAGCACAGGAACAGACCCTTCAGTCCAACCAGTCACTGCCGACCATGTTCCCAAACTAAACTAACGTCACCCGCCTGCTCTCAGCCCGTATCTCTCCATCGTCGTATCAAACGTTTAAAATAACTCTGTATAAACACCCAGGTGGACACACCAAAGAGCTTTTAAGAAAACATTAACTCCATCCGGTATCTTTTACTATGGAGGGGAAAAAAAAAGACTTTTATTTATATAGCGCTGCTCACGGTCAGAGAATTCGCCCAAGAACTTTAAAACTAAGTACAGCCGCGACCACACTTCAAAACACACGTAGGAAACAAGAGCAGCCAGTTTGCACGGAGCAGTCTTCCACAGTGTAACAAGAATTAGATAAATGTTTGCTAATTGTTGATTGAAGGATAAAAAATAAGCCAAGCTGCTGGGAAGAATATGCTACTGTCCTTCAAAATGGAATCATGGGACCTTTTACCTTCACCTGAAGCTGATTTTACATTTCATCCTCAAGACAACATCTCCAACAGTGCAGCCTTCCCTCGGTACCACATCACAGCTTCAGCCCTGGCTTTTGTGCTCTAGCGTACAATGCTCCTCTAATATGATGTGGGAAATGCAGCTTTAATTTAGCACCCAAAAACTGTGGGAAATGGTTTAATGTTGATGTGGCGAAAGTGAGGACGGCAGTTGTGGAGATTAGAGTCGAGAGTGAGGTGCTGGAAAAGCACAGCAGGTCAGGCAGTATCCGAGGAGCAGGAAAATCGACATTTTGGGCAAAAGCCCTTAATGTTGATGTGGGTCATGTTGCAGTTCTCATTCCATATTTGGTATTTAATGGCTTAAATTGGAGTTGGATTCAGTAGCATGCTCTGAAACACTTGATTTAGGAATGCCACTGACTAGGCGTGCTTTGAACAGACACACTCAACAAGCACCCTGAAGCATCATCATAGTAATTATCAGTATGTGGCATTGTGCCTGAAAAGATTTCAGACTGCAGTCACTCACCCTCCCAGCTATAATAGTTCATTAATAACTGCAACTAATAATGTCTTCTGAGGAACAGCAGATACTGTTGGAGGAACCAAGGCACTTAGAGGTGCAACAATGAGGATCATTCATCAAATGGAATGAGGGCTCCTGTGGCACTGTGGGGTTCTGGGTGACTGGCCAATACCTCAAATCTAAAAATCTCACTCACGTTACTATCAATAAGCATTTTGTGAATGAAACGGCACAGGGAAAACTGGAGATAATATGGGGGTTGGCCTTTATTATGAGGTGGTTATAAGAAAAGGTTAAGGATATCATGCGGCAAAGGCATAAAGATTTGTCAAAATCACATCCGGGGTTTGGGGCTGTGTTCAATAAACTGCACTGCATTCACGAACATACTGTTCATAAGGCCACAAATAAGCATCATTCACTTTTAAACTGTATACGATGTGGCATGCAGCAAGTCTATGCCAGCAGACACAAATCGGACGGAGTGTCGCTACCACATATGGTTTGGGGTCTGTACTCGAGAAAGGATATAGATGCCCAAGAGGGGTTCCAACAAAGATTCACCTTCCTGATTCCTCTGATAAACTGGCTTATCCGATGAAGAAAAATGGAGCCTGAAGAGTTTATAATCTCTAGAGTTTAGAAGAATTAGAAGCAAACTTGTTAAAATACATGATTTGGAGATGCCGGTGTTGGACTGGGGTGTACAAAGTTAAAAATCACACAACACCAGGTTATAGTCCAACAGGTTTATTTGGAAGCACTGGCTTTCGGAGCGCTGCTTCTTCATCAGGTGGTTGTGGAGAATAAGATTATAGGACACAGAATTTATAGCAAAAGTTTACAGTGTGATGCCACTGAAATGATATACTGAAAAAAAACTGGACTATATATTGTCTTTCACCTTTTAGGATGACCATGTTAGTTTCAGTTCGTTCATATGTAAAGCCATATGTTAAATACATGAAATGTTCAGATTCCTCGATGGAGTATGTAGTGTGAAATGAATTGACCAGGTGGATCTGTCTGGGTTAATCAGGGAGTCCTGGCTGACAGATATAAACAGGGCTTCTCCTCACTTTAGGAGTCAGCTCTGAGCTCAGACTCCATATACAGTAGACAATGTAAATAAAGGGTGAGTTGGTGATGGGATGTTGGCCTCTGTGCAGTTATTTCAGAGTACTTGGAATCTTGAGTCAAGAATAATTTTCCTGGATAGTAGACCTCCATTCAGGACGGAGGAGAAATTTCCTCAACCAGATGGTTGTGAACTGTTGTAATTGCCCATCCCAGACAGGTGTAATTGCATATATTCTGGATAAGGAGGGAACATGGAGTGAGTGAGAAGATCAGTTGTGATTATATTTAAGGGTGGGGCAGGTTCAAGGAGCTAAACTGCTCCTATTATGATTTCGACGTGCACTAAATGGTGATGTAATTATAGAGCCACTGAAACAATTGCTTGTGCATGTGTGTGTGAGTGAGCGAGTGAGAGTGTGAACGTGTGCGTGAGTGTGAATGTGTGTGTGAGAGTGCGTGTGCAAGAGTGCGTGTGCGAGAGTGCGTGTGCGAGTGCATGCGCGAGTGTGAATGTGTGTAAGTGCACGCACATGAGTATGCGTGCGGATGTGTGCCGGATTGATGGTATCGGTATTATCTATCCTGTGCATGATCACAACAAACCTGAGGTCCTCAGTATTATTCCTTACCCCACCTTTAAAACCATAAAAGCATTGAAATGATTAAGGCAGCAAACAATCAGCTCAATACGTCTCGGTACACGTAACAATAAATTCAATTCAATTCAATATTTCCTAACAGAGGCCAGACACTCCTGCCTACCAGCAAATATGATCCTGACTTTTGGGAAGATGAGAGCTCCTTGTCTCTGAGAGTACACTTCATCATTTCAATTGCATATTAAATGGAGAATCCAGAGAGGCCCTTAGGTCCATCACCTCCCATCCTAATCAAGGTTACCTCTGTGACATGCTACAAAGTTAGCCCCTTCTCAAATCCTTTTAGTAACTCCAGCGTGCCCATGCTTAGCCCACATCTGTTTCTTTTTAGGTCAATTTTCTGTGACATGAGACATCAATCAATAATAAAATCGTTAGCAAGAAGTTCACTCACCTTTCCAGAACTTCGGGTTAGTGTCTGTCCATTTATGAACAAGAAAGGTCCACCTTTAACAAACTGCAACCTTGTTTTTGCTTTTGCTGTGCTTTAATGTCTTATTTCAGAAGTCACACAACACCAGGGTGAAGCAGCAGTGCTCCGTAAGGTTGTATTTTCAAATAAACCTGTTGAACTATAATCTGGTGTCGCATGACTTTCTGACTTTGTCCATCCCAGTCCAACATTGGCACCTCCACATCATTAATATCATATGGTACAGAGGTGATAGTTACAAAGGGTACTGAGGTACTCAGTCAATCATTGTCAAAACAAACTTCAAAATCCAAGGCACCTTCACCTCACCTTTTTGTCTACTTCTGGTTCAACCATTGGATACAGGTAACAAACTTGCCAGAACTGACTGCGGAGCTAATTTTGAACACTGTTTCAACCACTGGAAGTTCAATGGTTTGTGAAGCCATTGGATGATGTCTTGTGTTGCTTCATGCGCACTATTGTCACCCAAATGAAAGAGGGTCGAGTTGCTCCAATAGCAGCCTTGTGTACTGTCAGAGTGCATCCCAAAGGCATAGCCACCCCAATGAGGATGTGGCGGAGCAATTGACAAGGCAGTTCTACAGAAGAAAACAACATGGAACGGCTCTTACTCACCTGCCATTTGTTGAATGCCGCTGAATGCGCCCAGGTTACTCGTCGAAGTTGCTTGCTGCAAAAGCTGTGAATAAATAAAATAATCCCATTGTAATGTGAAACTTTAAGCTCTTGATTTTCAAAAAATTCTATTCAGAAGCTCATTTTCCAGTCTGATATACTGAATGCTCCTACTAGTGTTGTGCATAAATTCACATTAATGTCTGATCTTTCTCAAGGCCAGGTAAGATAACAATTCAACATTATCATCATCCTGAAAACAATTCATCAGTTTAGTACCTCTAAACCCACCATCCACTTAAAACATTCCATGACTAATTGCAACTCTCCATGATCAAGTGGTTATGTTCAACCAGATTGTGTACAAAGCTAACTTGTACATTTATCACCTTTCTTCTATTTGATCTTGAGGGATGCAAAGTGGATCTCAAGTTGCTTATAAACAGCTCTGGCTTCTCAGCACTGTTAACTCGAAGACGGCTGCAGAGTCAAGAGCGCTGGAAACTTCATGATAGCAGCTGCTGTGTCAGGGAAGAATAGGTGATTCTGAACAGGCCAGTTGTTCTGCATGAATGTGTACTAGCTCACACAGCGGTGGGGGGTTATAGGGTCTCTCTGCAGATGACAGCACACATCCTTACAGAGACAGTTACTCTCGCTGTGCCAGTGAATGAGGTGAAGATTACTCAAGGCTGAGCAACTGAACGTTATCTTAAACCTAAAATGAAGTTATTTCTTCTTCATTAAATCTTGAATTGCACAGAACAATTCACAGGAAGACATCACAAGAGTCTTCCCAGAGGGGCAGAGATTACATCAAAACATGCCTTTTAAAAATGAGTATGGTGTTGAGAGATGGAACAAATGTTACACAAACACGCTTGCAGACATATGCACGCACACAGACATGCGTGTGCAGACGTACAGACACGAGCACAAATAAATATGACAACACAAACATGCGCATTTCCAAACACACACACACACACACAAACATGAACTCAAACTCACATGCACATAAATGCAGCCACACAAACATGCACAGAAACAGTGCACGCACTGTTCGTGTGTTCGTGGGCGTGAGTGTTCACATGTGCACACACATGTGTACACTCACACTCACACTCACACTCACACTCACACTCACACTCACACTCACACTCACACTCACACTCACACTCACACTCACACTCACACTCACACTCAGGCAAGTTTGCAGCTAGACAGCACAACAATAAATGCGGTGGTTGAAAGTTTGAGCTTTCTTCAAAATGATTTCCATTTTGGAAAAATACGCTTGACACCTAGCTTTGCAGCTGTATAAACACAGCACAATGAACAATGAAGCAAAACTGCATCATGTGCAGTGACTCCATTGCACTATTGGACTGAACTGGTGATAGGACATCTCCAGCATGTTGTCATGGCATTAGGGGATGGAGTGAGGCAGCAACTATTGTTGCAATACACCTTATCCCTCAAGAGTCACCGTGGATACTGACCAAACTGGCTGGAGAATCACTGTGGATAGAGACCAAACCGGCTGGAGAATCACTGTGGATAGTGACCAAACCGGCCAGAGTCACTGTGGCACGATCGTGTCAGAGGCAGCTCAGGGATCCAGCTGCAGACCGGGCAAACCCTGTATGAGGTTACAGGAGTAGAGCACACAATCTAGTCCGTGGCTCGTCAGGGAAAGAGGCAGACACAGTAACATATGGGGAAGTAACTCAAGCTGGAAGCACAGGGAGAGGGACTCTCTTCAGCCACCAGTGATACCTGCCTGAGGTGTGTAAGCAAGAGAGCACACTCAGCCAGGGCAAAGATCCATCTCCAGAATCAGCCTCATCCATACCCTGATAACCTGACAACAGCACAGCTGAGGGTTCTTTAAATTTCTCCAAATTCTACATCAGCATTCAACACCTGTGAACAGGTTTTTAAGAATCTCTGATAGCCCTAATTAGCAGCACTCATGGTGAATGGGACAGCAATAAACCACTCCCAGTGGACATGGAGACACTGGTTCCATCTGTATTCATTAATGTTGGCAGAGAGTGGAAGATATAAAGGATTATCTACCCAAAATGTGCAAGAGTTACAGACACAGCTCAACCGATATACAAAAAGCTTCTTTGTCCCTGGATCACATTAAGTGAGAAACTCCAGATCATATTGAATTTGTGTAGCACCATTTAAAATTGAGCAAAAGGGCATTCTGAACATTGATGGAACTGGTTCAGATATCCTCCGTTACTTCAAATGCATTTATAGGAGTCGTACCCCACCTCCCTCAGAGCGTACCCTCAGTAAAACACAAAGACTTTCAAAACATATAAGGTCCCGCAGTATTTAGGTCCTCAAACCTCTAAAGGGCCAACTGGTCCAACATATTACTCTCTGTACAGTTGTGAAACACACTGAATACTGTAAACACATTTTACTCTCACAAACTTGGGTCTGGAAAAACTGATCCTCTGCTGTATCTCAAAGAAAGAAAGACAAGGAACTTGCATTTGTATAGTGCCTTCCATGACTTTAAGGTGCCCCTCATGCTTTCCAGCCAGGAAAGTTCTTGTGAAGTACGGTAACGGATGTAATGTGAAAAAAAAACAAGGCAAGAACTTGGAGCTCAGCAAGATCCCACAAAAACACCATAAGACCATAAGACATAGGAGTGGAAGTAAGGCCATTCGGCCCATCGAGTCCACTCCGCCATTCAATCATGGCTGATGGGCATTTCAACTCCACTTACCCGCATTCTCCCCGTAGCCCTTAATTCCTTGTGACATCAAGAATTTATCAATCTCGGCCTTGAAGACATTTAGCGTCCTGGCCTCCACTGCACTCTGTGGCAATGAATTCCACAGGCCCACTATTCTCTGGCTGAAGAAATGTCTCCACATTTCTGTTGTGAATTTACTCCCTCTAATTCTAAGGCTGTGTCCACGGGTCCTAGTCTCCTCGCCTAACGGAAACAATTTCCTAGCATCCACCCTCTCCAAGCCATGTATTATCTTGTAAGTTTCTATTAGATCTCCCCTTAATCTTCTAAACTCCAATGAATACAATCCCAGGATCCTCAGCCATTCCTCATATGTTAGACCTACATTCCAGGGATCAGCCGTGTGAATCTCCGCTGGACACGCTCCAGTGCCAGTATGTCCTTCCTGAGGTGTGGGGACCAAAACTGGACACAGTACTCCAAATGGGGCCTAACCAGAGCTTTATAAAGTCTCAGTAGCACAACAGTGCTTTTATATTCCAACCCTCTTGAGATAATTGACAACATTGCATTCGCTATCTTAATCACGGACTCAACTTGCATGTTTACCTTTACAGAATCCTCAACTAGCACTCCCAGATCCCTCTGTACTTTGGCTTTACGAATTTTCTCACCGTTTAGAAAGTAGTCTATGCTTGTATTCTTTTTTCCAAAGTGCAAGACCTTGCATTTGCTCACATTGAATTCCATCAGCCATTTCCTGGACCACTCTTCCAAACTGTCTAGATCCTTCTGCAGCCTCCCCACTTCCTCAGTACTACCTGCTTGTCCACCTAACTTTGTATCATCGGCAAACTTCGCTAGAATGCCCCCAGTCCCTTCATCCAGATCATTAATATATAATGTGAACAGCTGCGGCCCCAACACTGAACCCTGCGGGACACCACTTGTCACCGGCTGCCATTCCGAAAAAGAACCTTTTATCCCAACTGTCTGCCTTCTGTCAGACAGCCAATCCTCAATCCATACCAGTAGCTCACCTCGAACACCATGGGCCCTCACCTTGCTCAGCAGCCTCCCATGTGGCACCTTATCAAAGGCCTTTTGGAAGTCTAGGTAGATAACATCCACTGGGTTTCCCTGGTCTAACCTACTTGTCACCTCTTCAAAGAACTCCAACAGGTTTGTCAGGCACGACCTCCCCTTACTAAATCCATGTTGACTTGTTCTAATCCGACCCTGCTCTTCCAAGAATTTAGAACCCTCATCCTTAATGATGGATTCTAGAATTTTACCAACAACCGAAGTTAGGCTAATTAGCCTATAATTTTCCATCTTTTGCCTTGATCCTTTCTTGAACAATGGGGTTACAGCAGCGATCTTCCAATCATCCGGGACTTTCCCTGACTCCAGTGACTTTTGAAAGATCTCAACCAATGCCTCCGCTATTTCCTCAGCCACCTCTCTCAGAACTCTAGGATGTAGCCCATCGGGGCCAGGAGATTTATCAATGTTAAGACCTTTTAGCTTTAAACACATGAAACGATACTCTGATTTGAAGCAGGTTTCTTGAGGGATTCATATTAGTCAGGTCACTCAGCCCCAGCTCTTCTTTGCTTTCCTTTATTGGTCAGAGCATTGAGTACAGGCGTTGGAAGGTCATGTTGTGGCTGTACAGGATATTGGTTAGACCACTACTGCATGCAATTCTGGTCTCCTTCCTACAGGAAGGATGTTGTGAAACTTGAAAGGGCTCAGAAAAGATTTATAAGGATGTTGCCAGGACTGGAGGATTTGAGTTATAGGGAGAGGTTGAACAGGCTGGAGCTGTTTTCCCTGGAGTGTCAGAGACTGAGGGGTGACCTTATAGAGGTTTATAAAATCATGAGGGTGGCATGGATAGGGTAAATAGACAAGGTCTTTTCGCTGGAATGGGGGAGTCCAAAACGAGAGGGCATGGGTTTAAGGTGAGAGATGAAAGATGCAAAAGAGACTGAAGGGGCAATTTTTCCAAGCAGAGGGTGGTGCTTGTATGGGATGAGGTGCCGAAGAAAGTTGTGGAGGCTGACATAATTACAACTGTTAAGAGGCATTGAGATGGGTATACAAATAAGAATGGTTTAGAGGGATATGGGGCAAATGCTGGCAGATGGGACTAGATGAATTTAGGATATCTGGATGGCATGGACTAGTTGGACCAAAGAGTCTGTTCCCATGCTATACATCTCTATGACTCTATGAACGTTGCCACAGGATATTTTAATTACACTTGGTGGGGCAGAAGGGACCTCATTTTAACATTGTGCCTGGAAGGCTTAGCTTGTTATTAATGCTAGCAGCCCTCGACGGAGCTAGGAATGTTCTGTATCGCTTCTCTGTTGAGAATGTGGATTGTGTTGCCAGGCAGAGTAATATGAGGCAGGTCGTGTGCACGCATCTGAGAGAAAGCTAGAACTGGGGGGAGCACAGAACAGAAATATACGCAGATGACTTTCGATAAAGGAGGATGGGAGCAGGTTCGTGTGCCAGCAAAATAATTGGCACAGCCAATGGTCTGTTTCTGTGCTGTAATTCTAATCTATTCCCCTGCCCCTGACAATTTACAATCCTTTCTTTTCCCATGGCGCCTGCTGACCCGTATCCGACTGCAGCTATCCCAGAGCTGCTGGTTACCTTCCACTCCTGCAGCCAAACAGCAGGTTGCTTTGCCATGAGAGGGGGAAGTGGTACAGTGTGGGGAGTGTTAACGTAACATCTACATGTGGATACTCCACAACGCAAGTCACTGGATGGTGAATGGGATTGTGAGCCCAGTCAGATTTGTTCCCCTTTGGCAGACTCCAACCTGCATTTTTAATATTTTTCACCAAGTTGTCCTCTAACTCCCTTTTATTTAGAGTCACGAGAGAAATATTTGAGTAGCTTTTTCAAAGACTCAGCAGCACCATTATGAAAGACCGGATGGCCTCGTTCTGTGTCAAAAAAAGTGTTCTATAAACATTATGGGTGATTTAAATTCAATAATGGTAATGCATCCAAATAACACTACGCATGGAAAAATATATTCTTGTGCTTTCCTGATTTGATCTTTTGCTTGGAAGTATAATTGATCACTTCTCTTAGGTTGTCTCAGCAAACCGGACACATGCACTGACAGAGAACCTTCCTTGACTCTGCTACAAAGATGTTTTCACTCTGATACATTCTGCCTGACACCTTACCGAACGTTCAGTGCGTACTGCTGTCAAGTTTCATTTCACGGCTACTTCTCACCAAGAGAATCATAAGCCTTCTTCCGGCTTTCCCAAACACCAATCATGTAGGAATTCAGATTTTATGCACTGAAAGTGTTATGTCCACACAAAAGTAAAGCATAAATGACAGGCAATTTTTCCCTCATGTTGTTACAGTCCAATTCACTTACATCCAAATCTAATATAGAGATTAACATCCAGAGCCAATGGCTCACATCAGATTCGTCTGAAGCACATCAACCTGCAGTTACTCTGTGTTCTTGTCATGGGGACAGAATACAACAGGAGACTGTACAACTAAATGGACAGCAATTATAACTAGGGCTCCTTCTCTTAGAGAGAATGATGAAAATATTTTAAGAATATAAACTTGTTTGGTGCAAAAAGAGTCACTTCCACTTGTGGGCAGGAAAATACTAGGTTCTGGAAGTATATAATGGGCACTAATAAAGCCAATTAGAAATTCAGGAGAAAACTCTTTACCCAAAATGTGGGCTAAAACAGGGAATTTGCTGGTACATTGAATGATTGAAGTTGCATCATGAATTTAAGGAGATTTCAGTTAATGACGTGACGGCAATATCAGATAATTAGTTTAAAAAAAAGTTATAAATCACACAACACCAGGTTTAATTGGAAGCACTAGCTTTCGGAGCACTGCTCCTTCATCAGGTGGTTCAACACCTGATTAAGGAGCTGCGCTCCGAATGCTCGTGCTTCCAATTCAATCTGTTGGACTATAACCTGGTGTTGTGTGGTTTTTAACTTTGTACACCCCAGTCCAACACCGGCATCTCCAAATCATTTAAAAAAAAAGGAGTGACAGGAAGTTTGTTTGGAGGATAAATGATGCTGTGGGACTGTTCAGTCGGGTGGTCTGTCTATGTACTCACTATAACAACATAAATGGCTGGATGGGATTCCAAATATTCAAGTTGAACCTGTACTACAGAAAGAAACTAATGGTAAACTTTAAATAGCATATCACCACTTCAATCCTGAGACTAGATGACAGTCTTGAAATTACTGATAGCTTTTTCTCTTTGACCTTCACAGCATTCAGTTCAGACAGTTTCTGATTCAGATCTTGGACTATTTCAATGCTGAGGGAAGCCAATCCCAGGCAAGTGACTGAATGATAATTTGCTACTATCTGGATAATATCCACAATAGGAAATTATTATTGCTGATGGCAGGGGAAGATGGATGGGTTAAAGGAATCTAGTTTTCTAAGAACAGTGAAAATCCAGGAAAGCACTATTCAAATCCCGGGGGAGACCTTTACAGGGCAATTGGGAAAGGGCCGGAGGAGTGGGACTGATAGGCTCTTTCTCAAAGAGCCAGTGCAGGCAGAATAGCCAATTGGCCTCCTTCTGTGTGTTAATGATTCCATGATTTACATTGAAAGTGCCGCTCTCTGCTTGAAATCCAAGCAGCAGCTGTAACCACTTGGGTAAGTGGCCCACAGACTCCAGCATGGGCAGCAGCTGCAGTTCCTCACGAGACAGCCTTCCCACCTCATTTACATCGGAGTACTGCTGTTGCTGCTGCTGCAGCAGAGAGAAACCCCATCATCTCAGGCCCAAATGGAAACGATTTGGTAATTCCCCCCTCCAACCATCACGCCTGGAGATTGCACTGCTGAAAGTGACTCAGACTGATTTTGCACAAACTCAGGCAATCCGTGTTATGGATCAATCCATAGGCAGCTCGGTGGGTCAGTGGTTAGCACTGCTGCCTCACAGTGCCAGGGACCCCAGGTTTGATTCCACCCTTGGGTGACTGTGTGGAGATTGCACATTCTCCCCATGTCTTTGTGGGTTTCCTCCGGGTGCTCTGGTTTCCTCCCACAGTCCAAAGATGTGCAGGTTAGGTGGATTGGCCATGCCAAATTGCCTAGAGTGTCCAGGGATGTGCAGGCTAGGTGGATTGGCCATGGGAAATATGGAGCTGTGGGGATAGGTTGGGGGTGAGTTTGGGTTGGATGGTTTTTGGAGGGTCAGTGCAGACTTGATGGGCCAAACGGCCTCTTTTCGCAATGTAGGGATTCTATTTTTCTGTCCTTCACTTGTGCAGGAGAAATCACCTGCTGTGATAAGGAGAGTTTCATTCATGAGTTCCAATTATGTCATTTGTTTACTCTTTTTTTCCAAAAATGGAATGTTTTGGAATTCTCTTCCTGAGGAAATAGTGGAAGCCGAGACCAGGAGTACTTTAACGTGGAGACAGATTCTTACTAAGTGCAGGGGTGAAAGGTTATGGAACAGAGGGGAATGTGGTTTTGAAGTTACAGTCAGATCAGCCAAGAGCTTACTGAATGGTCCAATCCTGGCACCTTGTTCATTGCCATTTGTCAACGATTTGAACTGGTGTGGTTTTCCTGAGTAAAGTGGATGTTTTCCTGACAATCCTATAACAACCTTCCTCCAAATGCTGCCAGCCGACAATATATGAACAGCAACCGCGCAAAATAAAAACTTGCATTCACTGGGACCTCTTTCACATTCCCAGCACGTTCCAAAGTGCTCTGCAGCCCATGAATTACTTTGGAAGGGCAGTCACTGTTGTTACATAGTGAGGTGGTTGTCGACCAAGGCACAGCAAGATGCCACAAACAGCAGCAACTGGCTCATTTTGTTTTTGGAATAATGAGCCAACTGACTAATTTTTTGAATTGTACCAGGAGAACTTGTTTTTTCAACACCCATCAAGTGGACAGACTCAGTGTGGGAGACTGCATGTGTGGTGACACAGCACTCCCTTGGAACTGCGCAGAGGTGTCAGTGTGCACTGAATGCACCAACCCTGCTGTGAACCCACAGCCTTGTGTCGCAGCAGCACCACTTTGCAAATATCCATTTTATTCTTCTGGAGTAATTAATCCCCAATGCTGCAGCCAGAACGCTTAAGGAACGAGAATGGTTTGGTTTACAGGATGTGCAATAAGCTGGCATTGGAGATGAGCAATCTTGATACAGATTAGCACAGTCATAACACTGACCGTCTTTATTTATTGCATAGCATTAACTAAGTAAAACTCAGCAATTTTCTGGTGCTAGCTGTGGTTCACTGGAAGCTTTAGGGTCAGAAAGTTATGGGTTGAAATCCCACACCAGGGATTGGTTCTTCAGTGCTTTATTGAGGAAGCTCTGCTCTTCAGATATGCCATCTTTCCAATTAGATGTTTAATTGAGACAGCTGCTCGGTTGCATGGAACTGGATTATTTTTAATAGAAGTTGTGAGGTTCTCCTCAGTGCCAATCAAATATTTATAATTCTGCCAAAGCTTAACAACTAATTATCTGTCCATTATCATCGATAATGTAGGAGTTCGTATGTAAAATTACAAAAATGGTCACATTTCAAAAACTGCTACTTTTGATCAGCTGTAAAGCACTGTGCATGTCCCAAGTCATGAGAGGCACTATATCAATGCAAGTGCATCTTTTAGGAGAGGGAAGCGTAGCTCAGAACGTCCAACCACTTTACAAAGAGGTTTTGACGGTGTCCTGGAACTGCTGCTTGGATTCAGAATAACAGCGATATTGGGGGAGAAAGAAAAACAAGCTGGTGGCTAGAAACCAAACAATGATTGAAGGGAGAAGACTAAAGTGTGATGTTTGTGAAGTTACTGCATTCAATGTAAACCACAACAGAGAATGAGGCTTGCAGATAATATTCAACATTTTCCCAACTGTACAGAGGGTATTTCGTCTCCTCCACCCTTCCCTGAAGGAAAATAAATTAATGACATCCAATTCACATCCCCCACTTATGCTGCATCAAGAGAGAAAGAAATAAAAAAAAGACTGACTGTATGCATGTTTTGGGGTACGAAAACTTCTTTTGTTCCAATTTCGCCACTGTTCTTGGTTCCCCAATGACCACTTACAGCCAGGTACTGTGGTCCCAGGGCACCCAGGCCAGTCAGGTTTCCCCAGGTCGCTGTGTTGAGCTGTTGCATCTGCTGGGCCAGCTGCTGCTGCAGGCGCCTCTGCTCCTTATCCTTCTGAGTGTCCGCAAACTTCACCACGATTGGCGATGAGCAGCCCTGTCGCAGACAGAGGCACACGGTTAGGATAAAGAGATGAGGCAACAGACTGTGTTTGAATGCATCACTCATTCCTTTCTGCTGCCTCTTCTATTAAAGAACCCTCTGCTTCTCTCTCTGTCACTCCTTCTCCCAACTTACTTATCTACTAACTGAGTCTACTCTACCCAGCGTGTTTTTAATACTTCTGTAATTATATAAACATATAAGACATTAGTTTCAGACCCAAGTTTCTCATCCTGACTCCATGTGAAATTCTACCATGTTATGATCACTCTTTCCTTGACGATTCTTTGCTATAACATCACTATTAACCCTTTATCCTTACACAGTACTAGGTTTAAAACAGCCTGTTCCATACTTGGTACTATAATACACTTACGATTTCTTGCCACAGCTATAAGCAACCTTTGGCTAACATATCTCGAAGTTTTTCCATTGCCAATACCCCAGGTTAGGCAATTGAGAGTACATTGGGTTTCAACAGTAAGTTCCATCACCGAAATCCAAGCATCAACACTTTCTAATAAAACTCAATGGACGGTAATCAGCAGCAGGCACTTTGGATGAAATCCACCCTTTGCTGTCACCTGTTCAATCCAGTTTTTACAAAATCTACGAAACATTATACAGAATTAAAAGGTTTAATTTTTTTTCTCCATTGTTGTCCTTATTTATAAAATACAATTACTTGTCAAATAGAGTTAGAAATGTAATTAGTAAGAATTCTAATACATACTCTAAAAGAGACAAGGACTTTCAAATTAAATCTTCAAAATAGGTTACCTACTCGCTTATAAGTTCTTTCAAAATGGTGCCCTGTTCAAAACGTTAACAGTTACAACTTTATTTATCTAGCAAATGCAAATGAGCTTTGTCAGTAGGTAACCTCCGCATTTGCTGAGTTCAAACAGAGCTTACTGAAATATTTACCTGATGCTGATAGTTACAGATTCCCACTGCCCACCACGGTTTGAGGGAAGTCATACATTCAAACTATATCCCCAGTCAAATATGTCTTCATCGAAAACCTTTCTTCCCAGCATTATTCCCTTTTTGAAAGAATCTTTAAAATAACTCCAACTGTTTCTACTGTCCTGATAGTGTCACAGCTCACTAAGCAACAACACCCCCGAAATTGGGTGCCATGCTGGCTCGGTGGTTAGCACTGCTGCCTCACAGCGTCAAGGACCCAGGTTTGATTCCACCTTAGGGCTGTGTAGAGTTTGCACATTCTCCCCTTGTCTGTGTGGGTTTCCTCTGGGTGCTCCGGTTTCCTCCCACAGTCCGAAGTTGCGCAGGTCAGGTGGATTGGCCATGTTAAATTGCCCTTAGTGTCCAGGGGTAGACAGATTTGGTGGATTAGCATGGGAACTAGAGGGTTACAGGGATGGGGTGGGTCCGGGTGGGATGTTCTTTGGAGGGTTGGTGTGGAGTCAATGGGTTGAATGTCCTACTTCCACACTGTGGGGATTCTATAAAGTCCCTACATTTGAGTGGTGGTTGGTTCATGTTTGACCCCAATGAGTACTTAGTAAATCATGGTGGACATCCTAAACTCATCCTACTGTAAAGAGACACAAATTTTCCATTGGGGTAATAGGATTATCATCCATATGTGCAGCAGAGACTGATCATTACAGCCCATTAGTCACAAGAACCTGAGAAAATTTCAACCCTGCCACCTGCCTGCCTGCCTATACAGTATTTTGCATCAGAGTGTAGCAGCTAAGCCCAAACCTCTCAGTGACTGGTTGCCTTCCTAAATGTAAAAGTGTATGATGTACAAGGACAGAGGTCAACTATTCAGAGGCATCAAAACCTCCTTCCCTTAGGTAGGCAAATATCTCGGGGTCTGGATCCCAAATGTTGCAACCTCGAGCATCAACTCTTCAAATTCATCTGAATCCTGAAGCAAACTGGCATTTGACAAGATGTAGAACATGTAAAGCTGTTCACTGGACAGCAAGGCCACTCTTCCAGAAACGGTAACCGTTTTACTTCTGCCGGGTAAGATGCAAGATCCTTAAAAGAACAGGGAGAGTGTGGAGTGGGAACTGATTCTCCCCCCACATCATTGTGATTGTTTCTAGGCCTGCCATAGGAAGCTTTCGGGAATTCTAGGTCACCATCTAAAACGGATCCTTCAGAAGTATTAACCAGGGAAAAGGAACCCGTGGATAACAGCACTGACCCGACATTCAGCCCTGACATGTTGCCATAGACTATTAATCAGACGCAATCAGACATGTGATACATGGGCCAGAAAATCCTCTCCTTTCGAGTTAAGTGATTGAAGACCCTTCAAACAGCTCAGGGCTTCATTCAGACCGATTATCTTATTCTACTTAACCTTTTACAAAAGCAAAGAGTCAAGAAGCAACCATGTGAACAGGAAAATAATCCTATCAGCCTCTGGGACAATAACATCTAAGTCCATAACTGTCACCATGGCAAACAGATGACCCATGAGTTCCAAAAAGAGAACTTCCAAAAATGTCCTTTAAATAAATATTTCTTAAATTTAAGAATATTAGAACATGGCGGCTGTGGAGAGAGAAACAGAGTGAATGCGTTAATAGAGTTAATCAAAAATCAAGTTTACAGCCTCTTCAGAATTTCTTCCTAATTCTGCAGTCATAACAGACTCGAAATGTTAACTCTGTTTTTCTCTCTCCACAGGTGCTGCTGGACCTGTTGAGTTTCTCCACCATTCTCTGTTTGTTTCAGATTTCCAGCATCCGCAGTGTTTAGCCTGTATTAGAATGACATTACCTCTGATGTCTTTTGACTACTGTGACCCCTTTATGGAGCTAATTAAATATAAAATGAAGCTCTAAGAGGCTGCATTAAAGCCTGCTTACAAAACAGGTTTCATTTTAAAAGGTGACTGAGAACAATTTGCATAAAACACATTAAAATGTTTGCAAGCATATTAAATACAAACAAGAGAAAATGGGGACTAATGCTTCCTTATCAACATAATGGTATTGCTTTTAGAAACAGTAGCAAATTAAACTGACTTTCAGTATCTACTTAGTAAAATAGATCAGTAATCAACAAATCCCATGTTTAAGAAAATATCCCGCTTCATTACACACACATCTAACAGCCACATCTGGTGGCTAAATGGTCAGCGGTGATTGGAGCTTAATGCAAAGTGGGAACCTAATTCTCTCTGTCCATTATGTTTATTATAAACAAATGGGTTAATGGCAACTTTTAAATTCACCAGCACTAATTTGGTACCAAGGTGTTAACTGTACAAGAGCCTCCCAAACACCCAATTTAATAGCGGACATGTATGATAATGGGTCCTAGCCTGATTCAGAGTTCCTGGTTATAGATACTGTGACAATACTATGGCTTTAAGAGGTGGATTTTGTCCCTTTTCCTTTCTGAAGCGAGGTTAAGACAGAGGTGTTGAGTGGCTTGTTCTAAACTAATAAAGTAAACAGCTTGTGAGGCCTTGGGTCTTTTTTGTTTTTAGAAGTTGGAACAATGGAAGCATCCTGAATGGGTGGAGTCAGACTCCCACAAAGCTAGGGTTTTAATTTCATCATCATAAAATCCCCACAGAGTGGAAGCAGGTCCTTCAGCCCAACAAGTCCACACCGACCCTCCAAAGAGCATCCCACCCAGACACATCCCCCTACCCTATCCCTGTAACCCTGCATTTCCCATAGCTAATGCACCCATCCAACACATCCCTTACTGAATTCTTTGAGAATGTAACAAAACATGTTGATGAAGGTAGAGCAGTCAATGTGGTGTACATGAATTTTTGCAAGGCGTTTGATAAGGTTCCCCATGGTAGGTTCATTCAGAAAGGAAGGAGGCATGGGATACAAGAAAACCTTTCTGTTTGCATACAGAAACAGCGGGCCTACAGAAGACAGAGGATGGTGGTAGATAGAAAGTATTCAGCCAGAGCTCAGTGACTCATGGTGCTCCTCAGGGATCAGTTCTGGGACCTCTGCTCTTTGTGATTTTTATAAATGACCTGGAAGGGTGGGTTACTAAGTTTGCCGATGACACAATGACATGATGGTTGGTGGAGAGGTAGATAGTGTGGAGGGCTGTTGTAGGTTGCAATGAGACATTGCCAGGATGCAGAATGGGGCTGAGAAGTGGCAGATCGCGTTCAACCTGGAAAAGTGTGAAGTCATTCATTTTGGAAGGTTGGATTTGAATGCCAAATACAGGGTGAAAGGCAGGATTCTTAGCGGTGTGCAGGAACAGAGGGGCCTTGGGGTCCATGTCCATAGATACCTCAAAATTGCCGCCCTGGTTTATAGGGTTGTTAAGAACGTGTATGGTGTGTTGACTTTCATTAGCAGGGGGATTGAGTTTAAGAGGCATGAGGTTGCGCTGCAGTTCCACAGACTCCTGGTTAGACTTGGAATATTGTGTTCAGTTCTGGTTGCATCATTGTAGGAAAGATGTGGAACTTTACAGAGGGTGCAGAGGAGATTTACCAGGATGCTGCCTGGACTGGAGGGCATGTTTTATGAAGAGAGGTTGATAGAGCTAGGGCTTTTCTCACTGGAGTGAAGAAGGATGAGAGGTGGCTTGCTAAAGGCGTACAAGATGTCGAGAGGCATTGATAGAATGGATAGTCAGAGACATTTCCCAGGGCGGAAATGTCTATCATGAGCTGACTTAATGTTAAGGTAATCAGAGTTTAGGGGAGATGTCAGAGATGGTTCTTTACACAGAGTGGTGGGTGCATGGAAAGCACTGCCAGCAGTGGTAGTGAAGTCAGAGACATTAGGACATTTAAGTGACTCTAGGATAGGCACATGGATGATAATACAATGACAGGTATGTAGATTAGTCTGATCTTAGAGTAAGATAAAAGGCAGGTATAACATCGAGGGCTGAAGGGCCTGTACTGTGCTACGTTCTATGTATGTGCAATTTAGCATTGCCAATCCACCTAACCTGTACATCTTGGGACTGTGGGAGGAAACCAGAAAACCCAATGGAACCCCATGCAGACACAGGTAGAATTTGCAAACTCCACACAGACAGTTGCCCAAGTTTGGAATCAAACCCGGGTCCCTGCTTTCAGTTGGCGTTGAGGTTTGGAAGCTGCCATATGTCTCTCCTTGCTACATCAAAAACATTTGAGTTCTCTCCTGCCTTGACTGCAGAAACATTGTCTGTGAGATCATTTATTTTACTGAATTTGCCTTTGCCAAGGGTGTGTTTCGGGGATGTTACTACATTGGAACAGTTACTGTTAAGTAGTTAAGTAATCTGTTATTCTATTATGTTTTCAAATAGAGTTGTTATACAAAATTTTCTTTCTTTTATTTGTAGTTTAATTAAAAAATAAGAATAAAATGTCTTTGTTTAAAGCTGAGGAGTGTAACCAATTGAATTACATTGGGAATACGGCACTTTACACTTGCCTTTAAATAAGAAAATGTTAGGGTCAAGTCATTCACCTTGATATATCTGAAGGGGGGTTGCTATGGTCTATACCAATGTTAAAGAGGGTGGGCCTTGTGTCAGTACCCAGGGCAGGGAGGCTGCCTGATTGGGGAGGTAGGCTGGAAGCAGACGGTACAGCAGAAGGTGCAGGTAAAGGTGGAAAGTGCTGTGCTATTGGCGGCCCGCTCCCCTGAAGGGACTTTACATGTGGCTGCTGTAGGCAAACCTAGAATGGCATGGTGGCTCAGTGGTTAGCACCGCTGCCTCACAACACCAGGGTTCCAGGTTCGATTCCCGCCTCAGGCTGTATTGAGTTTACACATTCTCCCCGTGTCTGCATAGGTTTCCTCCCAAGTCCAAAGATGTGCAGGTCAGGTGAATTGGCCATGCTAAATTGCCCATAGTGTTAGGTGTATTAGTTAGAGGGAAATGGGTCTGGGTGGGTTACTCTTCAGGGGGTCGGTGTGGATTTGTTGGGCCGAAGGGCTTATTTCCAAACTGTAGGGAATCTAATCTTATCAACATGCTCAGAGTATCATGAAGATAACAGCCTAGCACATTGGAGGGGCACCAAAGGTGGCACTTGTGGGAATGCTGCGACTGACATGAACTTGTCAAAGCCAGCGGTAATCTTTGCATCAGCTGGAGAAGAAACAGGTGTAGGAGAGACCGGCTCCTTTATCTGTAAGACTCTCAGTTCAGCGTTAGTGGGTCAGGGGTCCCTAAGATCAGTATCAAAGGGAATGGGATGTGTGACAGATTAGGAGGAAGGTTTCCCACCATAATCAGATCCTGTGTAATTTAAGATTTTAGCTGTTGCAATAGTGCCCGAATTGACCCAAGGCCATGACTTGTGATCAAGGTCTTTACAGAAGCAATCTGTAAAGCTCGTTGGAATTGGAAAATGGAACTTTCTCGATCTGAATCCTGTCCCCATCCAAAGATAATCACTCCCTAACCGCTGCTTCCTCCAAGGGATTCCTCCTGACATTCAGGGTAAGAAACTAATTCCAAAGCCTTGGCTTGTATCTGGATCTTGCAGGCTCAGTTTGTTCAGGGAGGATATTCCTAAATCATAGTGACTCCTTCTCCACCTTCACTGACCTCCTAACCACTTTTGAATTTGCATAGAACCACATCCCTCATCAGGGAGAACTGGTGGGGGAGGGGGACCACAACAGGATGAAAAATAAAGACAGAGCACTGCAAGGACAGCTATTTATTTCTGCATTAATCACCAGGATAAGACACTGCCCTGCTTTCTGATCTCATTCATTCATTACATTTCTCAGAGTCATAGAGGTGTACTGCACGGAAACAGACCCTTCGGTCCAACCCGTCCATACCAACCAGATATCCTAACCCAATCTAGTCCCACCTGCCAGCGCCTGGCCCATATCCCTCCAAACCCTTCCTCTTCATATACCCATCCAGATGCCTTTTAAATAATGCAATTGTACTAGACTCCACAACTTCCTCTGGCAGCTCATCCATACATGTACCATCCTCTGCGTGAAAAAGTTGCCCTTAGGGCCCTTTTATATCTTTCCCATATCACCCTAGTTCTGGACTCCCCCACCCCAAGGAAGAGACTTTGTCCCTTTATCCTATCTATGCCCCTCATGATTTTATAAACCTCTCTAAGGTCACCCCTTAGCCTCCAATGCTCCAGGGAAAACAGCCCCAGCCTATTCAACCTCTTCCTGTAGCTCAAACCCTCCAACCCCCCAACCCCAGCAATGTCATTGTAAATCCTTTCTGAACCTTTTCAAGTTTCACAACATATTTCTGATAGGAAGGAGACCAGAATTGCACGCAATATTTCAACAGTGGCCTAACCAATGTCCTGTACAGCCGCAACATGAACTCCCAACTCCTGTACTCAATACTCTGACCAATAAAGAAAAGCATACCAAACACCTTCTTCACTATCCTATCTACCTGTGACTCCACTTTCAAGGAGCTATGAACAAAGGTCTCTTTGTTCAGCAACACTCCATAGGACCTTACCATTAAGTCTATAAGACCTGCTAAGATTTACAAATAGCCATTTGGTCAATTATGACTGCTTCTCTTTCTTTTTACAGACCATTCTCTCCATGACACTTTGTTTCTCCCCATATCATTTCCAATTTTATCCTTCTATTAGCAGATCTCCCATGGTATTGCTCACTGACTGCTCAAGTTCTCAAGAACCAGACCCTGGTAACATACAAACTGTTGAGACCAATCAGAGGGCAGCTTGTAAACTTCAGGGAGTGGGTTTACTCTTTATTCAAGATTGTCATGCATTTGTAACATTGTGTGATGTTCAGCGGGACAGATCCACAGGGTTCTTTTGCAAAGAAAATAATCAGACAACATTGAGCCAATTCCAACAGTAATTGTCAAAGTTTCTGATGCATCAATATTGCCCTGTTTATACAGAGGCACATATCATTCAGCAGTGAGGGAAAGTGAATGCACAACATTCTTCAAAGGAACACCATTTCACCCATCCACCTGAGGACTTCCATTGCTGAAAGACATGCGGAGATCAGAAATGTTGGAAGTAATCTTGCCAGGTTTTGAAAAGCCACTTGCCTGGCCAGTTGGAAATCTTCCAGGGAGGATGAGCTCAGTATCAGAATAATTACTCCCCTCACTCATCTCTTTGGGAATTCCAAGCCTCTCAGGCTCCAACTTCTGCTTTCTAGCCACATGTCCCTGCCACCATCCACCTGGTCAACTCTGAGATGGTCATTTGGCTTGTTGGCCACAGATCTCCCATCCTCACCTGCCTCCATCCCTGTGTCTTCAGGTTGTCCTCAGAGGGCTAGTTTTGCTCAGGGGTCTATGCTTGTTGGAAGACAGTTAATGGTCAACAACATTACTGTGGGTCATATGTCGGGCAGCTCAGATAAGGACAACACATTTTCTGCCCTAAGGGGCATTAGTGAGCCAGATACGTTTTTCCTGATAATCAACAAAGGGTTCACGGTCATCATTAGATTCTCAATTCCAAATTTTCTGCTGTGCCGGGATTTGAACCCAGATCTCCGGATGACCAGCCCAGCAATAATAACATTGAGGCCACTACCTTCCCTTATTGATACTTGTATATGAAATAATCTCATTGGGTGGCAGAGCAGACTTGATCAGCCAAATATCCTACTTCTGCTCCTATTGTCTTATGGTCTAAGCGTTTATCACATAAAAATACTGAAGGATAATATTATTTAATGGATAGCATGCTTTCCATACATGTAGCTCACAGGGACATTATTTGCTCTGGTCTGAACCTGCTGGAATGTTGCTTGTGTAAATGGGAGCAATGTTCTCTCCTCTGTTACCATTCCTCCTACCCTCCCTTTTTCTCTCTCTCTCTCTCTCTCTCTACTACAAAACTCTAACAGCAAGAACGTGGATACATATCATCCTCTGCCTTTCCTCTCTACCCCCTAAATTCATACTGGAACCTACTGGACAACAGCTTTTTGCCCCACTGTCTGAACTCTGATGCCCTCAATGCTCTTTCGTCCTGAAGGCACCAATGCCATTGGCACTCGCTTGTTTTCAACACTTTGTCCCAAGTGGCCTTCTATTATGTAAGAGACAATTAGAGACAATTATTGAGACAACCAGCATTTCTGAAACCAATTGTCTCTTTTCTTTTGAGACTTAACGTGAGAGGAGATAGATTTAAAAGGGACAATTTTTTCACGCAGAGGATGGTACCAGAGAAAATGGTGGAGGCTGGTACAATTATTACATTTAAAAGACATCTGGGTGGGTACATGAATAGGAAGGGTTGAGGAGGATATGGGCCAAATGCTGGCAAACGGGACTAGACTTATTTAGGCGATCTGGTCAGCATGGATGAGTTGAAGTGAAGGTTCTGTTTCCCTTCTCTATATATTGTATATATACTTTCTAGAGCCCTCAGGTCGTAATGTCACTACCCCGGACCAGGAGGCCCAGGTTCAAGTCTTCCATGCACCAGATGTGTGTAATAAAATCTCTGCACGTATTGATTTGAAAATAACTTGACACCTGGGGAAATTTAATTTGAGGGCCCTCTTGTGGCACAGTGGTCATGTGCACATCTGCACCAGGTGTACTGAATTCAAGTCCCACCCATTCCAGAGGTGTGTAATAACATCTCTGAACAGGATGGTTTAAAAAAAAAGGTTAAATTAAAAACAAGTACACTTTCTGGTAGACAGGACTGCACAGATGAAGAAACAGGAACCATGGGCCATTGATCCTCAGTCCATAGCAGCTTGGGCCCAAAACAAGTTAGGTAAAAACAATGACTTCGGATGCTCGAAACCAGATTCTGGATTAGTGGTGGTGGAAGAGCACAGCTGTTCAGGCAGCATCCGAGGAGCAGTAAAATCGACATTTTGGGCAAAATCTCTTCATCAGGAATACTGTAGGGGCTTTTGCCCAAAACATCGATTTTACTGCTCCTTGGAAGTTGCCTGAACTGCTGTGCTCTTCCAGCACCACTAATCCAGAACCCAAAACAAGTTAAATTGATCCAGTCTGTGGATTGCCCCAGTGCACCCTCTGAGCTGAATGGCTCACTTAAATGTCACAGTAAACAGAATTCAAACTGAAGCCCTCAAGAACAAGTTTCAACCTTGCACAACATCAGCTCCAATGTTGGGGTCTTTTGTTCCTTACAGAATATAAAGCATTCTCAAAGTTAACGTGGTAATATTACTACTTCGGAGGTGAGAGAATTTTGATAAGGAATGTTTCTGATAAAAGATACTTGGCAAAAGTCATTACTTCATTTCTCTTTTTACGAAATATGGTGTAAGAAAAAGTGTTGACAGAGGATTCAATTTCTGCTATATTTTGGGCCAAATAATAACTGACATCTTCTTCAAAGAGAAGATAAAAAAACACAAAAGCATGTAATATTTTAATAAAAGACTTTGAAAATCTGCATGGAAGCAGAGTTTGCAGCTTGTTGGGGGATCTTTTAGCACTGACAGGAACTCAGTGAAGAACACTCACTTGTTAACATTTGGAAATGGGGACATCTCTGGGCACTGCTCATTTTGACCCTCTCCTGAAATTAATGTAACAGTGATAGTTGTTGATATAACAGAGCCAGGGTGATCTGACAAAGTGTCTTATTAGCTTAACAAATGACTTCTGAAGAGGAGTCACATTGGACCCAAAGTGCTATCTCTGTTTCTCTTCCCTCCTACAGTCTCTGCATTAATGCATTTATGAATATAAACTAGAAGTCCGAGTTTAATGGGAACCATGTCAATCATAAAGGTGTGTTCTTTAGTTTGAATTTCTGGTTGTTTCCTTCATTTACCCTGATGTACCTGTATCTCTTGCAGGCAGAGCTCTAGCATGGCAACGCAGTTGGAGGCCAGTTGGCCAGTCATGTCCATGCCAGCTCTCTGGACGAGCAACTTGTCTACATCCTCTCCCCACTGGCCTATCGCTCTGCAAATACTCTCTCTTCAAATAATGATCCAATTCTCTTTGAAACTGCATCCACAGCATTCTCAGGCAGAGCACATTACAGCTGAGTCAGCAAGTTTTGCCTCGTGTTGCTATTGATTCTGCGCTCAAACTTAAGCCCATGAACTCTGCCAATGGAACAGTCTCTAGTTATTCAGTCGAGACAGTAGCTGGGGTAGAGGGGAAGGATTTAGTGTCAAACTTCTTAGTACCATCTAGTGACTAGCTGCACAATGGCATGTGGGCAGGTATCCAGACCTCTAGTGTTTGACCATACTCTGTTTGCTGGGAAGTTGACAAATGCTCAGATGTTGGGAACCCCCTGCTTCTGATCAATGGGAAATGTATGAGCTGGGTTTCCCATGTTATTGCTGATTACTGGGTGGAGTCAGCTTAATGGGAATGGGCAAAGTAATTTTAAAAAGTCTCATAACACCAGGTTATAGTCCAACAGGTTTATCTGGAGGTTCAACTTTGTATGTGCAAACAAACCTTTTGGACTATAACCTGGTGTTGTGTGATTTTTAAACTTTGTCCACCCCAGTCCAACACCGGCATCTCCATATAATGGGAACGCACCCAAGGATCTGGGGTGAAACTTACATGGAAAAATTGCAGAAGCTGAGATTATTCACCTTAGAGAAGGTTGGAAGGAGATTTGATTAGTTGTCAAAATCATGAGGGATCAAGGCAGTAGATAGGGAGAAACTATTCCTACGGGTGCAATAGGAGCAAGAAGACACAGGCTTAAAGGCCTTACAAAAGAATCCAAAGGGTGGCAAGGCAAGTTCTCCCCCAGCTGAAACAGGGCCCTGACATCACTTGAGCGCGAAGGAGCATGTGATTTAAATTTCTACTTCTATTACATGAGTATTGTCAGGATCAGGGTGCACTCTGACAGTAAAGAGATTCAATTGTAACAAGAAACTGGACAGGCACCCGAATGGGGAACAACAAAAGTACATGAGCTGCAAGGCGAGGGTTGGCGGGAGTGGAACCAGCTAAGGGTCTCTTGCAGAGACAGCCAGCATGAACTCAAGAGGCTGAATAGCCTCCATCAGTCCTGCAGCCACTTGGTGGTCTGTCATGTAAAAGACTCATTAATCATCTTTTCTTCTCTCCTGCAATGACTCCTGGACTCCACTTCTGAATTACTGGAGGTCTGACCTCACTGCATGGGGAGTGAACACAGAAGTGGGCTTGCAGGCTGTCAGTCAGTGTCAATGCCTCATTCAGAAAATAAAAACTTCTGCTGTCTTCCAGGATTCCTTGCCTCCTCTCCTGACGATGCTGACTCAGTCTGGGCTGACTTTCGACAGGCAATATTTATCGAATATCTCAAACTAAGTGTTGGCCCTCTACACCTGGGCCCCACCTGTGAGAGCAGCACAGAATTTAAACATAGGATGGAGGAAATACCAGGCACACACTACACAGTAGGGAGAGGGGGAGGGGTGTGTGCGCGTGCGTGTGGACATGTGCGTGTGCGTGCGTGTGTGAGGGTGTGTATGTGAGAGGGTGCGTGTGTGAGAGAGACAGAGCAAGCGAGAGACAGGGTAGCGATTAGCATCTATTTCCCACCCCTGCCTACGCCAATGACACTGACATTTATTTCTAGCACTTACACTGCACAAGGTTGTGACAGAATGCTATAAGTTGGTGCAGTCAGTTTATTATTAAATGATTTAGATAAGGTAAAAGCTGAATGGAATGGTGTTAGCATGAAGCAGGCTATGACCAAGTTTTCACACATTTAAAAAAGAACACATTGATTGGAAGGAAAGTCTGCATACAGCTGATAAAAAAAAACATTCGGAATAATCTAGCAGGCAGGAGAAAACAAATTCAGGCCCCACATTTTTTATCCCGGTTCCCATCAACCTTGTGGAAAACAGCTTTTGGGGAGGTGAGCAAATGTTATGAGAACCACTTTGATCTCACAGCCTTTTAAACAGGTCTGAATATGAATGATAGGTGACCCAACTTTGCTGACTCCTTTCTAAAATGTGCTGATAAAGACATCACTAAGTTGGTTCAGTGTCGCATTTTGTTGGGGAATGAGTTACTATATTAAAGTCACGACACAAATGCAACTTTAACCTGTTGATCTTCTACTTTAGTTTGAGATCTGAATGGAAGGGGGAAAGAGAGGAGAGACATGATGCTGTAACCCATCTGGCTGTGGGTAAATCAAATGCTTCTTTTTCAACTTTGGAGGAACTCGAACCTGAGGAAAGTCCCCTCAACTGTCTGCACCAGAGCTTTATACTTGAGACATGTATTGTAAGTAATAACTTGGTAAGCAGTGCCAATTACTGTATTGAAATAAATTGTAATATAATTTAATCTGCAGTGTACTTATACATATTTATAAAGTATTCTTTTGAAAAAAATGATAGGACAAATGACCTCTTGTTGTTTGCAACTATTTAAAAAATGAATTGATTAATTCCGTCCATGTGCAACGTGATAACACCGTTGTTATTAGCAGCTTGAACCAGATGCCTTAACAACCATTAAAAAGCAGAGAAAAAGAACAGACTTCATAGCTCATATCGGAATATACAGGGAGAAGAGGGTGGGGGAAAAAACGAGTACAGAGAAACGTAACCACCACAAAAGATTAAACAACACATGGATGAGAAAGAAGTTAATTTAGCTTTTGATGCCAATTCCCTGTTAAGCGGAGGTTTGGTCCAAAAAAAACACAGCAAAAACAAATTAAAACATGTTTAACCTTTGGTCTCTTAGTAGGACATTGCTGATTTCAACATCTGCTTTGCGATTAAGTTAAGTACCACAGCCACCACTGAGCAATTAGAGAGGTCAATCTTATTTTTAATGAGTGCAACAAGTTGTTAGTTGATGAATTTAATGCGCTACATTCTTTAGGACCTGTGGTTAAACAGTGTTTGAAGACATATGCAGATTGTTATAAAGCTGTAATTTCCAGGAAGTTACCTTCTCCCAACACATTCCACCCTGGTTAAAGCTGCAGTATATTTTCTTGCAAGCCCCATTATATTGTGAGCAGTAGGTTTCCTTTTGAAAAGGCTAATAAATTCAGTTACTAATTTGAGCCTGCATTGCACTAAATCACTTCCAAGTTCCTCCCAAGATATTTTCCCCCTGGGGTGATGGCAGCAATGACAGCAAGTGCTGGCAGGCTATTTGACTGCAAAGGCATCGCCATGGAGGCTAATCACATCCTCACCCCGCTATCCACACGCACACAACTTTTAGCAAATGAACTGGAATTGCATGAGAAAGAATGAAGTGGTCTTTTCAGACAGCCTTTCTGCTTCCAGAATCTGCCTCTGTGTGGGTGTCTGAGATGCTTGGCTCTGCAGGGTCTCTGACTGACTTCTGGTAACCAAGTGGTTTTGAGGGTGTGTTTAAGTTCCTTAATAGCAAAGTCCAAATGTGGGCACAGTGGTCAAGCCTCACTCAATCCCAAATTGCTCACGTCTCAGAGAAGGCTCTCTGTTGTCAAATGCAGAGTTGTGTTGCCTGGTCAATTTGTTCTACCCTCTGAACCCTGATTTGCTATAGCACTCCTCTGACTGAGTGCAACTGGCTCAATGCAGATGAGGGATCACCCCGTAGAATCTTGCTACACAGAAGGAGGCCACTTGATCCATTATATTTATGCGCCAGATCTTTGGAAACATTATCCATTTAGCTGGGTACAGTGAGTGATCCTGTCTCTGAGCAAGGAAAGCCTGGCGTCAAGTCCTGCCTCCTCCAAACTATCTGAACAATTTGACTGAAAACATTTACACTCCCTGTCCCCTCATTGCTCTTCCCCTCTGAGCACTTGCAAGTTTGCCTTGGGGAGAGATCTTTACGTGCAGTTCCACACTGGGAAGCAGGTCAACCGAGCTTCTCTGGCAACCCTCCACCTTTGGGGAACTAAAATTGTTGTTTATTTTCCCCCAGAAGAAAATGTTTCACCTCTTCACACAATGGTGAGCACATGTTGTGTGCGATCCATCTGGTGGGAATTCAGGAGGAGCTTTTGAGAATATTAGGGAGAACTTGTGAAATGCAGCCAAATGACCTTTTTGCATTATTGTAGCATTTTCAGCTGTCAAGATACACACACACACATACACACCAAAACTTGGAAAAAGCTACAACAGTTGGGAGCGAGAGATGACCTCCTTGCAACGGTATATACTGCAGCTTCACCACATTCTACAATATCCACAAAGAAACAAGTAAAGGGCAGACGATACAGTACCTCCATGGTCTGAGACTGGTGCATGGCTTTGATTGCATTCTGTGCCATTGCCCTTGTGGAAAACGTGACAAATGCACAGCCTGTGGGGACAAGGGGGACAGGGGAGCAGGAGAGACAAAAAAAAACAACAAGACAAGAGGATTGGACGCTTGTTAAACCAACACAACTCTACGAGAACGGCCACAAGACGACACTGTTCTCAGTAGTACATAAAAATACAACAGCTTTTTAACATTTCATTTTCACGTGGCATTTTTCTTTTAGCCAAGAGCAGTCAGAGCAAGCCATGCCTTCCCTCCCCTTGCTGTCGGCCCCGAAAGCACCTTGGTTAATGCACTCACGAGAGAAAGGAAAATAGGTCAACACACCATTTTACATACACAGCTGTCGCACTGGAAAGATGACATAGAACTCACTGTGCTGTACGATCTCAGTGCACATGGATCCCAGCTACTGCTGCTGTCTGCCGTGGTTTAAATGGACACGAATGTTGCTTCCATCGAGATTCTCAAACCACACTTCTACACGGAGTGGGCTGAGAGGGTCCAGGTGAGGAGGAAAGGGCTAACTGTACATTTTGTTTTGTGGGTAAATCTAAAATAACACGTATTGCTTCCCTGACTTAAGTAAATTTCATAAACTCAGTCCCTGCTTCCTTCTTTTCGTTTCAATTAGTATGTTTGCACAGTCACGTTTCTGATGGTGCGCTGTCTCAGGGCTGTAAGAGGTAAGGAACTGGTGGCATAGCCAAGATGCTTATAAGGTGAGGTTGGTAATAGAATGGAGCCAAAGTGATGTTTTCCTTCCAAAATTATATTTTGTCTGACCAGAGGCGTCTATGACACAGGGGAATGACAGACCCCTAAGGTTACAGGGCGCTGAGCTCACCTTTGACATCACATTGGAATTCAGAAAAAGCTTTGGTGAAATGAGTGGTCCCATATAATTGTACCAAATACCAACCTTTGCATTATCGTATTCCTCTCAGATTTGTACCATTTACAAAATCACATGGTTAGAAATTATCATTTTCATCAATGACCCATTTTGGAAGACACCATGAGGCAGATCTATATTGTATTTCGACTGTTCAGTTAGTTTTAAATTTCATTTTGATTCACCTCCCTAAATTGGACAGCTGTCATCCAATCCACCCTAAACAATGAGGAAAGAATCAAAACCCTTTGTGAAACTCCCCGGTTTATCAAACTACAGTGATCCCTGTCTGGCACCACACTGATTTCAACTATTTCATTGTCATTCTCAAATCCTCAGTCTTGCTGTTTTAACTTCCTTTAGCACCATCAAACCACCACCACCCCGATAACTGTGCTCCTCCAATCCTTGCCTCCTTCGTGTTCATTGAATTTCCTCGCTCTATCCTCACATGGGAAGTTATCTGTGGAATTCCCTCCCTGAACCTCACCACCTCTCCGTCCCTCTCTGTCTGCCTTCATGTTCTTCCCTAAACCTGCGTATTTGACTCTAACCTTTGTCAGTCTGTTCTGAGCTCTCCTTCCATGGCCCCCAGAATCATGTTTTGTTGCTGAGAAGCACCTTGGAATGTTTTATGATTCTGAAGCTACAATGTTGTAATATTACTGCCCATCGGCTTTTACTCTGACCAAGTTAGAGTAAGCCAGAGTTTTATGTGTGGCTCTGTGTGGCTGGTGGGTGGTTGGACGGGCAAGAGATCGAAAAATGTGGCACTGGAAAAGCACAGCAGGTAAGGCAGCATTTGAGAAGCAAGAGAGTCGACCCTTCTGGCATAAGCCCTTCATCAGGATGAAGAGCTTGTTCCTGATGAAGGGATTATGCCTGAAACATCAACTCTCCTGCTCCTCTGATGCTGCCTGACCTGCTGTGCTTTTTTACCGTCATAATTCTCGATTCTGATCTCCAGCATCTGTGGTCCTCTCTTTCTCTGGGTGGGCAAGAGATGACCTGCATGGGCTTTAGTTTCTTTTAAAATCTAGACGTCTAGGCTGCAAGCCCTCAATACTAGATGAGCGCAGGCCAGTCAGCAACTGAAAGAGAAAGGACAGGTTAACATTCAGATACAAATATTTGTCAACAAACTCTCAACTGGTATAAAAAAAACAACTTCTCATCTTTCAGTTGCAAACTGTCCTGCTGCACAATGCTAGCCTTTATTTCAGATTGGTTAACTTTTTGTGCTTGTATTTCCCATAATCACGATCCAGTCTCGGTGGCATAAGGGACTTCGGATGAGCTTCCCATCTCGACGGTCACGCATCCATCTGGAGCTTACAGTTGGTGTTGGGTGTGAGGGCTGAAAATTCATAACAACCCTGTTTCACTTGTGGTTCACTGCATCTGGAATTGGAAACTGTCACATTTCACGCAGTGGAAGCAGAGGGAATGTCGCCTCTTTCGGGGAAGAGAAATCTAGGGGTGGTCAATACAAGACAGTGGCAAAAGTGAGGACTGCCGACACTGGAAACCAGAGTCTAGATTAGAGTGGTGCTGGAAAAGCACAGCAGGTCAGGCAGCATTCCTGATGAAGGGCTTTTGCCTGAAATGCCGATTTTCCTGCTCCTCGGACCTGCTGTGCTTTTCCAGCACCACTCTAATCCAATACAAGACAGTGACCAAGAATTCTGGAACGCAACAGGGAATTCTGAAGTAACTTCTTTACCCAAAAAGTGGCGAACACATGGAACTGTCTACCACAGGGAGTGGCTGAAGTGAATAGTACTGTATGGATACACTTAATGGGAAGTCAGGCAGGCTTATGGGGGGGGGGGGGCATGGGGTGTGAAAGAAGGGGGAAAAGAGAGAGCGAGAGTTGAGTTAGATAAGGAAATCTGGGTGGACATTTCAGGGAAGCCCCAGCTGGTCAGGCTGAATGACCTTTCGCTGAACTATATTTTCATGTAAATCTATCTAGCTGTCTAATGTATGTAGAGAAGCTCATGTTTGTTCTTTAATAAACTGTAACAATTCTGAATCACAAAACTGAAGTTAATTTAATCCCATATTTCAAAGGGTCTTCATCTCTGGTTGCCAGAGGAAAGAAAATTTTGCAAATAACTGGAAAGTATACGTCTACTCGTACGGCAATACATATTTTCAAAGCCATAATCTCCCCTTTAGTGGCTGTAACAATACTTGAGATTTAAAGAGTCAGAGATTGGGAGAGAGAGAGAGAGAGAGAGAGAGAGAGAAAAAGGGAGAAAATAGGGAGAAGGCTGGGGAAGAGTTTAAACAACGGCGATGTGAGAGGCAGTGATGATGTAAACTCGGAGACAATTTCCAGTCGGCTTCTTTCGATTTGAAGCAATTGCGAAATGTTGTGACTTGGACATAATTGGTTGGCATTGATAGACAGACTGCTGGATACACAGAAAGCCCTTCTTTCATTTGGGAAATGGGTGCAGGGCGCATAGGCTGAACAATTCAACATGAAGCTGCTGCTTGTAGTTGAAGCTTTGGAAGAGACAAGACAGTGATTCTCACATGTGGACATGGAACCCAACCCACCCCCCTCTTTGAGCGATCCACCAGAAGTTAGCGTCAGACACAAGGAGCCATTCAGTGTCTTTACGATAGAGATAGATAGGTTCTTGATTAGTAAAGAGATCAAGGGTTATGGGAGCAGTCAGGAGACTGGAGTTGAGAAACACATCAGTGTCAAGATTAGAGTGGTGCTGGAAAAGCACAGCAGGTCAGGCAGCATCCGATGAGCAGGAAAATTGACGTTTCGGGCAAAAGCCCTTCATCAGGAAGGGCTTCCTGATGAAGGGCTTTTGCCTGAAACGTTGAATTTCCTTTTCCTCGGATGCTGCCTGACCTGCTGTGCTTTTCCAACACCACTCTAATATCTTGACTCTAATCTCCAGCATCTGCAGTACCCACTCCCGCCTTGAGAAACATATCAGTTATGATCGAATGACAGAGCTGACTTAATGGGCCAAATAACCTAATTCTGCTCCGATATTTGAAGGTCTTCCAGTTTTAACAGGGAAAATAAATTGAAATTTTTCATCTTTATTTTATTTCAGTGTCAAAAAAATCTCCATTTTTGAAGAAATGCCTAGTCCTTGTATATGCATGGGAGGACAGACTGACAGCACAACTTGCATCCCGTCTTTCAGAGTATATTTCAGACAAGGAGTAGTCGGGAATTGGAGATGCTTTAAAGTTGATCCCATCCAGCTTGCTTGTTCAAGCTACCTGCTGGCTTAAATCATATTTTAATATTTTTTTTCCCCTCTACACATGACCAAGTTTAAATTTACCGGCAAATTAATCTCACTTTGTATCAATTAAAAAAAGATACTACTGGACTCATTTAATTGTGTGTGGAAAAAAAATTTACAATTCTAGAAGCTTCCTAGTACCTGTGGCGAAATGTCTATAAAGTTACAACTTGTCAGTTTTATCTTCTTCTTGAGCTGCCTATGTTTCTCTAGACAACTGATAAATCGGTCTTGCCATGACTGGAAGGGTACACAGATAGGGCTAATATCAAGCCTGCCTTGTTAAATATTCAATGTTAGTTATCTTCTGGTTGACAAGTGAAGGCTAATGGAAACAGCCTTCTTCACTTAATTTTTTAAAATTTGCAATCTTGCATCATTTTCTGCATTTCCGCCAACTCAATAATAATATCTATGTTCGCAGTATGGCTTCAGAAAGTAATTTCCGACAGACATGATCAGAGGCAAGCACTTACCTCACTGTCAAAGAGCACACTTTCTCACACATCTATTACCTCTGCATCTAGACCAGCAGAACTCCATCCTTTACTCGAATGTTAAATTACCTCCATGTTTGTGGGTGGGAAGCAAAAAAAAAAGACAACATTGCACCATGCAGACCCATAAAACTTAAAGGAAAAGGGTAGACTTCCTACAGAATGGGTTTTGCTTTAAAAGGGTTGCTGTTACTTGATAATGCACAGCTGTACCCTGCTAAGGTCCACTTAACCAAAAGAGGTAACCGGTCTGTCGCTCTTCATCTGGTATTAATTATTGATTAAAGAGGCTCAGCGTTCTCAAGGTAATGACATAGCATTTCTGACAGAACAATGCTTATTCTAAACCTCAGTCAATGCCATTATTTTTCCTTTGGTTTAGTCCTCAATTATTTTACTCCCACCATTGACCCTTTAGAAGCCAGGAGTTGACTGCAATGACAGTTCCAGAGCTCGAGTGAATGAGATGGAGAGAAAGGGAACCAAAAACAGAAAATGCTGCAAGTATACATTGTAGAGAGTGAGTCCCTGCAGCATTTGTGGTGGACTGAAACATTCCTTTCCTCTCACAGTCCCTGATTCCCTTTCTACCGACCCTGGCAGGAGTCATAGGTCGGTGAGACATTTATTCCTGCTTACTCATCAAAGTTTACCCTTTGATCCCAAAACCCATAACAACATGAGTCATCAATAATATCAAGTCCAACCTCAACCCCGACCAGCCTCCTCAGGTCTCTTCCTCTTCTCCCATTTAACTCGGTCAAGTGCAAGTTGTTGTCAAGCTGTGATAGTCTAAGATTGACATTCCTCCTACTGATATGCCCTACATCAGACAAAATGAGGGCATAGGTGGGCACAATTTACACCCCTTAGGGGTTAGTTTGCAAAGTGGTTAGGCAAGGAAGCAGAGAACCTCCCAAAGAATCGTGCTCGACCCTCCTGGACATCTATTCGGCCTTCTACTTTCATGAGAAGATTCTGAAGTTGGTGGGATGGGTGAGTAAGGATTCCCCATGTATTGCTACATGCAAAGAATAGACACCTCCTAAAATATCTGTTTAATTTTCATACTCATGACAATCTCTTGACCTTGCTTGCTCTAATTGGGCTGTGTGTGTGTTCCGACAAATAGAGGGCAAGGAAATATTTTCAAGCCCCATGTTGCTGCTTTTGGAGGAGTCTCACTTCACCTGAGAGTATCTGCTGCTCTCTCTCATTCTATTTCATAAAAGGTCATTAACTGGGGCAGCAAAGAGGTGAGACAATGATAAAAAGGATGAAAACTTTGTGAAAAAAAAAACTATTCAGCAAACCATTTCTCTCTTGGTTACAAGCATGTGATGCAACAGTGTAAATCTCTTTCAATCCCAAACACATGGGCACAATCCTCCTGATACTATGTTGACTGAATCCCCTCTGCAAATTATAAAGTAGATTCCTAGCTGCCTTTTGCGTAGTCAGTGCCACTTCAGGAATGTTATTTTCTCTGTGTGATCTCAAAAGCAGTAGCATGATTAGGTGACTATAACTATTCCTGTTTCTTCTGTTGTGTGTGTTTGTTGTAAGCTTGTGTCCTTTTTTTATGAGGGGGATGGCACGGTATGGAAGACAGAGAAAGCAATTACATATGGATCCATTTTCTTAACAGTCATAGCTTTCCTCAAATTCACAGGAGTATTTGCAAATTGATCTCATTCTTAACCTAAGTCTCAAATACCCTTTATGACTCTGATAATTGCTACTATAAATCTCAGATGGTGACAAGATTGGAGGTTACTAACCATGTCACATTTGTGGAACTGGAATAGGACTAAAATCACTTGGTAATGTGTGTAACTCAAAATTTATTATGTTCTGGTTGACTTTTGAAGTGGCTCTTCTGGAATTGCCATGACAAATGTCAAGGTTTAACGATAATAAAACTGAGGAGCATGTCATAAGACAGTATAAGCACCTCGTGTCTTGAATATATCACCTGAGGAGATTAGAGATTTAACACTATGCCAGAAGTAACATTTTGAATGGAAGATCCACCACCTTAGTTCATTGACTGTGACCTACAGCTCCAATTAGCACTTGGAGTTAAAGGGAAAAAAAACAGACAGGATGGAGCGTACACTTGCCTCGACTCAACCCATCCGGTCCCCGTAGAATTCTGCATTCCTCTATCTGTCCAAACGTTGAGAACATCACTCGGATGTCATTCTCGTTGCACTTTTTTGAAACCATCCCTATGAACAACTTTCGGTCTTCCACAGCTGGAAGGAAGAACAGAAGAAAAGGCAGGCGTGGCATTAGTGGCAACATTTGATCATTATTCTCAGACAGTAACATTTCAATGTGATGGGAGGTGAGAAAGTACAAGGTAACGATGATACCACACACAACCCTGGAAGTCAGCATCTTCTTTTATCCCCTAGTTCCGAGGAACCATCACTGGACTCGAAACGTTAACTCTGATTTCTCTCCACAGATGTTGTCAGACCTGTCCCAGCAATTTCTGTTTGTGAGCTACTGCCCGAGTTAGCTTGAATAACAAATTAAATCATGAAAAGTGGGTGTTGTTATCACCATTGCCCCTCCCTCAAATAAAACCCTCATGGATGCCCATCTTCAAATACAGCCCCAACTCTAACAAAAAGAATGAGATTAATGCTCTTCTGTTCAATAGACTGTATTAACTTTATAATACAAGAAAGATTTTGTGAATTGCTATATCTTCAAGCATATAGGGCTGATTTAAACTTTTGGGACATGATTTAGTGTAACCACCTCAGAAAATGCACCTGGATTGGTGACCACATAAATTAGAATTCTCCCTGCAGTTTGAAAGGGAGAACTGGAATCAGATGTACCAGTATTACAATTGAGTGAAAGTAACTACAAAGGTATGGGGGAGGAGCTGGTTGGAGTTGATTGGAAGGCGGTCCTAGCAGGGAAGACATAGGAGGAACAATGACAGGAGTTTCTGGGTGTCAAATGGGGGGGGGGGGGGGGGGAGGGGGGGGGCAACAGCAGAAATTCATCACAAGAGGAAGAAGAAACATTCTAAGGGGAGGATAAGATACCATGGCTGACCAGGGAAGTCACGAACAGCATCAAAGCAAAAGAAAAAGCATACAACGTGGTGAAGATTCGTCGAAAGCCAGAGGATTGGGAAACATTTAAAAAATCCAGAGGAAAACTAAAAAAAAAATGTGAGGAGAATATGAAATATGACAGTAAGCTAGCTAGCAATATAAACAAAGGTTGCAAGAGATTTTTGATGATATCTAAAAGGTAAAAGGGAGTCCTGGATAGAGTGGACATGGAGATGTTTCCACTAGAAGAAGGAGAGACAAGGACCCAAGGGCACAGCCTCAGAATGAAGGGTCAACCCTTTAGAAGTGAGAGGAGTAGGGCTTTCCTCAGCCAGAGGGTATGACCTGTGGAACTTATTGCCACAGAGAGCTGTGAAGGCCACATCATTGATTGTATTTAAGACAGAGATAGATAGGTTCTTGACTGGTAAGGGGATCAAGGACTATGGGGAGAAGGCAGGAAAATGAGACTGAGAAACATATCAGCCATGATCGAATGGCGGAGCAGACTTGATGGGCTGAATGGCCGAATTCTGTTCCCATATCTTATTGTCTTATGACGCATTTTACAATTGCGAACACTCAAAGTGGAAATCCAGTTTATTGAAAATTAGATTACTTAAAGGTGCATGCTGTGAGCTATGAAGGCGAGAGATTTTCTTGAGAAAATCATAACAATAGACTCTGTGTACTTGAATTCCTCAATTCTATTGCTACACAACATCCAAGAGACTTTCCCTGGAGTCAGAATAAAAAGCATGCAGTTATAAGCCTTCCTTGGAAATTTAGGATCAAGCTTCTCATCCCCATATATCTGTGTCACTGTTTCAAACAGACACCTTCTCACAGCTCAACAGACAGCAGCTATTTGGCTTAACCCAATGTAGACAATAATATTCACATTTAAAAACAGGCTTCCAGTCACTGCTAGTGCAGTCAACGACAGAATTAGAATGAGACAATTGTCAAGCTCAAGCCTACTGTGGAGATGCCAGTGTTGGACTGGGGTGGACAAGGTCAGACGTCACACGACACCAGTTTGTAGCCCAACAGGCTTATTTGAAGTTACAAGCTTTTGGACCATTGCTCTTCATCATCTGAAGTGGACTTCAATTGACAAAGGAGCAGAGCTCCGAAAGCTTGTGATTTCAAACGAACCTGTTGGGCTACAAACTGGTGTCGTTTGTCCTCCAACTTTCTATTTTCAGAACAGTTGGAGTGATTGGCTAATCAATGCTTTTTAAACAGCAAAAGCTTTGTTTTTGTGAACTTTCAGAAAATCTCAAATTTATTTAGAAGGGTTGGATATTTGCTATTTTTGTAACCTTAAGTTTAGTTAAAAATAACATTCTCTGGTGGCTGTGGTAAATGGCGTCATTAAATTATCAGGTCTTACCTGTCTAGTTGGACTGAGATGCTCCACCCCAGCTTTTCATTCCTGGACTGGTATTACCCACTGCTGTTTACAGCATCAAGAAGCCTAATCTATTAGAGTTCTGGAAACATGTAGGCTGAACTTGATACTTCTCTGATGATTTGACCTTTCTGGAATTTCTGAAGGTGAACACCTTCTGTGGTGCAACTCTGATAAACAAGCTCTGACTTAGAGTCCCTGTAGATCAGCACATAGCAACAGGAAGCGGCTATTCATCTCAAGTCTACCTGGCCATTCTCTAACACAACAAAATCAATCACTAGGTTGATTCTGGCATTGAGAGGGTTGCCTGATGAGGCACAACTGAGTAGACCAGGACTATACCCATTGGAATTTAGAAGAATGAGGGGGGAAATCTTATAGAAACATATAAAATTGCGAAGGGAATAGAGAAGATAGAAGCAGGGAGGTTGTTTCCACTGGTGGGTAAATTTAGGACCGAGTGAAAAAGGAACGAGTTCGCCCAAAGGGTTGTGAATCTGTGAAATTCCCTGCCCAGTGAAGCAGTTGAGGCTACTTTGTTGAATATTTTCGAGGCAAAGATAGATTTTTCAACAGTAAAGGAATTAAGGGTTATGCTGAGCGGGCAGGTAAGTGAATCTGAGTCCAAGAAAAGATCAGCCATCATCTTATTGAATGGCAGAGCAGGCCGAATGGAATTGATGGTCTACTCCTTTTTTTTAATGTTCTTATGTAACAAATGCTAACAACACCAACTGTAATGGTGGTATAAACCACAGACACGCACATATGGTTAGAGTTTGATGACCGACACAGTGACCAACCTGAATGTCAGAACCTCTCTACTTCAAGAGAGATGCAAAGTACTGAAAGTGGATTAAAATCTTCAGCTGATGCAAAAGCCTCTGGGATGAGACATGAGTGTGGCTGGGCACTTTTGAAAAACACTTATTAGGAGTCAGAACCTTCAGCAGAAGTGGCTAAAAACTTATTGGCAACAACACTCTGCATTTATGGTTAACATCGTCAAACATGCCAAGGTGCTTCACAGCAAGAATGATCAAATCAAGGTTCACACTGAGTCACACAAGTATTATTATGGCAACTGACCAAAGGATTGACCAAAACAGATAGGTATTTCAGAAACCTCTTGAAGGAGGAGACAGCCAGCATAGGCACTTTGTGTCACAAAGCAGAAGGCTGTTAAAATGTCTTGTTTTCATAAATCCCGATCACAGACAAGACAGAGAGCTTGCAGGAGGCATCAGAAAATGAGCTGCAACACTGCAAAAGACCGAGGGCACTTCTCTCCTTTGTCCCTTGCAATAATTACTTGACTTAAACCTTGGATTGATTAGGCACGTCACTCTGCTGGAATTCTCCCGACTTCCGGACCCAGAGATCTGGGTTCAAGCCCCTCTTGTTCCAGAGGTGTGCAATAACATCTCTTTGATTGGCTGATTAGAAAATAATTACAGTGGAATTCCGCCAATGATTCATATTCATTGATAATGACAATTTTCATATCTATAATGAGGAAGTACTGAACTGGATGAGGTGTCATACTTCACACATGACATTTAAACTGAAGTTGCTTTTGCTTCTTCAGGGGTTTGTTAATAGGAAACAATTCAACTAGTAATCGATAAAGATGTTATTAAAAACATTTCAAAACAACCACAATTAAGGCCTAGCCACTAGAACAGCCAAGGTGGGATGATTCTGAAAATATGAGCAGGCAATAGGCCATTTGGCCCATTGAGCCTGCTCCATCATTCAACGTGATCATGGCTGATTCTCCAACTCAGTTCCCTGTTCATGCTTTCTCCCCATACCCACTGATCCCTTTATCCCTACATCTAACTTTCATTTATGTCACACTTTGTGAACAACAAGATGATTCAAGTTCACAGAATTGAGGAACAAATAAACCTCACACGGAGTGGAAAAGATGAATTGTGAATTTGGTTGGAGGAGCATCAATCAAATTGACCGAAGAGTGCTTTGTGGAAAACTGTTTTGTGATATTGGGCGAGCTGCTCCAATTATTCTGTTAATTCAAGGGCTGAATAAAGGTCAGCAATGCTGGGAACTCTCAGCAACAGAGAGATATTTAATTGTCATACAGCATGGTTCCAAGTTCTGAAGTTAACTTTCCACTTTTTCCCTGCATTTGAGGGCTACCTTTCGGCTATCACCAATTGCCAACATACATTTTCGGATTGGAATACTTTCAAGTATTTTCCCACTTATTTTAGATCAAAATCTGCTTCTGTTTTCAAAATTCCAAGTGTTCATTTAGGAAGCATTACATTCATGGAAAAGTCAATTATTTTCATGCTTCTTATTTGTTGATCGCATCAATCTTTCTGAATGTAATTAATGCACACAAAACCATCATAGCACAAGCTCAAAATAAAGTCTATTTAGTTAATGATAATCAAGGTGAATGGGGAAAGAGTTGAACTGAGAAGTAGAGAAGGTAAGGTTTCAGGTTTCTACGTAAAATGAAAGATATTGCTGCACCCTTCAATCTATAAATGAGCTAAATCCTTTCTGTCCAAGGGATCTGACAGTAAGAGCCCATTCCCTCATGTGAAGGCTAGCTTTAAAGTTATTCAAAACATAGTGCCACAGGCTTCAAAATTATACTTGTGTACAGTAATAATGTTGCATTTATGTAGTGCCCTCAAGATTGAAACATCTCAAAGGACTTCTTACACTCCATGCAATGAATTACTATTTGAAAAGAATCCTAGGCAAATGACTAACATCAGAGCATCACAAAATTATATTCTTGGGACATATACATTACCTTAAATGCAAGGTGCAGTGCTAAGTGTAACAATTTATCCAACAGACATGGGGACAATCAACAGGATTAGAAGTTTCCATTAGAAGGTAAACGGTTCATGAAGAATTGATTTTGGTCCCGTATTTCACTATGTTGAAGCAACAAAGTTACTGCTTCCAACTTTCAATTATTATTGGTTAGGATCTTCGTCTGTGCCTCCTTTAGTCCTCCCTTTCTCCTAGATACCTCAGGTTTTCAATTTCAAAACTGCTGCCAAGTCATATGCAGGGTTCCAGCCTGATATTTCACCTCCTTATTTTATCATTTTGATAAATATATATGACCCAATATCATCACTTTAGTTATGCCGTCCAGTTTAACTTTAGTGGAGATTGAGCTGGTGACCCTCCTGTTTCTATGTAGCTCAGTCTCATACCAGGCGGTGCATTTGCCAGTTGAGTCAAGACAATGAGCCAGGCCAACCATAATGTTTTTGGCAAAGGTTTAAACTTCTCCATCAGCTGTGCTGTCTCTGCATTGTTTGTAATTGGTGGAAATATGAGAATGCTATCCACCTCTTCCACTGTTTCCATTCCCCAAAACCCTTTGATACAAAGGCTGGTCTGACTCCAACAAGTAATCAGTCATTGTAAAAACAGCTCCGAAAGTGTCTCATTTAATTAACCAGCTTCCTGCTTGTTAATGTCAGCATATGGCATTTAATTACAGTTTGAAAATTCATAAGCATACTCATTATGAATTTTTATGACAACTTAATTTATAATTACTATTACTCAAAACTGTTTTTTTTTGGGGTGTCATTTGTTTTAGAAACGGCATTATTATTTATCAAACATCTCAAAATGTATTGTTTTGAAGGCCACAATGTTCGTTCTGAAACCGGTTCAAGATAAATGAGAACATCCCTTATCACAAAAGTCAAGATTATGCTATCACACAGTTCCACTTGCAATCTTGAGGCTCAGTGACAGACAACTTCTGAACACGATCGTCAACCATGAAATGAAAGATTCATCAGTTCTGTACAAAGAGGACTGGGTCAAGCCAACATAATTATATTCCAGAAGAATCAATTAGACTCCATGAAAACCCTATAGTCTTTCCTCATATCACATGGTGTCATCTTTGTAGGTGTTTCATATGCATCGGGTCAAAAGCTCAGTCTTCTGAAGGAAATCTCTTTGGTGACAAATTTCGTACCGTCACTTAAGACATGAAACTTGACCAAATGCACAGGGTCCTGTTAAGAGTGATTGAAGTTTTTGCACTCATCGCTGTACACCTTTCGGAGTGAGCTTGGCCATTGATGCCATATTAGGATTGGTTTTATGCTCTGGGTCCATATGGCGAACGTTTGGGATGTGACCGATCATGCTTGCCCCAACTAGAGCCTACAATAGCTAGCCAGATGCCTTAAAAGTGCTAGAAGGCCAAATGTGGATACAGGTAAGTCATGTGCATCCACAAGCTCAATGTTAGGGCCAAGGATGGGTGCCATCTTAGACATTTTATGAATTGTACTACAGCTTGGCTAATTAATGAGGCACAATGATAACATCGAGAGCTGTACAAGAAGATGTGGTGCTTCCACCTGCATTTCTGCATCAAGAGGACACCTTAACACATGAGGAAATAAATGTTTGGACCTTTTTGGGAACAAGACAAGGGCATTAGACTGCAGGAAGCTCTCTGAGCTTCATATATCAGCTCTTTTGTATCCTTCAATAACTAGTTTCTTTAAAGATGCAGATAATTGTCCTGAATCCATTTGTACCATATGCTCAGGGGGCCTTCTCTCAAATCTATTTTAAACTGGTATTCCCAAAATGAGAAAGCAGAATGTGTGGTTAGTTTGTACCAACTCATCCCATGTTTCCAGTATATAGAGATCACATTTCATTTATGGACTGCCCTTGTGCCAAGCCTGAATCCTGCCTCTGAATTATTGACTGTAGAGTACAGCATTACAGATAACCTCAGCACCTCATCTAGGCTAAAGGAAAAACAAATTGTGCAAGGGTATTGTTCTTGATCAAAACACAATATCCATAAGACCATAAGAAATAGAAACAGGAGTTAGCCCCTCAGCCTCTCAAGCCTGCTTGACCATTCAATACGAGACAGGCAGGAGGCTGGAAGAACAGTGTCATGGGGAAAAACATCAGTCTTGGAGTCAAAATCAGGGTTCAATGATAGAATTTATTGTACAAGGAAATACCAGAACTCTAGGGAGAGCAAGACACCAACAGCACAGTGGTCAGCTGCGAGTCTTCTCTTGACCCGGAGCACATGTCAAGGTATTTTTATACATTTTGTGATACAATAGGTCAGTGATGAGATTATTGCCTTTGTAACATGGTTTATTTCTGGCAATCACTGCAGAATCGTTGATAGTTTCGATACAGTCTTTGTCAGTTCCAGCACAGCCTTTGTTAATTTCTGCATGGTCATTGTCAGTTTCAGTGCAGACATTGTCAGTTTTAATGTCTCCACGGAAATCCATTGCTATAATAATGGGCGGTAATTGCTCTTCTTAAGAAGGATGATTGCTGCAGCCCTGGCTATTAGCACTTTACATTGAGTCTGTATCAAGCTGTTAGCATTTCTACAAGAGGTATTGGCTGGACCCAGGCGCTTCGGTGGGCAGTATACACTACTCATGTGTATTCTTTCCCCCACCTGCCTTAAACTAATCAACTAGATTGTGAGGGCATTGTGCTGGTATTCTGGTGGCCCCAGGCAGTGTCTGTATCTGCTCTGATGTTTCTCTTCATATTGTAATTCTGCAGCCATCGTGTGTGTCATATTGGCCAACTAATGGCTCAGCGGCCATCTTGTGTGTCCGTGTGCCTAGCATCACCTTGTCTCGCGGCAATTCCCTCTTCAACAGGAAGCCAGGCAGCATCAGGAGGTGGAGAAGTTGACATTTCTGGTGTAACCCTTCTTCAGTATTGCGTGTTTTTCCAGCCTCGTGCCTGTCTACTTTGGATTTCAGCATCTGCAGTTTCTTTTGTCTCTGATCATTCAATAGGATTGTGGCTGATCTGACATTCCCCAAATCCACCGTCCTGCCTTTTCTCCGTAGCCTGTGATTCTCTGACTGATAAAGTACCTATCTCAACCTTAAATATACCCAGGAACTCTGCCTCCACAGCTCTTTGTGGCAAGGAGTTCCAAAAACTCTCAACCCTCAGGAGGTAAAAGTAACCTTCCCCATCTCAGTCTGAAATTGCCATCCCTTTATTCTGAGACTATGCCTTCTGGTCCTAGACTCTCCCACGAGGGGGAGCATCCTCTCAGAACTTACCCTCTATTGTCCCTTAAGAATCGGAAATGTTTCAATGAGACCTCATGTTGATTTGTGACATATGCATGCAGGTATCAAGTGTGTTTGTCTGCATCCCCTGCACTACCAAAAGCCCACAATCACTCATTAGTGATGAGCATAGGAAGAGGAGGAGTCTGTTTTGTCCTTTGAGCCTATTCCATTATTAAGTGACATCACGAGTGATCTGTGTCTGAAGTAATCCCATATCTCTTAACCCCTCTAAGGAAAAGTGCATCAATCTCACTTTTAAAATTAACAAGCGACCTAGCATCAACCTCCATTTGCAAAAACGAATACCAAACCTCTACTTCCTTTTGAGTTTAGAGGTATTTCCTAAGTTCATTTCTAAGATTTCTGATTAAAGATCACTGGATTCTAAACATCAACTCTGTTTTTCTTTCCACTGATGCTGCCAGACCTGAGCCTTTTCAGCATTTTCTATTTGTCATCCCTGTGGGGACTGCTTCTAATTTTTAAGACTATGACTTATTGCCCCATGACTCTTGAACCAGCAGAAACAAACAGTCTTACTTCTTTACCAGCTCCCTTACTAGCATGAACATTTCAATCACAGCTTAATTTCCTAAATTTCAGGGAATATAATCTTAACTAGTGAAGTACTTTTTTTTGCCAAAACCAAAGATAGAGAGCACTCGAGTAGAAACAGCGTAGTATTACTTGCATTCAGACCAACAGGGAATACAGCAGCATCAAACTGAGGGTTACAGAGTATTTATGTACATGCACAAAAAGTGAGAAATAGGGTTAGAGAGATGCAGGCACAAATAGCCATATATTTACAATAACTACCTGGTTTTTAAAAGTAAAGCAGAACTGAGAATTAAATATTCTTGGATATAAGGTGTTATGGAAAGATAGGAAAGGATAGAAAGGAAAAGGGGTGGCAACATTTAACATACAAGATTCTGAAAGGGGCTGGACAAGGTGAACACCAAGACGTTGTTTCTCTGGCTGGGGGATCTGAAACACAGGGCCACGGATGTGGGAGAGGGAGCTTATCATTTAGGGCTGAGGTGAGGTGACATTCCTTCACTCAAAAAGATTGTAAACCTGTGGAATTCTCTACCCCAGGGGGTTATGAATGCTCCATGGTTTAATACGACTAAGACAGAGATCTACAGATTTGTGAACTCTCATGAGAGTCAAATGATATTGAAAATTGGTGGGCAGGTGGGGCAGGTTCGAGTGACTGCTATAGCTTATTCCTGCAGGGGGAGCTCTTGTTATGCAGGGGTTGTGTCCCTACCTTGTAGCCAGGAGATCCAGGTTCAAGTCCCACTTGCTCCAGAGGTGTGCAAAAACATCTCTGAACAGGTTTATTGGTAAATATCTAGAATGTCCTTCCTCCTATTTCTTCTATATTAATGTAAAACCCATGGAACAGCATTTCCCTACAATCAGTATCCTCAGGAGGAAAAGGGACAACAAAACATGAAAAAAAAATCCAAGAACATCACCCCCCCCCATTAATCACGGCAAATACTTCACTTACCATTTGTTTTTTCACTATCAGCGGGTTTCATCTGAATAGGGTGATGCATCTGAAACGAAAGAGAAAACCTCAAATCATTCTCTGAAATGCCAAAAGAAAAATAACTGTTCCAAACAGACTCAATTTTGAATATTCCCTGCTGAAGGCTGCTGCAGAATTCTCTCTCCATTACTTAAAATCACAATACCATGAAATGCCAGTGGTATAAGTAAAAATGAATACCTTTTTTATTTTACATGCAATTCCCCATCATCATAAAGTACTTATGTGCACATATCCTCACTTATCTGCAAGGATTTGTGCGGGATTACTCCCAGGCAGCAGCTTCGCCCCTGGTTTGTTTCATTCATCGGTTGCCTCCAATCTCAAAGACACGTTACCTTGAGCAATAGTGTGAAAACAGGAATCAGAAACTCACTTTGAGTCTTTCCTGGTTTTAAATCCATTGACTTCAACTCCCAGTGCACAACATATTCAATTGGATTTCTCTGTCCTTACTGATTTCTCAGTAGCCTTGTTAACGCTATATTTGCCATTTCTGTCAAACTTTGCTCCTCTGACTTGGCCTTTCTATTCATTCCCTTTCCATGCACCCAGACCATTGGCATCACATCTTCAATTACCTGTGGAAATTAAAGAGTGAGTGTGTGCATGTGTGTCTGTGTGCGTGTACATGTGCATAGGTTTAGGTGTGTAGGTGTGTCTCGGTCTAGGTGTGTGTGTGTGTGTGCGTGCGCGCGCACTGGGGGGTATGTGTCCAGTCTTCAAAACAACATTTCAGAGCTTGGTGGGTGGCAAATTTAAAATCGAGCTCACTTTCTCTTGTACTGTCACTGGCCAGCTCAAGCATTCTCTGCTCTTGATTGACGATTTCAAGCACCTGAATTTATGTATGTTTTCAGCTCTATTGTTAATACAATGGATTCTGCTGTGCCCAGGATCTCTGAATCAGAACAAGATTACACTCATAAAGAATATTAAACACAAGTACTGCCCTTTTTCTTTTGCAAAACATAACACTTCTATTAGATTCAATACTGACCTATAACTATTTGCAGCTCATACCCATTTCCATCACTGCAAGAAATAATGGGCAATAAATCTGAGCAGAAAACTGTTTGAACCCTCAACCTCTATAAATTATGGCTTAAAAAAACAACAGAAAATCAATATTACAGCACAGACAGTAGACACTAGCCACTTTGTCACAAGCGAATAAAGTTAATGGCAGGCAGTCCACATTGGAGTCAAAGATAGAAAGTAAAGCGTTATTAAAAAGACATTAATATTTGATAGTGATCAGCCATGCACTGTCCAGACTTGCAAACTGCTTCATCTTTAAAAAAGCATGGAAGGCACTTTCTCTTAAAACAACTAATCTCCCTCAGGAGCACATTCTTTTGTTGCTTCTTTGGTCTTGCAAAGGCAACTCTAGCTGCATGGCAATAGAAAAGCACATTAAAAACTGGAGAAGGAAGGCGTACCATGGCTTCCCCAGTGAAAAAAAAAATTGTGTTGAATGATTCAGTTTGTGATAGACAATGGACAATTCTTCAGCGTCACTGGTGCTGATTAAACCACTTGACCTGCAGTTGCGGAGGTCTGAAGTAACATCAAACTAATTCCCCTATAATTCTGTTTTTAACCTGTCTTCACTGCACCTTCCTGTGAACCACTTGAATGTGCCATTCTACACTGATGGTGCCATAATAGCTTTTAAATGTTGTTTTCAAAGTGATTTCATGGATGATTTTTTTTAATTGTCACAATTTTAATTGGTTTAGAGGGGGTCTGTTAAAACAGATGAATGTTGTGCAAATGCTTGAAATGTTTTTCCGCTAATATTGTTTTAATAAGTAACTGCTGGGCTGTCTTTTTCAAGAAGATTGTACAGTGTGTAACACTAATTTAATTATCGTGGTGTTTTAGACACATAAATGTATTACTCCATGGCACCTTGGCAAATGAAGACACATTCAGGAGGAGAGAACTGGAAGAAGGGATTCATAATCCAAATGAGTGGAAAGATTTTGCATCTGGCCTTGACAATAGCATCAGAAATAGGTTCAGAAATAGGACATTTGACCCTTCAAATTTGGTCCACTTTCAAGATATGGCTGACCATTTCCTTTTGTTTTAATTCCTTCGTTAGATGTAGACATCACTGGCCAGGCCAATATTTTATTGTGCATCCCTGATTGCCCAGGGGGCAGTTAAATGTCAACACACAGGCCAGACCAGGTAAGGATGGCAGTTTACAGTACTTCCCTAAAAGACATGAGTGAACCAAATGGGTTTTTTTTCCCTGACAATCAACAATGGTCATCATTCGACTCCTAATTCCAGACACTTATTGAATTCCAATTCCACCATCTGCTGTGGTGGGATTTGAACCCAGGTCCCCAGAACATTACCAGGCTCTCGGGATGAACAGTCCAGAACTAATACCACCAGGCCATCACCTGTCCCAATTGTGGATTGGTTAGCTTGATGGGCTAGACAGCTGGTTTACAATATAGAGTGATATGAACTATGTAGGTTCAAATCTTACATCAGGTGAAGCTACACAAAGGTTCTACCTTCTCGATCTCACCTGAGGCATAACGGCCCTTATTTCACCTCCCTGCACCCCCCCTACCCCACTGAATGGGTCTCACACTCCTGTCAAGACGGGTACATTTTTGTTTGGGTCAGAAACTTTATCAAAACCTCTCTGTTTTGTCCCAGTGCTAATGCCAATATTGTCTTCCATTTACACAACTTTTTTAACAAAGCAGAAAGTGCAGTCAAAGAGGAAGTGCTTTCTGAAAGACATTGAAGATGGGAATTATTAAACAAGATAAAGCACTTTGCGTGACCACACGATGTCTCAAAATGCCATATGTAATACTGTATAGTTAGTCTCTGTTGCAATGTAGGAAACATTGTAAACATCAAGGCCCTGCAAGCAACAATGGGATAATGGCCAGATAATCTTTTTTTGAGAGACATTGATTAAGGGTTGAATATTGACGAAGAGACCTGAGACAATTCCACTGCTCCTCTGTGAAATAATACCACGGCATTTTTATAGACACCTAAGCAGGCCTTGGGACAGCGCGGTGGCTCAGTGGTTAGCATAGAATCGTAGAGATGTACAGCACGGAAACAGACCCTTCGGTCCAACTCATCCATGCCAACCAGATATCCCAACCCAACCTAGTCCTACCTGCCAGCACCCAGCACATACCCCTCCAAACCCTTCCTATTCATATACCCACCCAGATGCCTTTTAAACATTGCATTTGTACCAGCCTCCACCACTTCCTTTGGCAGCTCATTCCATACACATTCCAACCCTCTGTGTAAAGAAAGTTGCCTCTTAGGTCTCTTTTATATCTTTCCCCACTCACCCTAAACCTATGCCCTCTAGTTCTGGACTCCCCCACTCCAGGGAAGAGACTTTGTCTATTTATCCTATCCATGCCCCTCATGATTTTTAAACTACTATAAGGTCACCCCTCAGCCTCAGATGCTCCAGGGAAAACAACCCCAGTCTGTTCAGCCTCTCCCTATAGCTCAAATCCTCCAACCCTTGCAACATCCTTGGAAATCTTTTCTCAACCCTTTCAAGTTTCACAATATCTTTCCAATAGGAAGACGACCAGAACTGCATTCAATAGTTCAAAAGTGGCCTAACCAATGTCCAGTACAGCGCACTGTTGCCTTATAGTGCCAGGGACCCAGCTTTGATCCCACCCTCGGGCAACTATCTGCATAGAGTTGGCACGTTATCCCACCATTTGCGTGAGTTTCCTCCGAGTGCTCCAGTTTCCTCCTGCAGTCAAATGATGCGCAAGTTAGATGGGATTGGCCAAGCTAAATTGTCCTGTAGTGTGCAGGCTAAGCGGGTTAGTCATGGGAAATACAGGGATAAAGTGGGTCTGGGTGGGATGCTCTTCAGAGGGTCAGCGTGGACTCAATGGGCTGAATTAACATTTTGTCCAAAAGACTCCACTTCAGAGTGTGTGCACACCCTCAGTGATATACCAGACGTCAGCCTTGATTTGTGTGCTCCATCATTGGAAGGGGATGAAACCTGGAACCTATTACTGAGTGACTGTGAAGGACAGGTGATACAGGATAGAGTTCAGGCAGTCCAGTTCTACAGGAATACTATATTCTTTTGAGGAAAGTTCTTCACACGTAATTGTAAATCTTCCTTCTCTGTATTGTCAGATTTTGGGATTCATTGCATAACATATGCTTGAAATTTTTTTTTGGTAGAATCTATTTCTTCCCGTAAAAACACAGGGAAAAAAAAAACATTTCCTGAAAAACAGGGCAGGAAAAAATATTTGGTTGCGCAAACCTTTGTAAATTGTCAATTGAGGCCAAGCCTGAGAATTGGAAACAAGGGGGAAAACCTTTCATGTTTCTCCTTTTAACTGAGCTCTCTGCAATTCTAAATAAAATCACGCTGCAATTTCATTGCTCAACACAGGCCAGTAAATAACCTACATTTGATTCAATAAATCATCTTGGCTGTAGCCTTTAACAGTTATACAGAGTCCCTCTTGTACATCTCATTTGCAGCACCCTGTGGTGACCTCTTGAGACAAAAATTCGTGATTGTCCATTTTAATGAGGCTGATGTCCATAAAACATTTAACATTTGACAAACAAATGTCTAACAGGAGTGCGAGCTGAATAAGAAAGTGAAACACACAAAGGAAACTCATTCCCCACTTTTATTGAGAAGGAATGCATTAGAAATTAAGACTGGTCTGCAATATGTATTTTTGACTCAATTACAAATTATGATTTGGTGGAAACATTCAAAGATGAGCAGAGTACTTATTGAACAGGAATAGAAGTTCACATCATTTATAATTTCTCTAGTTCCTGTTTTCTCTCTCTCCTCTTTTTGTCCATCCCTAAAGTTACAGCTTTCTCTTTCACCAGTTTTTTTCCTCTTCCCTCTCAATATTTACGTTGCCTTTCACTCCTGTCTTTTTCTTCTTTTCAGGCTTTATTTTGTTGCTCCTTGTATTTCCAACAGTGCGACTGTGGATTGTCAGTTCTGTCTTTACGAAAGAAACGAACTTTGTAGTGAATGAAACCTTTGAAGAGCAGGTGTGCATGCTGGAATGGATAGAGATAGAGGAAGCTGATGTGCTGAAAATTTTGTCAAACATTAAGATTGACAAGTCGCCAGGCCCGGACCAGATTTGTCCTCGGCTGCTTTGGGAAACGAGAAATGCGATTGCTTCGCCACTTGCGAAGATCTTTGCATCCTCGCTCTCCACTGGAGTCGTATCTGAGGACTGGAGAGAGGCAAATGTAATTCCTCTCTTCAAGAAAGGAAATAGGGAAACCCCCAGCAATTACAGACCAGTCAGTCTCACGTCTGTCATCTGCAAGGTGTTAGAAAGGATTCTGAGGGATAGGATTTATGACCATCTGGAAGAGCATGGCTTGATTAAATGCAAGCCACATGCCTCACAAACCTTATCGAGTTCTTTGAGGATGTGACTAGAAAAGTTGATGAGGGTCGAGCTGTGGATGTGGTGTACATGGACTTCAGCAAGGCATTTGACAAGGTTCTCCATGGTAGGCTCATTCAGAAGGTCAAGAGGAATGGTATACAGGGGAACTTAGTTGTCTGGATACAGAATTGGCTGGCCAACAGAAGACAACGAGTGGTAGCAGAAGGAAAATATTCAGCCTGGAAGTCTGTGGTGAGTGGTGTTCCACAGGGATCTGTCCTTCGCCCTCTACTGTTTGTAATTTTTATTAATGACTTGGATGAGGGAATTGAAGGATGGGTCAGCAAGTTTGCAGACGACACAAAGGTTGGAGGTGTTGCTGACAGTATAGAGGGCTGTTGTAGGCTGCAGCGGGACATTGATAGGATGCAGAGATGGGCTGAGAGGTGGCAGATGGAGTTCAACCTGGATAAATGTGAGGTGATGCATTTTGGAAGGTCGAATATGAAAGCTGAGTATAGGATTAAGGATAGGATTCTTGGCAGTGTGGAGGAACAGAGGGATCTTGGTGTGCAGGTACATAGATCCCTTAAAATGGCCACCCAAGTGGACAGGGTTGTTAAGAAAGCATATGGTGTTTTGGCTTTCATTAACAGGGGGATGGAGTTTAAGAGTCGTGAGATCTTGTTGCAGCTCTATAAAACTTTGGTTAGACCGCACTTGGAATAGTGCGTCCAGTTCTGGTCGCCCTATTATAGGAAAGATGAGGATGCTTTGGAGAGGGTTTAGAGGAGGTTTACCAGGATGCTGCCTGGACTGGAGGGCTTATCTTATGAAGAGAGGTTGACTGAGCTCGGACATTTTTCATTGGAGGAGAGGGGACCTAATTGAGGTATACAAGATAATGAGAGGCATAGATAGAGTTGATAGCCAGAGACTATTTCCCAGGGCAGAAATGGCTAACACGAGGGGTCATAGTTTTAAGCTGGTTGGAGGAAAGTATAGAGGGGATGTCAGAGGCGGGTTCATTACACAGAGAGTTGAGAGAGCATGGAATGCATTGCCAGCAGCAGTTGTGGAAGCAAGGTCACTGGGGACATTTAAGAGACTGCTGGATATGCATATGGTCACAGAAATGTGAGGGTGCATACATGAGGATCAGTGGTCGGCACAACATCGTGGGCTGAAGGGCCTGTTCTGTGCTGTACTGTTCTATGTTCTATGTTCTAAGACTTAGGCTGGAACAACTGTAAATGCAAATGCATGATTTCACCAGAAAGAGATGTTTGGTCGAGACTGAGGTCATAGGACCCTCAGCCCAACTGGTTCATGCTGCCCAGTTTTCACAATTAAAACTGGTCCCATTTGCCTGCGTTTGGCCCATATCCCTCCACACCTATCCAGTCTGAGGGGCGATACAAGGTTTGTAGAGAGGTCAGCATTGGCTGAGGTGCAGAGCCAGAAACTGCAGCATTGGAACTCAGAGCAAAATGCTGAAAGCGTTTGGATAGTCAACCCACTCCACGGAGGTGAGTGGTCATTTACTGCAATTAAGAGCTACGATCAAGGCCATTAGCTGTTGTCAATGGAGCTTTCCTGGCACCACACAACTCCCCTGCTGAGTTCATAGCCTGACAGTAGGAGGCAGTCTTGAGCAGATCAGAAAGCAACTGATCTTGGTTAAATCACATTGGGTAGAGAGGATAAATGTGTTTGTTATATTTCAATTAGGATATAGAGTCACCGGAGACAGCACAAAAAAGATTCAGAAGGATAAAAATGACTGATTTATACTTGTCAAGAAGCAATGAGCAGGCTGTGTCTTTTTCCCTCTTGCAGAGAAGGTTACACATTGACTTAAAGAGTGTTTTGAAATATTGAAATGTTTTAATGGAGTGGATACAGCTGAGTATTTCTACTTGCAAGGAAAAGCATAATTAAAGGACATCAGGACATGATTGTCTTGATTTCTTGTTGACTAAGATTGACCGATTTCTAGATACTAAAGACTTTGGAAATACTGTTGAGGTGGAAGGTCAGACAAGGTATTCTTCGTGGTGAAGCAGGATCAATGGGCCGAATGCTTATTCCTACTCCCACAGCAATCACAGAAGACATTTCTTTAACAAGTGAATGGTGAAAATGGTCTGAATTTTTATAACAATGGAGGTGGTCTCAACCTTAGCAAAAATGTGGCCAGAGCCCCAGTTCCGAGATTCCAGCTGAATCTGCAAACTACCATTTTTACCGTAGGAAGGGCAAGGGAACAGGACAGAATAGGGATTGTCCAGACTATAGATTTGTACAGCTGTGTTTCACAAAGTCAACCATGTGTATGAAACACAGTTGCATTCAAACAGATCCAATTTACATTAATGGAAAGACAAAACCTTAACTTGCGAGCTTTACATTTTTTAAGAGAAGATGTGACCCTACTGGAGTTCTGTGGAGAGAGAGGACACCTTATCGGATAAGATCCCAGGACACCATTGTGAGAGGGTGGATATCCTTTGGAGGAGATCAAGTGCCCTTTGAAATTGTTAAAGGAAGACATGAATTATTGAAATAAATGGATACATTAATTGTAACTGTCACATTGTCAAAATATTTAAATAATTAGATTTTAATTTTTGAAAAAGTATCAGTTTAATTTGAAAAAGGTGCCTTCTATTTCACAACTTCTGTTGAATAATCCTGGGTTGTAGGTTGTAAGATCTATCATGTCACAAAACTATTATCACAGTGGGGTGTCTGTCAGTTTCAAGTGTAAAGTCTTTGATTATTGGCTGTGATTACGAATGTTGGTTTATATAATCAATTAAGTTGTTGAAGGAATTTCAATGTACTGGATGTTTTCTTTTGTATTAATAAATGTAACATAAGTGTTTTAACATCATAATGTCATAAGTAGACATTTAGAATTTTATTTAATTCCACTTCATCATAGATCTAGAAGTCTACCCGTGATGGATACATGTGAATTATTATGAAAGATATAAGGGCAAAGGGTAATGAATGGGAATGCATAGGTTGGCATGAGATGATATATTAGTATGGTATAAGCAAATACAGGTGGTAGGGAGGCAATTGTTTGGGATAAGGATTTTGATGGGTCATCAGGTAGTATGAGTTGGCATGGATTGAGTACGGTGAGGATAGGGGATGCCGTGGCTACTCAGCTGTATTTTGTTTTCTTGTTTTAATAATATAGCTGGGACAACATGCTCACACTCCTGCTCTCCTCCTCCACTCCCACACCCCCTCTCCCCCACAATATAAGCCTTCCAAACAGCCTGCCAGGCTTGCCAGCATTTCCCTTTGCTCCCTCTGAACCCTTTCTGGGGTTAACGGAACTGACTCCAGCTAACACCACCACAGCCCACACTGGAACTAAAGTTAAACCTTCTCGGACACTTTCTCTTCAGGCATGTTTTGCGGAATGTTCCCCATCCCACAGCGCTTCCCATTGGGGAGCAGAAATTTAGCCCTACGTATGACTTGCTAACACAAGGAATAATTGAGCGAATTTGTGTGGACACCCTTAAGATGCAGCTAGAAATTTGGGAGAATGTGAGGGTTTATGCTGATTATTAAATGTGAGAGGATGAGAGGAAGCATGGACTGGTTGGGCTGACTGGCCTGTTTCTATGCTGTATATAATATGTCATTCTATATTGGGTTGAATGAAGTAGGGCAGGAGGAAGCTGGTGAAGAGAAAAATCACTAGAACATTCTGTAGCCGAATGACCCATTTCTGGGCTATAAATTTCATGCGGTTGATCCAAGTGGCTTTACCTGAGTAACAAACACAAATCCAAATACAAATTGTGTGCCTGTCCAGGTTTACATTCGAGAACGACTATTTGGTCAAGGTTGTTGGGGCTTCATGAATCTTTCAGAAGAGAGTAAAAGAATTTGTGATTCTTCAGGCTTTTCCAAATGAGGCAGGTTATCTGAGCAGAATAAATACTGAACTTAACAGAAATACAATACTTGCCAGTCTGTAAACTTTACCGAAGAGAAAGCACAAATAATCGATAAGATGATAAGGAAGATTTACAGGCACAATGTCCTTAGTGGAAGCTTTCAGTAGCTTTAATTCATGTTCCAATGAAGTACGAATCAGTTAATATATATTGAATTTCTGTTATTTTTTTCGAGATGCCCATCCTCATTGATATCCATCAAATTTGATTGATGTGTGAAAGCAAACCAAAGACAATAGCTCGGTAAAAGAGCAGGTGCTCCCAACGCTGAAGAAAGTCAGTGCAATTTAAAGATACCCTCTGAAAGCCCAAATAGATTGTGTTCCTGTTAAGAGTTGATGAGATTGTGATGAGTGTTCCTTGCTCCTCTCCTCACTTCTTTATGGTGGCTTAACCAAAGACAGTTCCTCAGGTCATCCTCTCAAATAGACCTGTGTATGTTCACAGGCGAGTCTGACTTCAACATCGCCTTTGTCTGAAGCCACACAATCTCATTTTCCAACTAGACTCATTAGAACCTAACCAGTTGCAGGGGCCTCTGTTGACTGTCAGGACTAAGGAGGCTATTATAAAGGTGCAATATAGCAATGCACACATCCCAACCCCTCGTTCAACCTCCACCATGACTGAGACCAGCTAATTTAGGAAACCAGACCTCCTTGTTATGCATCAGCATACCACGAGTTCACCATTAATGGGAAAACATAACCTTTCTTCCCATTCTGAGAAATTTTCACTGGGATAATGTGTGTGTGTTGGGGGGGACGGGGTGGGTGCAAATTCAACATGGTGACTTGTTTCACTAACCCACACCTTAGTCTTGCACTCTTCACTCCAGAAAAATTAAAATACACTCCCAAAGAGTGAACTGACGTGTCTATTGAAGAAATTTACATTCGTCGGTTAATATGCAAATACTGAAATCTGATCTGCTCCTCTCAGAAACAAATCCCTTAAACACCAGCAGCCTTCTGGCAATTGCATGCACTTTTTAGAAGGTTGATTGATAGAGTGCACAGGACAGTCAGTGCTAGGGTATCATAGAGGGTGCTTCATACCCAATGGCACAAATGTGGGGTTACAGAGGGGACTTGCCAAATGCCATCTGACAGACATTTAGTATAACGTGATGAAAATGATAATTTAATCTGCAAGGCTGTTAGAAATTCCCAGGTAGAATTCTACCTGCATTAATCTAATTTAGTTGGAATGCTTGTGCCAGAAATAGATTGTTCTGCATTGTGTTTTGTTTTGTCTTGTCCAGATGTCTCAGGGCATTTGAGCAGTATGTGACTAGACAAACTGATATTGCAAAGAAGGAGCATGGCACTCTGCATATGCTTAGAAGTCTGTCAGTTTTTATTTATCAAACAGACTCAGTGGCTGAATGGGGTACCCAGTGTGCCACTCGTGCACTAAGCAGGAAAGATCTTGGGTCCTGTGCTGACATGGTGTGCTCAGCGTAGATGTTATATCACCATTCGAAGGGCAGGAGAAACAATCATCCACCTTCCCTGCTCTGAATGACCAATCTCAGTCAAATACATGATACGGTCTGTCTCAAATGTGTCGAGAAAGTATTACGCCCAAAGTGCATTCCAGAGTTTATGTTTTACCACTGCAAATGCATTTAGACCACACTTAAGAGCACTGTTAAGGAATTTGGGATGCCCTGCATTTGTGAAAAACTCACCAGGAAGTGCAAGTTTGTCCTTTTACTATCCAAAATTCAGTGGGCATTCAAGAAAATGTTATCAAGAAGATTTCTAGGGCTGATTGTTACAGCCAAAGAGCTGAACATATATAAATGTGTCAATGCAGTTTGAAACGTGCTGCAGGGACTATGGGGGAATGCTACTAGCCAGTCAAACATGAATTGCAATCATGAAATTCAGAAATCAAGATGACTCGGAGGGGGAAGTTTTTGCATTTTTGGTTCAAGTACTTTGTTCAGTGAGATTTTTGGTAACTGGCCCTTGCCCAGACTTGCAGCAACATTTCTGACAATCTTCTGCTCTTCATTTTATAGATTATGCATGCGAGCTCTCGTGAAATTGCAGAAGTGCCTGTGACTGCTGGGTCCTTGCAGTGTTCACTGGGCTGGACCATCTCAGCTGCGTCAGCCACAAACCAGCCTTTACACTGTGACGCTCAACCATTATCACCCAAGGCATGGCCCAGAGAGGAAACCTTGCAGCTGGATTCGTTGACAGGGACCTGGAGGTGCAGGGGTCCTACCGGCGGACAGGAGGACCATCTTTCCCCCCAATGACTGGCTGCCACAGGAATCCCACCACCTTTCACAGTCATAATCCCAAGTAGGCGACTGAGTCCATGCTGTCTCCTCAGAATGACCACCTTCCCACACTGCTGGGCAAGGGTAAGAGCCACCATCTTCTCTGTGCTCCCTCATATTTGCAGAGACACCACTTGCTCTAATCCACTACTGCACGTGCCTCTCATCAAAGTTCACAACCCACAACTCTCATTATTACATGCAACATGTCACTCGAAGGCTCTCACCCACTTCGTTCTCCCAAACTACAAACCATTCTTACTCAAAGAATGGAACCCTCCACACATCTCCTGCATTACTGCTCTTCCAACATCCCAATTGTAGGCAAATTTCCAGACTGATGGCTCCAGAGTATCCCTAAAGGAAGGTTGGATGCATCGACTAAGGCACTGGAAATGATCTTGCAAAGTGCTCTTTATTAACCTTTGGGAGCTAGTGCCAGAATTGACAGAGCAGTCTCATAGACTTGTCAGGCTATAGCCTGACACAGTCACTCTCACAGAGTCAGACCTGAAAGACAAAGGTCCCAAACACCACCATCACCATCCCAGGAAACATCCTGTCCTGCCGCATGACAGACCCAGCAGCGGTAGTAGCACCATGTTACACACTCGGGAGAGAGTTGCCCTGGGTGTCCTCAACATTGACTCTGGACTGTAAAAAGTCTCATGGCGTCAGGTTAAACCTGGGCAAGGAAGCACCATGGGTGATCATCGAGTACCATTCTCTCTTAGTGATGAATCAATACTCCTCCATGTTGAGCAACACTTGGAGGAAAATGGAGGAGGGGCAGGGGCACAAAATGTCCTCTGGGTGGGGGATTTCAACATCCACCACCAACAGTGGCTCAGCAGTAGCACTGCTGAATGAGATAGTCAGGTCATAATGGTCATAGCTGCTAGATTGGTCTGGGGCAGATAGTATGGGAACCAACAAGAGGGGAAAACATACTTGACCTCATCCTCACATTCTAAAGGTAGATGCATCTGTCCATGAGAATACTGGTAAAAGTGACCACCGCACAATCCTTGATGAGATGAAATCCTGCCATTACATTGGGAATACCTTCGATTGTGTTGTGTGACACTATCACATACTGGTCAGGCAACATCCGAGGAGCAGGAGAATGATGTTTCAAGCATAAGCCCTTCATCAGGAATGAGGCTTGTGAGTCGGGGCTGAGATAAATGGCAGGGGGTGGGGTTTGGGGAAGGTAGTGGAGAAAACAATAGGTGGAGGAAGGTGAGGGACAAGGTGATAGGTCCCTTCATCCACCTATGCAAAAGGTAAGGCTGAACAACAATCTGTAGCCAAAACTACCAAGTGGATGATCTATGTCACAGCTCACTGTCCCATTCATCACGCCTGAAATGCTGAAGCAGTTCATGTCCAAATGCAGCAGGACATGGACAAAATCCAGGTTAGGGCTGACAAGTGACACTCAAGTTCGAGACAATGACCATTCCCAACAAGACCAAGTCTAACCATTACCCTTGCCAGTCAGTGACGTTACAATCACAATCGCCCACTATCTATAGTATCCTGGGGGTTACCATTGAAAAGAAACAGAACTGGATTTGCCACATACATACTGTAAGAACAGAGGCTCAGAAATCTACAGCGAGTAACTAACCTCATGTCTCCCTAAAGCCTGTCCACTTGCAGCTTGCAGGAAGTCACCAATGCTAATCAGACAGCACCTTCCAAACCCACAACCACTTCCATCTACCAGCTACCACAATGACTGCTAAGAACAAGAGCAGTGGATACATGGGTATACAACCACCTACAAAGTTCCCCTCCATTCTGATTTGGAAATATATTACCATTCCTCCAATGTTGTTGGGTCAAATCCCAATAGCATTGTGTGTGTACCCGCAGCAGGTAGACAGCTGCGGGGAAAGAAAGCAGCTCACCACCAACTTCTCAAGTGCATCTGGGGATGGGCAATAAATGCCACCCATATTCCATGCACAAAAGGATTGATTGATCTACCTGGATTGCTTGCACTTGACTTGCAGGACTGACTGTGGCCCAACCCCCAGGGTATGGATCCACAAACTCTGACAGGTTGAAGTGCCTGACCAACTGCGGCCAATCACTGGATTGGAATTAGACCGATTGTAGTAGCAGGTCCTGAATGACTGAAGTTCCCTTGACCCATTAAGATTGCTCCCTTTCATTATTATACATGGCCCTTTGCTTCAAGGACATAATTTGTCTGCCGCTGAAACAGCTGACACGTGCTGCATATGTCTGGTGTTGATGTAACACAGTGATGTATAGCTACATGCTCACTCCTTTGATTGTCCCATTCTCTCAACTGTAACACTCTCCTCTGCATTAGGAAAGCAATGTGAAGTATACAGAGCCTGGCAGTCCACAAGTAACCATAAACAGAGTCAGTAGTAAGAAAGCAATCTAAAAGCCAGAAACTGCTTCCAATGTAGATGCATACGATGCTTGCCTGTCCCTTTGAGCAAAGTGACCTGGCAGAAATAAGCAAGTCATGGGAGTCCCTAAGCTCCAAGTGGCGGAGCACTAAAATGAAAGTCTTCGAGATTTATAGGACAGAAAAAGGTTCTTGGGCACATCACATCTGCACTAGTCAAAAACTACCACCTCACTATTCTAATCTGAGTTGAAATCAACTGGGAGAGAGTGAATACTGCAGATGATGGAGATCAGAATCAAAAAGTGTGGTGCTGGAAAAGCACAGCCAGCCAGTCAGGCAGCTTCCAAGGAGCAGGAGCGTGGCTGTTTCAAGCATAAGTTCCTGATGAAGAATTTATGCTCGAAATGACGACGCTCCTGCTCCTTGGATGCTGCCTTACCAGCTGTGCATTTCCAGCACCACACTTTTTGACTCTAATCGCAGTTGAAGGAGAGTTGTGTCTGACAGCAGGTTTGATGTGCTGAGAGTGGTGGTTTGGTGCTGATTTGTGGGGGTGAGGGGTTAAGGAGCATGGTCCTTATGGAGAGTGCTAAAACATTGTTCTGACAGCGCAGCTTGGACGATGACTGGGACCAGGCACCGACACCTAATGACAGTCTGGGAATTGACAGCTTTTCAGGGAATGGGATAAGAGTTGGAAGTGGTGCGTAAATAAGATGAGTCGGGCTTCAAATGATGCACAAATGCCCTTGAATCCCAAGATTCTGAAATTGGCAATTAAAGCTTGAAGGGAAAAAAACCCAGTAATAATGGCAGAGCAGAAGCCATGGGCTGAATGGCTAACGTCTGCTTCTGCAGTTTAAGAGTTTATGGCTTTGGAGGCAGCAGACATACATGGGTTGAGTGATCAGTGAGGTTTGAGAAGTGCTGTGGCCAAAAGATATATAGCAAACAACACCAACATTGTCTCCAAAGTAATGTGTTGAGTAATGCCAATGTCCATGAGGATGGTTACCAGGAAAAAAATATATCAAATATGCAGAAGATGTAAATAAATGGCAATTTATCATTTTGTTTCAGTACATAGCTTTCATCGATTGTTTTACTGTGTTTTTAATTCTTCCTCATTCGTGGATTTTTTTTTTCATTTACTCATGGTACATGAGCGTCCCTGGCTGGGCCAGCATTTACTGCCCATCCTTAGGCTCCCATGAGGAGGTGGTAGTGAGCTGCCTTCTTGAACTGCTGTGGTCCATGTGTTGTAGGTAGACCCATAATGCCCTTATGGAGAGAAAGTTCGGAAGCTCCAACTTGAACACAGGCAGTCAGAGACAGGTGTCCCTGCTTGTGCATTATATATTTACTTCGTTTAAGGATTTTTTTTGTTGAAAGAGAAAGCCTGGATTAAATTGCTTCCCAATGAGCCATGCTCGCATATGGCACTACTGGATGCTCTATGTCACTTTGTCAAAGTCTTGATATTGAAGTGTAGACTCATCAGTGGATCCCTAGAGTATGGAAGCAGGTCATTTGGTCCATTGAATCTACACTGACCCTCAAAAGAGGATCCCACCCAGATCTAATTCCCCCCCAAATTATCCCTGTAACCCTGCATTACCCATTGCTAATACATCTAGCCTGCACATCCCTGGACACTATGAGTAATTTAGCATGGCCAATCCATCTAACCGGCACATCTTTGGACTGTGGGAAGAAACCACAGCACTCAGAGGAAACCCATGCAGACACTGGGAGAACATGCAAATTCCACACAGACACTTGTTCTAGGCTGGAATGCTTTGAGGCAGCATGCTAACCACTGAGCTACTGCGCCCGCCACCATATGGTTTACACAAAATATTTTCCTACAGAAGCGGATTGGGCAGAACATGGCTCATACATCAGATCATCCTGCTAACACAAATTGCCACCCTTACAGTGGGAACATTGGATTGAAATCATTACTAGCGGTACGGGCAAAAGTTTGTTTCCACAGCCCTGAGGCCATTTGAAGGTTCCAACCATTGCAGCCAGAAGTACGTATAGTCAGCACTCACATAGAGAATTGACCCTTGGAATATTCAGGTCTTAATCAGGTTAGTTCCAGAATGGACACTGTCCTTTATCTGTCAAGCCACCAGGAAAGATTTTGGCTCAGCGATTTATAACCTTAATAGTTTTAGAGGACAGAAGTCATTTAATTCTGTCAAATCCTATTAGATCTCTAAAATCCCTAGAGAATCTGACTTCTTAAAAAAAATCTGTTTGAGTTTAAAAGGAAAACTTTTCTTAGTTTACGATTCAGCCAATGCTTCCTCAGAACCACAGTCACTGAGTCTTGATTGGTTTAATTGATTTATTGACTTTGCCAAATCAAGTTACCATTTAATTCTGATCATTAAGTCATTGTTAATTTGTTGGTGGACATGTCAAGTGCAGCTCTTTGCAAAGTATTTATAAGTTATAGTTTATGACAGAGTTCAATGACTGTAACTTTCAGTAATTCAGTTTTGAGTGGGTTCTTAAAATTATTGCTGCTTATTAGTTAAACGGAAAGGACCCTTGCTCCTCTAGAATAGGTTTATTGAACCTGTCACTCTCACATGATTAGTTTCCATAGGTTTCTGGTAATTGCCCATCATTTATTATTCGCTCTTTCAAGGTTTCCATGTATGTCCTGCTAATATCACAGCAGGCAATTCCTTGCAGAGATTCAATGGCAACATGACTGGAATATTTTCTGCTGATTATTTGTCCCCCCCTCCCCTTAAGCTGAGAAGTCAAGGATGAACCTGGATGATGGCCAGATTTTACGGCTGTTGGGCGGCTGATTGTCTGAGGCCATACATTCTGCCCCCATGCGACAGGATGTCCTGCCTCCAAGCACTTTTCTTCAAACAGATGGTCAGTAGCTTAAATCAATCCAAGAACTGCGGATGCTAGAGATCTGAACCAAGAACAGAAATCGCTGGAGAAACCCAGCAGGAATGGCAGCATCTCTAAACAGAAAACAGAGCCAATGTTTTGGTTCATCAACTCTCTGGTCTGAGCAGTGCCACTGGAAGTGGTGGCCACAACTGGGACTGTGGCCAACATACCAGCAGGAGCAACATTGGAGGTTGTATTCAAAGGCTAGTTGGGCTGGACCCAGCGGTGGGTGGGAGTGTTCGTGTAAAATACCATAGCACCATACCGACACACCTGGTTCATGACCCCACCTGCTCCTGGGGGTCATGGTGGGCATTAAACTCCAATCCAAATTTAATATTAACCACCCAAGGGAGAACAGGTTGTCATCCTGAACAATTTGCTCATCTTTCCATTTTTGATTCTACTGAGCTCAAGGGAAACACAGAGCCGGAGTAGTGGAGAATGAGGCTGTTGAAAAGTCTATTTCAAGTCTTCACTTCAAGTTATGGCAATGTTCCTGGAAATTGGGACTTTAAGAGAAGCAAAGATTCCAATAAGACTCAATGTGAAAGCTAGAGATAGAGTCTATATGACCTTCTATTACAGGAAAAACAATCAAAACATTATAAATTCAATTTGAAATACTTTACAATTCGATATAAAATAAGCATTAAAAAAGTTTCAAAAACAGAGAAAAAGTAACTTACTGCTTCCAGTACTTCCTGCTCGCACCTTCACAGCTCTGAACTTGAAGGGAAAACTGAACCAAATTTTCTCATTTTCATACACTATATGTCAAATGCAAAAAGCCCACATCCCCTTCACCCCACCCTTAATAAACTATCAGAATCCCTTCTTCCACTAAGCCTACGATTTAATTCCTTCAGTTTGAATGTTGCAGAAGTACTGGGGCTGTAATAACCCATGGCCTGCATTTCACATTTTCAGCAGCAGCAACAACAACTGGGATATTGGACTTGCAGTAGCACCGCCATTTCCCACCATGCACTGCCTTTTTCCTCAGTGATTTCCCAAGGAGGGAACACATTGCTAGCCCCACCAGCTGGTTTGTAAAGCAGCAGGGGCCTGGCATTTGGCACATTACACCATAAGAACATAAAATGTAGGAGCAAAAGAAAGCCATCAAGTTTACTCCACCATTCGACAAGATCGTGACTGATCTGATAATCCTCAACTCCACTTTTCTGCTTTTTCCTCAGAACTCTCAATTCTCTGTCTACCTCGGCTCTGAATTTACATAATGACCCAACCATAACAGCCATCTGCAATTTTTAAAAAAGCAGGTTCACTACCCTCTGAGAAAAGTAACTCCTCCTGATTTCTGTCATATTGTGTGACCCCCTTATTCTGAGATGATGCCCCCAGTCCTAAACTCTCCCACAAGAGTAAACACATTTCCCCATATATACTGTCGAGCGCCCCAAAAATCTTATACTTTTTAATAAAATTGCCTCTTATTTTCCTTTAATTCAATAAGTACAGGCCCAACCTTCATAACCTCACCTTATAAAACAGTCCCTCCATACCTGGTATCAAACTAGTGACCTTTCTCTGGACTGCCTTCAGTCCCAATATCTCTTTCTTTAGAAAATGAGTCCAAACTGTTCACAGTATTCCAGCTGTGGTCTGATTCATGCCTTGTAAATTTTTAGCAAGGTTTTTCACTTATATATTTCATTCCCTTTGAAATAAAGGCCAAAATTCCATTTGTATTCCACGTTACCCTCTGAACGTGGATGCTAATTCATGCACGAGGACTCTCAAATCCCTCTCTTCCTTGGCTTTCTGCAGTCTTTCTCCACTTAAATAATATTCAGCTTCTCTACTCCTCCTGTTAAAGTGCACCACCTCACATATTCCCATGGTATATCTATTGACTGATCAGCTGGGAGTTAGAATCATTTTCTGAAATTGACTTTGAGGGTGAGGAGGGGTAGATACTTGAGAACACCGTTCTTGCTTGGCAATGAGTAACAGATAGAAGGACAGCAACAATGCGATTTTAAAAACCAAAGCTGCTTCCCCCTTCGAGCAGCATGGTGGCTCAGTGGTTAGCACTACTGCCTCATCGCGCTAGGGACCCGGTCTCGATTCCAGTCTCAGGCGACTGTCTGTGTGGAGCTTGCACGTTCTCCCAGTGTCTGCGTCGGTTTCCTCCCACAGTCCAAAGATGTATAGGTTAGGTGGATTGGCCATGCTAAATTGCCCCACAGTGTCCAGGGATGCGTAGGTTAGGTAGATTAGCCATGAGGAAATATGCAGGTTTACAGGGATAGGGTACGGGGTGGCGGGGGGGAAATGCTCTTCAGAGGGTCAGTGTGGACTCAATGGGCTGAATTGCTTGCTTCCACACTGAAGGGATTCAATTCCTGCCAGCATCACTCATTTCCATAGCTTTGATGGAATGAGCTGCCTGAGGAAGTGGTGGAGGCTGGTACAATTGCAACATTTAAAAGGCATTTGGATGGGTATATGAATAGGAAGGGTTTGGAGGGACATAGGCCTAGTGCTGGCAGGTAGGACTAGATTGGGTTGGGATATCTGGTCGGCATGACTAGTTGGACCAAAGGGTCTGTTTCCATGCTGTACACCTCTATGACTCACATTGGAATCTCAGGTTCAAACTGAAATGGAGACCCACTTTCAGCTTGCTGAAGGTGGATCCTCATCTCACTCTGAGGTGATGAGCAGGGGAATTACACAGTGCAGTGCAGTCTCTGAGATTGATGCCCAAGTGCTGAGTCAGGTGGGAAAGAAATGTTAAAATGAATCTCATGGTGTTTAACAAATTAAACCCATTAAGTCCCTTCAATATCACACAGTTAATGTTAAAAGGTGTACAACATGAAATGAAGACTCTAGACTCTTGCCAACGAGGGAGTTCAACACCACCAGTGAATTACTCTAGACGAAAATAAGGTACTGAGTTGTTACAGTACACAATGTGAACTTAAACAATGCTTCATTCTGTTATTAGGAGTCAAATTCATCTTCACGTGAACTCCCATCAAAATATCTAGGCCAGTGAATTTCTTAAAATAAACTCTGTTGGTACATGCAACATGAACAGGTTTCTCATTTACAGTTGGTGTGTAAATTATAATAGGACATAAGTTCTGGAGGTCCTGTATGCAAAGTTATCTGTAAAATGTCACTGGTTTGGATTAAGGTCTGTCCCTTTGGATTGGAAAATTGAAAATGTCATTTTATCACAAGTATTTAAAGAAGAGATGCAGAATCTGATAGAGACATACAAGATGATCAGATGATTAGATAGGGTAGACAGTGAAAGTCTTTTTCCTAGGATGGTGATGTCAGCTTGTACGAGGGGACATAACTACAAATTGAGGGGCGATAGATTTAAGACAGATGTCAGAGGCAGGTTCTTTACGGAGAGAGTGGTAAGGGTGTGGAATGCCCTACCTGCCAATGTATTTAACTCAGCCACATTAGGGAGATTTAAACAATCCTTAGATAAGCACTTGGGATGATGATGGGATAGTGTAGGGGGACGAGCTGAGAATAGTTCACAGGTCGACATAACATCGAGGGCCGAAGGGCCTGTCTGCGCTGGATTGTTCTATGTTTTATGACAAAGCAGGATGCTTTCTTCCTAGTGACAGACAGTACCGCTCCTATTGCAGAGAGAAAAAAAATGGATTTGGATCCACACAAAATCACTAAAAACACATGCGCAGCTCTTTAAAATACTGAGGAATGCCACTGCAATGTTGTTTACTATCTTGGGGGAATTGGGGGTGGGGTATGGTGTCGAAAGTGCAGGAAATTATATTTGAATTGCAGTACTAACTGGTGCTCAGTTGAAGTACTGCATTCAGACCCAGGCACCACACATCAGGAAAGATACATTCGCATTCGAAGAGGTCCATTGAAGGGTCAACAGACTGATATTGCAGTTTAAAGGGCTATGTTATGAAGTTATACTGCAGGAACTTGGATTGTACTCCCTCGAGTCCAAGAGTTTAAGGTGTACTAATCAAGAAGTTTAAATTGACCAAAGGATTGGAGATGGTAGATTTAGTGGGAATTCAGAACATTGAGGCACATTTTAAAATTAGACCAACATTATTCAGGAGTGAAAACAAGAAAATTTGAATACAAAGAATGGTGAAAAAAATGAACACTTGCGCCTCAAACACCATGGGTACTGTCAATTGCGACTTGAGAGATTAGGCTCAAGAGGTTTTTGTTAAGTGAGGGCATAAATCAGGTAATGGATCAAAAACAAGGAGCTGCAGTTGAAGTGCAGGATCTAACTGAAATGGAGGAACATATTCCCAACATATCAACAACAGTAAACCTACATTTATATAGTGCCAGCCAGGTTGGAAAATGCCCCAAGGCACTTCACAGACATATTATATGGGTCATTGTTGGATTTTGTCTGATAAAGAAATATTAGCTCAAGAGGGAGGTATTTTAAGGAGCATCTAAAAAAGATTTAACCTCAGTTGCCAACCTCGTGACAATAATTCGGGAAGTAGTGACTCGACATTGAAAGTGCTGAGTCTGGGCCTAGCACTATAACTGCATGTTGATTGATCTGATAATCTAAGTAAGCTTTCAAACTTTGATTTAAATCATAGTGTTAATCAAGTGTAATTGCAACAGAACTCGCATGTAAATTACATTTTTCATTCTCAGCTTCATTAGGTGGAGGAGAGTTCACAATTACTACAGACAGGTCAGTTATTGACACTGGTCTCTAGGGCTCTTGTGGATGTCTGAAGGTTTGCAGTAAATCAATAGGAAGCAACAACTATTAGCAAACTGCTTCTTCCACCCATGAAAGCACAGTGGAATGAAAACAGTCACTGCCAGCTAAGATTCTATCTGTATATCCCTTTGCAATTTCACTGTGAAAAAAAATCCCATACATTGTAAAACAATTTTGCCATTTCTCCAGCCCCCATGCCCTCCAGCTATCTGCAGAAGTCACAGACTTGGCTCAGCTGAGGGTCTGATCCTGGAGGACCTGAGCAAATGGGACTGGACCTCCCTCTGTGGGTTTACCACCAAGTACCTTCCCTCGATGTGAGGTACAAACCTTGATCCTAATACTTGGAGGCATAAACAATATGTCAGTAAAAGCTCAATAAGAAAGGAACTGAAAAGCTGCATTATGCGTCTGCTGTAATGGTTGGGACGAAGACTGCAAGTATTGATGGAAGCTGCTGAATTATTTAGTGTGGCTTTCGGAGGAGATGGCCCAGAATATTCTGAGAGGAACAGAACAATATTACAGACACTATTCAATCCAGTGACTGCTTAAAATAAAAGTCTTGAAAATCAACCACAACAGAAAACCGTCTACCTTAGTGACTTTTATACTCCAAGTCCGCCATTGCATTGCAATAGTCAGCTCTGTAGTATACAAGTGCTGACACAAATGTCTCTAGAGGCAAGACTGTAGTATCAGTATGATGATATTGACTTCAATTGCATCAGAAATGTCTGTTTAGGCAAGTTGAATTTAAACATATAGGAAACAGAAAGTCTTCTATTCTATATAGCACATTATCACTACTGTATCTAACAGTGGAGATAAGGGGAAATCCGGGGATGTGGGATAGCTAGACTTTTAGAAGGCTTTTATTGAGTAACCTCCTGCGTGGGAGCCTATCAAAATTAGAGCACTTCGAACTGAGGAGAATTTATTGGCGTCAATTGAGGACAGGCTAATAGGCTGAAAACAGAGCAGGAATAAATGGGACATTAACATTGAAAGGTTGCTACTAGTAGGGGACTGCAAGGATCAGTACTGGGGACCCAACTATTCACAATCTTTTTCAATTATTTGGATGTGGGGACCAAATGCAATGTCAAGTATGCTGATGACACAAAGCTAGATGGCCATGGTTCTTGGAAGGAGGGTTCAAAGAGGTTTCTAGGGGATTGAGGCAGGCTAAGTGAGTGGGCAAGAACATGGCAGATGGGATCTAATTGGAAAAATACAAAATTATCCACTTTTTCAGAGAAATAGAAATGCTGATTATTTCTTAAATGATGAGATTCTGGAAAGTACTGATGTCTAAAGGGACCTGCGCGTCCTTGTTCATATACCACTAAGAAATTGAGTGCAGGAATAAAAGAAGCCTTTCTGCAGCTGTATAGCACCTTGCTGAGGTTGCACCAGGAGTATTGTGTATGGTTTGGTTTCCTCACTTAATGAAGGATATACTTGCCATTGAGGGGTCCCTGCAATGACAGAATTATGGAGACTGGGTCTAGGTTAGCCCTTCCCAAATGGGGGCTGTGACCCCAAGAAGGGTCACGAGACAAATGTTTGGAGTCAAGTCTGAAACAGTCATAAAGATAACTTTAAATCTTCACAATTTGTCCAAGTTTGGGTGCTGTCTAAAATGGCAACCTTGAGACCCAATTCCGGCAGCAGTAAAAATGGTTAGCGTTAATTGCATGCTTTAAAAAAATGAGATCCGCTCAAAACCGAACCCATTTCATTCCCTGTCCTCTTGCATGTACTCCTTCCACACTTAAGTTCTCACTGAGGGGTCCTAATATTTCAGTTTTCAAATGGGGCCCTGTGGAGGTAGAAGATTTTTCTTTTGTGCACTCAAGGGATGTGGGTGTCATTGGCATTTATTACCCGTCCATAGTTGCCCTTGAGAAGGTGGTGGTGAGCTGCCTTCTTGAACGGCTGCAGCCCATGTGCCAAAGGCAGACGAGATTAGATTCCCCTACACTGTGGATACAGGCCCTTCGACCCAATAAGTCCACACCGACCCTCCGAAGAATTGCCCACCCATTTCCCTCTGAACTAATGTACCTACGACAATGGGCAATTTAGCATGGCTAATTCACCTGACCTGCACATTTTTGGACTGTGGGAGGAAACCCACACAGACACGGGGAGAATGTGCAAACTCCACACAGACAGTCGACTGAGGCTGGAATTGAATCTGGGTGCCTGGCGCTGTGAGGCAGCAGTACTAACCATGCCACCATCCTCCCACCACACTCTCCTCTCTCCTCTCCCCCCCCCTCCGCCCCCCCGCGCCATGGTAGACCCACAAAGCCATTAGGCAGGGAGTTCCAGACTCTTGGTCCAGAGACAATTGGCTCCGTTCCTGTTGAACTGCAGACTCAATGGGTCAAATTTGGCCATTTCTAATGGCATATACGCCCTTTAAATGCTACCCTTCACTCAGTTAAAGACTAATGCTGCTGAAATGAGAAGTGAGAGAATTCTTGCATCCGGGCACCATCTGACATCACTAATTGATTTCCTTGTATTTTTCTACCCTCCTTGGCAAGACCCAAAGTGGGTCTTTCCTTTCCCCCCACCATTGTTGCCTTTTGGCTTGTCAGTGATGGATCATGCTCCACAACAATTATCACCCTCCTTCTAGTAGTTTGCTCTAAAACCCATCTCCCTGAATGCAAAGCAAAACGGCCAGCACAGGCAATTCAACTTCTGGAGCATCATAGTCATTTCTGATGCTGGTGTTGACCAGCATGTGCAGAGGGTGCTGGCTGCTCACGTACCAGTCTCAGCAATTCAAACCTGCGTCCACTACCCTGAAAATCACTTTTCATCTCCATTTAAAATAAACACACATAAATCTTCATGGACTTGCACTGTCTACAAAAGGCCATGCTCATCTTTTAAAGAAGGGTGACTGAGGTCCACATAAATCATGAATTCAAATTGAGTGAGAGAGAGAGAGAGCGCGCGCGCAAGAGGGAAAGACAGAGATGGGGGATGTTCGGAGAGACAGAAAGGCGGACAGAGACAGAAGGGGAGTGAGGGAGAGAAGGGAAGAGAGAGAGGAAGAGAGAGAGGAAGAGAGAGAGGAAGAGAGAGAGAGAGAGAGAGAGAGAGAGAGAGAGAGAGAGAGAGAGAGACAGAGGACGAGAGAGAGAAAGAGAGGGAGAGAGCACGAGCGAGAGACAGAGAGAAGCTTTCCATTTTTTAAATTAGGTTATTAACTGAGCATATCTTAAAGTTCAAACAAGCATCAGCTCAAGCCAAGAAAGTTGCGTAGGCATTAATGAACGTTTGCAAAGCTGCTAAAGGCACAGCCGACAATAAAGGACTGTGTGGAAATGCTCAATTAATATTTAATATTTAATATGGCCTAATAAATAGGCAGCAATGCTATAAATCTACTTTTTTGTTGAAAGAACAGAGTTAAATTTTTTAAAGAGAATCTATAGTGGTGGCTGTGGCTCATTTTTGTAATTACACAGTTAATTAAATTGATTCTGCTAACAACAGGGCTAATGACACTGCAATAGCATTTGCTGAGTAAAGATTCAATAAGATAACTCTTATCTTGACAATATTTACCACTGGCAAAAATTAGAAACCACATCTCTCACTGTGTTCTTCCTGGAAATCCCAGAGGAATTTGCCCAGATGGGTCTTGCTGCAGAAAATTCATTACATTTTTTTTTGAAGAATGGTAATGGCGGGCTCGAGTCTATTCATTGCCCAACATGGGCTGCTATTGTCCCTTCCTCATCCAAATTTTAAAGGCTTTTATCATTTCAGTATTAAGGCAAGTAACTGTTCAATTTCCTACATTCTGTTAAACCAAAAGCCCTTAACTCCAATACATTCTGGGCTTGATTCTCTCAAGATTTTAAAGTTAGCCCCATTCAAAGAAAATTTAAGATCGACATATACTGCAAGAAAAACGACTACACAAATGATTAACCAACTTAAATGTAATGCTTTTTCCCACCATTTCAAGAGATGATCATCAGAGTTAGCTCTTCAGTAAAAGAGAGAGAGAGAGACAAAAGAACAACATCCAAATGCAATCATTTCAAGGATATGACCGAACTTTTCCCCCTGGCAGACTGGTAGTGATTTGGAATGCAGTGGGCCAGAGAATGCCTGGGGAGCAGGAGAGTCTCCTGTGCTGTCTTTGTTCCCTCCAACTGCGGTTAAAAAAAACAACCTTTGCTGCAGTAACAAGCAGGGAACAAGGGCAAGTGTGTGCGTGGGATCTCAGCACACAAGGGGACAAACAGAATCTCCTTCAACAATGACATTTAAGGATTGAGAAAGATGCAGAGGAATGATGGAATAGGAATCAGGGTTAATGTCAGACAAATCAGGGACAGAAAGAGAAATGAAGTAGGAAGGACAGATCACAGTAAGGGAGGAAAGAACAAGAAAGGGAAACCAAGAAAAATGGAAGTTTAACATTTTCATGTTATTGTGTGACAAGTTGCTACCTGTAGGAATGAGATGCTATGGTATAAATTACTTCCTATCTGGATCAGAGACCTGGAGTGACTTTGCAAGGAGATAAATCCTCTTGCTAAATAGATACCTATGTTGTTAAGTACAAGATCTGGCTTCCTACAATGAGTTTAATTGGCAATTAAGATACAATTTCTTAAAACTTACTGTGAGATTAAATGTGCATTGCCATTTTTGCAAGGTTATTGGCAGAGTGACCAAAGTCACTGAGGTGATTCAAAAGTCATAGGCTCTATCTTCAGCAGAAGTAGCTGTATGTTACACACGTTAAATACAACTAGCATATTTAACTCCATATTACTTTGATTGTAAATTTTATGCTGTAATACATAATCTGCTTTTTCTCGATTTCAGTCTTCTAATGAATTACGAGCCTATGGGGCTTTAAACAAAAATTAATTCATGGGATGTGGGTATCTTCGCTAGGCTACTGTGTATTGCCCATCCCTAGTTGCTCTCGATAAGGTGCAGGTGAGCGTATTCTTGAACCACTGAACCCACAATGCTGTTAGGCAGGGAGTTTCAGTGCTTTTACCCAGCAACACTGAAGGAACAGTGAGATATTTCCAAATAAAAACCGAAAGAACAGCAGAAACAAAACCAGATATTGCTGGAAAAGCTCTACACGCCTGGCAGCATCTGTGGAGAGAAATCGGTGTTAACGTTCAGCGACTCTGATACATCTCCAAGTCTGGATGGTGAATGCCTGGGAGGGGAACTTGCAGCTGATCGTGTTTCCATGTATCTGTTACCCTTGTCCTTCGAGAAGATAGTGGTCATGAGGATATGAATTGCTCTTAAAGAAGCCTTGGTGAAAACTGCAGTGCATTTTTCAATGGTACACAGTGCTGCTACTGAATGTTGGTCAGAGTAAATATTTGTACATATTCATGACCAATCAAGCAGGATATTCTGGATTGTTAATTTATTTGGATTGACATGAACCAAGTAACAACTAGTGTACTGTATTTCAAAGGCAACATAATCTCAGAAGTGAGATTGCGCTGCGGCTTTGATTGTGTAGGAATGCGCATTTGTTTGAGATGTTAAAGGTCTCAGAATGTATGCATAAAAAAAAGCAGAGAGTTGGCTTAGTGTCCTTGCTAATTTTTAATCCCTCAACCAATACATCTAAAGACAGAATAATTTGTCATTCTTCTCACAGTTGTTTATGGGACATTGCAAGGATAATCTGCTTATCGTGTCTTCCTGGATCACAACAGTCAAAACAACAAATCAGAATACTTCATTGTATTTGAAGCTCTTTAGTGATGTTAATGAGAAATGTGATAAGGCGTTGCCATTAATGCAAGTATTATGATGATAATGAATTTCAGCAAGCCTTCTAGTTTATAATGTAAATACATAAAAGAAAATGCACAACAGCAAACACTTGGGGAAAAAGATACAATTCCAATTTGAATTACACTTTCAAAGCAGAGAGGATGGAGTGATGTTCCGGACGTAATAAGTGAGGTCAAATCATTGGTATATTAATTTCTCCATGTCATCATGGATCATCACCACCTGGCAGGGTTTGAATCCTCTCTGTAGATTGTCAGATGCACATCAACACAGAAATCAGCAGCACAGCTCTGCATTTACCTCATAGGGTTTCAAACAGAACTTAAGTACAGACTCAGGCACCGAGTCTCAGCCACTGCTGGCCCCTATCCCCATCAAACCACTGACACATCCAGCAATAACACCAAACCACCACCACCACTGACCCCCTGCAACCCCACCCCCCCCAACAATACTGTGCCAGCCAGCACATGAAAAGCGTTCTGTCAAAAAGCACCTGATTTGCCTTAAACATCTTTTGAAGCTGTGCCTGAGATTACTCGAGCTCAAAAGAGTGCAGGAATATCAGCACAGACAGCTATTTACAGCTGATGTGATGCTAGCAACTGGTAGCCATTGTTGGAGTCTTGGAAAGCAGGCATTACAAACCTGTGCATTACAAAGTCCGACAAGTAATAAAGCTTTTGTGGTCAGATTATCTGCTTCCAACATGTTGGTTCAGAGGCAAATATTGACCAGGTCATTCAGGAAAACTCCTGTGCTTTTCTTCAAAACGTGTCATGGGGTCTTTTACTGCACAGTACAACTCAGACAGGACTTTCCTGGACACCTCATTTGAAAGACCCTGCTTTTCTGTCCAGCATTGCATGAGTGCTCGGGGAGGGAGAGCTGCTCTACCTCAAATGCTCCAACCCAGGGAGTGGGGCTGGAACCTACCACATTCTGGCTGACAGGTGTGTGTGTGTGCGTGTGCGAGAGAAAGAGGGAGAGAAAGAGAACTACTGAAGCAGCACAGGGTGACATTTCTAACGTCGCAGAAACATTCAGCTTTCTGATAAAAACACTAATCATTTGCTGAACCACAAATAGGAATTATTTGTTTCATATTAAGCTACTAGCCAAGTAAGACAACTGGACTTTACCAGCCCAATCAAACCTGTTTCTCTATATTATGGACAAAAAAACAGAAATTGCTGGAAAAGCTCAGCAGGTCTGGCAGCATCTGTGAAGAGAAATCAGAGTTTATGTTTCTGGTCTGGTGACCCTTCCTCAGAACTGATGGTAGCGAGGAGAATGTAGGTTTTTATGCAGAAGATAGGGTCGGGGGAGGGGGTAAGGAGTTCATGATAGGTGGGATCCATGATGTACCATCTAGATTAGATTAGATTACTTACAGTGTGGAAACAGGCCCTTCGGCCCAACAAGCCCACACCGACCCATGCCCCTACATTTACCCCTTACCTAACACTATGGGCAATTTAGCATGGCCAATTCACCTGACCTGCACATTTTTGGACTGTGGGAGGAAACCGGAGCACCCGGAGCACGCAGACACGGGGAGAATGAGGCGGGAATTGAACCCAGGTCTACTGGCGCTGTGAGGCAGCAGTGCTAACCACTGTGCCACCGTGCCGTTAGGATGTTTGGATTTTTAAATTCCTGTACTTTGGTCGTAGTGTGCTACCTTACCTTAGTGTGCTACATTAATGGCACAGCGATTGTCTCCTTGGTAAATGATATTTAGTGGACACTGATGCGTGATTTGCAAAGAAAGGCATGCCAGGCATTAAATTCCAATTAGTTCTGTCTGAAACCTGATGTATTAAACATTTCCCCAGATGACAAGGGAATTATTTTTCTCACTGCTCTTTTCCCTCGGATGATAGAAATAATCATTATTGATTACCAATCTGTGAAGAAAGAATTTGGGATTTCCTATAATAAAAGAGCTGTTTTGATTCGGTTTGACTGGCAGCTGTGTGCTCGGAGGCATTTCAGTCTGGCTAATTTTATTAACTCTAGTTTATTTTATTCTAACAACTTGATGCAATGGTTAGGGGCGAGACGTTATTAAAAAGATCACATACATGCAAGTTTTAGTTGGAGGATACTGTCAAGTATTTCCAAAAATTTCAAAGTAGTCATTAAATATAAAGTAACTTGTTGAACTATTGATACAAGTTAAATATAGTATTACTTCGCCTGTGTATAAACCTAGGTCTCAGTATAAATAGGAGTTGATGCTAAACCTGCATTATGCTCCCATGATGTCTTTGTACCCAGTGGGAGGTCTGGAATATACAGCAACTATGCTGAACTGCATCTGCTCTACAAATCTCAGATCAGAGTTGTTCATCAACCTGGAAGCATTCTATCCCAGTCACTTCACGTGCAAAGCAAAGCATTAGATCACGGCAGAAACAGAAAGCTTCCTTTACTGTTGGTCCTGAACGAGAATGAATTTGCTGCAGAATCCCACCTTCAGCAGCCCATTATTTACCACATGTCGGACTGGTCACAGCCAGCAAGGCAGGTCTGATGACGTTCCCTAATCCCAGATTTTCGCAGAGCCTGGGAGACATTCAGTTGCCAATCGCTGAAGTTTGGAAAGCAGCTTTGTAAAGCAGGTTTGGAAAGAGATGCAGTGATTTTTGTTGAGGTTCATTTCAAGGAGCTGATTATAGCATGACTCAGTCCTCCAGGAACTGTTTCCAGGAACATACACCGAGGTAGATATCAGCTGTTGGTGAAGAGTGTTCTTTAGCTATCTGAAACCTGAGAAGCCAGCACAAAGAGTTCTTGATGATTCAGTGTTGCATTCTGGCACATTTGAAAGTTGAGGCTACTTGCTGAGAGATGCATTGAATCCTGGGGTAGTGGCTGCAAAACCGCAATGGGGAAAGGCCTTCTTCTAAGATCCTTGCTGCAACTGAAGGATTGGAAACCATGTGAAAATTCATTTGCTGTGATTACGTGCTGAGAGTGTTCGAGATTTGCCATTAAATCTGGGCCAATTTGCAACTGGTTTCTTCCCCATTGCCTCCAGCCCCACCTTCCTCTTCTCCTTTCTCAAGAGTGGCCAATTCCCACAGTCCATATTAATCGCAACCTCAAAGCCACAGACTGAAGAACTGATAAGCAATTCAATCAATAAACATGCCCTCATCCAGTGTCATGTCACACCAGTCACATGTTGAGAAGGAAGGATGCAGACAGCCTACATTTGGCCCATATCCCTTTAAACCTTTCCTATACATGTACTTATCCAAATGTCTTTTGAATGTTGTAACTGTACCTGCATCTACCACTTCTGCTATAACCACACCCGAAACATCGACTTCTCCACCTTGTGATGCTGCCTGGCTTTCTGTGTTCTTCTAGCCTCCTGTTTGTCTACCTTGGATTCCAGCATCTGCTATTTGTTTTGTCTTTGCCATTTCCTCTAGCAGTTCATTCCACATACATACCACTGTGTGTGTGAAAACATTGCTCCCTCAGGTCCCTTTTAAATCTTTCCCATCTCACCTTAAACCAATGCCCTTGTAGTTTTGAATGCCCCTACACTAGATATTGTCATTTCTGTCTCAACATTTATATTTGAGTATTTTTGAAAACAGTAGTGTTGCCAAAACTTTTAGTCTTCACTCAAGACAACTGTAAAGTGCTAAATTGCAAGAATTTATCACAAATTAACCCTGGGTTGAAGTGTATTATTGAGGACTTGATCCTACTCCTTACATTTGACATTCTTTCATTTACACTGAAAATGTGTTGCTGGAAAAGCGCAGGTCAGGAAGCATCCAAGGCGCAGGAGAATCGACGTTTTGGGCATAAGCCCTTCTTCAGGAATGAGGAAAGTGTGCCCAGCAGGCTTAGATAAAAGGTAGGGAGGGGGGACTTGGGGGAGGAGCGTTGGAAATGCGATAGGTGGAAGGAGGTTAAGGTGAGGGCGATAGGCCGGATGGGATGAACTCAGGATGAACTCAGATTTCTCCAGTTTCCTCATTTCCCCTCCCCCCACCTTGTCTCAGTCCCAACCCTCGAACTCAGCACCACCTTCCTAAACTGCAATCTTTTTCCTGACCTCTCCGCCCCCACCCCCATTCCGGCCTATCACCCTCACCTTAACCTCCTTCCACCTATCACATTTCCAACGCCCCTCCCCCAAGTCCCTCCTCCCTACCTTTTATCTTAACCTGCTGGACACACTTTCCTCATTCCTGAAGAAGGGCTCATGCCCGAAACGTCGATTCTCCTGCTCCTTGGATGCTGCCTGACCTGCTGTGCTTTTCCAGCAACACATTTTCAGCTCTGATCTCCAGCATCTGCAGTCCTCACTTTCTCCCATTCTTTCATTTAGCCTGATGAGTGCTCGACAAAGCTTTGTCGACACTCAAGTACTTGAGTTTGTCGGGTAGTGTGTATACACATACACGTATATATACACACACACACACACACGTATATATACACACACACACACACACGTTTATACACACGCACACACGTATATACACACACACACACACAGCTTTCTGTTGGTGAACTGGCAGCTAAAGGCAGCGTGCTTTCGAATGAACAGGAGCTGTTGTTCCTCTGTTATCAAATGTTGACTGATGTTTACATCTACGTTTAAAGTTTATTCACCTGCACGGAAGCCAACAACCTGTGTCCTGAAGGTTATCCAACTCAACTGTGGTTCGGGTACTTTCTCAGAGACACCTGGCAGGTGTCAAAAACAGACTTTAGCTCCTTACACGTAGAATGTCCTGCAAATTGCCAGCTAGAGGCTGAAGTGCATTACTTGAGGATAGTAGTTTCAGTGAATTCTGCAACTCTGAAACATTTGGTCTGGCTGTGCATCTTAAAAGGTCTAGAGCCTAGATTAGTATTAGGGTGACAGTGGCAGGGGTGAGTAATGGGATGAATGTAGATTTGTGTAGATCCTGCATGAACATATTGCAGATCGAGTGACCAAGGAATAGATTCCTCAAAGTGGAAGATACAGTCATAGAGTCACAGAGACACACAGCATGGAAACAGACCCTTCAAAGTCCACCTCGTCCAAACTGAACTCCTACCATTTGCCTGCATTTGGGCCGTATCCTTTTAAACCTTTCCTATTCATGTACTTATCCTAATGTCCTTTACATGTTGTAACTGTACCTGCATCTACCACTTCCTCTGTAACATTACCCAAAATGTTGACTTCTCCACCTCCTGGTGCTGCCTGACTTGCTGTGATCTTCCAGCCTCCTGCTTGTCTACCTTGGATTCCAGCACCTGCAGTTTGTTTTGTCTGTGCCACTTCATTCCACAAAACACATCACCCTGTGTGTGAAACAATTACCCCTCAGGTCCCTTTTAAATCTTTCCCCTCTCACCTTAAACCAATGCCCCGTAGTTTTGAGTTCCCCTACACTCAGGAAAAAGCCTTTGCAATTCACCTTATCTGTGCCCCTCCAGAAGGCCACCCGTCAGCCTCTGAGTGAAAGAAAGTCCCAGACTATTCAGCCTCTCCCTATAACTCAAACCGTCCAGTCCCGGCAACATCCTTGTAAATCTTATCCGCACCCTCTCCAATTTAATTATATCCTTCCTATAGAAGGGTAAACAGTGAATGAACACAACATTCAAGACAAGAGGAAAAAGAGGTAGATGCTCCTGCTGCAGAATCATCCTTCCTGAATCGTGCTTTTGTATGGAGAAATCTCTAGATAGTCTCAGTTCCTGAAAATGAAAATATTGCCTGTTCCTAGCAGGGCTTCTGTAAAACTCCAACTAAGGCTGCATAGCTGCAAGTTATAAAGAACACATTTCCACAAGCAATTAAAAACAGTTTTAGCAACAAATTCTTCATCAGTGGGTAACATATACAATGGTCAGAGGTAATCCATCTATCACGTTCAGATGACTAATGCAATTCTTTCATAAAGAACATAGGAGAGATTCCTGCTGTTTGATTAGCACTGGCATTATTCAAAGCTCCTTGAATTCTAAGCTAATATACACCTGACTCACACTGCGATACCAAGATGCTGCTTCATTTAGCCGAAGCCATGTTGTGTTAATTTGAACTGCAAACACAAAGCTTCATTTCTTGCTTAGTGCTTGTTTCTCTTCAGAGGCTGCTATCTGTGGACTGGATTTCAAATGATTAAATAAATCTTCCCAGCACTCTCGTTGAAATGTGCTGCGTTCTCATTAAAGTCATTTTACTCGGTAATTTTAAGTAAGTTATATTTTGGGCACGAGGCAGGAATGATCAGTGAGAGAGTTCTCACCTCACAACTCAGACGTAGAACTTACTTTTCTAGTCAAGTTCCAATCGTTTTTTTTAAAAATTCTGTCGGCGACAGATAGGAGCGACTGAGTTCTGAAACCTGTAGTCAGGGGTGAGCTCTTCTACTTGGTTTAGCTGCCAGCAAAACATGGATATCATCCTGCCAATCGTAACGGAGCAGGAGAAAGGAAAAGGAGGAAATGATGAGAGAGAAAAAGAATAGAGAATAAGAGGATTTAGCAGACTGTAGGGAAAGGGAAATAAGTCAAAATTGTGAGAATAAAGGCAACAATTAACACAGCAAAACCTGAATTATAGAGCAGAACACAACAATAGTAAGTAACAGACAGGTATACAAAAGGTACTTGTGGGGTTGAGAACCCTCCAGCCAATTTAAGCACAGCAGGATCCCAAAAACAGCAAGGTGATAAATAGATTACTTACAGTGTGGAAACATGCCCTTCAGCCCAACAAATCCACACCAACCCTCTGAAGAGCAACCCACCCAGACTCATTCCCTTACATTTACCCCTTTGCCTAACACTATGGGCTATTCAGCATGACTAATTCACCTGACCTGCACATCTTTCGACTGTGGGAGGAAACCGGAGCACCCGTAGGAACCCCACGCAGACACTGGGAGAACGTGCAAACTCCACACAGACGGTTGCCCGAGGCGGGAATTGAACCCGGGTCTCTGGCGCTGGGAGGCAGCAGTACTAACCACTGAGCCACCATGCCGCCCTAATGACCAGATCATTTGTTTTTCCGTGATGTTAGTTGAGGCTTAAAGTTTGGCCAGGGCAGCAGAAAATTTTTCCCACCTTCCTCTTCTTCAGAAATACTGCCATTTTCCTAAAAGAGCAGACATGGCTTTTGATTGACATTTCCTTTGAAAGGTGCCACCTGCGCCAGTGCAGCACTCCCTCAGCATTGCACGGAGCTGCCAGCATTGTTTACATTCATGCTTTTGGACTTGGAGACTCAAATTCTTGTTTGTGCCAATGCACACACAAACGCTTTGTAAGTCAATGTATTATTAATTCCTTATCATATGAATCATGTAACTGTGCCTTTATTTCTCTCTTATTAATGAATGTAAACTGGTTAGGATGATGTGCTGTGTGCTGGGATTGTTTCATGAGGATGGATGGGCATCCAAGGGGAAGTTGGTACCTGGACTGAAGGTCTGCAAAATGGGCAGAGAACAGGATACACGGTTATTGGTCATGAATAGATTTTAGAAAATTGAAAATGTGTTATTGCTGTGAAGGACATTATTTCAAGATCACATTCCACCATTGAGAAATATTGGAGATAAAACATTAGACAAAGTGCAAGCAAGGCCTGGGAGAGGAAGTTGAATCAAGAGGTCCACTATTTGACGTGCCATTGAATACATTCAGTGATGGCTTCAAACAGAAGAGTGGTATAACTGAAAGGCAATTGATTGGACCAAAACCATGTTTACTTTATATGACAGTCACAACAAATAAAGGGGCATAAAGAAAAGACTTTGTAAACAAATCCCTGCAGTACAGCAGCTTGGAAGGTGTACCAGGAATTCATGGATTTACTACCCAAGACAGACCCTGCTGTGTGGAATTTCTAAGCAGCCAGTGTCTTTGTGAATATCTGCTCTTAAGTCTTGGCCCTAATTAAGGTATATCATGTTAAGAGAAACAATATCCAAACTTTTGTGTTAGACATCTTGTAGTGCGGTGGTAGTGTTCCTACCTGGAGGCCTGGGTTCAAGTTCCACCTGTTCCAGAGGTGTTGCATAACACTGAACCGGTCAATTACAAAATAGCTCCGTGTTGTTGTGAGCTATTAGTATCTGGGCCGCAACTGTCATACGCAGTAAGGGAAGTGTAGAGATTAACTTCATTTACAAACTCCAAACTTCTTGTCCATTTGTGCAAGATTATTTAGTAGATTAATAACAAATCCCTTGAAATAAAATCCACAAGCACAAACAAAACTCACGTGCATGTAGCTCTGAAGGGCTCTGGTCTACTTACCAGGAGATGAAGACAGGCCAAGCAGCTTGGTAAAGTTCATTTGTCTCAAAATATCTTTCACCATGATTCACAAAAGTGATGTTTATTTTCACTCCTATTTAGTTTTGTGAATAGGAATGAAAATAAACCATTTTAAACATTGGCCTTACTTCTGTAAATTAATACTATATTTTAACAGTATAGTTTATATTTATCACTCCTATTTGAATTGTAACTTTTAAAAATGAATTATCCTCCCTTCTTTCCTCATGATGACCTTGGCCTCCTACGAGGATGCTGTCCAGTACCTCATCCAACTGGCCTAAATAGTGAGCGTCGGTAAGTTCGTGGGCTACAAGTAACGTCATGGTAATGCAACAAATCTCCAAGATGAAATCAGTGAAAGGGCAGAACTACTCTGATAGTGTCCCCCTCGAATTGGAACATCACCCATAGGATTGTGTTTTTCAGGAGGGTACCACAGGGCCATAATCAGCACCGAGTACTCAGAATCATTTACTAATTCTCAACCCAGGAATGTTGCAACCATTTGTAGAGACTGTTACTGCCTAAGGTCAGCTAACTTTGCAAGATCCAAGATTGGTGTAGGTTTGTGGTGCAATGGTAGTACATCCAACTCCAGGTCAGAAGGTTGCGTGTTCAAATCACAGCAGGGCTTGCGTTGTTTGCCTGCAGCTTAACTCTTTGGTTTTATATGGGCAGCATGGTGGTATAGTGGCTAGCACCCCTATCCCTCATCACTAGAGTCCAGGGTTTGACTCTAGCCTTGAGTGACTCTGCCTGCCTGTGCAGAATTTGCATGTTCTCCTAGCGTCTGCGTGAGTTTGCTCCGGGCGCTGCGGTTTCCTCCCACAGTCCAAAGATGTGCAGATTAGGGGAAATGGGAATGGCCATGCTAAATTGCCCATAGAGTTCAGGGATGTGCAGGTTAGCCTTGGGAAATGCAGGATTACGGGGATAGGATGGGGCTTGGATGCTCTTCAGAGAGTTAGTTTGGACTTGATGGGCAAATGCAATGTAGGGATTCTAGGCTTCCATGATTCTTGACTGTCTTCACCTATGTAGCTGTGCGACACATTGGGGAATCATTTATACTTTACTTACAAAGGAAAAAAAAAAATCAATCTCCTATGACTCCGCGGGACTGTGCATCTCCTGCGACTGGACTAAGCGATCCCAAAACTCAAGGCTCAGCCTGTGTGCTGTGTGAATTGATCTAAGCTCCTTCAGGAGACAGGATAGCAACTGGTTTCCCCACTACTGATTGTTGAGCTGTTAACCAGTGACCCTTACTGATAGATATTTTTGAGGCAGGTGAGCACAGGACTTGGCAATGGTTGTTTGCACTACCCCATGATGGATAATTCTGCTGGCATTCAACATTAAGATACCCTCATACTAAAGTCCACTAAATGGAATACCAGAGGGGAATCGTTGCTCGTGTAGATGTGCAGCAGTGCGGTGAATTGCTGTTGGAGAGGAGAACAGAAAGCTAAGGCAAGAGAAAGAAAAACAATTTAAAAAACCCATACCACCAAACACTAAGTTGGAAAATTCTGTGACCACAAAGATTTAATCAACTCCATATGATTAGCTGCTATGTTTAACTTGTTTCAATACATTATTTAGAAAATAAACCTCAAGCATGCATTGTGTACCCACCGGGGGCACTTTAGTTCAATTATCTGCAATTTAAAGCACAGAAAACTCTTTGAACACACTCCAAGATTTTGGATTCAACTCAGCCTCAACAAAAATAATTCAACTGCTCCAGATCGAGATAGAAATGAGCCTACAAGTGTGGGAGCAAAGAGGGTAATCTTCCAAAATTACTTGCATTTTGGAAAGGTCCCAGGGGATTGGTAAACTACACATGTCAACGCACTTTTCAAAAGAGTGAGACAGAAAGCAAACTAAAGGTCACTTAGCCTAACATCTGTAATCAGGGACCTGCTCAGATCTATTATTAAGGTTTAGAAATTCATGGAAATCAAGCAGAGCCAACATTTTTTTGTGAAAGGGAAATTATATTTGACACATTTACTGGAGTTTTTTGAGGATATAACAAGCAGGGTAGATAATGTTAATGCAGTGTATTTGGGTTTCCAAAAGGCACTTGATACGATATTACATAACATGCTGTTCTACAAGGGCTCCTGGTGCCCGAGAGATTTATTGGAGGGGATGAAGGGACGGCTAATCAAGAGGTGAAAGGCATAATAGGTCTTTTTAGGCTATCAATATGTAACGTGTGGAATGTGACAGGTCTCAATGCAGGTGCCTCAACTATTTCTGATCTATGCTAACAATGTGGTGAAGGGGCAAATTATATTATGGCCAAAGTTTCTGGTGATACAAAGATGTGATTTTTAACTGTATTTCCTATGGTCATATAACAAGAATCAGCACAACACCAGGTTACAGTCCAGCAGGTTTATTTGGAACCACTACCTTTTGGAGCTCTGCTCCTTCATCAGATAACCACCCAATAAAGGAGCAGCGCTCCAAAAGCTAGTGCTTTCAAGCAAACCAGTTGGACTATAACTTGGTGTTGTGTGATTTTTAACTTTGTACACCCCAGTCCAACACTGGCACCTCCATATCATCGGGAATAGAAGTAGGCCATTCAGCCCATCAAGGCTGTTGCACCATTCAGTAAGGTCGGGGCTGATCTAATTTAATTGTAGCTTTAACTTCACTGACAATGACTTGGAGCCTGGAATTATTGAAGACATATTGCAGTACAGACCTCTGTATTTAACAGATATAGGTGGATTTAGCCACAGTTCCTATTAATGGCAACTTGCAGTCATTGTCAGCACTCCCTTCTGATCAGCCATCAGCAGAGGACATTTGGCCAATTAAAATCCTATCTAAATTCTGTGCCTTGTGCTTTCCTTTATCAGAAGTGAGCTTTACGACACCAAGCCATTAACCACAGTTACTTGTATTCCAAGCCTATGCATTTGCTCTTGTCTCGTTGCATAAAGGCTTTCAGTCAAGTATCCAATTAAGATAATGTTTTACAACAGTGGGAACAATGTGCACTACTTTCCATTTCTTTTTACTAATGCAGTAAGCTCTGCAGTGCGCACACAATTATTTCCTCAAAAAATAAAGATAAAGACCCATTAAATTGGAAACCCACATTGAATACATAATCACAATTGCAAGCTAAGAGCACGCAGCAGTGTCACACAAATACCTTTGACTCTGTTGCACAAAAATGCAATCCTTGTGTTTAAACAATCATCTGGACTAATTCTCAAAATGGCGCATTTTCTAACTGAAGTGAAGTCTGAAAAGTGAGCCCTGTTTGTTTTACCGAAGCTGCACTTCTGCCCAATTCAGATCAATTATCGCACAAGCCAGTAACAATGGATTCCATGTTTGAAAATGAATGGACTATATAAAGTAGCTGAGTGTTACAAGTAGTGATTCTGTCAAACGCTCTCTATGGGGCAGCACAGTGGCTCAGGGGTTAGCACTGCTGCCTCACAGAACCAGGGTCCCAGGTTAGATTCTGGCCTTGGGCGACTGTCTGTGTGGAGTTTGCACGTTCTCCCAGCGTCTGCGTGGGTTTCCCCCCCACAGTACAAAGATGTGCAGTCCAGGTGAATTGGCCGTGCTAAATTGCCCATTGTGTTCGGTGCACTAGTCAGAGGGAAATGGGTCTGGGTGGGTTACTCTTCGGAGGGTTGGTATGGACTTGTTGGGCAGAAGGGCCTGTTTCCACACTGTAGGGAATCTAATCTAATAAACAAACATTCAGGATAACTGCAACAAAAACAGAAATTCCAGCATCCACAGTTCTTTAGGTTTTTTATCCAGGTTAACTGGTCACTTATGTTTGGTTACTGCAGAGCAATGCTATTAATTCCGCAATGCTGCCTGTAGACTGAAAGGTTACAAATGTAAGCCCACTATTTATGAAAGACTGGAGAGAGAGCAACAGAGAACAACAGACCCTCTGGTCTGACATCAAATACTAGATTCCATTAGAAAAGAATCAATTATGGACGTTTAGAAAATAATTGTCTGATTGGGCTCAGTCAAAATGGATTTATGAAGGGGAAATCGTATTTGGCAAACCTGTCAGAATGGTTTGAGGATATTACTAACAGAAGTTGGTAAGGGAGAACCAATCAATATGGTGAATTCAAATTTTCAGAAGATTTTTGATGAAGTCGTACACAGGAGATTACGAAACAAAAGTGAAGTACTTTTGAAAACTTCATAGCTTTACTTGCTGAGCCAACATTTATTGCATGTCCCTAGCTGCTCCCTTGAGAAGGTGGTGGTGAGCTTCCTTCTTGAACCATAGTCCACCAGCTGTAGGTAGACTCAATGTTCTAAGGGAGGGAATTCCAGGATTTTGACCCAGTGATGGTGAAGGAACAGCAATATATTTCTGAGTCAGGATGGAGTAGTGGCTTGGAGGGGAACCTGCAGGTGGTGGTGTTCCTATGCTGCCCCTGTCCTTTTGGATTGGTGTGGTCATGTTTTTGTAAGGTGCTGGCTCAGTAACCTTGCAAATTTCTGCAGGACATCTTGTAGTTAGTATACACTGCTGTTGTTGTGTCGGTGGTGGACAGAGAGGATGTTTGTAAATGTGGTGCCGATCAAGTGGGCTGCTTTGTCTTGGATGGTGTCAAGCTTCTTGAGTATTGTTGGAGCTATCACATCCAGACAAGAGGGAAGTATTCTATAACAGTTCTGACTTGTGTCTTGTAGACAGTGGACAGGCTTTTGAGGAGTTACTCTCCACAAGATTCTTAGCCTCTGATCTGCTCCTGTAGCCACTGTATTCATATGGCTAGTCTAATTGATGGCTACTTCCAGGGTGTTGATAATAGGGGATCCAGCAATGGCAATGCCATTGAATGTCAAGAAGCGATGGTTAAATTCTCTCTTTTTGGAGGTGGTCATTGACTGACACCAATCACTTGCCACTCATCAGTCCAAGACTAGATATTGTCCATACCTTGCTACATTTTGACACAGACTGCTTCAGTATCTGAAAAATCACCACTGCTGCAGAACACCATGCAATTAAAAAAAACTAGTGAACACCCCTATTCCTGACCCATGATGGAAAATACATAAATGGATAGTGATTGGCAGATTGTGCTTTTGGCCCTTTGTAAATAAAGAACTGCATTTACATTCGGTGCCATTCAGTTCTCAGATAATTTTCCAGTTTTCAGCAGAGCAGAGCACATAAAAAAAAATCTGCACATTAATTGCCCCCTGTCATCCCTTAAAGATCCAACCTGGCCTTGGATCCTTGTGAATAGTTTAGAACATAGAACAGTACAGCACAGGAACAGACCCTTCGGCCCAAGGTATTGTGCCAAACATGACACCAAATTAACTTAATCCCTTTGGCGTGGCCTCGGTCCATACCCCTCCATTTCTTGCATACTCATGTGCTTATGTAAATATCTCTTAAATGCCCCAATCGTATCAGCCTCAAATCACCACCCTGGAAGTGCATTCCAGATTCCTTCCACTCTCTATGTAAAACAAATTGCTCCTCACATCTACTTTGAACGCCCCCTCGCCCACACCCCGATATTAAACATTTCAACTCAGGGTTGTTGGTCAGAATTATTTACCCAAGCTATTTATCTCATAATTTTATAGAATTCTATCTAGTCTCTCCTCAGCCTCCACCACTCAAGAGAATTTTTCTAGCCTCTCCTTTTTGCTCTAATCCAGGCAGCATCTTGGTAAACCTCTTCTGCACACTCTCCAAAGTGTCCGCATCCTTCTTATAATGTGGCACCCAGAATTGAACACAATTCTCTAAGTGTAGCTTAACCAAACTCTGAGAAAGCCACAATGTGACATCCTGATCCTTGTTCTCAATTCCCTGACCAATAATGGCAAGCATGCTGTACCCCTTCTTTACCACCCTATCTGCGTGTGTAGCAACTTTCAGGGAGCTATGGACTTGAACCCCAAGATCCTTCTCTATATTTTATCCTCTTGCGTTCCACATAAAACATGACAATAAAGGAAGAGGAGGAGAAAATGGCTATTCAATAGGATTATCGCTAATCAGATTGTGACCTCCATTTCCCAGCCTGTGTCAGAGAACCTTGGACTCAACTGTTGGTCAAAAATCCATCTAATTCAGTCTTGAATATATTTGCTGATCCACTATTCATATTATTTAGCAACTTCCACAAGAATCATAAATCCTAGGAATATTGGCATGGTCAGACAAGGAAAAGCAAGACCCATCATAATTTGCCTTTCATCATCCTGGTTGACACATTCCACAGGAAGTAATGGTGCTTTTGGGAAATCATGGCAACCAACTCCTGTCAGTCAATAGACAATGACAGGAAGTGATGAAAATCTCGAATAGTAAAAAAAGCCCCAAGATCCAAAAGTCACCTGTTCCATGAGAGCATGCTATGCTCATCATGTGCCATGCCCATTGTCAAACTTCTCAAATACCGCAACCTGAATTATTATTTTGGAAAGGTTTCTATTTAATTTGCATTTGAATGAATCTGCGCCATCTGTTACCACACTCTCCCTCGTGAATCTTTCTATTGCCTTAGAATTACTACTCATCCGCTCACAAAACATTTTTCTTTTTAAAACTTCATCCATGTGGGATGTGGGCATCATAGTATTTATTGCCTATCCTTAATGGCCCCAGGAAAGGTAGTGGTGAGCTGCCGATTTGAAGCATTGCAGTCCATGGCATCCTGGGGCATCCAGAGTGTTGTTGGGGACTTCCTGAGGGGATGATTCTTCCAAATTCTCAAGGCTTTGGGCGCACAGCCCAATTTCTGACCTTGACCATGTTTGTTGCAGCAGTGGGACTTTAGGAATGAGCTTATGGGAGCTGGCCAATGAAGAACCCGCCTCAGAATTGGGATGGAGGATGGGCTGAGGATCTGACTGGCAGAGAGAGCACTGAAAACTTGGATCATTGCTCCTACCTGGGACCTGGCTGTGCCGGGATCATCTTTGGGTCGGTATGCTGACCCTAACCCTTCTTAAAGGTATTGATCTATGGAGCTCACTAGTATTAGGTGCAAAGATAAAGTCACCATAGTTCTACTGGATTACAGGGTTATTCTCTCATTAGGGAGAGAAAGAGAGAGAAACAGAGAGATAGAAAGAGATAGAGAGCGATGACTAAAGGTAACTTAACCTGACGGTCATCAGGTCCCAGGCAAGAGGTGAAATTGGCATCTTCAAGGTAACCTCTAAATGCAGTTCAATTAGCTCAGTTGGCTGAGCAACTGTTTTGCAATGCAAAGTGACACCAACAGCACAGGTTAAATTCCCACCCTGGCTAAGGTGACCATGAAGTGGCTACTCATATTAAGTGAAGGAAAGGCCTCTGCCAAAGACTGGAGTTACAAGATGTAGTCCATTATTTAATGGGAAGATAAGAGTTCAGAAGTACACTGATAGAGTCTTACAGCATGGAAACAGACCCTTCAGTCCAACTCATCAATGCCAACCAAGTTTCCCAAAATAAATGAGTTACACTTGCCTGCACTTGGCCAATAACCTTCTAAATCTCTCCTATCCATGTGCCATTCCAAATGAGCCTTAAAAGTTGTAACTTTATCTACATCTACCATTTCCTCTGGCAATTCATTCCAAATATGAACAACCATCTGTGTGAAAGGTTTGCCCCTCAGGTCCGTTTTAAACCTTTCCCGCACCAACCAATCTCACCGCCCCGTGGCCAACCACTTCAACTTCCCCTCCCACTCCGCCAAGGACATGCAGGTCCTGGGCCTCCTCCATCACCACGCCCTAACCACCGACGCTTGGAGGAAGAACGCCTCATCTTCCGGTCGGGACCCTCCAACCCCACGGCATAAATGTGGATTTCACCAGTTTCCTCAATTCCTCTCCTCCCATCTTACACCAGTTCCAACTTCCAACTTGGCACCACCCTCATGACCTGCCCATCATCCTTCTCACTTATCTGCTCTACCCTCCTCTCTGACCTATCACCTTTACTCCCACCTCCATCTACCTATCGCACCCTCAGCCACCTTCTCCCCAGCCTCAACCCCCTCCTATTTATCACACCACCCCTTCGCCTCACAGCCTCATTCCTGATGAAGGGCTTTTGCCCAAAACATCGACTCTCCTGCTCCTCAGATGCTGCCTGACCTGCTGTGCTTTTCCAGCACTGCACCCTCGACTCTAATCTCCAGCATCTGCAGTCCTCACTTTTGCCTTTTAAACCTTTGCCCTCTCACCTCAAACTTATGCTCTCCAGTTTTGAAATCCCCAAGCTTAGGGAGAAGACCTTTGCTATTCACCTTATCTATATTCCTCATAATTTTATGGACCTTTATAAGTTCATCCTCCCACCTCCTACACTCCAGTGAAAGAAAGGCCCAGCTTATCCAGTGTCTCCCCATAACCCAATCCCTCCAGTCCGGATAATATCTTTTCTGTTCCCTCTCAAATTTTATATTCTTCCTATAGCAGAGCTATACACAGTGTGGCTCAGTGGTTAGCATGCTGCCTCACAGTGGCAGAGACCCAGGTTTGATTCCCGCCACGGGTGACTGTCCGTGTGGAGTTTGTACATTCTCCCGGTGTCCCACAATCCGAAGATGTGCAGGTCAGATGAATTGGCCATGCTAAATTGCCCATTGCATTGGTCAGAGGAGTTGGTCTAGGTGAGTTACTCTTTGGAGGTTCAGTGTGGATTTATTGGGCTGAAGGGGGCCTGTTTCCAAACTAATTTAATCTACTCCAAAAGTGGCTGCACCAACATTCTGTACAACTACAACATGATGTCCCAACTCCTGAACTCAACTTTCTGAGCAAGGAAGGCAATCATTCCAAATGGCTTCTTTCCCACTGTGTCTACGTGAAGCATTTTTAAATGAATTATGTACCTGAACCACTAGGTCTCTCTATTCTACAACATTCCCCAGGGCCCTACCATTTATTGTGCAAGTTCTGCCCTGGTTTGCCTTACTTGAATGCAATACCTCACATTTATCTAAATTAAACTTTATCTGCCATTCCTCAGCCCATTGGCCCAAATGATCAAGATCCCTTTGTACTCTTAGATAACCTTCCTCACTGTGTTCTGTACAACCAATCTGGTGTCACGCAAACTTACTATACCATGCTTCGAATCCAAATCATTTATATAAATGACCAACAGCGGACCCAACACAGTTTCCTGTGGAACCGCTGATCACAGGCCTCCATTCCGAAATATAACCGCCCACCATCCTCCTCTGTCTCCTACCATCAAGCCAATTTTGTATCCAATTGATAAGCTCTCCCTGGATCCCATGTGATTGAACTTTACTGACCAGTCTACCATGTCAAAGGCCTTCCTAAAGCCCACACAGACAATCTCTACTGCCCAACTGGTATCTATTTTCATGGTAACATCCTCATAGCTCAATCAAGTTTGTGAAACATGACTTCCCACGCACAAAGATTTCAGACACCAGGCTTGCCTAAGTTATGTGGCTGCTAGCAGCAGAGATAAAACTTACAGTCTTGATAAACTACAACAGACAACACGGTTTGATTAGCCTATCCAGAGTGTGGACTTATATGTAGGCTTACACAATAAAGATGAGCTAATGCAATGAAAGGCAGATTGAAGCTTGTTGTGAAAAAATGTCAGGATCCTGAGGCCAACTTATGATAATGTCACGGAGCTGAACATCACCAAGCATCAATAGCAAAGTGTGGGTGGTGTTCGACTAAACGGCACGAGACCAGATGACATCGGGCTAGATTAGATCTTTCGAAAGCCCCGAGATATCAACACATGAGATAGTTCCAACCTAATGTAACCATAAGATCAGAGTCTGGCACTTCTGTATGGAATGGGCTACGAGGGGAAGTGTTGGAGGCTGGTACAATTACAACATTTAAAAGGCATCTGGGTGGGTACATGAATAGGAAGGGTTTAGAGGGATATGGGCCAAATGCTGGCAAACGGGACTAGATTAATTTAGGATATCTAGTCAGCATGGATGAGTTGGGCAAAGGGTATTGTATAACTCTTTCCACGAGTACCATGCATAGTCACATTTAGTATTAATATATAATAATTAATATTTCTTTGAAGTTGGTGTCTCAAGACAATTATTGACTTCGCTTTCCTCTTGACCAGCTGGTCTTGAACCCAAACATGGCATTAAACAGAATGATAAAAGCAAGCTGATGGCGCCAGAAGATTCTCTTTAACCTGAGCTTTCAGAAACTGCTACAACGACATCCTCACACCCACAGACAATTGCCAGCTTGTTGGTGTGCCATATAAAAGGCCAAGCCATTTTATTCCCTCACTGCAGGCTTCAGCTCCTGTGAGTCACCAAGTTATGGACACTGCCAGGGTCTTGTTTTTCTCCGGAAAAATTCCAATTCCTGGTGGAGCCTCAGATTAGTGATGCCTCGCGAGTGACCTCAGACCAATCCAGTGTAAGTATAGTTAATTGGAGAAAAGCCAATTTCAAATGGGGCGAGAAGGGATGTGGGTTGAGTAAATTAAAACTGAAGATTGGCCTGGGAAATGATAGCTGACCAATTGGCTACTTTCAAAGAAGAGATAATTTGGGAACAATGGAGGTACATTCCATCAGAAGAGAAAAGGTCAGAAAAACTGGCAGAGCTCCCTAGACAAATAAAGAGAGATAGGAATTAAGTGAAAGAAGAAAACATGGGTTTATGACAGGTGATGGGTTGAAAATAAAATTGGTTAGAAAATACAACTGGATAAATATAGAAGATTCTGAACAGTGGCGAAAAAGCAAAAAGAAGCAAAGACGGAAAATGTAAAGAGATTGGCATCTAAGATAAAATGGAATCTTAGAGTCATCTACCAAAGATATACGAACAGTAAAAGAATGGTTAAAAAAATGTAGTGACAATTAGGTCACAAAAGGGATTAACGTATTGAGCCAAAAGGCATAGGTAGAGTCATTAACAACTACATTGCATCTATCTTTAACAAGGAAGATGCTGCTTCCTATGTTAAAAGAGGAGGTCACTCTGACACCAGAAGGGCTTAAATGTGATCAGATTGGATAGGTTTGCAGTTCAAGTGAATAAGGCAATCGGACCAGATAAGGTACAAAGAAGTGGAGGGAAGTGACAATGAAAATTGCAGAGGCATCAGATGTAATTTTTCCATCTTCCTTGGAAACAGGACTGGAGAATTACAGGCGTTACACTTGCCCAAGCCCAGCATACAGGCCGTCAGTTTAACCTTGATGGTAGGTAAAATTAATGAACCTGAATTTTCCATGTGACTGTTAAAGAACATCAGTATTAATTCCTTAAAGGAAAATCATGTTTAACTAACTTGCGTGAGCTTTTTTGAAGGTTTAACAAAGAGGGTTAGTGAGGGGCAATGTAGTTGATGTGATTTATGTGGACTTCAAAAATCCATTTGATACAGTATCACATAACACAACAGAGAACAAAGTTATAGCTCATGGAATAACAAGGACAGTAACTGACTGAGTGACAGGAAACAGAGAGTGCTGGTTCATGGATGTTGTTGTGGTTCTGTTCGCCGAGCTGGGAATTTGTCTTGCAAACTTTTCGTCCCCTGTCTAGGTGACATCCTCAGTGCTTGGGAGCCTCCTGTGAAGTGCTTCTGTGCTGTTTCTTCCGGCATTTATAGTGGCCTGTCTCTGCCGCTTCCGGTTGTCAGTTCGAGCTGAACCGGAAGCGGCAGAGACAGGCCACTATAAATGCCGGAGGAAACAGCACAGAAGCGCTTCACAGGAGGCTCCCAAGCACTGAGGATGTCACCTAGACAGGGGACGAAACGTTTGCAAGACAAATTCCCAGCTCGGCGAACAGAACCACAACAACGAGCACCCAAGCTACAAATCTTCTCCCAAACTTTGAACATCATGGATGTTCTTTCAAAAGACTGTTGTTGAATTCCCCTGGGGTCAGTGTTGGGACCCTTGTTTTTCCTAGCACACACTAATGGCCTTAACCATGGTGTGTGGGGCACATTATCAAAGTCTGCTAATGATACAAAACCTGGAAACATTATGAACGCAATTAGGATAGCGTCAAACTTCAAAAAGACATAATTAAGTTGGTGGACTGGGTGGACATGAAAGTTCAATGCGGAGAAATACATTGCATTAGAGGGAGTTTAAAATAAAAATTCATGATACTGCCTCCAATGTGAGATCGCTCCATACTAAAGATGGATTGGAGGAGTTACCTGGAGTTGAGGGAAGAGAAGTGAGAGACATTTCACAATCAGAAGACGTTTTAACAGAGTAGATAGAAAGAGACAAAGGATTGAGAATGAAACTGCACAGGTTTAAAGTTATTGGCAAAAGAAATTTTAAAAAGTTACCTGGAAAAAAGCTTTTCCAAACAATGCGCAATAATGAATGGTCTGAGAGGAGAAATGGTGGAGGTGGCAGGCTCCAGTGAAGCACTCAGAATAGTATTAAACTCCGACATGGAAGGGAAGGATATACAAACTTAAGGTTAAGGCAGGAGAATAGTGTGAAGAAAATTGCTCAGAGAGCTGGTATACACATGATGGGTCAAATGGCCTCTTTCTGCACTGTAACAATTCTGATTGTGATTGTGTTTAAATTTAAGAGTACCTTTTGAATTCGAACAGTGGTAATTACATCACTTCTTGACCTTCTCTTTTCCACATGTCCAATTTATATAATTGCTCCAATCTCTCAATCAATCTGGGTGCTTCTGTCCATGTCCTTTCTGTATTGCAATGGCCAGAACTGTGTAGCATTCTAAATGCAGTAACACCAATGATTCATAAAGTAGCTGGATTATTGCAGTACTTCAGTTCAGCATTGACCTTTTAATAAATCCCAGCGTCTGATTTGCTTTACTCTGCTGAACAATGTTATGATAATGTCAATTTATTGCCATTCAGGCCCTTCGGATCACTATCATTTCCCATGCACAATATTTACAATGAACTGAGTTACTGCAAAACCTGCTGTCAAGAATCCACTTGATAAATTCACTATACTCTGGGCTACCGCAATAGTTTAACCCAACTGATCTTTTAATGCTGCTTCATTTAAATACAACAACTTTATTCGGTCTGAAACTAAATGCTAATGGCTGAGTGGCCTCAGCACAGAACTTGCTGCATTAACGCAGTTGGCTTCAGTCAGTCAGCTCAATGATTTTTTATTTTGGCAGCCCTCAAACGGGCCAAGAAACCTCATGCAGTATAAACAGAAGGAGGACTGACAAGGACCCTGGGACATCTCACTAGCATTTAGCTCCAGACTGGTGTGCTTGAACTGAAAAGAAACAAATACATTCAGAGTACTCAGATGCACATAAAGTACACAGATGCAGCTGCTCAGAATTTCATTTTCAGTTGTGCCAGGTCTGAACGATTCACCACCAATATACGACGCCAGATAAACATTGGATGCAGCTTCGGTGCTCAAATAGTTTCAACATGCTGGTGGGTCGGTGTGAGGGAATGGTAGAGGAAGATAGAGTCATAGAATCTTGCAGCATGGAAACAGACCCTTTTGTCTCACTAGTCCACACTAAGCAGGTATTCTAAACTGAACTATTCCCACTTGCCTGCATTTGGCCCATATCTCTCTACATCTTTCCTATTCAGAGAATCCCTACAGTGGAAGCAGGCCTTTCGGCCCACCAAGTCCATACCAACTTTCCAAAGAGTGATATTAATGATCACTAGACCAGGGTTTCCTGGAATGGGTTAAGTACAGTTTTCAGTCAGGAATGAAGCTTGATCATCTTTGTTCAAAATCTAGATATTTTCTCATCAATCTCTTTAGAGATGCCATCATACATTTCTGGAGCATGTGGGGCTTGAACCCAGGCCTGCAGGCTCAGAGGTGGGGTCACTGTCACTGCACCACAAAGTCTAACAAGCGAGAACCTGGCTTGAAGTGTGTGTACTTCAATGCGAGGAGCATCCAAAATAAAGTGGGTGAACTGGCAGCGTGGGTTGGTACCTGGGACTTCGATGTTGTAGCCATTATGGAGACATTGATAGAGCAGGGACAGGAATGGCTGTTGCAGGTTCCGGGATTCAGATGTTTCAGTAAGAACAGAGAAGATGGTAAAAGAGGGGGAGGTGTGGCATTTTTGATCAGGGACAATGTTACAGTTGTAGAAAGGATGTTTGGGGACTTGTTAACTGAGATAGTATGGGCTGAGGTTAGAAACAGGAAAGGAGAAGTCACCATGCTGGGACTTTTCTATAGGCCTCCGAATAGTCCCAGAGATGTAGAGGAAAGGATAGCAAAGATGATTCTCGATAGGAGTGAGAGAGGCAGGGTAGTTGTCATTGGGGACTTCAACTATCCAAATATTGATTGGGGTCACTACAGTATAAGTACTATAGATGGGTCAGTTTTTGTCCAGTGTGTGCAGGAGGGCTTCCTGACACAGTATGTAGACAGGCCTACAAGGGGCAAAGCCACTTTAGATTTTGTACTGGGTAACGAGCCTGGCCAGGTGTAAGATTTGGAAGTAGGTCAGCACTTTGGAGACAAGCGAGCACAATTCTGTCAGGTTTACTTTAGTGATGGAAAGGGATAGGTGTACTCCACTGAGCAAGAATTACAGCTGGGGGAAGGGAAATTACGATGCAATTAGGAAAGATTTAGGAAGTGTAGAATGGGGAAGGAAAATGCAGGGGATGAGCACATTAAAAATGTGGAGCTTATTCAAGGAAAAGCTCCTGTGTGTCCTAGATAAGTATGTACCTGTCAGGCAGGGAGGAAGATATAGAACGCGTGAGCCGTGGTTTACTAAGGAAGTGGAATCTCTGGTCAAGAAGAAGAAGGAGGCTTATGTTAGGACAAAATGTGAAAACTCAGTTAGGGCACTTGAGGGTTACAAGGAAGTCAAGAAAGACCTAAAAAGAGAGCTCAGAAGAGCCAGGAGGGTACATGAGATATTGCTGGCAGATAGAATCAGGGTAAACCCTAAGGTTTTCCATAAGTATGTCAGGAATAAAAGAATGACGAGAGTTAAATTAGGACCAATCAAGGATAACAGTGGGAAGTTGTGTGTGGAGTCAGAGGAGATAGGAAAAGCACTAAATAAATATTTTTCGACAGTGTTCTCTATAGAAAATGAAAATGTTGGCAAGGAAGATAGAGATACTTGCATCTAGACTAGAAGAGATTGAGGTTCACAAGGAAGAGGTATGAGAAATACTACAGAGTGTGAAAATAGACAAGTCCCCTGGGCCAGATGGGATCTATCCTAGGATTCTCTGGGAAGCAAGGGAAGAGATTGCCAAGCCTTTGACATTGATCTTCAAATCATCATTGTCTACAGGAATAGTGCCTGAGGACTGGAGGATAGTAAATATGGTTCCCTTGTTCAAAAAGGGTAGTAGAGACAACCCTGGTAATTACAGACCAGTGAGTCTCACTTTAGTTGTTGGTAAAGTGTTGGAAAAGGTTAGGAGATAGGATTTATAACCATCTAGAAAAGAATAATCTGATCAGGGACAGTCAGCATGGTTTTGTGAAGGGTAGGTTGTGCCTAACAAATCTTATTGAGTTTTTTCACATAGTGACCAAACAGGTAGATGAGAGTAAACCAGTTGATGTGGTGTATATGGATTTCAGCAAGGCGTTCAATGAGGTTCCCCACAGTAGGCTATTATACAAAATGCGGAGGAATGGGATTATGGGAGACATAGCAGTTTGGATCAGTAATTGGCTTGCTGAAAGAAAACAGAGGGTTGTAGTTGATGGAACATGTTCATCTTGGTGTCCAGTTACTAGCGGCGTACCGCAAGGGTCAGTGTTGGGTCCACTGCTGTTCCTCATTTTTATAAATGACCTGGATGAGGACTCAGAAGGGTGGGTTAGTAAATTTGTGGACGACAGTAAGGTCGGTGGAGTTGTGGATAGTGACGAAGGATGTAGTAGGTTGCAGAGAGACATAGATAGGATGCAGAGCTGGGCTGAGAGGTGGCAAATGGAGTTTAATGTGGACAAGTGTGAGGGGATAGACTTTGGCCGGAGTAATCGGAATGCAAAGTACTGGGCTAATGGTAAGATTCTTGGGAGTGCGGATGAGCAGAGAGATCGGTGTCCATGTACACAGATCCCTGAAAGTTGCCGCCCAGATTGACAGGGTTGTTAAGAAGGCATACAGTGTTTTGGCCTTTATTAATAGAAGGATCGAGTTCCGGAACCATGAGGTTATGCTACAGCTGTACAAAGCTCTGGTACAGCCACACCTGGAGTATTGTGTACAGTTCTGGTCACCGCATTGTAAGAAGGATGTGAAAGCTTTGGAAAGGGTGCAGAGGAGATTTACTAGAATGTTGCCTGGTATGGAAGGAATGTCTTACGAGGAAAGGCTGAGGGGCCTTGAGGCTGTACTCGTTAGAGAGAAGAAGGTTGAGAGGTGACTTAAAAGCGACATACAAGATAATCAGAGGGTTAGATTGGGTGGGCAGGAAGAGCCTTTTTCCCAGTATGGGGACGGCAAACATGAGGGGACACAACTTTAAAGTGAGGGGAGATGGGTATAAGACAGATGTCAGAGGTAGTTTCTTTACTCAGAGAGTAGTAAGGGTATGGAATGCCTTGCCTGCACCGGTAGTAGATTCGCCAAGTTTGAGTGTATTAAAGTCGTTATTGGACAGGCATATGGACGTACATGGAATAGTGTAGGTGGGATGGACTTCAGATTAGTATGACATGGCGGAGCAACATCGAGGGCCAAAGGACCTGTACTGTGCTGTAATGCTCTATGTTAAGATGGCATTGGGGTTTGTCGTTAAAACAATACTTATACCCCATCAGTACTGATGGAGCAGTCTAAGGTTACCTTTGGGGAGGAGAAACTCAAAAGGTGATAGGAATAGACTCTTTAAAAGTAATGATGTAGTTTTCTAAGGAAGATGTTTCCACTTGTGGTGAATTCCAAAAGGTAGGGTAGTTACGGAAAAATCCAAAGGTAGTGTTTACAAGAAATTGTTTTACCCAGAGGATGGTGAGATGCCCAATCTACAGCTCCAATGACAATGAATTGAGAACAGCAGAGATGCCTTTAAGGGGAAGCTGGACGAGTACTATAAACAGAGGAGTCAGCTACCTGCTAAAGGAAATAAAAGACTTTGCTGAGAAAATTAACTCTCCAGGTGTCCTCAGGCAAAATCCTCCTTCCTCCAACATGAGTCAAACACTATTTGGTCATTCAGCCTTTTGTTACTCAGAGGTCCAACAGCTCAGTTGGCTGGACAGCTGGTTTGTGCTGCAGAGTAACGTCACAGCCACAGGCTTCATTCTTGTATTGACTGAGCTTAGTGTCAAGGTTGTTGTGTCTACTTAACCTTGCCCCTCGCCTCAGGTTAAACTCAGCACCAGACAAATCTCTCTAACAAGAGAGAGAGAGAGAGAGAGAGAGAGAGAGAGAGAGCGAGCAACCCTATGGTTCCTGGGACTATGGCAACCTTTTACTTATGGAATCTTACTGCATACAAATTTGGGACAACACTGCACTGCACAACACACAGATCACCCTTCAACAAGTAACATGTCTCTTACAATGAATTTTGGAACATCCTTGAATGTGATATACCATGAAATTTACAGCACAGAAAAGGCCAATCAAGAGAACTGGTCAATGCCAATGTTTATTCGTTAAACACACTTCCTCCTATTCTGTTTATTTAAGGCTATCACAACATCTCCTCTATTCCTTTTTTCCGCTCCCCTCATGATGTTTAAAAGGCAGAGCAGAAATGTAACGTCTTCTTCAGGTGACCAGTTAAATTAGCTACGTTAATTAGAAAAGTTATGATGCAGTTTCCAGTCTTGCTGACCAGACAAAGTATGAGACCAATAGCCCAAAACTGACTCTCAAAACAATAACTCCAACATAAGAATGAGAGATAACAACAAGCAAAATAGGGAATAACAACATCATAAATGAATAAATGAAAAGGAAACTGAAGGTCAGTCTGTGTATACCGAGCCATGATTTATGTCATTACATTTCAGCGATACAATGCACAATCCTGCCTACAGCCCTGAAATCAATCCCCTGGATTTGTCTGTTTATTGTGATGTACCCTGTGGAGTTTGCAGTGGGTGGATTTAATGCATTTTCATCTTCATTTGGCCCCACGGCAAACCTGAGTGTAGAAACAAGCAAGTACACTTCCTAGTTGAAATCCTCATGAGGTATTGCTACGGATTTCTTGGAGCTGAGAAAGACTTCTGAACAGACACTGATCATCATACAATCGATTGGCATTTGATGCAATAATAATATTAAGTTATATAATTACCAGAAAAGTTGCAATTTTCCTCGCTCCATTTGCACACTGAATGAATATATCACATATATTGTTACAAGTGAGGCTGGAAGAGTGACCTATCACTCCAGTCCCATTGAGAAGGCCAGATAAATATCTTATCTCTCTCTGCTTTCATCCTACTGATGCTGCCAGTTTCTCCAGCAATTTCTGTTTTTGTTTCAAATAACACAGCTATATCAGTTTTCTGTAATAATTGCAAATATTGTGTATTCTCTAAGCAAACTTTAACCAATGAGGAGGCAACAACTGGTTAACATAAGCACTTAGCTATATAGAAGTATCTATCCCTTTAGCAACCCTAAAAACACACACAACAGGAAAAGAGGAAACAAAATAGGTTTCTCTGTTTCCATGGGCTCCCTTAAATAAAAACTGAAACATTTTCTGACCATTATGGCTAGTCTTGAAGGCATAAAGGATGAAACATAGAATACTCCAAAGTATATCATTCAGATGTTCTGGCACATATGGTCAAGTCACTCATCACACATGCCTATCCTGGAATCTTGGCAGACACAGCTTGCTCAGCAAATACAACACTGAGAAGTTACTTGATTTACTCTTTGAGAAGAACAATTGAACTTAATGAGGAATTCCTTTCAGAGATAGGAGACACTAGTTGGGCAGGTCTTTCTCACAGGCCTTTGGTTCCTCACTTAATTCCAGGTACAAAGCACTCTCATAGCAGTATTGTCCAAACAGCCCCAATGGGAGTCTACAGAAATTGATAAATTATCAGCTACATTTCTAGCAACATTACTTTGAACAAAAACTCAGTAGTCCCACAGCAACCTTTCAATGACCGTTTAAGGAAGTATTTCCACAAACTTCATAGAGTCATAGAGATGTACAGCATGGAAACAGACCCTTTGGTCCAACCCGTCCAAGACAAGCAGATATCCCAACCCAATCTAGTCCCACCTGCCAGTACCTGGCCCATATCCCTCCAAACCCTTCCTATTCATATACCCATCCAAATGTCTCTTAAATGTTGCAATTGTACCAGCCTCCACCACTTCCTCTGGCAGCTCATCCACGCATGTCCCATCCCCTGCATGAAAAAGTTGCCCTTAGGTCTCTTTTATATCTTTCCTCTCTCATTCTAAACCTATGCCCTCTAGTTCTGGACTCCCTGACCCTATAGAAAAGACTTCGCCTATTTACCCTATCCATGCCCCTCATTATTTTGTAAACCTCTATAAGGTCACCCCTCAGCCCCTGAGAGCCCCAGCCTGTTCAGCCTCTCCCTATAGCTCAAATTCTCCCACCCTGGCAATATCCCTGTAAATCTTTTCTGAACCCTTTCAATCTTCACAACATCTTTCCGATAGGAAGGAGACCAGAATTGCATGCAATATTTCAACAGTGGCCTAACCAATGTCCTGTACAGCCTCAACATGACCTCCCAACTCCTGTACTCAATACTCTGACCAATAAAGGAAAGCATACTAAACGCCTTCTTCATTATCCTATCTACCTGTGACTCCACTTTCAAGGAGCTATGAACCTGCACTCCAACAATCCCACAGCAACACTCCCTGGGACCTTACCATTAAGTGTATAAGTCCTGCTAAGATTTGCTTTCCCAAAATGCAGTACCTCGCATTTATCTGAATTAAACTCCATCTGCCACTTCTCAGCCCAAAACTTAAGTCTGAAAGAAATATTAAATACGAAGCATCTTTGTAACAATGTATATTTAACATGAAGTGAATAACTAGTCTCCAGCATATCTCCCATACTTCCCAGGCATTGCACTGTCAGAAATACAAAACCTTTTTTCAAAGAAAGGAAGCCAATGTATTCTTAGGCTTTTCTTACCTGGAGTATGAAATTTGGAAGTAATTTGCTCACCACCAATTTTCAAGTGGTTGTAGTTACTCAGATCCCCACCTGCAATGACTGAACTGTGGCCTTTCGCAACTCGGTTGGCAGCTAAACCTCTCGGGGTCATGCTCAGATCCTAGATACATAGCAGCAATGCCACAAGATAGTCATTGATCCATTTAAGCTCAAATTGGATGCTGTTCTTCAACTGTGTTTCTTGAACACATCTATATATTGTAATGTACATCACACACCAGTCTATCAGAATGGCAGCAATCAAAGCAGAAATTCCAGCCTCAGAAGAAACTCTTGATAAAATATCTAATTCCGACTGGCATGTTTGCACAGAATTGTAATCTACTCCTGTGTCAACTACTGTGGCCTCACTCGGGCACACTAAACAGATGCTTATTTCACTTGCTTCTATTGAGTTTGCTAATGTAATTAAATTAAAGCACTACAATTTTAGCTTTTAAAACATCTACAGATTACGGGCAATGTAAGCTTTGCTTGATGATTGAAATCTTTTATCACTGGATCAAGTTTACAATGTTTTGAGAATTCACTTTTTGTTTCCAAGCAGCTTGTCAAAAAGAGAGGATCAGATCAGACCCGTTCTAAACACCCATTATTTGCGACCCGCATGCCTAGCGAACACCATAATCACAACTTTAAGACTAGCTGAAGGGAAATAGTGCTCATGAAAAGTCATTTGGAGAACCGCCATAAAGAATTTTTAAGGTAAGTGGAAACTGTTATGTCCCATAAATCCACAGCTTTTAGAAGGGCCAGCCAAATCAGTCACTTCTGCAACAGCGAAGTCAATTTCCTTCTTTATGTTTATCAAAGGTGCAATCTTAAATAAAAATAAAACTGGATTTCCCACCATGCATGTTCAACAGTTCCTTTAGAGTATTATGTAGGAAATATGGCATAGAAACAGACCACTTGACTTAAGTCTGTGCTGCTTAAAACTCTACAGGAATTGCCTCCTGTCCTGCCCACCTCACCCCAGCCTTGCAGCTTATCTTCACATTTCCTTTTCTCATATGAACTCAACTAATCTCCTTTTGAAAGTACCTCATTTTTTGGTGGAATTATTGAAGAATTCCTTCAATCCTCTCTGCCTGCAGAAAAGATTTTTGTTTCTAATGCATCTAAATTTTTTTTCGTCCAATTTATATTTCATCGACCTTTCCCTGCTACTTATTTCCCATGCCTCCTTACACTTCCAGTGAAAAGATTGTCAACAACACCCAGAGTGTTCATTTTTAACTTCATCCCTCAGCGCTACATTCAGTCTGTCCTCACTGACCTTAAAAACTATGATTAGGTCACACTGAGGTCTTCTTTCCTCCAAGTAACGACTGGCCCAAAACCAAAAAAAATGGAAGGAGCACCATGAACTGCTGATACTGAATGAACAAAAACAAAAATCAGTGCTACTCACCGCAGGTAAAGTTTTAATGTTGTGAAGAGCATTCTGTGCTTCAAGTGCAGCTTTTCTTGTGTAAAACGTAACAAAACAACAGCCTGCAAAAGAGAAATGCATAAACTTAAAAGATAGGAAAATCAAATTCATGTTTTTAATAGACACATATATAAAACTCATTAGCCTAGCAGGCATCACTCCCCGAACAACAACACCCCCCCCCAACCCCCCAGCAACCTTTCAAAAGCCAGACTCCATTTGAAGTCATACCAGTGTATGCAGGGAGTAATTAGGTTGAGATGATTCATCCATTATGTCTTATTTAAATGATTAAAGACTAAGTGTGATTAGGAGGATTTAATATCCGGCAGCTCTGAATATTCTAGGTGCTCTGACAACAAGCATATCCATGTTCCCAAGCAATAACCATTCCGCATTATTGCATTCTCTGAAGCAGGATCACAAATGAAAATACCACCAGCTTTAGGACAAGCAATATAAGTAGCGTTAAAAAAAAACCTATAAAAGCAGACTGTGCTGGAAAGACACAGCATGCTTCTCATTGTTCTTATAGATTCACTGTGTGCTCCCATGCTTTCTGCAATTTCTTTTCAGATTTCGGACATTAAGTGGGCTCACTCTAAATCTCTGTAATTTTTTTGTTCTCTGTGAGTACTAACGGCAGCAACTCGTTCAGTCACCAGTTTAGATTAGATTCCCTACAGTATGGAATCAGGCCCTTCGGCCCAACATGTCCACATCGAGCCTCCGAAGAGTAACTCACCCAGACCAGTTCCCCTGACTAACACACCTATTGGCCAATTTAGCATGGCTAATTCACCTGACCTGCACATCTTTGGGAGGAACCTGGAACACCCGGAAGAAACCCACGCAGACACAGGGAGAATGTTCAAACTCCACACAGATAGTCTGCCCGAGGCGGGAATCGAACCCGGCTCCCTGGCGCTGAGAGGCAGCAGTGCTAACCACTGAGTCACCGTACCACCCTGCTTTGGAGGAACCTCAATCAGGTGGCCATTCCTCATACAGTATCTTAAGTAGTGAACGAGAAGGCAAAATGTGACACAAATTGGCAATGTCATCACTGGACTTGCTCCTGACCTCAGTGGGCGTCCATACAAACGCACAATAAAAGCAGATAGATCCTTGAAACAGGATAATAGTAGCATTTCCACCACGCACAGAACTGTAGAACAGACTGGAATAATGTATTCACAACAAACAGGAAAATGCAAGCACATAGAACAGACCAGCAACTCTGCTGAGTGGATTGGGAACGGGCCACACAGTCATTTGATAACGGATTTGTAATAATGTGCCGAGCCACTGGAGAATTAGGACTTTTGCAGAACAAATTAAAAAACAAAAGAACAATAATAATAAGCCCAGACAAAATTATCACGGTGTTTCTGGGTATTATACTCCCGATGATGTTGTGCTTTGTTTTCATAAAACACTTAACTCTTCTCTCTGGAGTGTGGCTTCGCTGGTCATGTGAAACTCTGAACAATCAACAATGCCCTGATTTAATAGAACAAACAGACAGTTGCTAGGCTGTTGGCACTTCATCACTGCAGTCCTGAAGCTCCAGTGTCCTTACAGCCTCAGAGTTAGCACAAGATTTCCCAACAAATGACACTTTGGACCACCAAAACAGAAAGATCCCCAGTAAACAACATTGCTGTCATTCACTGAGCACACCCCCTCTCACCCCCCAGAGGGGATAGGGACTACTGGTACACAGAAAAGTTGTTGGTTTGCCAGCACAATGTTATGGAATGATGAAGCACTCAGTCTCTGATGACGATAGGTATGAAGGTGACGCTGGTGATGTACAAGTCCACACGGAAAGGTGTTTCTTTTTGTATCACCACATACATAAAGCCCAAAATGAGGCATTCTGACACGCACAACTGAGCAGCACAGACAGACTCCCCTGGAGCAGGTCAAACCACTTGTCAGAGGGGATTGAACAGGGGAGCAAATAGATCTAGCCAAGCTAAAATTATGGATTTGGATGAAAGCATGCAACATGATTTTTATTACAATTCAAATCTCTTTCCACTCTTAGGTTTAATATGATGCTATTTTAATCAGCTACTCACTGTTCAGTAGCAATGAATACCATCTGGATACAGAGCAATCGCCACTAACCACAGCTGTTAAGAATGTTGACAACATTTTTACCAATAATAAAAAAAAGCACAGCTGAAGATTACATGACATTCCAAAATCAAAAGAATATCATAGAATTCCTAGAGTGCAAAGAGACCATTTGGCTCATCGAGTCCTCCGCAATCCTCCCAAAAGCATCCCTCCCAGACCTATACACTATCTCTGTAATCCTGCATTTCCCAAGGTTAACCTACCTAACCCTCACATCCCTGGACACTATGGGCAATTTAGCATGGCCAATTCACCTAACTTGCACACCTTTGGACTGTGGGAGGAAACCAGAGCACCTGGAGGAAACCCACGCAAACATGAGAATAACGTACAAACTCCACACAGACAGACAGTCATCCGAGGGTGGAATCGACTCTGCTAAAGCTGGGTTAATGATATTATTAAGACAGGCAGTTCTGATATAACTCAATAGTTCCATTCTCAAGCAATCTCGCATTATAAAAAAATCCCAAAATAGCTGTGCCATTTAAACTATTGGGACAGGAATCATGTTATAGCCAATATAAGCAAGGGACGTTCACGCTTTCCAAATAACAGTCTAAATTTTTTAATCTCGTTAAAGCCAATTCACGTGGAAGAAACACATGTTTTAGCAGAACAAACTGTATCAAAGGGACCCCTTGTGGCCCAGCCCACAGGCACACTGCTGTTGGTCTTTCAGCTCCTGATGAGTGATTTGTGGGATGGATTGGAGATATTGCAGTGCTTGGGTTGGAGTTGTGTCACAGGGAACAGGAGAGGTGCAACATCAGTTCCTGGCCTCACTCAGCCGGACAGCTGGTCTTAGCGACACAGAGTGATGCCAACAGCAAGGGCTTGGATTTCTGTAGAGCCTGAAGTCACTATGATGGTCCCACCTTCTCGGTCTTGCCCTTCACCAGAGATGTGGTGACCATTGGATTTAATGTGCCATCACCATCTTGATCGGGACAGCAGCTAATATGCCTCTGGCAACTTCTACCTGTCAGATTTTGAACTAACTGGCAGTGGTACTGAGCTAGAGCAGGGTTCGGTCTCTCTGATGAGGAAGGCAGAATGGGCGCATTCAGGGAGAGACACCAAGAACCTTGGAGCAGTGGGGAAGAACCTGCAGTGAGAATGCCTGCTGCAGTGTCCTGCCAAAGCTCTTGGACATAGCTGTGGAAGGCATCATTGCTCGAGATCCAACAAAAGAAACTGAATTGTAATCCCCACTGTACCACATAGCAGGGCACAGAAATAAGGGAAGGAAGAATGGCAGAGAGAGAGAGAGAGAGAGAGTGAGAAAGTGAAAGAAAAAAAATGTGAAACAGAAAGAAAAAAATTAAAATGAAAGACAGAAAGAGAAAGAAAGTGAAAGAGAGAAAGAGCTCACCAATAACAATGCATTAAGGACCAGATCATCTAGTTTACCGTGCTGATTTAAGGAATGACTATTGGTCACAAAATTAGGGAAAACTCCCTTGATGTTCTCCAAACAGTGGCCATGGGAATGTTTACACCCATATGAGAAAGCAGTTAGTGGCTTAGTTTAACACCTTATCCAAAGGACAGCATCGGCAATACCTTCCTCCCTAGCATAGGATAGGAAGCCTAAACTTAGCCTCAATTCTCTGGAATAGGACTTGAACTCACATCCAAGACTTCAATATTATTTTTTCTAAATAAAAACAGCTCAATCATTTTCAAAATGGCCACAAGAATTGGTTTAAACCCAGGCAGGTTCCAACTTTTTGGTTGCATTACAAAATCATTGAGTTTCACATAGTAGCCATGAAAATTTCTGCTTATAGCTAATTCCAAACAAATTTTTAAAAGAAGATTTCTACACATCTTGCTTTTACTTAATCAGCAGTCCAGAACAAATCAATGGAGGTTGAATGTTTTGCCCCGGTTTCCTCTGCTCCTTTATTGTTAATGCAGCGTCTTCAGTGAACCTCCAAAGTTACAACAAAAGATCCATTTTCTGATGTTGTCAGAAATATTGTAAGTACTTTTCAGTGAAGAATGATTAAGTCAACAAAGGCAAAGGAAAACTGAGATGATATAAACAAATGCCCAGCAGCTCCTTTGAGGTGAAAGCCTCTTTGCCCTGATCTGGTCTAGGTGCCTCTCTGAGACACTGTGCGATTTCTGGAAAGCCAGCATGGATTGGGAACTACACTGACTGTAGTCACAGATGTGGTTTAGCTTTTATTCCTTCTCCCGTTCCCCCAACCCCCAACACAATGAAGGCCATCTTAGGCGACAGGTTCATGAGTGTGGGCTCACCTCTGGGGTCCTTGCCATAAATTGCTATGTCAATGGGTGAAAATGCACAGCAACATGTCCTTCCACCTCCAATCAAAGCAAATCCTGGTGGTACAAAACACTAAAAGCAGCTCTTAAACTCTCAGCTCTGCATATTATACCTTCTGGGTTCAATCAGCCGAATCCCATTTGCGCTAGCAATCAAAATTACGCTATTTCAGATCTCTCCAAGCACTGATTACAACTGGGGGCTACCCTCTACACCCCTCAGTATGAGGCACTTTCAACAAGAGAAATTTAATTGATTTCACCTCACTAAAGTAAACCAGGCCAGGATTCATTCAGTATAAGAGATTACTAACACATGCATTCATTTAGTGACTTATTATGTTGATTTGTCTCAAAGCACTTCAGAAAATGAATTACTTTTTGAAGTGCTCTGATTGTTGTAATGTCGGCAAAGATAGCAGCTGCTCTGTGACAGCAATGCCCCATAAATAGCAATAAGACATATGGCTATTTGTTGAGGGAGTGCTGTTGGTGAGGTCTTCTCTCCGTGAGTAGTGCTGAGAGATTTTTAATGCTCACCTGGACCAAAAGAGCAGTCTGGCAGGGACCGCCAGTTTAACAACTGATCTCAAGATTTGCACTTCCAACAATACTGTAATCCCTCAGTAATGCAATTAAGTCTCAGTTTTGTTTGTATTTGCATCAGACTGTGGTGTGGGTAATTTGATGCTTTTTATTTATTTTCAAACTTATCTTTGTCATTTGTCACAAACTGTACACTGATGCATTGCTCATGCCCAATTTACCACTGCCGTGTTCCTACTGTGAACAGACTCGTTTGCAGGGGCCTGAATAGTGATGTCTATACACGAGAGCCAGGTCACGTACTAACACCAGAGAGTCATACGCTGTGCATGAATTTCCATATAGAAGGTAAACTGGTTCACGACCTGGATTAGCACCAGCAGCGATTGATGTGGTACAAATTAGAAAAAAAAAGGAAAATTTTGTCTCTAATTGTCGGAAATGTTGGAAAGTGGAATATTTCTACCTGCAATGACATGCGTCTTGTTCATTTTAATTAACTGTAGATGTAAAATACCCACAGAGACAAGTTAGTTGGACAACAGTTTTAATTGGAAATCTACCAATGACCCGCTGATTGAGCAAGAGATTGAAATACAGAACCATATACCACAGGAGGAGGCCAATCAGTCCATTATGTCCATGTCGGCTCCTGTAAAAAGTTACCCAATTCGTCCTACTCCCAGTTCTTTACACATAGTTCTGCAAATGTTTCTATCTTATAGATTTTTAATCAACCTGTTCATTTTAGGTTTATTTACAATTCCCTTATCACACACTTTACATAAAGGACCTTCTGATGATGCTCCCATTAGTGAGGAATAAATATCCGAATATGTCAGCCAATGTAACAAATAGCATGCACCTTCATAGCTTTTAATTAAATGCAGGAAGTTTGTGAACAGTTTTAATTAGAATCCTAAACACTGGGAAGATTGGTACTTTGGTTAGATTTCCTGATACACTGTCCCAGATTTTTCCATAAGGGCAAGATCAGCGGTTGATAGTAAATCTTGTGTGCTAATCTCCACTAGATTGCTGCAAGTTTTGCTGATTCACAAAGAAAGATGCCACAGACAGTGCACAGCAGTGAAATCACCCACTCAGTGTCAATCTATGATGGGAAGTAACTGCACACTTGGCATGCAAAGATATAGAAGGGATCAAATAAATGAAAGTTCTGGTCAGCCTACTACAGGAAGGATATTACTAATTTGGGGAGAGGGTGCAAAAACAATTTACAAGGGTGTTACTGTCTCTGGAGAGTTTGAGTTATAAGGTGAAGCTGGATAGGCTGAGACTTCTTTCACTGGAGTGTGAGAGGCTGAAGGTGAAGGGGTGAGAGGCATAAAATCATGGGGGACATAAATAAGATGACTAGCAAAGGTCTTTTCTGTGGGGAAGTGGTGGAGAATTCAAACCTGGGGGACACATTTTTAAGGAGAAAGCGAGGAGATGGATTTAAAACTTTTTCACACAGAGGTTGGTTCGTATGTGAATGAACTGCCTGGGGAAGTAGTAGATGCAGGTACATTTACAACACCTAAAATACATTTGGACAGGTACATGGATAGGAAAGAATATCGGCCAAATGCAGGCAACTGTTTAGTTTGGGATACTTGGTCAGCATGGTTGAGGTGGACTAAAGGGTCTGTTTCAGTGCTGTATGACTCAATGACTTCTCGAAGTGCATTTTAACCTACAATTGAACTTTGCATGAAACACTGATGAGCTGCTAAAACATTCATGTACCCAAGTTAGAAAGATAACTGGAAAAGCTCAGCAGGGCGGCACAGTGGTTAGCACTGCTGCCTCACAGTGCCAGAGACCAGAGTTCAATTCCCGCTTCAGGCAACTGTCTGGGTGAAGTTTGCACATTCTCCCAGTGTCTGCGTGGGTTTCCTCCGGGTGCTCCGTTTTCCTCCCACAGTCCAAAGATGTGCAGGTAGGTGAATTGGCCATGATAAATTGCCCGTAGTGTTAGGTGAAGGGGTAAATGTAGGGGAATGGGTCTGGGTGGGTTGCGCTTCGGAGGGTCGGTGTGGACTTGTTGGGCCGAAGGGCCTGTTTCCACACTGTAAGTAATCTAATGTAATTACAGAGGTCTGGCAGCATCTGTGGAGAGAAATCAAAATTAACATTAGCTCTGATCTCTCTCCACAGATGCTGCCAGACCTGCTGAGCTTTTCCAAAATTTCGGCTTTTGTTTCTGATTTCCAGTTCTTTCTGTTTTTATTTATAAAGATAACTGACCTGGCTAAATAAACCAAAGAGTAAAAATAACTTTTGTTTTTTTTTTAAAATCACAGTGAGGCTGATGTAACGTTCTCAGGGTCGTCACAATGAGAGAACTATAGTTAACAGACCTCTGAGTCTTAATGATACAATGAAGTATAATTGATTTTGGATCTGCATTCTCCAGTGATCCTGGCGCAATAAATCATGCTGTTCCCAGGTCTCTAACACAATTAGTATCAATTCTAAGTGGCAGCGGCATGAAAATTGGTTCATGCAGGAAAAGTAGGGATCACCAATGATTTTAATGGGGCAGGAGGGGTGAGGAGCTTTAATTAACTTTTCACTGATGCAGCTTGGCTGAATGTGTGTGCACAGCAAGTGTAAACACTTTTTCTGAAGAAAAAATCCTTTCTCCCCAGTCCCCACGGTAATATATCTGGCGTCCACTTGTCACTTCCCACTGCTTCACTGAAATCAGGAACTCAGTGGAGCAAAGTATCAAACTCACCTTCTATCAATGCATGACATACACATTGGTGCTTCAATGCTCCATATCAATGCTGGCAGTTTCAATCAAGACTACAGACCCTTGCTTCCCTGAAGATTCATGTACGTGGTGGTTAATGTAGTGAGTACATGAGCAATACAGATCAGGTCTTTTCCCTGGTTTATCCTGAGTACACTGACTATATCCATGGTTGTTAGTTTTCTTTTGTCCCCTACTTTTGGACTTAAATGGGAACAGTTGATGCGAATACACTCGGTTTCTGTTCTCATGGCTGAGGAGCCACTGATTTCCAACACTTGATTGATATGATGCATTCAGTAAGGACAGAATGAGGGTCACACAGTGGTAGTTTCTCCACATGTGGACTAGGAGGCCTGGGTCAAGTCCCACCTACTTCAGAGGTTTGTAATAATGCACCTAAACAGGTCGATTTAAAAAATAAACATGAAGTGAGAACACTATCTCAGGATTCTTGTGGTAGCGTCTCTACCTCTGAACCAAGAGACCTGGCTTCATGTCCCACCAGCTCCAGAGGTGTATCATTACATATCTGAACAGGTTGATTAGAATAATAGATCTAATATTTTTAAAAAATGACCTTAAGGCTCTTGTGGCATAGTGGTTGTGTCACTACCTTTGGACAAGAAGGTCTGAGTTCAAATCCAATCCACTTCAGACATGTGTAATCCGTGTTTAAACAGATCGATGAGAAACAGCTCGAATGTGAGCTTGGTGCTCCTATTTATGGATGGAGAGTTTGTTTGGGCTCAGATGTGGAGTAGCCATTTGAAGGAAGTAATGGTGTGAGGGGAACATTTTGGAAGGATTAGACAACAACTTACAGAAAACAAGAGACAGTAAATGGGTAAGATGTGTGCATAATACAGAGAATCCTCCACAATAATACATTATTGTTTGAGATTGTTGGTGCCATCCAGTCAGAAAACTACAACTGTCACCATTTGCTATGGAAACGTTGGCTTCTGTAATATCACACAGAACTACTTAACGTTGAAGTTAAGACAGTATAATTGAGTCTTTATGTGCTCCATTGTACATTAAGCAGAGAAATTCTCCATCCCTATTGGAATAATGGAAATAAAATGATATTTCCCATAAGTGTCAGTTCACTAGGTACTATTCAGTCAAAGATAACTCTCTAATGCACATTTCATTTCAGCCATAGTACTTAGCGTGGGAGTAATACACTTGCTTCATTTCCTCCATAGAGGTTGTCAGTTCCTACTTAACATTTTACACTGGAGGAGATTTTTGATTCCTGACTGATGGAGCATTTATATCCTTACCTTATCGCCAAGGAGTCAAGTCTTGGGGTACCTGGTTAACTCAACATGCTGATGATTTTCTGGACAGGTTTTGCCAATTCTCGTGAGGTTAAAAGAGTATCATTGGAAGTGAAGTTTTATCCAAGGGAGGGGTGTTGGCAGGAGATGGGGCAAAAGACAACTGGATTGCCTGTGTTCTGGCAATTCCCTCACAGAGATTTGACTGCAGGACATGATGGAGATACCCTGTGATGAAGACTGGTTTGTGCTCCACGATGCATCAAACACAAAAGATGAGCTGCAAAGGTCTTCTCATTATAATGCAGGGTTTCCTTGAAAAGTTAAGATACGATGAAAGTCGGATTTCTGCAGGAATCCACGCATCACTGAGAAAATGGAGTCTTTCTAGATATAGAGTTATGAAAAGCATCAACCCCGGTAAATACACTAAAGCTTTCCATTGGCTTTTGTTACCTTGGGAAACCTTTCTTGATGATGTAATTGTTGTTGCGGTTCTGTTCGCTGAGCTGGGAATTTGTGTTGCAGATGTTTCGTCCCCTGTCTAGGTGACATCCTCAGTGTTTGGGACCCTCCTGTGAAGCGTTTCTGTGATGTTGAGGATGAAACGTCTGCAACACAAATTCCCAGCTTGGCGAACAGAACCACAACAACGAGCACTCGAGCTACAAATCTTCTCCCACACTTTGATGTATTTGTTTTTCACCAGATTTCTCCCCCTCCCTTTTCTAAGGTGCTGGCTCCTATCAGCAGTAACCACGAGTACAACTGATTGTCTCATAATTTACCCAAATACTCATTCCTGATGAGTGAGGTAGGGCCATGATTGCCAGAAACCTACTGCCCACCGGGGACTATTTCTCGATTCTAAGATGCACACTTGTGCAATGATCATTCTGTTAAACATTGTTTTCACCCTATGCAATAATTTGTTTCTGCATCTAAAGCTCCTCCTGCAGTCAGTCTTTACCTTTTATCAGGGCAATTTGCAAGAAATATCAAAGTGAAGAGAAAACAACCCTGTATGAGAGAAGTGTGCTGTTTGTTGGTAAGTGGACACTGATTCACATAGGCGTTGCCATAGCGAATGTATCATTTGATGCAGATTGACAGTTAACTGCCAAGCTTTGTTCACAGTTTAAGACAGGCAAGTTGACTTTGATTAGTCAAGGCATTGCCCCGCAGAAGCCAGAGAATGGCTGCCGCCTATTTTGTTGGTGGCTGTCTGTGATTAGGTTCTGTCTGTATACAAAGAACAGGGTTCCTTGTATTAGTATGTTGATTCCAGTGCACACAAGTGTACCACACTGCAAGCCCGACTGATGATCCTAAACAGAGATAGTTTCTCATCAAATTATTTAAAGACATTACAGCATACCTTTGGATCAGGTGGAATTTGAACCTCCTGCCTCAGAGACGGGAACACTACCAGTGAGCCACAAGTGCTCTGCAATCTTAAATTGATTACAGATGCTGAATTACCAATCTTCAGATGCTGAATTACCAATCAGTGGTTGTATCAATCAAAGTCCACTTGTCAACCCATCAGCAATCTCTCCTCATTCAGTATAAATGTTGTTGTCGTTCTACTTTGGTAATTCCTGCAAATTGTCTTGACGAGTGCAATATAGAAAGTTTTCACAAAATGTATGCTTTCTCAGCAGCAGTTTAGTTCTGCACTATCTAGTTTTAGCTCTTTTCTAGTCATGATTATTTAAGCAAGCTAATTCCCTGTCAATTATTACTAGTTGTTACCATTACTCATATATAGCACTCTACTACTATCCAAGCTACTCCTTGCCAGTTCTTTCCTATGCAATACTCTCTTGTTACTATTCTCCATTGACTTCCTATCATCTCTGGAGATGTTTACGTCGAGGGAATTTTTGTTCCTGTTTGGGGAGACAAACCCTAGGCTCCATTGAGATCTTCAATACTTAGTGATGAGCTAGTGTCCCAGCCAGGGTGGTGGTGACTTTGTACATCCAGAAAAATAAAACTCAACTTGATTTTATCAATGTTTGACGTTTGGAATTATGGAACAGGTGCTCCATTCCTCACTGCAGAACTCTTAAAAACTATTTCCTGCTTTGACATTTTGAGAGTATTGTACAGTCTTCATAGAGCCATGATGTTGAAGTGCTGGTGTTGGACTGGGGTGGACAAAGTCAGAAGTCAAAGGACACCTGGTTATAATCCAACAGGTTTATTTGAAGTAAAAACTGTCTGGCTTGACAGTAATTATGAGAAAAATTATTTACTATTAGAGCTGAAAAAATAAATTTGTTACTTAGAAAGTGAAGATCGGGGAGTTTCGTTCCTTTTAATCCACTTTGACAGATTACGAGGGGAGAGGCTAATGTTCTCTGGGTGTTTTTGACTTAATTATTATTAGAAGGGAACCTCCTGTCATAACCGATTCGGGTTTGTGTGGTCGGTTAATTGTCGGAGAGGGTTCGACCTTTGCCCACATGTAACAGATTATTTAAATAAACCTGTTGAACTATAAGTGGTGTCATGTGTCTTCTGACCTCTTTGTGTGGACAGAGGGAGACACAGTGATAAGTGGAGAAGATGCTGCTCAGATTAACAGCTCAAAGTAGTACGTTCATGAATCCCTAGAGTCATAGAGATGTACAGCACCGTCCAACCTGTCCACACCGACCAGATATCCCAATCCAATCTAGTCCCACCTGCCAGCACCCGGCCCATATCCCTCCAAACCCTTCCTATTCATATACCCATCCAGATGCTTTTTAAATGTTGTAATTGTATTAGCCTCCACCACTTCCTCTGGCAGCTCATTCTCTGTGTATAAAAAGTTGTCCCTTAGGTCCCTTTTAAATCTTTTCCTCTCTCACCCTAAACCTATGCCCTCTAGTTCTGGACTCCCCACCCCAGGGAATAGACCTTGTCTGTTTACCCTATCCATGCCCCTCATGATTTTATAAACCTCAATAAGGTCACCCCTCAGCCTTCAACCTTTCAGGGAAAACAGCCCCAGCCTGTTCAGCCTCTCCCTATAGTTCAAATCCTCCAACCCTGGCAACATCCTTGTAAATCTTTCCTGGACCCGTTCAAGTTTCACAGCATGCTTCTGATAAGAAGGAGACCAGAATTGCACGCAATATTCCAAAAGTGGCCTAACCAATGTCCTGTACAGTTGCAACATGACCTCCTAACTCCTGTACTCAGTATTCTGACCAATAAAGGAAAGCATACCACATGCCTTCTTCACTATCATATCTCACTGAGACTCTACCTTCAAGGAGCAATGAACCTGCACTCCAAGATCTCTGTTCAGCAACACTCCCTAGGACCTTACCATTGAGTGTACAAGCATTATCACCCTACGATCATTCACACGGGAGAATTCGGGAGTGTGGGCTGCAAGTGTGCTCTAACTGGGGAGGTGGCAGGTAATATAGCTTACATCTTTGCCAAGCACGGCTGCTGCTTCGGATGCCTCTGGATTTATCTAGTGCCTCATTGAGCCACTCAGGAATCACATTAATCAATCACTCTTGGCCACAGTCACTGCTGTGACACCACAGCCTGTACTGTCACTAGCATTGATGGCAATGAGGTGAAAGCCAACTGTTTCTGCTGGCATTTGTTTGGGACTGTACATAATAGCACAGCAAGGTGTTGGAAACTTGGAAGTAGGAATTTAAATATTTAATAAGAAATCAAGTTCAAGAATTGCGTACAGTTCTAGTCACTGTAGTACCAGAAGGATGTGGATGCTTTGGAGAGGGTTCAGAAAAGGTTTACCAGGATGTTGCCTGCTATGGGGGATTTTAGCGATGAAGAAAGGTTGGATAGACAGGGTTTGTTATCACTGGATCGCAGGAGGTTATGGGGAGAGCCGATTGAGGTTTATAAGATTGTGAATGGCATGGATAGAGTGGAAAGTATGAGGTTATTTCCCCAGGGTGAAGGGGTCAGTTGCTAGGTGACACAGGTTCTAGGTGCGGGGTGGGGTGGGGGGGGGGTTTAAAAGAGATGGGCAAGACAAGTTTTTCATACAAAAGGGTGGTGAGTGCCTGGAAGGTGTTGCCAGAGGAGGAAGTAGTGGAAGCAGAGAAATAGCAGCATTCAAGAAGCACCTGGACAAATACATGAATGGGAATGGAATAGAGGGATAAAGGATCCAGGAACTGAAAACAATGTTAGTGTGGAAGGGCAAAATATGTCAGTACAGACTTGGAGGACCAAAGGGCCTGTTCCTGCCTGTACTGTTCTTTGACCAAAGTTCTGGGGAAAGGGCGGGAGAAAGGCAACAAATCAGGATGCTCACTTGGAGAGCTGCACTGTGCAAACCCCCCTTCAGCAGATTACACAAGTCAGCTGGAATAACAACGAGGATGTCAAAATGACTTGAACAACTGTTACAGAAATACATCCTTTTCAGATTGATTTACATTGAAATTTGATTTAAGTACGATTTCATCAGAGAACACATCTGACCATTTCCAAAAAGCTTTCCCCAGGTGTTAACACGTGAAGACTTCAACAATACTGGAAAATGTACTTCTGTTATAAACTTGTTGGTTGTATTGTAGCAAAGAGCCATCAGCGACGTTGTACTTTGAGGAATCAAGGCAGGGAGTGAGGAGAGAAAGCTGACAGGAATTTCAAGCATTATCCTGAGTGTAGCTGGCAAACTGGTTGCTGTTAAGGGACTGACATCTCTGCTGTACTTGCAGCCGAGTGTGAGTGAGACCATAGTGCTAACCGGCTGTCATAACTCGCAATGTCATGAAGCCTGATTCTCCATAACCACATTGTTTCAATATTTGGATTCCCAAATAGCTTCTAATTTGTTCAATTTCAGCTTTCGTCAGATCTTATTTGGTATGCATTGCACACACAGGTTCAAAGGAATAATCAAAAATGTGCATTCTGGGCAAGCTATTCAAATACTGGAAACAACAATGGAAGGATACCTTTACTTGCTTGCCATTTCATCTTATGTGGCATGGGATAAATTTACAATAATCCCATTTCAGGGAAGTGAGCACATCATTTACACTGACATGTGTAGCACCAAGGATAAGCTATACAGTTGGGGATACCTGTTCTTCAAAGGAGACACTAATGTTCAGGTCATATTTGCCATCTTATGTGGATGTAAAACCTTGGGACTTGGGAAGAGTCACATAGCACAGAAACAAACTCTTCAGTCCAACCAGTCCATCCCAACCATAATCCCACCTGCTTGGCCCATATCTCTCTAAACATTTCTTTCATGTATTTATCCAAATGTTTTTTAAACTTTGTAGCTATACCCACATCCATCACATCCTCTGGAAGTTCATTCCACACAGGAACCAATCTTTGTTTAAAACAAAATGCCCTTTATGTTTTTTAAAATCCTTCTTCTCTCATCTGAAAAATATGTCCCCTAGTCTTGAAATTTCACACTCTAGGGAAAAAATACCTTAACTATGCCCCTCATGATTTTATAAACTTTAATAAGGTCACCCCTCAGCCTCCTACATTCCAGCGACAAAAGTCCCAGCCCATCCAGCCTTTCCCCAAAACTCAAACTCAGACTGATCTTGAACTGCAGGAGGTATGGATTTTGGCCAATGGTTCATTCACAACCACCATCACTAACTCAGGCGATTTGGTCATTTTCACTGTTTGTGGGAGCTTGGGGGCTGTGCAAACATAGGTTTCTGAGGTTTGTACAGAAAACAGATGACACACCTCAGAAAGCACCACATTGTTGGATATTAGGACTACCAATATATTGAAAGGCACAATCAGCTGCCAATTCTCTCTGGACTAAAGCAATTGCAGAAGCATTGTAGCCTCCATGAACAGGGAAGAGAATCCACCAATGTTCACTTTAGTGAAGGGCCACTGCTGAGATGTGACAACTCAGCCACGATAATCCAACAAACCAGTGGCCCCAACACAAGTTCCCCAAACTCACATGTGGACATCATGCCTCACAGATGACAGAAGTGAATCGTGTACAGCCAGTTTTGCTATAACATGATAGTTCCGTTCTCAGACAATCCCGTGTTATAAGAAAATCGCGTAACTATTTAAACCAATATAGCCGGAATCGCATTATAACAAATACACCCTTTCAAGTTTCACAACATCCTTCCGATAGGAAGGAGACCAGAATTGCACGCAAAATTCCAAAAGTAGCCTAATCAATGTCCTGTACAGCTGCATCAACTCCTCCTAACTCCTGTACTTAATACTCTGACCAATAAAGGAAGCATACCAAAGGTCTTCTTCACTATCCTATCTATCTGTGACTCCACTCTTAAGGAGCTATGAACCTGCACTCCAAGGTCTCTTTGTTTGTGCTGGAGAAATAGTGTCCTCAATTCGTCAATTGTGTTATAATGAATAACATGCGTTATAGGGCAACCATGTGTATTGAAAATACTGAAAATCCAAAAAGGAAACCAAACAAGCTGCAAACGTGTAGGCAGGCCAACAGCTCCTGTTCAGAGAAGGGATAAGGAATTTCCATTATCCAGAAAGAGGTAAGAAGCTGGGATTGTTCTACTTTGTGCTGGGAAGATTAAGGAGAAATTTGATAACTGTTCAACGTGAGGAAAGGTTTTGGTACAAATAAATAAGGTCAGACTACTAAACAGCAGAAGGGCTCATAACCAGAGGAAATGGCAGTAGGACTGTGCATAGCAACTGAGAGATTGGGACAGTAGGCAGAATGGTCTCCTGACATACAACTAAAACCAAGATCAGCGTTCTGAAGCAGAATCGCATCAGACTTGAAACGTTCACTCTGTTCCTCTCGTGCACACACTGCCGGGTTCCTCTAACCTTTTCTGTTTTTATTTAATGGTCAGTTTGTTCTCTCTTCAGATGCAACCATCAAGAACAAATACAGACCTTGCCATTGAAGCGCAGCAGATCTGACAGCCTCTGTGAAGAGAGATACAGACTTAATGTTTTGAGTCCAGTGTGATCCTTCTTGAGAATTTCCAATATCTGCATTGTTTTGCCTGACCATCAAGAGGCATTCTCCATGGCCGGCTGGTAAGAACATTCTCTTGAATCTCTCTCTTCACCATTCACACCCCTTCATCCTCCCCCACAATGATAGGCTCCTAGGAAGTGATGCCAAACAGACAGACTTTGGGATGTAGGTACATAGTTCCTTGAAGACGAGTCAGAGGTAGATAGGATAGTAAAGGTGGCATTTATTGCCTTCATTGGTCAGTGGAGTGATTATAGGAATCGGGAGGTTCTGTTGAGGTTGTATAGGACATTGATTAAGACATTTTTCGAATACTGCATTCAAGTCTGGTCTCCCTGCTATATGAAGGATGTTGTGAAACTGACAAGGGTTCCGAAAAGATTCATGAAGGTGTTGCTATGGTTGAGCTATAGGGAGAAGCTGAATAGGCTGGGGCTGTTTTCCCCGGAGCATCGGCAGTTGAGCGGTGACCCTATAGAGGCTTATAAAATCATATGTGCATGGATGGGGTGAATAGCCAAGGTCTTTTCCCCAGGCTAGGGGAGGCCAGAACTAGAGGGCATAGGTTTAAGGTGAGGAGAATCTTAAAAAAGGGACCCAAGGGGCACCTTTTTCACACAGAGGGTGGTGTGTGCATGGAATGAGCCATCAGAAGTGGTGGAGGTGGATACAATTACAACATTTAAAAGGCATCTGGATGGGTATGGAGTAGGAAAGATTTAAAGAGGGATGGGGCCAAATGCTGGCCAATGGGATTAAAATAATTTGGGATATTTGGGCCGCATTGACCGGTTGGACCACTGGGTCTGTTTCCCTGTTCAGGGTAGCATGGTGGCTCAGTGGTTAGCACTGTTCCCTCACAACACCAGGGACCAGGGTTTGGTCCCACCCTCGGGCAACTGTCTGGGTGGAGTTTGCACATTCTCCCTGTGTCTGCATGGGTTTCCTCCAGGTGCTCCGGTTTCCTCCCACAGTCCAAAGCTGTGCAGGTTGGGTGAATTAGCTATGGGAAAAGTAGGGTTACAGGGATGAGGTAAGGATACAAGTCTGGGTGGGATTCTCTTCAGAAGGGCGGCATGGACTCAATGGGCTGAACTGTCTGCTTCCACACTTTAGGGACTCTTTGATTTCCATGCACTGCTATTGTATGACTGTACGAGGTTAAAGCTTCAACAACAAACTAAAAGTTGTGAGTTTGCCTTCACGATTCTAATCCCACTCTACTCTAAACAGTTGCAGCTGTTGCTCTGTGACCATCAACTCTTGATTGTGACCTGACAGTCTGAGGTTAATCTCAGGGTGTCAGATACAGCAAAACATCATGGTCTTGCGCAACATAAACAAGATGTTACCATATCCAGTACAAGTAAGCGGCTGGCGTTAGTGAGACTCTTCTGTTTTATGTTTCTGCACGTCACTAATTGGCAAGTAACAATACTGGCCAAAGCATAAAGGAACCCTGCATCATCGCAGATCACCCAGGTGTACCACAGGTGAAGAACAAAATACAATGGCACCAGTTTAACCCAGCTGCATGATGTCAAGGACAGCACAGAAAAACGTGCAAATACTCTCATTATTCTTCATTAACTCCCAGTGACTGAAAGGTATTTTTGAGATTTGTTTTCTGCTGTGCTTTACCTTTTAGCTTGTGGCCTTGATCAGAGCCTATTTAGGTTCCGAAAAGCCACTGGATTGCTTTTAATCACACATTAGAAACTCTTCTCAAAAGGTACCTTCAGAAATCCAAGGTCTAGCGCATCAAGGGAGGTTGATGTGAATACAGCAATCTATGCAGACTTGGCCTTGTTCTACTGAAAAGATTTCATTTCTCCATTTTTCCTTCATAATTTTGTTTACTAGGCAGGGAAGGCAACTGTTCTCAGAATACTGGCAGTTTATGTTGGTTCCAGTGGTTTAATTTTGGCCATTCCAGCACAATCTAGCTCACACAGAGACAGTAATGCCCTTCAATTCTTTTCAGAACTAGATTCTCAGCAAGCAATAATCCTATTTCTAGTGAACATAAATCCACCAGTGTAATGCAGGAATAGAGGAGGCAGGAAGAGGAAAACATTCCAAAATCTGCCATTAATACTTTAATTGCACTACTATAAACCCAAACACAGGTTGTGAGGAGGTGTTTAGTATCACCTTGGAAGAAATGGAGGTAGCCATATCAAATTTCTGCACCATAATGTGAATGTTCTTAAGGCAGCATCAGAAAAACCCTGGCATTTTATTCCAATCACTTGGTCATATCAATTAACTGCCTTAAAAGTTGATGGTTTCACAGGGCAATGGGATGTTGGTTCAAATCACAATTCCCCTGACTGTTGATAGTCACTGATATTGGCTTCTTAATATTTCCCACTGTCAAAGCTAACAGTGCTCTGAAAAGACATTCCTTAACAACTGATAGTCTAACAAGTCAATACCATGTGTCTAGTGGGTGGGTGAAAAGAGTTAATTTGTTTCCTGCTTTTGTGTGCTAATTTATTTCCCATTTTCAACCCACACTGCCAACTCGCAACAAAATAAAAACAAGCTCGCAAGTTTCTTCTTGTCGGTACACTGCCTCGTTGTGGTGACACATGGAAACTGGATCCCATCTGGCCTTAGGTTAAAGCTGAAGAGGGAGTTGGAGGAGGTTTGGCTCCCAAATATGCAGGGCCTAACAGCCGATAGAGATACTCTGGCACACATGAACCAAACTCCCAGCTACAGATGGAATGCTCATGTCCTTCTGGATCCCTCAAGAGGGAGCTGAAGTCTAAGGGAGTACACCTTGATATTAAAAAAATCTGGAGTGAAATCTAAAAGGCGGACTGTTGTGTAAATGTGTCCCCATTCTGGCAATTCCTGCAACCAGACTGGTGCCAAATGTAACGCTTTGAATTCTTTTGGACTCAAGTAGGGAGGTTGAGGGATACCCAGAGTCTCCAGAACTTCTGTCCAGGGTTGATTCCTTGAACAGGACACTCCCCAGTGATGCAGCAGAGAGTTGAGAAACACAGGAGGCAGCAATTACAAATGATAAACCCAGTTCGAATGGGGTACAGAGCATGTGCAATGGCTTTCTCTGACAGCAAAAGGGACCATTGTCTCCCACTGATTAGCCACTGGCCACCTCAGGTTGAACAGCTCCCCAATTGGTTAGTGCCACAGTCCATTTGTTTCACCAAGAACCATCACAGCAGGCAAACAAATAAAACCAATTGAAAGAAGGAAGATGCTGACTCTTTGGCAAGCACCAACATCCAGAGAGTGTGCACAGGACTTAGGCATCACTTTTGGCTGGTCCAATTATGTACCCAAGACAGTGGAGAACAACACAAAACATGATCAGCTGAATTTTACCACAGCTTACCCATGAGAGATCCACTCACTGAGTGCAGATTAACATTCGTCTGGCAGGGGAAAGAGTTCAAGGCAAATGTGTGATCACACTGAGGATTTCACTACTCCCTCAATAAAATTCCCCTCAAATTGTTCTGAATGTATTCTCTCCACTTGTCTCTCATCTCAAACTGGACTAGCCAACTTTATAAATATCTATGCTCCACACTGTACTGCACGAGAAGTGAGGAGCAGTTTCATGAGGAGCTTGACGCTATCAACAGAACTTTCAAGGCAGAACAGCTTTAATTTGAATGCAAGAGTAGGATTGGACCATGAGGCTGGATCCTCCTGCCTTGGACATGGCGGTGTGGGAAAGGAAATCGCCAACAGACAGATTCCTTGAGCTTTGGTACTACCTTGAAGCTCGTGTCACTAACACTTGCTGTCAGAACAGAAGCTGCATTCTCACCACATGTAGCTCCCAGGCTGTGATACGGCTCACGTCCTGGTGTGCACCAGGGTTAGGATGCAAGCCGGAAGGATTGTTCATTCAAAGCAGCAATGCTGTCTACATATATATGTCAGCCATATTGCCTACCCAGACAAAAAAAAACAAGTTTCACAACTCAGGATCACTGAATTTGTTATGTGGAGGTGATGCCTGCACTAGCTCGCTGAAGGAGAATTTCACTAAGTGCCTTCCAATCTAACCTTGCACATTGATTCCTTTCCCCCCAACTCTCCTGCCACCCCACCCCAACAAAAGTCTAGTTCCTTTCTTGATTGTTGGTGGAGATAGATTCAATTCATACCCATACAGAAAAAAAAACCCTTACATAAGACAATTTGGAAGAGCTATGAAGGAAGACTTGTATATTTGGGCTGCAAGATCAGCTTAAGATTTCTTTCCAGCTCTGATGATCTGGAAGCTGCCAAAACTAAACTGCCCTGCCCTGCCCTGCCCTGGTATGGACCCTTTCCTCTGAACTGAATCTGGTTCTGGCCTCTGGCCTCTAATTCAGTACGTTATTAAAGTTTAATTTATAAATACTTCGGCAATTACATAACCAGCTGGCTTTTCTAATCACAGCTGGAGTCATTTCATTTATTGGAAATGCTGTTTTGATCCCACTGCTTATAAATGGAATTGCTGACCATTTAAAAAAAACAAGTCACCTTCAAAGAACTGAAAACCAAGACCCATTTCCCTCAACTTTAGAATTCCCAAATAATAATTAACCTTTATCACAGCTGAATGAGTAAACGCTGGTAATGAGAAACTCAAAAGGAAATTGCAGAATAGCTGAACATAAAGGTTAATCAGAATGAAGTTTTGAGGACTGTGTTACAAGAAGAGAGAGGAGGAGGGAATCAGCTAAGTTTAAGGAGAGAATTTGAGAGTTATGGACCTAAGTAGCTGAAGTCATGGCAGCCAGTAGTGGAGCGATGAAAATCAAGGTTAGATTGTAATTTTGAACAAGTAATTAAAGACTAGTATCAACACAGATTGGCTTTGCAACTGAGGAATGGCTTGTGGTGGGGATGAAGGTAAAGCAGGGAATAAAATGACAACTTAGAAATAAATTCAGGAAGAACAAATGCAGAGCACCATTCAAGAGGAAGCAAACACAATATTTTGTGGAGTTACAAAAGAGAACATCTCCCTGCTGTTAAAACCACATGAAAAATGTCGCTCTTCAACTCTACCTCCGGTCTGCTTTGATGAACTCACTCACTCAGTGTCAATCTCTCCCTGTGAAAGTGCTTGGAGATATTCATCTACATCTGGTGCGATGTATGAATGCGATGTGCCTTTTTTAAAAAAAAACATTTTGCTGAAGATGTCAACGCTTTCACATCAGCTATTATCCTCATTTTCTAGAATGTCCCACGGTGACGTGTAATACTTGCACTTTCATTAGTGAGAGAAATATTTCTGAAGCTGTCACCAGTCACAAAAAAAAGGCATAACGCTCACAGCATTGTCAATCATTAAAGAAATAATAAATTAAAGGCCCTCATGAGCTTTAAGTACATTATTGTCAGTGGAAAAACATAAACCATTACAAATAACTTTGTCTCCAATAATTTATAACCTGTAGAATAATGAATAATAAACAAACTGTTTGGGATGTACTGGAATTCAATTGGGCAGCTGTTGTGTGTTAACTGGTTTTAGTGTTAGCACCATGCAAAGACTCATAAAAGAACATTGCAGCCCATTATTGATGTGCCTTGTGTAACTTTATAGCTTATTACATCGCCATGGTGAATTTGAAAGCCATCTAAGTGTAAAAATCAATTGGTTCCTAACCTCCTTATATTACAGTAATTCTCCCCAGAGCATTTAAGCTCCACACACATGCTCATTCAATTGGAAGGAACTTAGCCCCACCTCCCTCCAAATTCACGTGCTCACTCTAGTGCCTCGAAAAGATTGTTTGGAATATACAGAAAGCTGTAAGTATCTAGTGCCACCAGCCCTTTATGATATATAACTTAATACAGAATCATAAATCATTATAACTGAATTATTGTGTCATCTGGGTATTTGCCAGCAACATGAAAGCAGCAAATTCTAATAATGGCGAGACAATTACTGGTTGTAGTTATTACACCCAGGTGCAGAGGATTTGGTCTTAACCCCTTCACTGCTGCAGAACTACAAATACTCAGAAATAGCCAAGAAACCAGGGTGAAGGGTTGAGGTCCAAAGATATTTTTGGGGCTGAAGAAAATTGGGAAATCATTTTGAACATCATGGATGGATGCCAAGCCAAACTGTATTCCTCACTGAGTTTTACCTGTTCTTTGTGCTGAAGAGACCTGGCTAGAATATTGTACAGGGGCACCTTCACCAGATATAGACTATAATGATCAGAGTCAGCAGTGCACTGTGATCTGCTCAAGGCAATTAGAAAAATAAATCCCAGTCTTGCTACAGATATTCCAAGAATTTAAAAAAAAAATCTATAAAGATGCATGGATCTGTAGGTTTCATTTCAGGATGAAAGCGAAGGGGAAAAGAGAAATCTGCTGTGTATGCATGCCTTCACGGCAAGTGGCTGGTACTTCTTATGGAATTCTTGTACTTTACAAGGAAAATGACCTCTTTTCGGGTAAAACCAGGGAAATGAGGAAAGACAGTGCTCTATAGGGAAATTAAAAAAAAAGGACAAGAGATATTTACTATTAATAGCCCATTTACAGGCCATAGTGATTTCAAAACTGGGACATTGCAGTATGTACGACACAGTACAAGCAGAATATATATGTCCTTCACAGGGGAATTTAACCAGCTATCAACAATTTAGATTGCATGTAGCCTTCTGTGGGTTAGAGATACAACTGCCTCAATCACACACTACTATTGTATTAGCTTATTGGTAAATCTGAAAATGAGAAGACTTGCATTCCATTGTATGTTTCATCACCTCAAACAATGAAGTATATACAATGTGCTCTAATGTGGAGAAAAGAGATCTAATTTGAATATAGCCAGCTCCAACAGTGATGAGATAATCTCTCCTTGTGATCTTCACTGAGGGATAAATGTTGACCAAAACAGTGGGCCTGGCTCCCCTCCCCATCTCTGAAAGAATGCCATGGGAGCATTTACCATCCTCCTTAGACAACAGGCAGGGTCTTGGTTTACTGTTTTACCTGAAAGATCACACCTCTGTCAGTGCAATTCTCCCAGGTGACCCAGACTGAAAAGTCATACACAACTGGAAACTTTACCTCAGTTTCTCTCTCCACATTGCTGGTGATCTGGAGTCACACATGTTCCATAGGAATGGAAGCTTTCCTTCCCTAAAGGACACTAGATGGTGATCAATAGCAGTTACATGTTGCCATTAGTAGAATTTAAAAGAATGAGAGTAGTTCTCCTAGAAACCTATAAAAGGCTAACAGCTGTGGACAGGGTAAATATAGTATGGACATTCCTGATGACCACGGAATCCAAAACCAGATATCACAATCTAAGGATACAAGCTAGGCCATGTAGGTCTGAGATGAGCGATCTCTCCACCCATAAAGTGGCTAGCCTGTGGAATTCTTTGCCACAGAATATGATTGAAGACATTAAATGTTTTGGCTTCAAGGAATTAGATACAGTGCTTAGGGATCAAAGTTCATGGGGAGTAAGCAGGAATGGGGGACTGAGCTAGATGCTGGAGTAGAGTGGTGCTGGAAAAGCACAGCAGAGTTAGATGATCAGCCATGATCATATTGAATGGTAGAGCAGCTGAATCCTGCTCCTATATTTTATGTTTCCATTAGGCAAGCTTTTTATCCCAGATTTTTAATTCAAAATTTCCATCATGTTCACAGAACATTAACCCGAGGTTCTGGATTACTAGTTTAATGACATTACTGCTGCACCCCTGCCTCCTCTCAACTGCCTGACTCACAGACAGCAGTGCTGCCCACTGAGCCACAGCTGACAACACTGTCAAGTGGGCATCTAACTCCTCCCTGATCTTCTCCTGTGATATCCCACTCCTCTATCCACACCATGGGGTAAAGAAGGTGCAGGAAAACATGAAGGAGACACAATGACAGAAAGAGAGAGACAGACACACAATCTGCAAGTACTGCTCACTGGGACTCTAACACAGATTTCAAGAATGTGAATCGCTGGCTCCTTAGCTCAGCTCTCTACTTGGCTGCACATTTCCCAGATTCTGATATCAAACTACAGTCACCTTTCTGAGAATGCACGGGACAAGTGGATGACTTAATTCCTTCTTTTTCGCGTGAACAGAAACTTTCAACACGAATGCCTTGAAAGCCTGTGAAAGATGCTGTCTGACCATTAGAGCACCACTTAAGCTCTTCTGAGAAAGCAAAGGGGCCTAGATGGATGTCCAGTATGTTGCTTTCACATCAATTATTATGCACATTCTGCAAAAACTGTGACACTGATACAAGAAGAGACAAAAAAATGAGGTTGTACCATTTGTTCTTTTTAATATAAAAGCATGCTTCCATTAAAGTCTCTGAAAAATTCATGCCTGTCCTAAGTTCTTGAAATGCATTAAGATAAATTTTGAACATGGAAATGTTAAGTACTATATGTCAATCTCGCATACTTTCAACAGCTCTTAAACTTGTGCTGCTCCATACATTATTTATAACTCTCCCTTTTCTCTAATTCATTTGCAACAGCAGTTCAGTGACTTGCCCGGAACAAACTATAACTAGCCACGGGGCTGTGCGTTGCTGCAGCTGGACCCTTTGGTGGTAACGCTGAAGCAGCATTTTGACCTAGTGAGATGCACAGGGCTAACACTTCCCCCACTCAAACTGTCACATGGCAGAGCAGTGGAAATGTAACTTATTAAGGCTGGAGTATGCGACTTGCCTGCCCACTCAAACTGGGTGTGTTGCTTACCCAAACCGCTCTGCCACAAGGCACTCTGAATGCTGTATCTGCAGGTCCTTCCCAACAAGCAGAAAATAAACTCCTACATTGCGACAAATGATCAAGCACATGTCTCTCTTAATGCTGCGGAATGCATCCAAATTGGGTGGATTCCGCATTAATGGCAGCCTGAAGACTGCTTAAAGAAACAGTTCTATAAAGTAAAACTTTATTTTATACCGGATTTAAGTTACAAACATTATATTTCAGGAAGCCAATTGTGGAATGATGGAACAGGAGCCAATCTTTCCACAAATTACAAACTTTTATTTGCAGTGTTACATGATTAGTTGGAGACCTGCACACAGTTTCACCCAATTTATAGTGAATCCCCCTGCACAGAATTATGCACGATATACAATTAACATTCAAGGCCTCCACTTCCTGATGGATGGGTCTTACGTCAGAGAAAATTTGGTCGAATCTCCAAGATTGCCCACTAGGATGATCCAAACTTTAACTGATCCTGGTGACCAGCCCAAGTCAATCCAGCAGGTTTACAGGAAACCCACTGATCCCACAATCAAAACAGTTACATTCAGCAGCTTTGCTCAACCAAGTTTTGGGTGGCGAAAAGTGTGGCATTAGAAAAGCACAGCAGGTCAGGCAACATCCAAGGAGCAGGAGAGTCAATGTTTCGGGCATAAGCCCAAAGCATTATGCCCAAAAATGTCGATTCTCCTGCTCCCCGGATGCTGCCTGACCTGCTGTGCTTTTCCAGCACCACACTTTTTGACTCTCATCTCCAGCATCTCACTTTCTCCAAGTTTTGGATCTCCTAACCTGAACTTTTGCATTGTGCCCTTGGTTAAAAGGACCTGAAGTGTTTACACACCACAAATATCAATTCACTTCTCTCATTCCTGGCCGTGTTGGTAAATGTCTGCCTATCTGGGTTCTCCTTCCAATTTCAGCACCTATAACCCTGCTGTTACTCCCTATTTACCTTCCCCATCCAATGAAGCCCTAAGTTTAAATCATGCAAGTCAAGTACTGCTAAATATTCTGATGGTGCACGTCAGGTTTATAAGTCACATTGATGGGTAGACAGAAATAGAGTTTTAGCACCCTCTAATACTCTCCCAGCTTCCCCAGTTGAAGCTCCTGTACACAGTCCAAATTCCTGGACTCAGCTGTGTGGGGAGGGGGGTGAACATTGCACTCACTTTTAGTGACACAGATTTATAGAGATTGACTGTGCTAGGTATTGCCACTGGCTGTTACCTGGGTAACATGTATTATCATTGAAGACAAAAAACATGATTCATGACCCACAGTGCCACCTGGCCCCAGAGATTTGACATTGATATGATACAGCAGCACTTTGCTTTCCCCCAGGATGTTACAGCACAGAAACAGGCCATTCCCCCCATCAGGTCGATGTTTGTCTTTTGGTTCCCAAATCCCTGCACATTTCCTGAGGTCTGTGATGCTATTTTTTTGGAATGGCTCTGATCCAGTCATAAAAAGATTTTGGATTCAACATTTTTGTGCAGAGAATTCCTAACTTCATTTTTTGAACACATATGAAGATGGGAACACACAAACTAGAAGCAGGAGTAGGCCATTTGATCTCTGAAGTCTGCTCCCCCATTCGACAACAACCTCACATCTGCATTTACGACTAACCCTGGTAAATCCTTGTTAATAAGATGAAAGGTTATGTACCTCTACCTTAAAAGATTTTAAGGACTCTGCTTCCACCATCTTTTCAGGAAGAGGGACCCAAAGACTCACGACTTAAGAACAAAAATGTTGCCTAATCTAGGCTTTATTTGGGTGACTCCCTGTTTCTATGCAGTGATGCCTGGTTCTAGACTATCCCATGAGAGGAAACATTTGCTGCACATCTATCTTGTCAAGTCCCCTCCGGATTTTATTTGTTTTATTCAAGTCATCTCTTATTATTCAATCCCCCAGTGAATACAAGCCTAGTCTGTCCAACCTTTCCTCATAAGATTACCCACAATTCAAGTATTAGTCTGGTAATTTCCGAACTTCCTCTAACACACTTGTATCTTCCTCAAACAAGGGGACCAATTCTGTACAGAGTACTCCAGATGTGGCCTCATACTGCCCTGTAAAACTATAGCATAATCTCCTGACTTCTCCCTCGTGATAACTAATACCATTCCATTAACTTTCCTAATTACTTATATCTGCACACTAATCTTATATGATTCGTGTAGGGAAGACGTTCAGATCACTCTGCATCTTAGAGCTTAATAAGCTTTATTTTAGACGATATACATTTTAAAAAATTCTTCCTGCTGAAATGAACAATTTCATGCTTTCCCACATTGTACTCCACTTGCCACATCTTTGCCCACTCACTTCACCCATACCTTCTTGTCACCTTTGCAACTTACTTTCCTGCCGGGCCTATCGGTCATCAGCAAATTTGGCAATCCCTTCTGTCTCTTCAGACAAATCATTGATATTAATTGTAAACGGTTGAGGTACCAGTACCGATCCCTATGATACCCCACACATTACATCACATCAACCCAGAAAAGACCTGCCTATGCCGACTCTCTCTTTTCTGTTAGGTGTCAATCTTCTCTCAGTGGCAAATGCTACCTCTACTCCATGAGCTTTTATTTCCTTCAATACCCTCTGATATGGTAACTTATCAACCACATTCTGGAAATCTAACTACTGTACATCCACTGGTCTCTGTTAGGCATGAGCTACTTAGTCAAAGACATTCAATTGGTTAAATAGGATTTCTCTTTCCCGAAACCACGTTGGCTCTGTCCGAACTTACTTGACCATGTGTCCTAATACAAAATCCTCTTTAATAACTTCCAACATTTTCCCGATGACAGACGTTAAGTTAACTGGCCTGATGGTTCCAGCCTTCATCAGGTTCTTTTAATTCCTTCCTTTTGACCTCTCTCACTCCTGCAATCTGCAAACTTAACCTGGAATCCTTGCTTCAGGCAGTTCCTGCTTTTGTTTCAAAAAGTCCCCTCTTTGTTCAATTTCCAGTTGACAATAGGACATGGCCATTAATTCAATTTTATACTGAACAGTCTAGCATTTAAATCAATCTGGCCACGCTCTAGTACCAGGTAATTTTACACCCAATATTTTGTGCATGAGTATACTTAGCATTTTTGGAAATTTAACCCAGTGAAGTGCAGATATGTGCCTGCATTCATTTCTTTCCCTGCCTGCAGCAGCTTTAAAGTGAAAGGGATACAGAGGACAGAGGTTGATCTTCATACTTCCAACTCCTTGTCATCTCTCTCATTCTAGCAATTGGGCTTTTTCCACCTCAAACTGTAAAGGATTCCCATTTGTAAAGGCATCAACTTTGCATATGATAACATCATTCCCCTACATTGCAGTGATGTCAATAACCTACATGGCTAATCTTGACTAAGTTAGACAAACATCTCGTCCTCAACAGAACGTATTAAATGTAACATTTATTTTTAGATTAGATTTGATTCCCTACAGCGTGGAAACAGGCCCTTCGGCCCAACCAGTCCACACCGACCCTCCGAAGAGTAACCCATCCAGACCCATTTCCCTCTGACTAATTGACCGAACACTACAGGCAATTTAGCATGGTCAATTCACCAGACCTGCACACCTTTGTACTGTGGGAGGAAACCGCAGCACCTGGAGGAAACCCACACAGACACAGGAAGAATGTACAAACTCCCCACAGACAGTCACCCAAGGCTGGAATCAAACCTGGGTCCCTGGTGCTGTGAGGCAGCAGTGCTAACCACTGAGCCACTGTGCTGCCCTGATTCTACAGCCAAGGGATATAGTGAGATGAGGAGAAATGTTTTCACCCAGGGAGTGGTGAGTCTGTGGAATTCTCTGCCAGCCAAAACATTGTATGATTTCAAGTAAGAGTTGGATATAGCTCTGAGGGATAAAAGCATCAAAAGGTATGGGGAGACAGCAGGAACAAGGTATTGGGTTAAATTATCAGCCATGATTGCGTTGAATGGAGAAGTAGGCCCAAAGGCCAAATGGCCTAGTCTTGCTCCTATTTCCTATGTTTCTGAGGGCATGGTCTGGCTGCCTTCACTTAAATTGATAGTAGTTGCAGGAAATGAAGACACAATGACCAACTTGTCACTATGAACAACAGAATTCCAACTCTACAGGATTACTTCTGGAGTTTCTAGGAATTGCAAATCCAACTACAAGCCATTGCTGTGGCTGGATGAGGACAGGGGTATGAACTGGTCTTTTTTTTGCCTCTTCTAAGCATTTGAACACCTTCATTGATTAATGATGAAAATAGTGGTGGGAGAAGGTGATGCCATGAAAACTCCACGCATATGTGTAAAGATCACAACCCTCAGTCTCCAATCATTATGTTTGCCTTTAGTAAAATCTAGTTATGCAAGTGTTACTAGCTTCAATCCCTAATCCCAACCTGCAAAGTTTATTGCCTTTAAAATCTGGTTTGCAAGAAATGTGCTAACAATGTCTTTCATCGCCACCTCAGGTCAGTCAGAGAACTGCAACAACTGTGAAACATGCATGTCTTCAGATTGTCCAGTAGTGTCACTAGAGAGTAGACTTGGTCTCCAAACATCGTTAACAATCAACAAGCCAGTTTTAATACAAGACAGCTTTTTGAAGAAAACTAAGTAACAGAAAATGCAGATAATTTAGTCATGCCAACCTGAAATGAAGATTAAATGGTTTGTCCAAGTATAACTAAGCTCAAAAGGGAGGTGACCACCCTTTACATGACAAGGGAGAACAAGTCCCTCAAAATTGATCTTCCTGAGGATTAAATATCATATACATTTCTATTTATAATGCTCTTGATTGTTGACGTTTTACTGCCATGGATTCCTCCCACCCCCCGAACCTAGTTTGCCCTCACAGAGGTTTTTTTATTAATTCACTGGTGGGACATGGGTGTCAGTAGCTGGGCCAACACTTACTGCCCCATCCCTAGTTGCCCTTAATAAAGTGATGGTGAGCTGTGTTCTTGAACCGCCGCAGTCCACATGTTGTAGATTGACCCACAATGCCCTTAGTGAGGGAATTCTCAGATTTTGACCCAGTGACAGTGAGGGTCAACTGCATCCAAACCATGATATCCAAAATCCATTTTCTCCTCTGTCTGCTCAACTCCTCTCCTACATTTTCTATTAAGCTTTTCAATAACCGTGTCTACTGCCAGTCAACTCTGATGATACAACCGAAATATTGTTATTTTTCTTCCTTTGATGGTATTTATCAATTTTCTCTTTTCTGCAACCACTCCCAACACTTCTTAATTTATCCTGTCCTGTCTTAGATTACTTACAGTGTGAAAACAGGCCCTTCAGCCCAACAAGTCCACACCGACCCACTGAAGTGCGCCTACCCAGACCCATTCCCCTACACCTAACACTACAGGCAATTTAACGTGGCCAATTCACCTAAGCTGCACATTTTTGGACTGTGGGAGGAAACCAGAGCACTCGGAGGAAACCCACGCAGACATGGGGAGAAGGTGCAAACTCCACACAGACAGTCGCCTGAGGTGGGAATTGAACCCGGGTGTCTGGCGCTGTGAGGCAGCAGTGCTAACCACTGTGCCACCATGCTGCCCACCAAAGAAAATCCTCCTGTGTGTCCACATCCAGCCCATCGGAGCCCCTTTGGTTTGAGTCCCCCACTCTTGTATGGATGTTATACAATTTTCCAGAAGCATACAAACATAGAAACATAGAAAAGAGCAGGAGTATCTCAGTCTGCAGGATCCGCTATGCCAATCAACAGGATTTTGGATGATCATCCAATTCAGTAAGGTACCCTTTGATCCCTTTAATTCTAAGGAGTATATCAGGAATGTACAGAAATGTCACCACTTGGCTGATGTCAACTGGAGTGTGCAATTATTCTCAATGATTGAGAGAAGGAGAAATGTTGGATCATGCAAGGGCTTTAGGATTCTGGTGTAACCTTGCATAGATATCAGAGAAATGCACCATACTGGGCATAAATAGCAACGTGGGAGGAGATAGTTAGAGACAAGCGTGTGAGATAGATAGAGCAAATCACATGTAGAGGAGAGTCCCTTCACAATGTAGCAGGCGTAATATATCTCAGATTACCACAAACATTAATATTTAGTATTAATGTGCAATAAACAAGAGTTCTAAAGAAACCTAAAGATAGTTCTCAACCTTTCCTTCTCATCAACCAATCTGCCTTGAACTGAAACTTGCATAGTTTTGTATAGACCTACACAACAACAAAAAAAATCAAAGAGTTCATCTTTATCTTTTGGATGTGATTATCAGTGGCAAGACCAGTATTCATCCCTAATCCCCAGGAGAAGTTGGTGGTTAGAGCATTGCATTTCTCAGTTATTCCATTCAGGCAAGAAACCAGGATCGGGTCAGACTGAAGTTTTGATCCTCTGGCATCTGTCACCCCTGCCCACTGATAACCAGCCCGGCCTGGGCAGGTGATTGGCTTTGATATCCTGAGGCCTCTTCAGCCATTGCAGTGGGGTCTCAAGAATGGGAGGGGCCATTCTACCCCTCAGAACATATTCTCTCAAAATTTGACAAGACGATGACTGATGTCTACCCTAGCCCCATACCTCATACACAAGCCCTGCAAATATCTATTCAAATGTTTCCAGCATTATTGTTTTTATTCCTATCAGACTTTGATATGCCTTTTGCACCTGTATTCTATTTAATAATTCTGTGCACATGAAGCTCAAATTCTCTTCGGACCTGCACTATTCTTACCTTTCTCACCATCTAGAAAAAAACCCTCATATTTATTCCTTTTTTGCTAAAATGAAAAGAAATATCTTCACAGTTAGCTACATTGAAAGCTGTCTGCCTCAATTTTGCCCTCTCACTGAATCAATGTTTTTCTTTGTGATGTCATGCTCCCATCCACATTGCTTAGTATGCTGCTTAAATAATGTCAAAGTTGGCAAGCTTCCCTTCTCTTGACTCAGTCGTCTTAAAGTCAAAGCTGATCCTCTGTTGTCTGTCAGGCAGAGTGAAGACACTGTACTCCCATGTAAAAGCAAGCTGCTGTCTTGGTTTACACGTGGAGAACGGGCACTCTGAGGAAGTGGGCTTTTATTCCATACCTGCAGAAGTGGACTCCATTTTAGGGGAAGACAGTGGAGGTGGAGAGGAAAGAATTAAGGAGGCTTAAAAATACCTAATGTGGAAATTATGGATTCGCAAGGTCTCTCAGGATATAAACACAAATCCAAATGGCACTGAGAATCTTTCAGCAAGAGGTGCAGCATTTCAATTAATGCAGCGGACAATTCAACAATGCAGGAAAAAAATCTGTTCAGGTTCTGCTGCCAGAGGCTTACGCAGCGTCAAATATCCCTCCATCCTCTCAAACAGCCCATTCTGCCATGACCCCCCTCTGTTAAAAGGGAAACCAATGGATTATAGTGTGCCATTGTTCCGATTTACAACAGCAGATGCCTTCCTAACACTCTGGCATTAATAAGGGCAGTGAACATCAGCTGTGCCAGTAGATCCCAGTGCTTGTCAAAGCTACTGTGGACGCAGTCTTGCAAAGCAAAGTATTCCTGTGGAAATGCAATGAATCAAAGGCCAATCTACATCGAACAGACCATTGTAATTTACTCTTGGGAGTGTTTATTATCTTGACGAGGCAGGGCTACACAAGATAAAGCCATTCAAAATGACTGATTTCTAGACACTCTGATTCATCCTACGTCAAGGGCTTGGAGATTACTAAATGAGGGACTCAATTTCACTGTACTTCCACAAGAGCTTTGTAGAGGGAGACGGGCTACATTTCAGAATGAAGACATTCAAAATGCTATTATGCTACCAATTTTGGGTTAATAATGAGCCTAGTTTTTTCTCGCCACGCTTCTTGGCAGAAGGACAATACCCGTGGTCTCTTGAGACTGCTTCGAGGCAATGTGTGCGAAGGATGTGAGAGATAAATGTTTTGTACAGAATGTAGAAACCAATTCACATAAAATGCGAGATGAATGGAAAATATGAATAGCATTTGCTTTCTGGAGTGGACCCGGCAACAACCATTTTGTGAAAGAATAGATTTGCAAATTTCAAGCACCCAGCTATTCAATTTCTAAATGCTGTACACTCCCAAATGCTCACACTGAAGCAAATGGCATGATGCCACATCGACTCCAAGTCAGAAACATATTTATTTGTCACTGCATGGAATGTATCAAAACTGTGTTGACATTTGTTGTGCACAACAATGTGGGAAAGTGTAAGCTTTGATAGAATCTCGAAGGACAGTTATAATTCATTAGAGATTAGCTGCATCAAAGATAGCTTTCATTCGCAGTCTGTCTAGCTTTCTTCCTCGTGTACTCCCTCAGAGCTCCTAGGCTGATTTTTCGTTCTTTGGTTCATCCTGGTGATGTCCGTCCCTCTGGACAAGTAGGTTAAATTTCCTGAACCCTGCAGAGATACACTCCCCCCATCGCCGGTGTGATACTGGGGAAGCACAGCAGGTCAGGCAGCATCCGAGGAGCAGGAGAATTGATGTTCTGGGTATAAGCATGGCTTATGCCCGAAATGTTAATTATCCTGCTCCTCGGATGCTGCCTGACCTGCTGTGCTTTTCCAGCACCACACTCTCGCCTTTGATCTCCAATATCTGCAGTCCCATCAAACCTGATCATCAAATAATATAAGTGCAATAACTAAAGGGCATAGGTTTAGGGTGAGAGGAGACAGATTTAAAAGGCACCTAAGGGACGACTTTTTCAGGCAGAGGGTGATGCATGTATGGAACGCGCTGCCAGAGGAAGGGATTGACGCTGATACAATTACAACATTTACAAGGATTTAGAGGGATATGGACCAAGTGCTGGCAAAAGGGACTAGATTAGTTTAGGGTATCTGGTTGGCATGGACGAGTCGGACCAAATGGTCTTTTTCTGTGCTGTACATTTCTATGACTCTAATCCAACTGTGCTGGGGATGGTAAGGTGAGTGAAGTGTGTGTGAATGTGTAAGTGAGTGAGAGAGTGGGAGAGTGCATGTGTGTGTGCGTGTGTGCATGTGAGGGAGAGAAAAAAAAGAGTATGAGTGAAAGAGTATGAGAGCAAGAGAGTGAGTGAATGTGTGTATGTGAGCATGTAAGTGAGCACGAGTGTGTATGCGAATGTGTGAGAGAAAGAATGAGGGAGAGTGTATCAGAGAAAGAGACAAAAATGAGTGAGAAAGAAACTGAGTGATAGTGAGTGAGAGAATGAGTGTGAGAAAGAGGATGAGGGTGAGAGCAAGCATGTGAGTGAGACAGCAAGCAAGAGTGAGTGAGACAGCGAGATGGTGAACGACAGAGTTAAACAGCAAGTGACAGAGTGAGAATGTGAGCAAGAGAATGAGTAACAGAGTGAGAAAATGAGAGAGTGAGTGATAACAGTGGGAAACTTTTAGCTAACCTCTCTCTTTTCATAGCACAAGGACACTTCAGTTCATGTTCTAGTATCCGTGCCGTCAGTTACACTGAGATTAGCCAGGCCAGTCTCAGGATGAAGCATTGCTGAAAACCTGGATATTAATTGTTTCTAGATAAGGAGGGAATCTGAAGCTGGTTCAGGATGGGTGCTGGTCATACAGACCACGCACCACAGAAAGCACTCACAGCTATTCACCAATGAGCAGTCCAGACAGCTACCCATTTTAAACTGTGATGAAATCCCATAACAGATGAGAGGAATTCTGAGGTACAGTCAGACTCAAATTCACATTTTTCATTAGCAAAGTCATCGCCAAATGGTACAGCATTGACCTTCCTCCAAAGAAAATCATCAGCCCTCAAACAATGAACCAAATTCTCCAAGGTCCAACACTGTCTATAAATCTGAAGGTTACAGGAAAGAAGACCACCTGGAATCACTGTTATGGTTCTCCTGTATGAGACGGGTGGAACAATGCAGTAATGGTGCAAGCATCAAGAGATCACTCCCACAACCTGACCACCCTGGGCTTTTCCCCTGTTCTGTGGATTGCCACCTCCCTCTCTCTGCGTAAGTTTCTGTTACTTTGATGGTAACCACTATAGACTTTGCTTCTCCAAACTCGTAGGATTTTTTTGCTAGACTATTAATCCAGAAACCGGAGGAGCCGTGTTCAAATCCCACCATGGCAGATGCTGCAAGTTAAATTTTCATAAAAATCTATCTAATCATGACCATAAAACTGTTTTCCATTGTTGGCAAAACCAATTTGGTTCACCAAGGCCCTTTACGGAAGGAAATCTGCCATTCTTACCAGGTTGGGCCTACATGAGATTTCAGATCCACAACGACGTGGTTGACTCTTAACTGCCCTCTGGGCAATAAAGTGAAGGGAACTAAATGCTGATCTAGCAGTGATGCTTTCATCCTGTGAATGATTATTATGAAAAGTAAGCGAAAGTGAGGACTGCAGATGCTGGAGATCAGAGTTGAAAGTGTGGTGTGGGAAAAGCACAGCAAGTCAGGCAGCAACCGAGGAGCAGGAGAATCGACGTTTCGGGCAAAGCCCTTCACCAGGAATGAGGCTGTGAGCAGAGGGTGTGGTGAGATAAATGGGAGGGGGGTGGGGCTAGGGGGAGGGGTGGGAAGATAGCTGAGTGCAATAGGTAGATAGAGATGGGGTAATGGTGATAGGTCGGAGAGGAGGGTGGAGTGGATAGGCTGGAAGGAAGATAGGACAGGTCATGAGGGCGGTGCTGAGCTGGAAAGTTGGAACTAGGGTAAGGTGGGGTGAGGGGAAATGAGGGAACTGGTGAAGTCCACATTGATCCCATGCGGTTGGAGTGTCCCAAGGTGGAACATGAGGTGTTCTTCCTCCGGTGTCGGGTGGTTAGGGAGTGGCGATGGAGGAGGCCCAGGACCTGCATGTCATTGGCGGAGTGGGAGGAGAAGTTGAAGTGTTCAGCCTCTGGGCAGTGAGGTTGGTTGGTGTGCGGGTGTCCTGGAGATGTTGTCTGAAGCGCTCTGCAAGTAGGAACTAATCAAGCTGGCATACCAACACATATGGTAAAAACAATGATTGCAGATGCTGAAAACCAAATACTGGATTAGTGGTGCTGGAAGAGCACAGCAGTTCAGGCAGCATCCAACGAGCAGCGAAATCGACGTTTCGGGCAAAAGCCCTTTGATGAAGGGCTTTTGCCCGAAACGTCGATTTCGCTGCTCGTTGGATGCTGCCTGAACTGCTGTGCTCTTCCAGCACCACTAATCCAATACAAACACATATGTCTTTGAAAACATGTGTATGACCAGCACGTACCACCAATGAATCAGTACCGTTTATTTAGAAATGTATTAAGGTTATTTTAGAAATAAAAGACGAGCATTAAATAAAACATCACATTCAATGGTCTGAAAACATGGCAGCCCCAAGTTTTTCTATTGGCAGTTACTGCCTGAGCAATGCTTATGACTACTTGGAAGAAGATAGTCAATAGGAAGATGGCCCAACTCAAAGGATTGTATACAATACTCGCAGAGTCTTTTACCTCTGCTACTCAATGTGGAAAATTGTTTAAAATGTTTGCCTTAATTTCTATGAAAGTGAACTTGGAGATCATCAGATAGTAAGTTGCTGCTCTCTAGTTTGAGCCCATTGGGCTTGACTTATAGAGTCACAGAGCACACCACAAACTGTTCGGTCCAACTCATCCACGCTGACCAAGTTTCCCAGTCTTAGCTGGTTCCACTTGCCTGCATTTGGCCCATATTCCTCTAAACTGCTCATTCATGTACCTCTCCAAATGTCTTGTAAATATTGTAAGGGTACCTGCATCGACCACTTCCTCTGGCAGCTCATTGTGGGGAAAACCTTCCCCCTCAAATTCATTTTAAATCTTTCTTCTCTCATCTTAAAAGTATGCCCTAGTTTTGAACTCCCCTACACTGGAGAAAAAAAAACCTTTGCTATTCTTCTTATCTATATCTCTCATGATTTTATAAACCTCTGAGATCACCCTTCAGACTTCAAGGAATAAAATCCCTGCTTGTTTGGTCTCTTCACATAACTCCAACCCTCCATTCCTGGCAATATCCTTGTAAATCTTTTCTGAACCCTCTCCAATTTAATATCATCCTTCTTATAGCAGACCAAATCTGTACACAAAAGTAGCCTCACTAATGTCCTGTACAACCTCAACATGATGTCCCAACTCAAAAAGGTATGAGCAATGAAGGCAAGCGTGCTAAATGCCTTCTTACAACCTTGGTGAAGAACTATGTACCTGAACCCTTGCGGTCTCTGTTCAATAACACTCTCCAGGGTTCTTGAAGTAGTGAGATTGTGCAGCTCACAGTTGTCTTTTTGTGTGAGACAGAGAGAGAGAGAGAGAGAGAGAGAGAGAGAGAATGTTGTGCTCCATAGTAAATATACCAGTCTTGTGCAGTTCAGTTGGCAATGATTTCAGCTTGAGAACTGCTGAAGCTTCCACATGCTCACTGCGACCATCCAGAACATCTGAAATATTATTTTATTAATTCCATCTCTCTCACACACACACACAAAACATGCTAGACCGACTGACCACCAGCTGGCAACTAGCCAGATTTGGTACAGGAAAGAAACACAAGCATTTACTCTTCCAAGTACAATGCTTGCTTTTGTGTAGTAGGGATAATTCTGGGCTGGTGCAAGGAAGTAAAAAAAAAATCCCCCAACTCAGTGCAGGACCAGAAACGTGACTCACTTTGTAATTGACGCAACACACAAAAGAGATAATAAGACACACACATGAGGGCTGATTTGACAAACCTGTACTGCCCATTGAGGCACACGGCCCAAGCCTCTATTCAAATTACTCAATTCAGAGTGTCAAGGTACACCATGGTGATCTTATGCCTTGCCTTCATTGGGGGCATGTCTTCATGGAATTGACACTGCATATCCTCCAACCATTTCTCCCCTTTATTTCTTCGCTAATTCCTTCCTTCCGTTTTAAGACTGCATCTAAGCATTGCCAGCCCAACTCTGGCCTTTAGGGTCATCCAGTTTCTGTCTGTCTGACATGGATACAATCGTGTCACCTAGATTTGTGATTGTATTTCTGCACGTATTAGCACAGTGGCTGCATTGTTTCTATCAGCTGACATGATCTTTTGTAAACTTGAATAAAGGAGTCTCAGTTTATCCTCAGTGTTGCTATTCTACTTTATTCTGGTGGTTTTTTTTTGAAGGGGTGGTTCAGATGGGATGGGAGTGGCAACCATTAATTTAAGATCAACCAATTCTGTACAGCAAGGCTTGCCCAAAATTGACAGAAAATAATTGACTCACTTGACATGTATACTGCGGACCACTTTCTAGCTTGGAGTCTGACACTAAAGCAATTCAAGTGATGTCACTGTGGCACACTGTCAGGCCAATCTAGACTTCCAGCCTCCCCTCCCCCCACCCCTCCCCTCCATCTCTGAGTGGGAAGTTACAGGGGTCTCCCTCCTCTCTGCCAAAATTTTTAGGTGTCTCCTAGACTCCACCAATAAAAAGGATAGCCCCAGAGGACCATAGCGCTGCTCAATCCTTAGAGAGAGAGATGTCAGGAAGTAGTTTAACCCTGAGGTCATCACATCTCAGTTGAAGGGCAGGATTGATTAAAAGGGGCAATTATGGGGCAAGTTCATAGCACCCTGAACTGGCAACACAAGTGGGTAAAGTAGTAAAGGGGATGTACAGCAGGTTTGCCTTCACTGGCCAGGGCATTGAGTATAAAAATTGCCAAGTCACGTCATAGCTGTGTAAAACTTTAGTCAGGCCACATTTGGAGGGGCAGTTCTGGTTGTCACATTACCGGAAGGATGTGGAGGCTTTGGAGAAGGTGCAAAGGAGGTTTACCAGGATGTTGCCTGCAATGAAGTGTATTCGCTCTAAGGAGAGGCTGGAGAAACTAAGCTTGTTTTCACTAGAGCATTGGAGGCTGAGGGGTGACCTGAATGGAAGTATATAAAATCACAAGACGCATTGATAGGGTGAATGGCCAGAGTCTAAACTTCAAATCCTAGGGGGCACAGGTTTAAGGCAAGGCAAAAGTTTGAAGGAGATGTGTAAGGGAAATTTGTTTTACACAAGGGATGATGGGTACCTGGAACAAACAGAGAGGGAAGGCAGGTGAAGCAGATATGAGAGCAATGTTTAAGCAGCATTTAGACAGACATGAACAGGCTGAGAATAGAGGGACATGGATGGATGGGATTAGTTTATAAGGGCATCATGGTCAGCACAGGCGTGGTGGGCTGAAGGGCCTGTTTTGCTGCTGTATCATTCTATAACGTAGTTACAAATCACACGGCACCAGGTTATAGTCCCACAGGTTTAATTGGAAGCACTGTTGGACTATAACCTGGTGTTGTGTGATTTGTAACTTTGTCCACCACAGTCCAACACCAGCATCTCCAAATCATTCTATAACATATGTCATTATACTGGTGGATGTGAAAAGAAGAATGTCTTGCACTTATAGATCCCCTTTCACAAAAACCTCAGAACTCTCCAATGACATACTCCTGAGGTTTTCACACTGTTGCCATTTACGGGAGCTAATTTGCACACAGAAATCTCATACGACCAGCAAAGTGAAAATGACCAATCATCTGTTAGAAGGATGTTGGCCGAGGGATACGCATTGGCTAGCACACCAGGGAGCAACGGGAACTTTGCCCTTCCCCTAAGAGGAAACAATGCCTTAGCTTAACATCTCATCTGAGAGACAGCAGTTCTAACAGAACAGCATGTCCTCAGCACATCACTAGAGAGTGAGCTGACAGTTTGTGCTCGCATCTCTGGAATGTGGCTTGAAGTCACAGTCTTTGCCAGGATGTAGGAAAGCTACCAAATAATTCCAGCCAAGAAAGGATAACAGGTCTGAGGAAGGCCACACGATCATCACAACATATTGGAGCTATAAATCTCTGTCTTGATGTTTTTTATTTCTTTCTTTCCTCTTGGATTACATTGAAGTGGCTTACAGAGGAGTTCTCTGTACAGTGTATGTGCATTGATCAGCATATTAGTAAAGGTTGAGAGTCCCTATCTCTGAGCCAGGAGCTCCATGTTCAAATCCTACCTGCTCCAAAGTAATGTAATAATATTTCTGAACAAGTAGACTGGCACAGCCTTCACTCAGAGATAGTTTCCAATCTTGCAGAGTTCCTGAAATACAACAGGTTGGGCTGTTTAACAAACAAACTCCACTAACTGAACGATGACTGAAGGAAGTAATGAATGGGATATTTTGTCTGTACTAGAGAGTGACGGTTTCTCACCTGGTTTAAATTAAGGACAGGAGAAAGCCAATTAAACCCTCCAGCCTGTTCTGTCATTCACTTTAATGGCAGCCAATGTCTTTACATTTGTTCGCCTTTGCTCCCCATCCCTTAATACCCTCATGTAACAGAACATCTGTCGATCTCAAGTTTGAACTTTTCATGCTCTTTGGGGAGCTCCGCATTTCCCTAGGCTGACTAAAAGGTTCCACCGCCTTACTCTGAACTCCATCCAAACTCACTGGGCACAAGGGGTCTGGGAGGTTATAAATTTGCAGAACCCATCCCAAAATAACCCCTCAATCATCCAGTCAGAGGCCAGTCTGTTAAAAGCATTAAACAAGATCACAATTATACTCAGAGAATTGACTGTGAAAGCTGTTTGCTTTCAGTCACTTCAATCCTAGTCCGACCTCCCAGCACGACTGTGTATTCTCTTAATACTGAAACCTGGATCCTGTCCCAGATGTGGAGGAGTGTAGGACAGTGAACTGTCATCTGAAAGTTGGGGAATTAGGATCACAAAGGTCTGGCAAATTCTTTTATCATCAGTTTCAGGAGAGTCTGGAGACAGGATTTCTGTTCTGAAGTGATATCCATTAGCTTTACATTCAGCAAGGACCCCAGTGGTAAATGATTTGGCAAAATGCCTGATGAGTGAGTTTGTAATTCTGTGACAACCTATTTAGCTTCAAGCTTGAATTTTCCATTTTGTGAATGAATGTGTGTGTGTGTGCATGCGCGCGTTTGCATGTGTGTATGCACGACTATGTGCATGTATGTGTGTATGTACGTGTGGTGCACATATACACGTATGTGCCATTGTGTGCATGTGTACATGCATTATATGCTTGTGTATACAGGTTCGATCAACATATTTCTGTTCCAACTTCATTTTTGTAAACGCAAAAGAAATCTTGTTTGCAAAGACGAAAGGTTTTGTGCAGCTTCTCTCTCCAATGTTCCAATTGTTATGGACCTTGATTAAAAGTCACATTTTGCCACTGTATTCTGCTTATCATTGGAAATTGCAACTCTTTCAGACTTAGCCTTGTGCTTCGCCCACACTGTACCTTGTCCTTTTCCTGGCTCTCATAGTGCAAGGAACTGACAGTAACAATAAAGCAGCTTTTCAACCTTCACAGAAATGTGTAACAACAGACGATTGTGCTGCACAGACAAAGACATTTTCCATCTGCTTCTTTAAAGTGTTTTTGCGGCTCTTGCTTTAGGACAGAGAAAAAAAAACTTTTGTCACATTCCTAATTGTTGCTGGAGTTAAAATGGTTGTTCTTTGATTGAGCAGAGAACACAGACCCTGATTAGAACACACTGGACTGGATGTCTGCTACTGAAGTGTGGAAAAAAACTGTTGAAATGTTTATTGCAACTATAAGCATCTTCAAGTTCCTTTCAGAGGCAGCAGCCCACGAATTCCTCGAGAATTATGTTGAGGAGTGTATTAATTCACTGCACTTGATGCAGAACACAGGTTTTCAATGCACATTAAGACTTACTCCAACAGCCAAGTGGATCATTTGCACCCATGAGTCCACTTACTCAATTACCCCATTCAATCCCCACTGTCCCATCTTCCTCCTGGTGTTCTCTTCTGAAGAATCATATCAGGTTTGAGCAGCGAGTTAGGCTCGGATGTGTTAGCATGTCTTTCAACCCAAAGCCTACTGCCTCCATCTGTCCCACTAAAACCAACACTCTACTTTGACTCTCCAATATCCTTTCTGCCAGACTAATTTTAAAAGAGCAAAACAATTTTGTTAAAATCCTCAAATGATTGTTTCCTAGGTTATTCCATAATTTCAAGAGCCTCCAGAATACTCTTTGCCAAGCCCATGATAAGCAGGCTACAGATGAATTCCATTTAGAGTACATCAGCATATCACAAGGTCTCCTCTCAATTCACTAAACCTTGGTGTTGCTTTATTAACATGGGGAGGCTTAAGAGAACATTTTATTTGCCACCTTATATAATGTCCAGGTTGACAGCTGTGGTCACAGTAATGGACAAACATCAAAAGATGTGCAAAAGGGGCTTTATCCTCTTGATTATTCTCTCTGTGATAATGCATAACATTGCTCTATCCTTATCCCTTCTAATGTCTGCCTATGTTTAAGCAGCCAATCATTCCACAGTTTTTAGTGTTGATACCAAAATGCTGCCGATCAAGGTTCTACTTTTCAAGATACTTTTTGCTCAAATCTGGGATTTACTGTCAACAGTCTTCAGACTTTTCCTTCAGCACTCTTTCTGTTCTTTCCTAAATTGTGTGGGGGTCACTGACAAGGCCAGCATTTGTTGCCTGTCCTCGAGGCGGTGAGGAGTCGCTGCCTTGAACTGCTGTAGCCTTTGGCACGCAGGGTCACCCACAGTGACATTAAGGAAAGTGTTCCAAGATTTTGACCCAGTGATGTTGAAAGGACAGTGATATATTTCTATGTTAGGACAGTACTCTGCTTGGGGGGGGGGGGGGGGGGGGGGGTTATCTTGTAGTTGGCGATGTTCCAATGCAACTATTGACCTTATTTTTCTAGGTGGCAGAGAGTGTATGCTTGGAACGTGCTGTTGAAGGAGCTTTAGCGAGTTGCTGCAGTGAATCTTGCAGATAGCGCACGCACTGCAATGACTGGTGTGCCACTGGTGGAGAGAGTGGCCCATTTAAGCCTAATTTACTTCTTTCTTTACAAATCTCGTCTAAAGTTGTCAATTTATGTTCAGGGTATAGTTCCATGAGCAGTAGGCTCTCATAGTAGATCATTTATGGGCAGACAATAGTCAAGTGGGATTATTGCTTGACTATTAATCTAGAGAGTCAAGTTATGTTCTGGGGATCTAACTTCAAATCCTGTCATGGTGCATGGTGGAATTTGAATTGAATATTTATCTGGAGATAAGAATCTAATGATGACCACGAAACCAATGTTAATTGTTAAGAAAAACCCATCTGGTTCACTAATGTTCTTTAGGAAAGGAAACCCGTTGTCTCTGCTGACATATGACTTCAGGTCCACAGCAATGTGACTGACCCTTAATTGCCCTCTGGGCAATTAGAGATGGACAGTAAGTGCTGGCATAGCCAGTGACACCCACCTCATGTGAATGAATTTTTAAAAAAAATCCTATGCCCATTAGAGATGCCAAACTATTCTGGTCATTGGAGGCCATTACAGTCAAATGAGCCCTGATTGTCATATAATTTGTCCATACCCACATGATTTTGATCTTTCACTCAGAACCCTGGACATTAATCACAATCAGGAGCAATGGCTGATTTTCTGACCAAAATGTGATTAATAAACCAAGGATGAAACCAGGAGCTTCCCTGGTCAATGCTGGTAATCCACAGTGAAGCAAAGCTATGTGCAATATCTTCCATGATGGCAGCGACACTTTCAAACAGCTGTTTTGAAGATGGTGAGCCATCAATAACACGACCAAATGCAAGGGGAAACATCAACGGGAACTCAATGTCCTGAGCTATCAGACACTGACTGATAATAAAGCTGCCATGTTGGAATCCACACATGCACTCAGGCCAAAACAGTATCTAGGCAGGATATTCAGTTCCACCCCCCTCCCCACAAAAATCAACCCAACTCAGTATCTACAGCTATGGAAGAGCTGTTATGATTACTTTGCCTGGATGCTGCAGAAGTGGGTTCATTGTCAGAGCCGATGACACAAGTCCGACTTGTTATAACAGATCTGCAGCATCAGTCAGGTGAATACAAATCTAACGTTACGTGGGCTTGTTTAGCCACTTACAGCCTTGTAAAGCAACATGGAAAATAATATACACAGCCCCTCCAGCTATTTGAGTAACTTTCATCAGGATTTAACCGGAGGTGCTCAAAGAGAATCTGTTCAACACATGGAAGACATAGATTTGAGCATGATTGTCTTTCATTGAAACAGATGTCATTTTGTTTGTTTCTTAGCAATAAACTTGGAATTATGATTCCCAACAGACTCCGGCTGTGATTAAGGGTTCAGAATACATCTGATTACACACCTGCTGGAATTTATAATATTTCAAAAAATCTATTGAAAACACCGTGTTCCACCAATCTCTTGGCCTGTTCGTTAAGACATAAGTCAGTACATAGTTCCTGTGGTATGGGATGATTTGGGGGGGGAGTATGGTGGTGTGGTGGCAATGCCACTGGACGAGCAATCCAGGGGTTCCAGCTAATCATCCCTCAGCACCTGGTGGAATTCAAATGCAATTTGCTTCAGAAAACAATTGGAATTTAAAGCTATCCTGAACGAGGGTCACTAGACACAAAACGTTAACTTTGTTTCTTTCTCCACAGATGCAGCCATAACTGCTGAGTTTCTCCAGCATTTCCTGTTCTTGCATGTTTGACGTTTGCATCATCCACATGTCTTGGTTTTATCTCAGCAATGGTGAAACTGTCATAAAAACTCATTGGGTTCAATCATGCTGTGTGGGGAAGCAAATCTGTCATCCTCATCTGCACGTGACTCCAAATTCATAGCAATATGATTCATATATGGAATGACTTTCCCTGATGACATCATGGGTCAACACACAGCAGGTGGAGTGCAGCAGTTCAAGAAAGCAGCTCAAGGGGCAACAAGGAATGGGCAATAAATGCTGGGCCTAGTCAGTGATGCTCACATCCCACAAAAATGAATAAATACAAAAACAAACCATCCTTTGAAATGGCTCCAGGAAACACTCAGTTCAATGGCACCATGAGAAGGGCAATGTTAAAGGCATCACATATAAGACTTTTACAAAGTGACTCTAGTACTTTGGCCGTCATGCATTTGGCATTAATACCTGCCCCTATCCTGTTTTAATATGATATCTCCAGGAAGTGTCATCTCGAGAGCAAACCACTAGTTTCAAAGCAACAGCGGGTAGCCAGGGTGATTTTCTTTCCTCACCATCGTCCTTCCCAACCCACTACCCCCAGCCTCCGTGGACCTTAACCCTGTCTCAGTGCCAAACACGATACCTGCTGACTTACATGGATGTGGTGCTACATCAGCTGATCAAAGCGATTGTAAACATTGAAGGACCCGAGTTATTATTGCACGTTTATGGAAAATCGTGGGGTTGCTCTGTAAGGTTCCTGACATTTGAAATGGAGGGTTGTGATGACATTCAAACGCACAATCATGAGGTAAAACAGCATTGCAAAGTTACAAACATCACATGACACCTTCCAGTGAGTACCAAGTTCAATTCCAGCAGTAGAAAACAGGATGAGAGCTTATATAGTTTATATTTATTTCTATAGCACCCTTAAAATGTAGATAAACATCCACCAAAGGCACTGTGAAAGTGTGTGATTGGCTGAAATTCGATACCAAGATACCCAGATGTTCGAATAGGTAGCCAAAACATCTGGTTAACATGGGTAGGTTTTTATAAGTGCCTTAAAAGGATAGAAAGCTAGCAAAGTGGAAAGGAGAACTGGAGTGTTTGTGAATGAGGTACCTTAAGACAGGGCCACTGATTAAATGGTTTATTAACACAGCCCGCTTACAAGCTGATGATGGGCTTTTGGCCCAAAATGTTGACTTTCCTGCATCTCTGATGTTGTCTGACCTGCTGTGCTTTTCCAGCTCCACATTTTAGCAGCTACATATGCATTATAAGACCATAAGACCATAAGACATAGGAGTGGAAGTAAGGCCATTCGGCCCATCGAGTCCACTCCGCCATTCAATCATGGCTGATGCGCATTTCAGCTCCACTTACCAGCATTCTCCCCGTAGCCCTTAATTCCTCTAGACAACAAGAACCTACCAATCTCGGCCTTGAAGACACTTAGCGTCCCGGCTTCCACTGCACTCCGTGGCAATGAATTCCACAGGCCCACCACTCTCTGGCTGAAGAAATGTCTCCGCATTTCCGTTCTGAAATGACCCCCTCTAATTCTAAGGCTGTGTCCACGGGTCCTAGTCTCCTCGCCTAACAGAAACAATTTCCTAGCATCCACCTTTTCAAAGCCATGTATTATTTTGTACGTCTCTATTAGATCTCCCCTTAATCTTCTAAACTCCAACGAATACAATCCCAGTATCCTCAGCCGTTATACTTTGCACCATGCATTAAACACATGGTTCAATACACAACACAGTATATACTGTACATTACATGGTACATTAACTAATACACATTTGGTTTTTTTTTGTTTTACACCTATAATGGATAAATTATCTTACATATCTTTGTCTACATAAATAACAAAAATGGCAACTGAGCGGCATTCACTCAATCAGGCTGTGAATGGCAACTCAGGAGCTGAGAAAACAGCAGATCATGTCCGTGTTCCCACTCCATAGGACAGTCTGTCAGCTGTCTGCTTGCCACACTTACAGTTTAAAAAAAACAAAGGGACGATTGTTAATTTTCCACTATCACAAAACCTATATTTAGGCTGTCATGTGAAATTTTCTTGATTGAACAAGTGTAATGAGATGGAAATGTAATCTAATTCAGTCGATTTACTTCAATGCAAAGTACAGATTTTTTATTACAAAATTACAGACTGGCTGGATGTAAAATGTAATAAGTACAATGTAATCCTCAGATATGCATTAAAGGGAAAGGTATCTTGAGGGTAAGTGCCACTCCTAACAGACTCTTGCCTTCTTGCGATTCCTCTTGCCCTTGAACACTCGGAGTCCTGGTTTAATTCTATTAATCTCACTTGCTCAAATGGGGAAGTGAGAGTTACTGCTGCATAATATAACACCAGCACTCACTCTCAGACATATGGCCTAGTGTCCAAGGCTGCTTCCTGGTCCTTAAAAACCTCCCTTCTTTTCCCTTGACTGCTCTTTCTTACATTTAAATGATTACTCACCCCAGGTCCCCTCAGAATTACCAAGAATGTACAGCACAGAAACTGGCTGCTCAGATCAACCGTTGATGTTCATGTTCCACACAAAATGGGCAGCATGGTGGCTCAGTGGTTAGCACTGCAGCCTCGGGCAACTATCTGTGTGGAGTTTGCACATTCACCCAGTGTCTGCGTGGGTTTCCTCCAGGTGCTATGGTTTCCCCCCACAGTCACAAAGATGTGCAGGTTAGGTGGATTGGCCATGCTTAATTGCCCATAGCGTTAGGTGCATTAGTCAGGGGAAAGGTAGAGAAATAAGGGAATGAGTCTGGGTGAGATACTCTTCAGAGGGTCAGTGTGGACTTGTTGGGCCGAAGGACCTGTTTCCACACTGTAGGGATTCCAAAGAAATACCCTCCCACTTACTCTTCATCTAACTCTATCAGCTTTTCCCTCTCTCCCTCTCATACACATCTCACTACCCCTTGAGATGCTATCTGTCCCAGTTATACACTGTGACAATGAAACCCACAGCCTTGAGTAACTAAAGTCCAAATTGCCATTTCACAAGGAGAAACACAAATGTCTCGTTTAGTAGTAAATTTAGGGATTCGACAGTGTACCTTAAAAGCTTTGTGGCGATCCATTAACAGCACAATTTATCAGTGATTCACTCAACTTCTAGCAAGTTAGGAATTCGAGATCCCTTGTTTTGTCCAATTCTGGTCATTTGCATATTCCTGATTTTGCTCACTTCACTGTTAGTGTGTCTTCATTTCTGGAATTCCCACTCTGATAATCTCAGGCTTTCTTTCCTCATTTAAGACCAACCTCTTTGATCAAGATTTCTGTCAGCTATCCTAACAGTGAATGTGGCTCAGCGCCAAATTTTGTTTGACAATGCTCCCGTGAGCTGTATAAATATAATGCTATATAAATACAAGCAGTTGTTGTTAGTTCAAAGAGTTACACCATATAGACTCATCATTATCTGCCTGGTATCAGTTCAGATCAGTGGGTAGCAATTTCACCTCTAAAGCAAGACAGTTGTTGAGTGGATAGAAGCTGCAGTCCAGATGTAAGCATGTATGCTTGCTTTCCACATCAATACTATATTCAAGAATTATTACAGGAGATGATGGCCACTAAATAGAGTGTCTATGTGAATATAAAAGATCCCACAATCCATTCTAAACAGAAACAATGGAAATGGCCTGAGATTAAACATGACAAAAATACACAAAGAGATTGCAAGAGCTTTTACAAGAATATGAAAAGGGAGGGGTTGTTAAAGTGAGGGTTTGTCCATTTAAAGCAGAGACAAGAGAAACTACCATGGGAAATAAGGCAATGGTAGAGAAGTTGAGGAAGTATTTTGTTTGTCTCCACAATAAAAGGTCGCTTGGGTACCAACAGGAATGAGGAATGAAGATGATTCATATTAGCAAAGCAAAGAAAAAAAAACTGGGAGAAAGTGAAAGGGCTCAAATGCAACAAACTCTTGACAGCTGATACACGAAGGTTCTAAAAGGGATTACTGCAGAGATACTGGAGGCAAAGGTTAAAACATCCCAAAATTCTCTCAAGGGAAAGTGAGAGGCTAGTTACTTTGATTGCAAGAATACGCTGTTTACTAAAGGGAGTGAAACTTGGAAATGTTGTTGTTGAGTATTTCTTGAGTGGAATCATACAAGGAACACAAAGTTAGCACACAAGTACAGCATGCAATTAGTAAAATACATTGACCTTTATCACAAGGGAATTCGATTAAAACAGTAAAAGGAATCTTGCTACTATTGTACAAAGCCATGGTGAAACCACAAAAAACTGAGAGGCATGGATAGAATGCATAGCTGGAGTCTTTTCCCCCAGGGTAGAAATGCCAATTATTAGGGAATAGAGGGTTCAGGCAAAAGGTAAAGTTTAAATGAGATGTGAGAGGCAAGCCTTTTTTTCCACTGAGAGCGGTAAGTGCCTGGAATGCGTTGCCAGAGGTGGTGGTAGGAGCAGATACAGTGGCAATGTTGAAGAGGCATCTTCACAAATTCATGAATAGGAAGGGAATAGAGGAATACAGACCGCGTAGAGGCAAAAGACTTTTAGTTTAGAAAGGAGTCATGTATCAGTGTAGGTTTGATGGGCCAAAGGGCCTGAGCCCAAACTGTACTGTTCTTTGTTCTTTTTGTATTACACTTAGAACACCATGTCCGGTTTTGACTTCCTACCTAAGGAAGGATATCATTCCATTGATGGTAGTAGGGGGAAGCTTCACCAGATTGGTCCTTCAGATGAGAAGGTCACTCTGCAGTCAGGCACAGAGTAAACTGGATCTATGTTCTCTAGAATACACAGAAGAATGAGGTTGAAGAGAACGAGAGGAGACGTCCTTGCAACCTTTAAGGTAATGAAGGGGATTTGCACAATTTGCACAGCTGGGAAATTTAGAACAATGGCACAGTTTCAGGAGAGGTGAGTTTGAATTGAAATGAAGAGAAAGACCACAAGATGTGTGAGCAGACGTGCGAGCGCGTTTTCTTGCCACATCTTACCAAACCCACTGCATTAATTGGTCCTCCCACTCTTATGGTGTGCAATACATCCCCAATTTCCATCCTATTTTACTAGGCAGCATTTCCAGAGTTATTCAGCACTCATTGGAGATTCCTGGCATCTGTGCCATCTTTAAAAGGCCATTGTGCACACATGGCCACTCTGAGATTGCTCTGTATGGTTCCTGACATTCGCCCCAGTCATGGCAGACAGAGGGAAATCTGATACTTCCTGTTTGAAGACAGGGTCCCGAAGGCTTTGCTGGATGTGGTGGTGCAGAGTTGGGATTTCCCCTTTCTCTATAACATCAGACCATGCCAATCTGGTCTGGGCAGTCTCAATCATCTGGCGAAATGCCCGGCACTACAAGGAACAGGTCAATGGCCTTCTCCACTCCTGCATAGCTACCACCAGCTCCCCTCTGTTACCTCTCACACGTGCTCTCTCTGCGACTGTGCCCACGCCCCAACAAGGCTCATGCTCTACCTTACTGTTACCTGTAAGATCTTCAGCACTTCCCCTTATCCACCTAAAGTGCAACATCACCAACCTTAAACATGCTTGCTGCAGTCCTTCAATGGCAGTTGCCTGTACAGAGTGCATCACTGAAACACAGAAGCATCCTGTGCATAGACTGGAGGAGGAGTGCCATGAGAGTTCTGGCACTTGGATACAAAGGTTTGTGGGCATGGGGTGTGAATGGTCGGTGCACATAAACATCGCAAAGATGTTGGCGCACAGTGTCCAGTGAGGTGAACCCGGCAAGTACCCGTTCTGGTTCCCATGCTGGGTTTCTGGTGGTCAGTCGGTACGGCAGGTTTGGCAAGATCACAGTCCATGGTGAGTTGCGTTGCTGACAAGGCATTTAATGAGCAGGAGTGAGTGTTGAATGCAAACTGCCCGCTGCCTTGAGAGAAGCTGGCCCCACCAATGGAGAAAAGCACATAAGATGTGGCAAGTCAATCTCAATGCCAAGATGGGCATCATCCCATTCTGCCACATGATAGCTGCGACTCCGCCCAACGTCTTTTCCTCCTACAAGCTAATCAAGTTGCATGCAACTAAGAGAGGGGAGCAATACTCAAAATGGCTCATGCACAGGGCAAGACTGGTGGATGAGGAGCATAATAATGCAATAGGAGGAGCACTTTGCAGAAATATTCCTGAAATCTACAGAGCCACGGCCAGACTTGGAAACAGTTTGGGCTCTTGTATCGCCCCATTGCACCCTCAGGGAAGAGTGGGGCTGTAGGCCAATAACACTGCAAAACTTCATCTCGAGTAACACAAGATCATGAACCAGCGTAATTCTACACTAGGTCACCTGTTATGATGGCAAGAAACTGGAATTTTGGTTTGGAGAACAGCCAGGAATTCAACTTTTATTTTTAAGCTCCAACACTCTAATGGGACACATGGTCAGCATTTCAGCATTAAACTTGCTCTGGAAAGGGCTTAAATGAAGGGGCACAAGGATGACTGGATAACTATGGTCTTTAAATTGTCAGCACTCTTGACTTGATCAATCTGTTGCAAGCAAGTTCACATTTGTTTGCATCCCCAGAAATCTAAACTTATTTGGAAAGGGAATTTCTCCCTTATTTCCCTTCAGCACAATGGATCCAAGATGTGAAGGCTTGGTGATGGTCCCAAAGGTTTGTAATGTGTGAAATAAAAAGGTACAGGAGGGGCTAATAACAAAACTAATTAAAACATAATTACTGACTTTAATTTAAACAGCACTGATTTCTAAAAGTAAGGAAGACTTGCATTATGCAGCATTTTTCACAGCCACCAGATGTCTTTATAGTCAATGAAATACATTTGGAGGCTTTTTCACTATAGCAGTGTGGTAGTTCAAGTAACGCAGCAGCCAATTTGCACTCAGAAAGCTCCTGCAGGTAGTGGTGTGGTAATGAGAAGACAAATGTGTCTTTGTTCTGTGGGTCGAGGGATAAATTTTGGCCACAACACAAGGGACAACTCCCCCGCTCGACTTGGAATAGTACAACGGAATCTTTTACACCCACCCAGTCAGGTAGAATGGCCTTTGATTAAACCGAAAGGCAGCATCACCGATAGTCCAGCTGCCCCTCAGTGCTAGCTTTGATTTTTGTTTTCAATTCCTGGAGTGGGTCTTGAACCCAGAAACAAGGATGCTACCAACTGAGCCAAAGTTGACACATTTAATTGATTTTAATAATGCTACAATTGTTGGTTCTGGTCAACATTTGTACCTCAACTGGCGTCGAAAAAACAGGTAACAGAGTCAGTTATTTACTTGCTGCTCGCTGTGTGCACGCTGGCTGCTGGATTCCCTGCATTACAACATTCTCACAATAGCTCTGTATCTCTGGACATCATCACTGCATCACTAGAGTAGTTCACTGTTTGGAAGGTGCTTTGAGATGTCGTTCTGGTCGTAAAAGGTGTTGTCTGACCTCAGCACTCTTTCAATATAGTGTACCATCCAAACCCCCACTTTCTCAGAACTCATTCAACGCAAAGCACAAATTGCTAGCTGCAAAATCAGCTTTTTAAACATTGCCGAATATTGTCTGACACATTTCTAGCACTGGCGGGTTTTGAAATGTCCTTGAATCTCATGTCCTGAAGCTGCCTTTTCTTCTCAGAGGTTTTGCAAATCATGCATTTTACATTAACCAGAACGATCAGAACTTAACACATTCTGTGCTCTGCACACCAGACAAACCTGTAGAACGTCGACTGAAAATGAAGAAATTGGAAAAAAGAAGTTCTCCAATGGGCACGTCTCTAAAGTATTTACTTCAGTAAAGAGTATATCTGCACAATTCAAATAAAACCATCTCTGTACCTTTGCTCTGTGGAGGATTCTGGCTGCGATCTCGAAGGACATTGATCTGGTACACGGTTCCGTACGGCTCAAACAGCTCCTTTAATTCTTTCTCTGACCAAGATCTTGGGATCTGGCCAACAAACATCTTAATGGCATCTGGGTCTGGCTGGTCCGAGTGATCTATTGCACCATTCATCTTGTTATTTGTACCGTTACTGTTGTAGAACAAAAGAAAAACAGGTTAGAAACATATTGAAGTGGCATCCTGTATTAACATGTTACAGAAAACACTGCTTTCCTGAGCAAAATGACACCGTAGGGTGAAGTTACCATCTCTGCCCCACCCCCCTACCCCCATAACATTGACATTGTCTCTTTAATACATTGGTGACTATTCCGTAACAGACGCACTGCTCTTGCATTGTCCAAGGGATAGTTCACACCTGCATAGAGCAGCAGTGGAGACCTGTGCAGATGGGGATGGAGCAGATTGGTGGCTTGTGAGAGACAAACCAAACGCACTCATCGACTGTGGTGACTTCACAACTTTTGCCCACATGGCAATGCTTTCCAAAAGTGATCCCAACTCAGTGTGGTGCAATAAGAGGTAATGTAAATGCAACCATGACTTGCATTAGGTAGCTTAATCAGAAGCAGATAATACAAATTAAAGTCATAACTACATGTTAGTCAGCTCTCAAGTGAGGATCATTGTCACTGCAGTTAAAGTTGAGGCAAAGCGTTAAGACAGCACATGACAGGAAGTGTACAGAACCCCAAACAACTCCAATGTGCAAAATACTTTTTTTAAAAAAAACAGAAGAGTTTGTTTCAACAGGGATTTGCAGTCCACTCTCTGGCCTAGTCTGTCAATGAAACAGTACCTCAGACAAATGGCTGGATTCAAAGCATATGAAAATTCCTCCTCTCTTTTTGAGAAGATCTCAGCTTGGCTCTTTCCTTGATGCAAACTGTTCTCTTCCGTTCCTCAACTTGGTCTTCCTGTGTCTCGAATCTATTCAACCACAAGGCCTTGTGACCGAAGCACCACACACCTCTCTCAACAACAATACAGCTTTGAAATCTAGTCATCAAGAGGTGAATCGTGAAACATGCACAAATGCTTCAAGCCCACAGAAAACAGCCTGTTGTACACATCTGATAAACAAATCTTGTTTTTTTAAAAAAAAATTGGTTGACAAAATATTGCACACTTCATTAACCAGTCTGGAGCAGCTATTGAAAAGCTGCTTGAAATCTTAACCCCAACCTGCTTGACAATTTTGCATACTGACCAACCCAAAATGAGTCGCAAATTTAACAAAACAACTCTTAGTTTGATAGGTCTGGGATACTCACTGGCTCATCACTTTGACCAGCCATAACTGGCCTTGTCCTCCCCCAGTGGAAACAGAATGTGCAATGTCACCAGAGTAGACTGTCCCTCAGCTCTTTCTGCTTTACCCTTTCTCCTCAACGTGATCACTTCAGCTGCAGTTCTGCTCGATCTCTCAATAAAATAGCTTTTATGTGCATGCAAGCCAAAACAGCAACAGGCCGATCAACCATGATGGCAACACTGCAGTGCCAAATGCATCCCTTTTGGATGTTTTACAGCATGCAGCATTCAACGGTGAACCACCCACTGGTTAGCACGAATGGGAAACTCCACCTAATGTTATTCTCTTACTGAAAGTCAATGACAATTCTAAACATTGACCTGACTGGGAGCAGCTAACCTAGTAGAACATGGATCTAGAGACACCAATTTTGTGTTCTTCAGGGCTTTGCACAACTGGATATATCGATATCCATCATCACCATCCAATTGCTCAAAAATGGTGTCTTATAATCTGTACACAGAGTCATAGAGTTGAAACCAGACCCTTCGATTCAACTTGATAATGCCAATCAGATATCCTAAATTAATCTGGTCTGGTTTGGCAGTACTTGGCCCATATTCCTCTAAACCTTTCCTATTCATATATCCATCCAGATGCCTTTTAAATGTTGTAATTGTACCAGCCTTCACCACTTCCTCTGGCAGCTCATTCCATACACGTACCACCCTCTGCGTGAAAAAGTTTTCCCTTAGGTCTCTTTTATATCTTTCCCCTCTCACCTTAAACGTACATCCTCGAGTTTTGGACTCCCCTATCCCAGGGAAAAGGCCTTGGCTATTCACCCTATCCATGCCCTTCACGATTTTATAAACCTCGATGAAGTCATCCCTCACCCTCCAACTCTCCAGGGAAACAGGCCTCGGCCTATTCTGCCTTTCCCTATAACTCAAACGCTCCAACCCCGGCAACATCCTTGTAAATCTTTTCTGCACCCTTCCAAGTTTAACAACAGCTTTCCTATAAGCAGGGAGACCAGGATTGAACACAGTACTCCAAAAGTGGCCTGACCAATGTCCTGTACAGCCGCAAAACCCGATCCTAACTCCTATACTCAATGTACTGATGCCTTCTTCACCACCCTGGTTATCTGCAACTCCACTTTCAAGGAACTATGAACCTTCATCCCAAGGTCTGTTTGTACAGGTTAGGCTTGTTTGGGGAGTTTGCAGACAGAGGGCTATGAAGGAAGGTTATACTGGCATTATCTGCCTATTTAGCAGTGGTTAGCCAAATGTCACTGGAATTTGCCAGTAGGCAGCAGGGTCTCCTGTAGCATTGGGAGGTCAGCCAGACATAGACAGCTGCTGGCGGTGGACTGTGAGGGTCATTACTCGGCTTTGAGACTATCCCTGCCTGCCTGGCCCTCACATCACCCTGGAGTGCAGCTCTCCATTGATGCAGGTGGCCTGGCATCTCTGTCCTTTGTTGTAAGTGCGGGAATTTAGAAACACAGAAGATGCGTGGAGGAGGTCAATCAGCTCTTTGAGCCTGCACTGGTATCCAATGTGACCATGGCTGATTATCAAACTGCATCCCCTGTTCCTGCTTTCTCCTGCACATCCACCCCTCACCCTCCCAAGGCCTTACCCGGAAAGGCAGGCTGCTGCTCCTTTTGATCCAAGCCTTCCTATTGGACCTCCAGCTTCAAGGCACCCACCCTGCTGTCATTATTCAGGTCTAGTCAGCAGCTGGCCAATTGGAAAATCATTGCTCGTTGTCTACCCTGCACAGTGTAGGGGTCAGACCCCAAACTAAAACCCTGCATTCCACTTCAATGTTTGCCTTCTCGCCTCAGAGTTCCACAGTGAGAAACATCTCCGGTGACTGGAGGAAGAGCTTTAGCTCTGAATTCTCCTATGTAGTGTTTACATTTCCACCTATTTGCCAAGGATCTATCTTCCCTCTCGGGTACAAGATCCAATGCGACTATTCCGTAGAAGAGCCGGGGAATTCTCCCTCATGGCCTGACCAATATTGGTCTTCAAATCACTCCCGCCACAACAGATTATCTGCTAGATTTCTGATTGCTGTTTGTTTGATCTGACTGTGCACAAAATGGATCTTGTGTTTCTTTTCATAGAAGGGGCTCCATCTTTTATTGGGATATCTACCTGACATTGAAAGGGACAAACTAAATATACTCTGTTTTTGTTTTCCAAGACAGTGGGGGGGGGGGGGGAGGCGTGCAGAACTGTGATAGATTCAGAAACGTGGTTTTCCTTGCAATGCAGCAAGATGTTGACCCTGACCCTGCCTTCAAAACTGAAGCACTAAATGCCTAGAGATCAACATGAGGGACAAATGAGATAAATCAAGGGACATTAATTTCAGCTGCCAGGCACAAAGGAAACACTTCCAAAAGAATGCAAGGAATTTTGGTCCTTTCCTTAAACTCTTAACCCTTACCCTGCCGAGAGATTTAAAAATCAAAAACGAGCTATGTTGCCACAACTCCCCAAAGCCTGATACATAAGGGAAAGGATTTCTCCTCTATCCTGGCCCCAAAACTGATAGTCAGTTTTTGTTAAGGCATGCAGTTGAGATGTGATGGATTAAGCAGGATGCAAGCACAGCCGACAGCTTGGAAATTCTGCAGTGCAATTTTCGTTTGGGAGGCAGCATTGGCATCTGACATCGTTTAGGAGGTCCATCAGAAATCTATGGATTTCAGCATAAACGTCACGACCAACATGACACAGTGAGTTGAAAGCAATGCCTGTATTTGGACTCCTGCCCGGTTAACGTCCCAGACCGCTGTCAGTAATCATTTGACACATTAGCATAGTCAGTGACTAGGTGGCTCAGTACTGTCTGAATACCACAGGGATCTAGTGAGCATATGATCATGAGCACCAAAAGAACACAGCCAATCTCAACTGGCACCAATCTTCTCTGGTAATCACTTAAGTACAGAACCATCACTCACAACCCCGGGCCCATCCAGATCTTTCACATTACAGGAAGATTTGTGGTCTATCCCACTTGTCAGTTTAATAGCTCGATTCATCGTCTGCTTGGCTAACCTGTAGTTTTTTTTTTAAAACCATCCCGTTTACCATTTCTGTCAAACTGATGCGCTTGTGTACATTTAATCATTTGCCTTTGCAATAAAAGACACTTCTTAAAAGCCTTTAGCGGATATTCATCTGGATGTAATTGCTCCATTATTAACTTGATTACACCCAGCACTGCCTTATATTGTGCTGAGGTAACAGCTGTGTGGAAATGCCACCCCTCGCTCCTTACTCTGCGCATGTCTGTCAGCTATTCACTTGCTAGCATCTCAGGCGATTCTATCCCCTTGCATCCCTATTAACACAAGCCGAAGTTTAAACAAAGGTACCCCTTGCCCCCACCAGCTACACTGGTTGAATTCTAGACCTCCGGCTTACAGCTATCAAATTCGCAATGCCCCCTTCCTGCTACAATCCCAAATTCCTTATTTAGGAAAGGTGCGATGCAGAGGTGTAAAGGCACATAAGGAATGGTGGTAGGGCAATTGGATGGATATTAGGGGGAATGAATAAAATTACTGCACAGGCAGAAAAGGGCATAAACATAAGCAAAATAAAAACAAAATCTGTAGCATCTCATCCTAAGGGTCTGCATCTGTGGTTTCCTATAGTGAAACCCAACCATCAGAAGGGACCAGTCAGCCTGCATTTGTTCCAGAGGGTTAGCCCAGAGACTGAGTGCTGGAGTCCAGCACAGTGAGTATTCTACCTGGCATCTGAAGAGCTACTAAATCACAACTTCACCAAAGCAGTCACCAAGCCCTCGATGTCTAGTGAGATGATGTGTTAAGATAAGAAACAGTTCCATAAAGAGGATTTTACATTTTTTTGGGAAGCGGTGGGGAGCCCTCTGAAAAGTCAAATCATATTGTTCAGCGAGAGTGAAAACACAAATCACCAATTTCCTCTCGATCTGATTCTCACTGAAATCAGAGTTGAGGCCCTTTGACATACATGCTGGAGAAAGAACTTTTCCCTCGTGTCGAAGTATGTCTTCAAAGTGATTATCCCTATTTTTAAAGATGGATTGTTACAATTATCATTTTAATTTGAATTTCACAAGAAAAAAAAATGAATGCAAGAACATACATCAAGATATTTAAAGAACATCAAATCAGGAAGAAATCCCCACGCCTGTACGAGGTACTTTTGATTGTATCCATAATGATGTATACCGGATTTCAGCAACCTACACTTTCAAACATTTCTTTCCCTTTCATTTTAATATCTTTTTGTTCTGAAGCCAAGTCTAGAAATAGTCCAATCAAGCTAACATCTGCAGTTAATCATACTGCACTGCAGTGATAACTCTCAGTTTAATATATAAACCCTGGATGGTATGGTTATATCGCAGTTTCAGTCCTACACAACAGCTTGGTAATCAGGAGTTCAAATCCTCTGTATCAAGAGGGAAAGTTTCAGAGTCACCTTCAGAACAAAATGAGCTTGCAAGTCCACAAGATGGTTGATATTTGTTGAGAGAGATTTTTGGAGGAAGAGAGACCCACTACCATCCCCTGCTCTGACCCTACTCGACACGGTTGACAGTACCATGTTAACTGAAGTGAGGGATCCAATCATTCAGTCACTCCCTTTGACCACAGGGAAGCGATGGCCTAGTGGTATAATTGCCGGACTGTTAAGCCAGCAACGTTGATGCTGCTCTGGGGACCTGGGTTCAAATCCTGCCCTGACAGATGGTGGAATTTGATTTCAATTTTTAACAAAAATCTATCAATCAAGAGCCTAATGACGACCATGTCATTATTGGGAAAAACCCGTCTGGTTCACCGATGTCCTTTCGGGAAGGAAACTGGCATCCTTACCCGGTCTGGCCTATATGTAGCAAAGTGGTTGACTCAACTGCTCTCTGGGCAATTAGGGATGGGCAATAAATGCTTGTCCAGGCAGCAGTGACCTGATCCTATGAACAAATTTAAAAGAAAATTTAGCCACTGCACCCTGGCTTTTCACATTGTACTGACCTCACTACAAAATCCAGTGGACAATTGACCCAATCGGTTTGGTCAGGTTAAAATAAACCCTGTAATGTACTCAGACCTACCTGAAATACTGAAGAATCAGGTCTTTCATGAGCATAACCTTTGACAAGTGATAAATGGGTAGCAATACATGTGAACAAATTGGGAAACAATTGCTGTCAGCGATATTAACATGTGGATGTTAAACACACCGGATTGACATTTTAAAGAAGCATTTCTCCATTTAAAATAAGTGGATGTGACACTGAGTTACATTGGCAGAAGCAACGCCAAGGTATTTCTCTGCTCAAATCCCAACCAGCCATTTCTTACTTGAATTAACGCTTTGGTGCATCGGAAGGTTGGGATAGCTACTTTCCTCAGAGTATAGATGGTTTTTTGGAATTCTCCTCCTCAGGAGGTAAGCAGAGGCTGGCTCTTGCCAAGCGAGTCAAGAGTTGTAGGATGTAGACAAGGTAGTGGAGTGGAGACTACAACCAGATTGAAGATGGGGAAGCAGACTCAAAAAGGGCCAAAAGGCCTACTCTAGGTCCCAGATCCTCTGCTCCTATGAATTCCACTCACTGAATTAGTGCCTACACTGACACAAAGCAGCAAAATTTAAACTCAGAAAAGCAAAATCATAGAATCCCTACAGTGTGGAAACAGGCCTTTCAGGCCCAACAAGTCCATACTGACCCTCAGAGTAACCAGTCCAGACCTGTTCCCGTACCCCATTACTCTACATTTACCCCTGACTAATGAACCTAACCTACATATCCCTGAACGTTATGGGGCAATTTAGCATGGCTGATTCACCTAACCTGCACATCTTTGGATTGCGGGAGGAAACCAGAGCACCCAGAGGAAACCCACGCAGACATGGGGAGAACGTGCAAGCTCCACACAGACACTCACCCGAGGCTGGAATCAAACACGTGTCCCTGGCGCTGTGAGGCAACAGTGCTCATTACTGAGTCACCATGCTGGCCTGTGCCCCAGGTCAAGTATTCACTTTCCCAGTAACATCTCAAATCATATGCAGTTTTCTAAAACTTTGAAGAAGACGCAGCAAGTTCATCATATCAGATTCTGATTTTTGTTTTGCTGCAAATCATCACCTTTTATCAGGTTCAGGCCAAGTCACCAAACCTCAAACACAAGCTCAGAAGAGAAAGCTGGGCAGTGTGGGAGATGGGGGAATAAAGGTGCTACTTGAATGCAGAATGATTACCAGAGTATTGTGCTGAACAAGTGACCAGACTAACCTGCACCTACCCAAGCGCTGACGTGCTTGGGTAAATTTTCTTCTGTGTGCCCAAAGCCGCTGTTGTCTGCTGGCCTCCCATTCCCACGAAGAGCAGCAACACATTAAGAATATGGCGTTGGAACTTGTCCTGACATACATGAATTACTAAGCCTCACTCTTATCCCTCCACATCCTCTATCCATGGTTTATACAGTCTCATTCCCCATTTACATTCCCAAAATGTGTTACCTTACACTTCACTATACTTAAGATGTGGGAGTGCTAGAGTTGGATTGGTAAAAATAAATCGCTCTGAAAGCTTGTGATTTCAAATACACCTATTGGACAAAAACCTGGTGTTGTGTAATTTTTAATATATTAAGTAGCTTTAGCCATTTACCTATCTATCTATGAACCATACTTTCCTGAGGTCCTCATTATTTAACAAATCCCTACTTTCGTGCCAGCAGCAAAGTTCAAGATCGCAGTTCCTATGCCCAAGCCCATATCAGCCAGAAGTCCACAGATTAAAAACGGACTGAGCGCGAACACTTAAAAACTTATTTTCAATCCCAGTAATGCATTCACCCTCCACCAGTTAAATTGGGTTTGTACTCATGGAACTACTTTCTCTTCCATACTTGCCTGAATTTTTCTATCCTGTGTGAGACAGCTACCATTCAAAAAAATCTGCTCTCCATAAGCACCAACTTGCTGTTCCTACATCCACATGATTGACCCCGATTTGCCCATCCAATTCTGAATGTGGGCTGTGCAAGGATTGCGTTGAGACAGAGCGGAAAGAGATTGTAGAGGCAGGATGGAACCAAGCCAAGGTGTTATTTGTAAATGGGTTTGGATGGTGGGAGGAGTGGTTCAGAAGTCAACGCGCAGTGAAACTGGGAGGTTAACAAGAGTTGGGGTGAGCAACACTTGATATAGGGTAGGAGATTGATGGCCTGCAGTTTGCGTCAGGTGGAATACAGCAAGGGGCTGGATGAAAGCAAGACTTAGTGTTTCTTGGAGACAAGCGGACAACTGATACTAAGACACAACAATTGGCAGTTGTGTTGGAAACAGCAGTCGGAGTGAGATGGAAATGGATCTTAATGGTGGGCAGTAATTTTGAAAACAACTGCAGAGTAAAACCTTTTCACGCCACACATTACAGTTAAAAGCCCATTAAATTCATTTTAACAGCGTTAAAGGTCAGCGATAATGTTTAAAACATTGGTCTGTCTAACTTGTCACCAGGGTAACATTTTAAAATCATTTTCAGGTGGGCTTTTGCCTCAATAAAATGCATAGACTAGGCAACGAGCTCATATATAGACTTGTAGTTTTTCTTTTGTACACTTTTGTCGCTTTCCTACATTAAAGCAGCTGCCCGAGCCATGCTCATTAGGTGGGACAGGACTGCAATAATTAAAAGATCCCAATGAAAGCTCAAAACATTGCTCTGATTCAAAAATAAATTAATGAGATCTGAGCTTATATATAATAAAATCAAATACTGTGGGGAAAGAATCAAATTGTAGAAGACTCATATCAGACTCTCAACATTAACACTGTTTCATGCTCCACAGATGCTACCAGGCCTGCTGAGTTTCTCTAGCACTTCCTGTTTTATATTTGTGTTTATATCGAGTTGGCAACATGGGTCTAGCTACTGGGCCATTCACAATAACAGATCAAACTTCGCAACAGGGTTACTGAACTCCAATGAGACCCTGTTATGATTCAGACATTGGCAATTTTGTTTTTCTTTTAATAAAAGTAAAGTAGGAGATCCAGGGAATTTACCAAGAGAATAAAGCCACAAGATTGCACAGTTTGGAACAAATAACAATAAATTTTACCCTACATGTTAGAACACTAATGCAACATGTACACATCTTATATTCTAACACCCAGAATTAACAAATGACAAATAAGGGTAAATTCACTGCGATTGAACACACTGCACCCAACAAAAGCAAATTTGACACAACTCATGGATTTCACAGCAATTCTCCTCCAATATTAATAACACAGTTGATCATCAAATCTCACAAGGGAATACAAGGGAATGAAGAATTGTATTCTTCATATTTGCTGATCTGGCCTTAAAATATCTTCTCGTGCTGATCCATCATGCTCTCCCAATAACTGCTCCCATTCTGGTGAATCACTGTCCTTTCTTGGCTTTGTGTTTCCCTGGGTTCCAGAAATTGCACTCCAATGCTTACTCACAGGCACAATTCCAGCTTTTCACCGACAGCTGGCTTCACCAAGCCAGAACTTTCTTCCCCACCCCTACCCCAAGCTCTGGACTTACTCAGACGCATCAAGCAAATACTGCCTGAGGGGTTTTCAAACCCCGCCTTTGGCTGCGCTAAATTGTTAGTGGCACACTGCTTGTTCTGAGCTCCCATAGCTACTGGAAACTTTCCAGAAACCTAACTTCAACATTTAGCTGCCTTCTAGCTCCTAGAATTCCTGCCAGAGTCCGACAGCACAGAGAACTGTCCAATGACTTCACATTGATACCCCTATGTGGAACCGATGTAGTTTGGTTGTCTTCTCAGCAGGACAGCTCAAAGCATCACTGCCCAACTTCTCTCTCACACCCACTGGCCTCCAGTCTCATTGTCTGCCACCTTTAAACTCCTCAGTGATCTATGAACCACCCTGAGTGACCAATTGAACATCTTTCAATTAGCCCTGTCCCTATTTCTACGCAGAACTGCATGGAACTAATATTTTGGAACAAGCAAATGTAACAACTCCCTGGATTGGAGAATGTCCTGAAAGCTGGGTTTGGCAGCAAAAAGATTGTTTACAGAAGAAGGATTGACCACACCCTGTTCCTGCACATTCGCTCATCGAGTATGATCCCCTAAACGTGGCTGTGGGAGCATTCATTCAGTGGCCAGAAGTTAAAAACAATTGAAAGTTTATAAGACCATAAGACACAGAAACAGAAGTTAGGACATTCAGCCCATCGAGTCTGCTCCACCATTCAATCATGGCTGATAAGTTTCTCAACTCCACTTTCCCACTTTCTCCTCATAACCCTTGATACTCAAGAACCTACCTACCTCTGTCTTAAATATACTCAATGACCTGGCCTCCCCAGCCTTCTGTGACAATGAATTCCATAGATTCACCACTCTCTGGCTGAAGAAGTTTCTCCTTATCTCCATTCTAAAAGGTCTTCCCTTTACTCTAAGGCTGTGCCCTCAGGTCCTAGTCTCTCCTACCATTGGAAACCTCTCCTGAACATCCAGTCTGGGTGTTGTGAAATCGCTGTGTCTCTATCTCATTTTGCTGAGGCTGTTAACTACAGTTCTGGGAGCAGTGGGTCCGGGAAAGCAGCTCCCTCAAACTATCAGTCATCTTTCATCAGCTCTGGTAACGGGATAGAAATCAGTATCTGTAAATCATATGGGCCAAACTGATGGTCTATTGAACATCCAGCACAATATGGAGTCACATTGGAGTCTATTTTCTATTGGGGCCAAAGCAAAATATTTGGCCATTGTCTGACCTCCATTCTGCAGTGCCTTTATCACTTCTCAGGCACTAAGGCCAGGAATGAGGCATGGGATGATCCAGTTATAAATTTGTAGTACACTGCAGCCAGGAGTCGTGAGGAGAGGTTAAGGTGAAGCACTGCTAAGTCCCAAACTGATGAGGATTTAAAGATTTGCGTAACTTACCAGAAGATTCCACTATAAAAAGTTGACTCTTTATCTGACCAGCTGAGAAATTCATAACCAGTAGAAAGACATGAACAGTTAACAGCATTAAAAAGCAGAGACTGTGAAAAGCCATTCCTGCAAACAAGAACATTCTTCTCAGAGCTTGTTTACAAACTGCTCCCCGTAGATTGTGACATTGCTATACATTCTGGAGAGAAATTCTGCCACATTTCTTCTGGGTCTTCTTAACTACTCCCCAAGATAGATCCTTTCAAGCAAAACAGTGTTTCAATACTCAGCTATTTAAATCTGGCTAGTTGACTTGACAGTTCTGTGCTTTCAGCCAGAGTTGCTGCATTTATTAGCAATGGGAGAAAGTGAGGACTGCAGATTAAGGAAGGTGTGCCAAGCAGGCTAAGATAAAAGGTAGGGAGGAGGGGCGTTGGGAATACGATAGGTGGAAGGAGGTTAAGGTGAGGGTGATAGGCCGGAGAGGGGATGGGGGTGAAGAAGTCGGGAAGAAAATTGCAGGTCAAGAAGGCAGTGCTGAGTCCAAGGGTTGGGACTGAGATAAGGTGGGGGGGAAGGGAAATGAGGAAGCTGGAGAAATCTGCATTCATCCCTTGTGGTTGGAGGGCTCCTAGGCGGAGGATGAGGCGCTCTTCATCCAGGCATCATGTTGCCATGGTCTGGCGATGGAGGAGGCCAAGGACCTGCATGTCCTTGGCGGAGTGGGAGGGGGAAGTTAAAGTGTTCAGTCACGGGGTCGTTGGGTTGGTTGGTTGGTGCGGGTGTCCCAGAGGTGTTCTCCAAAACGTTCCGCAAGTAGACGGCCTGTCTCCCCAATGTAGAGGAGGCCGCATTGGGTGCAGTAAATGATGTGTGTGGAGGTGCAGGTGAATTTGTGGTGGGTATGGAAGGATCCCTTGGGGCCATGGAGGAAAGTGAGGGGGGAGGTGTAGGCGCAAGTTTTGCATTTCTTGCGGTTGCAGGGGAAGATGCCGGGAGTGGAGGTTGGGTTGGTGGGGGGGGTGTGGACCTGACGAGGGAGTCGTCTGATTCCTGAAGAAGGGCTTACGCCCGAAACATCGATTCTCCTGTTCCTTGAATGCTGCCTGACCCGCTGCACTTTTCCAGCAACACCTTTTTCAGTATTTATTAGCAATGCTCTTGTTTACTATCAGGCATCTGCCCCTTGCCATGTAAGAGGTGGTGGAATGATGACACAGAGTGGAGGGCAGTAAAACATTCAAAGTCCCTCATCACTTGATTGGTAAGAGCTTTGACGAGGATCATTTGGTAAATTAAAGCCATAGTTCCACTGAATCAAAGGGCTGGTCTCTCAGAGAGAGGTGACTGGGGGTAGGTTAAACTGAAGATCACCACACTCCAGGCAAGGGAAGATGTTGAGAAAGAGATTCCTCGATGGTAACTTCAGCCAGTGCAGGAACTGACCCAGCGTTGTTCATATCACTCTGCCTCACAGCCTAGCTATCCAGCCAACTGAGCTAATGGATCCTCATTGCTGACAAAGTGCCTCAGTGTTAGAAACGAACCCCACAGTGGAACACCATACGTGTAACAGAACAAATCTCACTAGGTTGTGGGACGAGAGAGAGAGAGGTGCAGCAACAGTGTCAAAGCAAAGAAAGAATTACCGAGGGAACAAACAATGATTGGCAGGACATTTGATGGTTTTTCTCTCACCCCACACCCCTCACCCCCACCAACCCTGATCCTTAAGTAACTGTCTCTGACTAATTGTCGAATGAAGTTTTCCAAGCTCACTACAGGACTGTTCCACAGTGTGCCTGCCTGCAAATGTGCCTCTCACCAACACTGTTAGTCTGTCAATTCACCGCTTGGCTGCTCATTTTGCAAACTCACTCATGAAACAAATGTTATCAAAGTGAAAGGTTTGATTCATAGCAAACAGCTGAAAGAAAAATGATTCTCCATTGGCTTCAGCAGGTCAGAAAAGAAGGTGCTAACTGCAGCATGTGACCCAAAAGCAGTGCACATCCATCAAAGCATGCAATATGCTTCAGAATATTAAAATGACCTTTCCCTAATCCCTGGCATTAACAGTCGTTTTTTTGTTTTTCTTCCCCCTGGTTATTTCTTTCACTTTTGACGCCCCATCTGGCTTGGGGAGCTTGCATCATGAGTCAATCACACTTCATCAAAAAGTCTTGAGCTTCCTTTAACATAGACAGATGGAGTCATTCAGAATCAAATTAATTTCAGATTAATGCAGTCTGGACTCACTCCAGACTCTCAATGTATTCGATTCTTGAGCCCAATGTTAGAATCGAACATTCTACTCTCCAGCACGTTGTGGATGAATCAATGGTTTAAATGATGTATCAGCTCCAGCGGCCACATGTGCTGAGAAAATTCAATCCCTCTGGTCCTGTTGGCTTGCTAGGCACTCCACTTGGTTTCGAGGTTGCTGGTTTCCGAGCACATGTGAACGCTAATCCATAGATATATTACCACAAAGTAGATATGATCACCTGTAATGTCGGTAAATGCTTCAAAGTACAGATTTTCAGAAAAATTAAACACAATATGCATGAGAAATGGAAGATTCATGCCAAAATACAGACGATGGAGAGTACATTTACAATTTTAGCTTGCAATGCATACAATGTATGATTTTAGGGATAGCGTGCTGAATTTTATTTTTTCCACTGCCTTGTGAAACAGCCAGCCATTATTGGGATCCAACTCCCAAGGTGACCACTCTTATTGAATGACCTTTTGTACATTTAATATCTGTAGGTTTTTAAATCAATGACAAGACATCACAGTGGGATAATGACAGTCATTTCCCTACCTCATCAAGAGGGCTGAATCAAGACTAAAGAAACTCGAACTTTTGAGATTTAAAGTGGATGAACGAAAGGTACACAAGATCATTCACTGCAATTTATGAAAAAAATCTGAAACACCATCCAAAAATAAATCTCATCAGCAGAACAAAGGGAGCACGTCCAAAATTACACTGAAAGCTCAGGATGAATCTAATGCACTGGGATTTCAGATAAGAGACAACTGGAAGAACCTGGAACCATTAAAGGAGGGGTGGGGGTAGGGGGGGGGAAAGACACATCTTTAAGATGGTTCAGCTCCCTTTAGCTGAAGGATATCCTTGAGCTCTGTATCCCCAGTGTCCTCAAGAACTGAGATTATGATCAACCTGCAAAGTGGGAAGGCAGGGAAGTGGTATCGAAAACTCTTCTGTCAAGTAAAGACAATGGAAACATCAGCTCGAGCAACAAATACATGGACTCACTGGCTTTGGATTGCTCAGATAGTCATGCTGCTCCATGAAGATATATAACAATCTCAACCCTATCCAATCACTGTAATGGATTCCAAACATACTGCTATGTGGTCATCATGGTGAACAGGTGACCTGAAAACCCAGATTCAGGAATGTCCAGCAGTCGGAGTTCTATTGCCGGTTTGCAGCGTGGGTTAGGAGACCAATCACAAATCAGTCAATTGCTAGTGTATTCCACAAATGCCTGGAGACAAACCAACTTCAGAGTCTGGGTTTGAGTGGGAAGTGGAGAAGATGAGCCTCTGGGTTTCCTCAAATGTGGATCCTGGAGGCATCCTTCCAATTCAACTGTGCTGAATTGTTAATAATTTTGTAGAGATGTTGAAAAGGGCCGTTCTGGTATTTGTCAACAGGCATGCTACATTGCCAGGAACAGGCTGACATTTCCTGGCCCAGCCTAACCCAAGAATACTTCCCTTCCTGTGGAGTCAGTGCTCAGGGATGTTCTGTAATCACAGCTGCAGCCACGTGGGAATTGATGACACGTTGTGAATTTCTCTTTTATTACATTGAGACCATGCAAAAACAATGTTTTGCTGGTACAAATCTGCCTCAATAAGTATTTTCATAGAGAACCAACCCAACAGTGCAATCTTACTCAGCTGTTTATTGCCAACTTTTAAAAAGACAAACAAAACTTTAGCACCCCAAGAGCAGATTTCTCTCTCACCACAAAGTATTTAAATTTTCATTTTGGGACTGAGTTCCCATTACTGGGGCGGGGGGGGGGTACACTGGAAAACGGAGTCTGGGATATGTCATCAGCAAAAAGGGGAGCAATTCCTTCCAATGACACAAAACAGATTAAGTGGCTCTTAATACACTTACTGCAGTATTGGGAGGGTGACAGTCTCTATCTCTCTAAACACAACTCCACTGCCTTTCCCCTGACTTGATTTTGTGGTGAAAATCTGTCCATCTCAATCCTGAACACTCCAATTGTCCCCCCCAGCCTTTCAGAGTGAGAGTGGCAGGAGTTCCAAATTTGTACCATCCTTTGCGTGACACAGAGCTTTCTGATTCTAGCTCCTAAATAATGTAGCTCTAATCCAATGATGGCACTTTGATTCCTCTTCTTTTGTATTTATCCTCTCAAATACTTAACACCTGAAATCAGCCCTCACTTTTCAATTTGAGACCTGGTTCATCAGGACAGCACTGAACCCTACTTCTTTGACTGAATTAACCATTAATCATTGACCATTAATCATTAAGCATTAATCACAGGCTGCACTTATGGGACCAAGAAGCAGATTACTGACCTGGATTGCTTTATAGGCTGCAAGTGATCAAAGCATTGTCCTGTAGACCTGGACTGATCCATGAACTATCTCAGTAATAGGGACCGAGTGGGTAGGTTTAAATTGAATTAACTAAAGAACGACCCTAAAGACATTGGCCAATGAAGAGTCTTTTTTATAAACTCTAATGAATAGTTATGGATTAACTCAAGGGTCATTCTATTCATTTAATCTCAACACTGCTGTATACACAAGACCAGTATGCAAATGAACTATTAACAGAACTTCAGTGGCATATCAAGATAATCAGAAGTTCTATTCAATTAAGCAAATCCACTAATGTGTTTAAATTGTTTAAACACATCTAAGTTATTTCCTACTTAACGGTCATCTTTTAATCACCAAATTACTCAACCTATTCTAACTATAATATTTTAAAAAAAACAAGCTTGTCAAGAGCTGATGAGTTATTTCCTGCCAATAAAATCAGACAATGGAACGGATTTTGTTAATGTATTCATGGTTTGCATGAGGGTCTCAAACCAGCCTTCAAGACGTACCCACACTTAGCAGATTACTATGCTTCATCTTTCTGCTCCTGCACACATTCTCTCTCAGGGTTTCCTCCACTGCAGAATCATTTGAAAATGTAGCTTCAGTTTCCATAAGCACACTGATGACAGCTGGCCACAGCTCACAGCCACCTCTCTCTCACCCCTCTTCCTCATTGCAAACTCGTTAGAATGCTCACTTGGCATCCAGACCTGAAGGGGGAGAAATTTCCTCCAAATAAATGAGTGAAGGACTGAAACTACTTTCTTTGATCTCCCTCCACAAAATCCACTCCTTACCTTCTTAGACAACAACCTGCCAGCTGAAGCAAACTATTGGCAATCTTGAACTCACATTTAACCCAGAGATGAACTTACAACCACACGTTCACACCATCATGAAGACCGCCTACTTCCTCCTCCAGGACTTCCCAATTTTGCCTCTGCTTCAGCTCACTGTACACTCTGCTGTACTTCTTTGTTACCGTGAGACATCGCTATTTCAATGCACTCTTGGCTGACTAACATTTTAGCCTCTGTAAACATGAGGCCATCCACTGCTCTGCTGCTCAAATCCTAACTCACACCAAATCCCATTTACCCAGCACCCTCTGCAATTGCTGAATTACACTGGCGCCCAGTCAAATAATGCCCCCGTTTGAATTCCCATTCTTGCTTTCAAATCCATCCATGTCATCACACTTACACCCCACACCCTTTGCGTCCCTCCAATGTTGACACCTTGAATACGCTAATTTTAATCACTCCACCATAAGCAACCTTACTTGACTCCAAATTCTTGAATTCTCTCCCTAAATGTTTTTTCTCTAGTTTCTCCTTTAAAACTTACCTTAAAACAAAACTATTTGGGTCAAGCTTTTGATTGTCTGCTCCAACATCTTTCTTTGTAGTTTGGTGTCAAATATTATTTGATAATGCTTCTGAGGTGCCTTAAGACATTGGGATGCTAAGGGAGCAGGGCTAACCACAGTTGCCACTTATCCAAAGTCTCTTCATGTTTTGCCACCACTTGTGGATCAATGAATGTTTCAGAAGATAATTCATGTCATGCACTGACAAAAACTTGCAGGTTAGGGAGCAGGACAGAATTGGAGCCCATTTTATTCTGAAGCTCACGGAGCTGGCAGGAGTGCTGTGTCAATGATGCAGTATGAACATTCACCCAACTATGACCAGCCACCTCAACACACCACCCTATTCTCTGGCCAACATTTCTACCTTGGGCTTGTTGCAGTACTCCAACAAAACTCAGCACAAGCTGGAAGAACAGCATCTCATTTTCCACTTGGGGACCCTGCAGTCCTCTGGACTCAATATCAAGTTCAATAACTTTAGGGCCTGAACTCTCCCATGTCCTAGTCCCTATTACCACACAACAGGCCTTGTTATCACAATGTCTGCTAATAAACACAATCCATTGTTAGCCATTAACAGTCCCCATAAGTAGCTAATCAGCCTCATAGCCAGATTCTAATCTATTCCTTTGTCTGTCCAACTGTTCTTTTCTCTCTTTGAGCTCTATCCCCACCTATCATTTACTCCGTACCCCCTCCCCAAACCCTTTATGTCTTCAGCCTAAGAACTGACGCTTTCCTAGCTACCACCAGTTCTGAGGACCTAAAACGTTAACTTTGATTTCCCTTTACAGACGCTGAGCTTTTCCAGCAAATTTCTGCTTATGACCGGAATAAACACAAACAATCATGAAAGGGAAAAGAATTGTAATGCCAAGGATTTGCTGATATGCATGTCAGAATAACAAGCACCATTAATGAATCTTCATGGATAAGCAGTTAAAATAATGAGCTTACTCATTAACATACTCTCCCCTGTCCAACATACAGCAGTGCTAGCAATGAAGTGAATATCATTTGACCATTTTGAACAATATAAATCGTAAACAGCAATTAAAGAGTTGCAGTACAACCAAATAAAAATCAGATATCCCCCACACAGCCATGCAGTCAAATCAAAACACAGATCTGACAAACTGTTGTGGAGGTCTTATATTTGTTCATTGGTTCCTCTTTTTTCCCCTAGACATATTTTACTTAAGCCACAAAATTGCTTTCTCGATGATGTACCACAACATTCAATTCAGACGACTTCCAAATAATTCCCAAATCAATCAACACCAATCTCTGCTTGGCTCAAGCTAGTTGCAGGATCGATGGGTTTACTGTATGAAATCTAAAGGAGTCTAGTGCACAGCAACATAATGGATGGGGCTCTGTAAGGCGAACTTACTGGATGTATACTAATGACATCTTAATTCGGAGTCAATGAGACATTAAATGAGGAATTGGATCTAGGTTTTACTTTGAATTTCCAGCAGGGGGCAGAACTTACCCCCTTAATTTTGCACCTCTCTCTGGAAATACACCTCAGAGTGACGAGAGTCTGCATCCGAATAAAAGAACATTGGAGGTCAGGTTAGGGATTCAAAAGTCAGCTTGGGAAAATAAATTTAGATTTGAGTGTGTGTGCCTGAAAATGCTCCTGACCCCCTTAAAGAAAGGACCGTCCCTTGGACTCTTTCCACTGCCCCCATTTTCCTCTCAACAACTGAGCTCAGAAATTTGTACAACACCAATGACTCAACTGCATTGGGCTGCTGTACAGTTTGCCTGTTTTGCCGAGCTATCCCACAAAGGAACCTGTTCTTGAGCATGCCTGACCAAGGTTCCAGGCCCGAATCATATCCTCAAGCCAATCCAAAACATTCCATTAACTTCAGAAGTGAAATAATTCCTGTTGCTATACTGCCCAGGCGACAAATGACCCAAACACAGAAAACGAGATAATTCATGATTTAATCTGTTTTTGATTGAACGATGGATGTTTTCCAAACGACCAGAATTCTTTGTGCCTCATGGAATGATTTTTAAAATCCCTAGAGTGGAAACAGGCCCTTCAGCCCAACAAGTCCACACAAATCCTCCGAAGGGTAACCCACCCAGCCCCATTCCCCTTATATTTACCTCTGACTAATGCACCTAACCTACACACCCCTGAACATCATGGGCAATTTAGCATGGCCAATTCACCTAACCCGCACATCATTGGATTGTGGGAGGAAACCGGAAACCTGGAGGAAACCCACACAGACACAGGGAGAATGTGCAAGCTCCACACAGACAGTTGCCAGAGGCTGGATTCGAACCCGAGTCCCTGGCACTGTGAGGCAGCAGTGCTAACCGCTGCCCTGAATGGTGCAAGATGATCTGTAAAATCCACCTTATGAGACAGATTGGATATCAAACTCAAGTCTCATTAGACAGAGGATAGTCTGGAAATTAGACTGTTCCAAATTTGTGGTGCCATTTTTCCTTTATTCTTAAATGGGATCCAGAGCAGTGGGTGTACCATCCCGAGTGACTCTTAACTTGTGAATCTTGCTCAGCCTTTTCAGAGGACAGTAAAGGGTCTGGAGTCACATGTAGGCCAGACTTGATAAAGACAAACAGTTCCATTCCTGAAGAACACTAGTGAACCAAACGGGGTTGTAATGAGAATTTATGAGAGTTACATATGGGGGCATACAACATTGAAACAGACCATTTGGCCCACCGTGTCTATGCCGACCAATATAAACACTAACTACATTAAACCCATGTATCTGAATTTGGTCCATGTCCTACTCTGCCCTGGCATTTTAAGTGGTCACCGTTGCCAGGACTAGCTCGCATCAAATTTAAATTTCACCATCCACTGTGGTGATAGGCCCACAACATTAACCTGGGCATTCTGGGTAACTTGTCAAGATTAGAGTGGTGCTGGAAAAGCACAGCAGGTCAGGCAGCATCTGAGGAGCAGGAAAATCGACGTTTCGGGCAAAAGCCCTTCATTCTGCTCCTCAGATGCTGCCTGGTCTGCTGTGCTTTTCCAGCACCACTCTAATCTTGACTCTAATCTCCAGCATCTGCAGTACCCACCTCTGAGATTCTGGGTTACTTGTCCCACAACATAATCAGTAGGCTGTCATCTTTCCTTCAGCACGCAATGCTTCACAGCATATTCTGAATGAGGTCACAGAGTCATAGAGATATACAGAATAGAAACAGACCCTTAGGTCCAACTCGTCCATGCCAATTAGATATCCCAACCTAATCTAGTCCTATTTGCCAGCACTTGGTACATATCCCTCTAAACCCTGGCAACATCCTTGTAAATCTTTCCTGAACCCTTTCAAGTTTCACAATATCCCTCTGATAGGAGGGAGGTCAGAATTGTACACAATATTCCAAAAGTGGTCTAACCAATGTCCTGTCCAGCCACAACATGACCTCCCAAATCCTACACTCAATGCTCTGACCAATAAAGGAAAGCACAACAAATGCCTTCCTCACTATTCTATCTACCTGCGACTCTACTTTCAAGGAATTATGAACCTGCACTCCAAGATCTCTTTGTTCAGCAACATTCCCCAGGACCTTACCATTAAGCATATAAGTTCCATCCTGATTTGTTTTTCCAAAATGCAGTACCTCACATTTATCTAAAGTAAACTTCATCTGCCATTTCTTGGCCCATCGGTCCATCTGATCCAAGATGCCATTGTACTCTAAGGTAACCTTCTTCGCTGTCCACTACACCTCTAATTTTGGGGTCATCTGCAAACTTACTGACTATACCTCCTATGTTCACATCCAAGTCATTTATATAAATGATGAAAAACAGTGGACCCAGCAGCGATTCTATTGGCACACCACTGGTCACAGGCCTCCAGTCTGAAATGCAACCCTGCACCACGACACTCTGTTTTGTATCCAAACTATTTCTATAGCTAAACTATTCCTTGGGCTCAGAGCTTACTATTGGTGAGTTGCATGTGGTCAAGAGACAGTTCATTACCCCAGAGAGAACAGATATTAGCATGAACCATCAGCCATGACGGCTAGCAATGGATAGTGAACTCAATGAGCAAATGCTCTGTACCTGGATCCACAATAAGGCAGGAGTCAGCCTTCGGTCGTCTCTTTCAGAATTCATTCATTTCACTGCGAAACATCTGAGAATACTGACCAGGCATGCCGCCTTCTCGATAAACATGGTAAAGTGGTTCGGGCACTGGGCAACAACAGAATTTTCAGTGAAGTGATCAGGATGTCCAAACTGACATCTTTCCACATTCCAATGACACTGCAATCCTGTTGCCATAAATTCTGTGTCGTATGCTTCTGCCCCACAACCACCTGAAGAAGAAGCTGGTGCCTCCAAATAAACCTGTTGGACTATAACCCGGTTTTGTGTGATTTTTAACTTTGTCCACCCCAGTCCGACACTGGCACCTCCAAATCTTTCCTAATATGGCAGGCTCCTTGCTTCACGTGTGGAGTAATAAGCACACACTCATCCATTACTATGTTGTCCATGTAGACTCCTATTAAATGTATGCAACTTAAATGAATTTCTAGACAAAAGTACAAAAGCCCCTTATACTCAAGTTTCTTCTCCAATGAATGTACTCAGGTCATGAAATGGGACAAACCAAAATCTCCTGGGATAAGAGCGCTACCTACTGGGATAAACAGGCTACAATTAACCACTACTTTCACAAAAGGGTGGGCATTTGAGAGAAACTTGGTTCAGGAGGGGGAGACATCTTTGTTTTTATTAATGCTGCAAATAACAAATCCCCTACAATTACTCTAGACCACAATAATTTCTTGAATATCTGCTAATGAAAAACAGCAATGGGTTTAAAATGGAAACTTTAGGCTCGACTAACTTAAAATTAAAAACACATCTTTAAACATCTCGCGTACTCAAGAGCTCGCATCATATGGCAACAATTTTGGAAAGTACACTTGCATGAAAGACAACATCTATATCATGTTTTGGGTTACCATAGCAGTTTGGAAAATACAACATTGCTGATAATATTTTCATGCTAAGGCAATGTTCTGTTCAGAATTGTTTTGCCAAGTAATATTTGGAAAACAAAAAGGAAATCTGGTTGTAAAAATATTGGACAAGGGAACAGTAACTTGTAACAAAGATTTTGATGGACAAAGTAACTGCCTTATTATATATTTGGAAAAGACTTATCACCTTGGATGGTTACTATCAGTGCTGCTTCCACAGTAAATAAAAAGTGCTTCTTCATTTCCGATGAAGGTTGTAATATTTCGCCTCTGGAGACACAAGCTTATGACAGGAAAATGGAGTGAGACATGAAACAAGTCAAGGGGCACAGTAACTTTTCCTCTTGGACAATCACACAAACACAAGAATGATGTGAAAACTTGGCATTTTGTACGTTTTAAAGCTGACTTTGTCAAAAGTTTAATCCAGGTGCCAGCACTGAACATACACAGTTAGGTATTCGTCAATCTGAGTCGATATTGGTTGTTGTTTCTGCTTTTTTTCCAGACCACCACCATTTCAAATTATTTTTCCATTTAATTTTGTGTCCATCAAGAAGTGGGAATGCTAGTGTTATTGAAAGGAGTATCTATCCTACACTTAACATTCACACTAGGGATCCTAAGAATGGATAAAGCTCATAATACTGAGCTTCAAACCAGTATGACTCTGCCTCTATGGACAGAAAATGAATGGAATCTTTGAATTGAGATGATTGATAGAGTGGGCTCCCTTTGCAATTAAAACACATTAGTTATTCAGTTCATGTTGACTCTGGAATTCGCTGTCTCAGAAGGAAGTGGATGTGGAGAGATTGAATATTTTTAAGGTGAAAGTCAATCGACTCCCTTGACTAATAAGATTTTAAATGCATTAGGAGGGAGTGGGAATGTAAAATTCTAGGCATGAACAGATTGACCATGTTCGTACTGAATGGGGAAGTAGATTCGTAAAGGGCCAAGAGGCATATCTCTGTACCCATATTTTATATTCGTGTGTGTTTGGAGGGACTAAATTACCAATCATGCAAACACAGTAAACATGATTTGGAGATGCCGGTGTTGGACTGGGATGGACAAAGTTAAAAATCACACAACACCAGGTTATAGTCCAACAGGTTTAATTGGAAGCACACAAGTTTTCGGAGCGCCGTCTGATGAAGGAGCAGTGCTCTGAAAGCTAGTGCTTCCCAATAAACCTGTTGGACTATAACCTGAGGTTGTGTGATTTTTAACTTTGAACACAATAAAAGCAGAGTCAGGAAGCAGGATGGGTTGTCCAAGAGGTGGTCGGAAGGTGTGTCAGGGCGGACCAAGAACTGATAGGGGCATGGGGGTGGGCTAAGAACTGGAAGGGGCATGGGGGCGGGCTGCCTTAGAGTGGCCGGAAGGTGGGAGGGACAGGGGTGCTTGCTGGGTCTGTATTGTATGTACTGTTTTTTATGTAATTGGACTGTCATGTATGTGCAAATGTCATTGTTACTATTTTGTAATGATTGAAAACTGGGATTTGAAGTTTGTCCTCACTTCACTGTAAACTGGTTGAACGGTGGAGTTTGGGGCCCTGGCTTTGCTGCTTCTCTCCCTCATAAATTTCTGCTTCTCTGTATACAGCTGTTAATGTTAATTGTTCTGTAAGCTGTGAATTGTTTAATAAAATTAATAAACAGGGGAAAAAAAATGCAGAGTCAGAATCAGTCCGATTCCGGTAAGTCTTCAGATGTGCAGTGTTGCCAAGAAAAGGGAGCAGTTTTATAATTCATCTGTGGTCAAAAGAAGTGTCAAAAATACTCAGCTCCATTCATGTTCAGAAACCTGCTTGTAAACTGGCTGAAATATTTGTCATTACAGTGCAAATGATACTTGCAAAAATATGGATTTAAACAAAAGCGTCCGCATATATTGTACCTCAGCATGTCTCGCAGGACACCTTAAAATACTCCAGCCACAATGGATTGTTCTCAAGTTGCAAACACAGCGACCAATGTCTGCACAGCAAGAATCCAGGATAAACCAATCACCTGTTGAGATGGACCTTTCTTTTGGTTGAGTTGACTGGGGTGAAGCAGGAAGCTCCTTTCTGTGTAAATCATGTCCCAGATTTTTCATCTTCAGCCAAAGGCAGGCAGTGTTTTGGTTATAGCCTCGTTGAATTATAAAATTGAACAGCACAAAAAAAAAGCCCTGAAGGGCTCACGCCCGAAACATGCCCGATTCTCCTGCTCCTTGGATGCTGCCTGACTGCTGCGCTTTTCCAGCAACACATTTTCAGTAAAAAAAACGGCCACTTGGCCCATTGAATCCAGATTAGGCTTCGGCAAGTCCCCTCATCTTTCCCTGTAGCTTTCTTTTTTCATTTACAAACTTCCCTCTTGGAACCACCATCGATTTTTGCTCTATCTGATACAGCAATCATAATTCTGACCAATCATTGTGCATAAAAGGTTTATGGCGATGTTATTACTATCTTGCCAATCAGCTTAAATCTGCCATTTCAGCCATCATAAAGTGCTCCTCTTTAATTACTCTAAATTCTCAAATATTTTAACACCTCTCTGAAATCTGCTGCTCTCCAGAAGGATGTGGAAGCTTTGGAAAGGATTCAGAGGTGGTTTACTAGGATGTCACCTAGTATGGAGAGAAGGTCTTACGAGGAAAGGTTGAGGGAATTGATGCCGTTTTCATTTGACAGAAGAAGGCATACAAGATAATCAGAGGGTTAGATAGGTTGGACAGTGAGAGCCTTTTTCCTCAGATGGTGATGGCTAGCACAAGGGGACGTAGCTTTAAATTGAGGGGTGATAGATATAGGACAGACGTCAGAGGTAGTTTCTTTACTCAGAGAGTAGTAGGGGCATAGAACATACTGTCTGCAACAGTGGTAGACTTGCCAACTTTAAGGGCATTTAAATGGTCATTGGATAGGCATATGGACAAGAATGGAATAGTGTAGGTTAGATGGGCTTCAGATTGGTTCCACAGGTCAACGCAACATCGAGGGCCAAAGGGCCTGTACTGCATTATAATGTTTTATGTTCTATAATTCCATGGAAAACTGCCACCAAGCCTTACAAGTCTATCCACACATCCAGAATACCTCATCACTGGATACATACAGATAATTTTTATTCTATTCCCTCTCCAAAGCTTCCCTGCCCTTCTTAAAATATTTCTCTAGTACTCAGGGATGGAGTACTTTTTAATGTAGCATAGTATAGTGGTTACACAGCATCAGGAAATTTCACACCTTGGAACAAAAAGATCTTCATTCTAGAGTGCAGAGTCCCGGTCTTCTTCATTTATTCCCACCACCCTTTCTCCATTGGCCCTCACACATCTCCCTCATACCCTCCATTCTCAGCCCTTCACCAATCCGCACGAACCATCACACACTCCTTCTATATACATTGGTCAGGCCCTGACATCCTCTGTCCAACACTGTCCCAACTCACTCCCATGTCTTTGTGCTAACCTCATGCCGACTGATGTCAACCCATACCTGTGTCAACCAATCTCTGCCCTTACATCCTTCATGCCAACACGCCCGGTATTCATCATGGAGCGGTGCAAAAATGATATAAACTTCAAGGTATCTGCTACAGATTTCACTTTGCTGATAAAAACCTCATCACTACACTTAAAACTACTGTACTCACTACCCCTATTTAAAGTTAGCTAGCCCCCCCCAGTCTTCATATCATCTCTTGGAGCTGTCTAAAAAGCTGTAAATCTACGGCACCCTGCTGTGATAATGATAGGCTGTGAAAGTAGTCAAGTAGCAAGAATGTGGTAGTGACACCAATTTTCTCTTCAACTCAACACAGCAAACTAGTTTTTACCCCAAAATTTAAAGGGTAGAGGATTTAAGTAACTTTGCAGCTGACAGCTCTACAGGCCTTACCCTCCTTTACAAGCACTGGCATGGACTCAAAACAAAGTGGTCCTCACTCTAGCAGAAATGGGGTCAATTGGAATTCACCACTGAGTTGAATGAGCCTTGCTGGTTTCAGGTTTCCCACATGCACGAGTCACGTCTCACCTCTCTGCCTTACCAGCAAAAGTAGGATCTGTTAGAAATGGAGTTGACAGTGTGGTGTTGGAAAAGCACAGCAGGTCAGGCAGCATTGAAGGAGCAGGAGAATTGACATTTTGGGCAAAAGCCCTTCATCAGGATTCCTAATAAAGGGCTTATGCCCGAAACGTCGATTCTCCTGTTCCTCGGATGCTGCCTGACCTGCTGTGCTTTTCTAGCACCACACACTTGACTCTAATCTCCAGCATCTGCAGTCCTCACTTTTGCCCTCTGTTAGAAATAGAGGCAGGACTTCGAGAACCATTGTCCCAGCAACATTTTGGATAAGATTCCGGAGTATTCAATACTCCACGAAAATCCAGGCTTTTTTTTAATGAATCACGATGTCCTGTCTGCTCAACCAGCTTCAAAGACTGAGGCAGAAACACATCCAGGTCACTCCTTCCTTGTAAAGGGGGTAGGGGAAGGTCAAATGTAAAAACATAATCTACCACAGTGGGCTGTGAGCTCATGTTCTTTGGATCATTAGTTTAGTCACATTATCACCTCCATATAACCACTCCTCTCCCAGTTCACCTGAAGGACTGTTATGGATTTGGGCACAAGCCTAGAAGTTTCAAGTAACAGAGTGGGGCACAGACCCATGTGTCAAGATGACACCATGCAGATAGGCCTGGAATAAATGGGTGGACAGCAGGGTTAGAATAACGCCCGTTCTGACCATGCACCTTCACAGAATGACAAGCAGATGGAAATGTCAATCTCACGCAAAGGAAAGTGCAACAGAAATCTTTTGCATCCAAATGCAGATAAACACAATGTTCAACCGCAACATGATAATTTACATTTTATTGGAAAATAAATTTGACTCACCAAAATAGGCACATTATACAAAATTATAGTTTCGTTCCAAGTACTCCAATGCCTTAAAGCCTGGTATAATTCATCACACTTATATAACAAACCATGTTATTTGTTTATTTTTTGACTCCATGAGATATTGCTTCACAGTGACAATTATCCAAATGACATTATTGTGTAAATTATTGCTAGCTACGAGCTACAGTTCCCAGTGAAGTGGGCACTGTAATGTGTTTATGGAGAGATAACCTTAACTGCTATGGCAAGCAGTATGTCTCACTGGCTTCAAAGGTTAGGGGTTAATTCCATTTAAAAACAGCAGCGATCAGATTTCTGCTCAGCTGAGCCACATCGAGAGGATCACCATACCTTTATTGTGTTGATCGTTGCCCAATCACAGGAGCTAATTCATGATTAAATCAAATCATTGGATGTTCCTCCCCTTCCCCCACTATCCCTTGAAGGAATGCAAATGAAACTGATATTCCTGACGATGCCAATCCTGGTTGTGTCATTTCCTTTCATCATGGAGATGGTCATTAAACCTAACAGCCAACAGCAGGGTCAAAGATGAAATACACTCACACACACCAAGAGCCAGATGTTGCGATATTATGCATGATGTAAAAACAATTGTTTGCCCATTTCAATTCTATATTTCTTGTCACAGATTTTAAATGGACACAGGACTGAACTGTAGAATTTACAAAGAACATTAGGCGGTCCATTACAGCTGCAAATCTATCCTTTTTGCGATGGATCATAATCCAAACTTTTCCACAATGTTCCTCAATCCCTTCATTCTACACTTTCCATTGCATCTTGAGCCTGTTCACACTGAAATGGTTTGACCTGACTATGATTTATCTGATTGCTTTGGTCCTTTTGGGGTGACCAGACACTGCTTATTTTCCTTTCTAACAGATGCTTCTTGCAAAGTGAATTCTTCTCCGCAGTGCAGATGTTTTCTTCATTCTAATTATACCTTCAGTTAGCTTCAACTCAAGTCGTGGTAAACGGCTTTCTCCCTCTAGGGAGACAAACTCCACAGTTTTGTTTTGCCTCACCTCCGAGCCAAAAGGGAGCTCGGATCCTCAGGAGGACTCACAAAGACATAACTTAATTGTAAACTGTCACCTCCCAGTTACCTTATCTATGCATGCCCTCACACTGCGAAAATCCCTCATAATTCTTCCAATTCTCACTGGTATCCTGGTCAATAGCTATTCTTCAACCAGTCAAAGCAGTGAAAATCTTTCCATGAGTTGACCGTCCTTTGTGGAAATTTCCTGTACTCCAATTGGTCGCCTTTTTCCCTACACTGTAACAAGTAACTCCACTTCTACAGCACGTGATTGGCTATTCAAAACAAAATCCTCACCCTTGACCCCTCTGTCCTCCAAAACTACTGCTCTTTCCTTTCCAAAATCGTACATTACAGCAGCAACTACATTTCCAAAGCACTTTTGGACATTTGGGGATTGCAAAAGGTCTTACAAAAATTTAGGTTTGAAGTCATACAGATGTCCTTAAGCTCATATAAATATGAACGTGAACTAACCTGATAATCTGGGTTTAGAGTGATATGGCGGTGGGATGGATACTAACTAGGACATGGGCTCAAAATCTCAGCATATATTCCAAATAAGTGCCCCCTAATATTTACATTGTCTTGAAAGGGTGGGGGCTGGAGGAAGAATGGCCTTGGTTGAATTTCTCATCTGAAGACCAGAATCTCCGACAGTAAAGCACTCCTTCAGTACTGGCCAACCTAGTCTGTGTTTTCAAGACTTCACTGGGACTTGAATTCCCCGACTTTCCGACTTGGACGTAAGAGATTCACTGAGCCACCTAATGCTCCTAATACCATCCCCACTTAGATCAGGCCACTCAGCAAAAAAAAAAGCAGAGATAAACCTTCAGCTTTTCCTGCTTTGTTAGACTCAGTACCAGATTGAGCCAGAGGGTAGGCATGTCATTTGCTGAAACACCAGCATAAATTGTAATTGAACAGGAACCGTCGTGTTCTGTACCATTAACTTTAGTAATAAGTTATCGTGTGATGTGCCATTAGTATAATAAAAAAAACCTGCTCTACTTCAAACAAAAGTTAATCACCCATGAAAGTGTGTTAAGTTTAATAGAAAGATATTCATCGCTCAAAATGTTTAACAGGCTAAGTACACATCGGCACACTGGCCCAATAACTGTCACTTTGTTCCATAAAGCAGACAAAGCCAAACTGTAGAAGGCACCAGAAGTGTAAAGTGACTTGGCCAAGAGCAGTGACTTAGAGTTTTCACATTCAACCAGACAGAACTGTGCAATGAGACCCCCACATTCAGGGTGAAACCCCACATTGTCACGTAATCAAAACAGAATTCGGCACGGTAGCCTAGTGATCAGCACCGCTGCCTCATAGCGCCAGGGTCCCAGGTTCGATTTCGGCCTCGGGCAACTGTCTGTGTGGAGTTTGCATGTTCTCCCCGTGTCTGCATGGGTTTCCTCCGGGTGCTCCGGTTTCCTCCCACAATCCAAAGATGTGCAGGTCAGGTGAGTTGGCCATGCTCAATTGCCCATAGTGTTAGGTGCATTAGTCAGAGGGAAACGGGTCTGGGTGGGTTACTCTTCAGAGGGTCGGTGTGGATTTGTTGGGCCGAAGGGCCTGCTTCCACAGTGTAGCGAATCTAATCTAATCTTACTCTGCATGTGGGATGTTGGCAGGTTGCAAAGTGACAGAGACCCAACCAGGTCTTCAGTAGATTTCCTTATTTCCTGCTGTCAGATCCCTTAGAGAGAGAGAGAGAGAAAAACTGGTCCCTTAGAACCCCTTCCCATCCCAAGATGGTCATAAGCTTGTCAGCAACTGTGGGTGAAGCCCTCATGTCAATGTTAATTGGCAACTTGAGCTTCAAGTGGCCTCTGGCCAGGAAGACTGTCTAAATATACGGGGGAGGAATGTGAATGGTAGAGTGTCCACCCTGTTAATCTCTTGCGCAAATGGAAACCCCCTCACTCCAGGTCAGAACTCACCTCCAGGAAGGCATTAATTAGTTCCACCATCCACTGCCCTCAGTCATGTTCACAAACTTCAAACGGGCACCAAATCTCATAAGCTCATGAAGAGAAAACCCATAGCTCGCAGCAATAAGCTAAATAGTGCCCTTGTCCAAACAAATCATTGCATGGTGCTTCCCAATTGTAACTGGACAAACACTGATGCAATACCAAAGAAGGAGATAGTAGGATATGTAGCAAAACATTGAAAGAGAGGACAGATTTAAGGAGCATTTTTAAAGGAAGAGAGGTGAAAAGTTGAGGAAAATAATTCCAGAACGGGCACGGCTAGAAGAGAAGGCCACAAGAGGCCAGTGTTGGAGGAACATAGAGTTCTCACAGGGTTAGAGGTGGCTATAAAGACAAGGAAGGCTCAAAACTACCGAAAGCTTTGAAGATGAAGATTATAATTTTAAGACTGAGGCGCTGTTGGAGAGGGAGCCAATTTAGGTCAGTGAATGATGTGTGAGCACTATTTGATGCCAAGGAGCTTAGGTTATTTGCAAAACTGTAATCTATTGAGAAAGCATCAGGTTCAGGGGGCAAAGGAGAAAACGGCGGGACAAGGATAAAAAATAATTACCATTCTAATTCTGGAAAAAGTACAAAATGGTTATTAGGTACGCTGAAGAAGAGAGTTCTTGTTTGAAACAAGTTCTAGTTGAAAGCAAGATTGACCCATAACATACACATTTCTGTAATTATCATGAGATGGTGAAAGGCATATCACAGTGTGCTCCACAACACAAAAAAAAACTTCAGAAAGGTACTGTAATTAGCTGTCTCCATTTTCTTTCTGCAGCCTCTACAAAGAGCTGTGTACCCTCCTCAGCTGTGTAGCCAACTGTAGATGGGAGCCTTGCTCTGTCACTGTGGGCTGGAACTGGGATAATTGCTGGCCTTTTCAATCTGTCTCCTTGCATTAACCCACTGGGAAAAGCCTGTGCCACAAACAGGCACATGAATGGCACACACTGCACTAAATACGTACATCAGAAATGCTGGGAGGGGCCAGTGGGGGAGAAAAGGAGAAATTGAACTTAAACTCCCATCTATAAGTTACATCAAAGAATTTGGCACACGCTTTATTTGCATGTTTGATGATGTGGTTTTAATCACTAACCTTTACTTCTGACCTTGTCTGAATTCCCTCCACAATAACCCAGCTGAAATAACCCAGTTTACTTCTCATTGGAATTTGCAATAACTCTCTTCACCCTGAGAGAGGGAGTTACTGTAGGGTACACACCGCTCTCCCCATTCCCCTGGGAGAGGGAGATACTGTAGGGTACACACCGCTCTCCCCATTCCCCTGGGAGAGGGAGATACTGTAGGGTACACACCGCTCTCCCCATTCCCCTGGGAGAGGGAGATACTGTAGGGTACACCACTCTCCCCATTCCCCTGGGAGAGGGAGATACTGTAGGGTACACACCGCTCTCCCCATTCCCCTGGGAGAGGGAGATACTGTAGGGTACACACCACTCTCCCCATTCCCCTGGGAGAGGGAGATACTGTAGGGTACACACCGCTCTCCCCATTCCCCTGGGAGAGGGAGATACTGTAGGGTACACACTGCTCTCCCCATTCCCCTGGGAGGGGGAGATACTGTAGGGTACACACCGCTCTCCCCATTCCCCTGGGAGAGGGAGATACTGTAGGGTACACCACTCTCCCCATTCCCCTGGGAGAGGGAGATACTGTCGGGTATACCACTCTCCCCATTCCCCTAGGAGAGGGAGATACTGTAGGGTACACCGCTCTCCCCATTCCCCTGGGAGAGGGAGATACTGTCGGGTATACCACTCTCCCCATTCCCCTAGGAGAGGGAGATACTGTAGGGTACACCACTCTCCCCATTCCCCTGGGAGAGGGAGATACTGTCGGGTATACCACTCTCCCCATTCCCCTAGGAGAGGGAGATACTGTAGGGTACACTGATCTCCCCATTCCCCTGGGAGAGGGAGATACTGTAGGGTACACTGCTCTCCCCATTCCCCTGGGAGAGGGAGATACTGTAGGGTACACTGCTCTCCCCATTCCCCTGGGAGAGGGAGATACTGTAGGGTACACTGCTCTCCCCATTCCCCTGGGAGAGGGAGATACTGTAGGGTACACACCGCTCTCCCCATTCCCCTGGGAGAGGAGGTATTGTGGGATACACAGTTCCCTCTATTCCCCTTGTATGCCTTGCTCTGTCTAATCACCTTATGATCTGTTTGTCCTTGCATATTATGCTCTGCCCATACTGCACACAAAAAAAAACCTTTTCATGTTCATAAATCAAATCAATGGAGTGGTGTGCACAGCTCACTCTCCGGGGACTGGTATACACGGCTCACTCCCCGCTTCCCTGGGGAGTGGGGTACACTGCTCTGACTCTGGGGGTGGGGTACACAACTCTCTCCTCACTCCCTGGGGAATGAGGTACACTGTTCTCTTCCTGCTCCATTCCCCCCCCCTCCCGGGGAGTGGGGTGTACGGCTCTCTCCCCGTTCCCCGGGGAGTGGGGTACACTGCTCTCTCCCCGTTCCCTGGGGAGTGGGGTACACGGCTCTCCTCGTTCCCTGGGGAGTGGGGTACACGGCTCTCTCCCCAGGGAGGGGGGTACACAGCTGTCTCCCCAGGGAGTGGGATACACTGCTGTCGCCCCGGGGAGTGGGGTACACGGCTCTCTCCCCGGGGAGTGGGATACACGGCTCTCGCCCCGGGGAGTGGGGTACACGGCTCTCGCCCCGGGGAGTGGGGTACACGGCTCTCGCCCCGGGGAGTGGGGTACACTGCTCGTTCCCCGGGGAGTGGGGTACACTGCTCTCTCCCCGGGCAGTGGGGTACACTGCACTCTCCCCGGGCAGTGGGGTACACTGCACTCTCCCCGGGCAGTGGGGTACACGGCTCTCTCCCCGGGGAGTGGGGTACACGGCTCTCGCCCCGGGGAGTGGGGTACACGGCTCTCGCCCCGGGGAGTGGGGTACACTGCTCTCTCCCCGGGCAGTGGGGTACACTGCACTCTCCCCGGGCAGTGGGGTACACTGCTCTCTCCCCGGGCAGTGGGGTACACTGCTCTCTCCCCGGGCAGTGGGGTACACTGCTCTCTCCCCGGGCAGTGGGGTACACTGCTCTCTCCCCGGGCAGTGGGGTACACTGCTCTCTCCCCGGGCAGTGGGGTACACTGCTCTCTCCCCGGGCAGTGGGGTACACTGCTCTCGCTCTGGGGGGAGGGTGGGGTACACAGTTCTCTCCCCACTCCCCCGGCGAGTGGGGTATTTGGTTCTTGCCCCGAAGGTGTGGGGTACACGGCTCTCTCCCCATTCCGCGAGGAGTGGGGTGCATAGCTCTCTCTCCCCGGGGAGTGGGGTACATGGCTCTCTCCCCGTTCCCTGGGGAGTAGGGTACACTGCTCTCTCCCCGGGGAGTGGGGCGCACGGCTCTCTCCCCGGGGAGTGGGGCACACAGCTCTCTCCCCATTCCCCGGGGAGTGGGGTGCACAGCTCGCTCTCCCCGGGGAGTGGGGTACACGGCTCTCTCCCCGGGGAGTGGGGTACATGGCTCGTTCCCCGGGGAGTGGTACATGGCTCGTTCCCCGGGGAGTGGGGTACACTGCTCTCTCCCCGGGCAGTGGGGTACACTGCTCTCTCCCTGGGCAGTGGGGTACACTGCTCTCTCCCCGGGCAGTGGGGTACACAGCTCTCTCCCCGGGCAGTGGGGTACACTGCTCTCGCTCTGGGGGGAGGGTGGGGTACACAGTTCTCTCCCCACTCCCCCGGTGAATGGGGTACATGGTTCTTGCCCTGAAGGGGTGGGATACACGGCTCTCTCCCCGGGGAGTGGGGCACACAGCTCTCTCCCCATTCCCCGGGGAGTGGGGTGCACAGCTCGCTCTCCCCGGGGAGTGGGGTACACTGCTCTCTCCCCGGGGAGTGGGGTACACGGCTCTCTCCCCGGGGAGTGGTACACGGCTCGTTCCCCGGGGAGTGGGGTACACTGCTCTCTCCCCGGGGAGTGGGGTACACTGCTCTCTCCCCGGGCAGTGGGGTACACAGCTCTCTCCCCGGGCAGTGGGGTACACTGCTCTCGCTCTGGGGGGAGGGTGGGGTACACAGTTCTCTCCCCACTCCCCCGGTGAATGGGGTACATGGTTCTTGCCCCGAAGGGGTGGGATACACGGCTCTCTCCCTGGGGAATGGGGTACACGGCTCTCTCCCCGGGGAGGGGGGTGCATGGCTCTCTCCCCGTTCCCTGGGGAGTGGGGTACACTGCTCTCTCCCCGGGGAGTAGGGTACACTGCTCTCTCCCCGGGGAGGGGGGTGCATGGCTCTCTCTCCCCGGAGAGTGGGGTACACTGCTCTCTCCTCGTGGAGTGGGGTACACGTCTCTCTCCCCATTCCCTGGGGAGTGGGGTCCACGGTTCTCTTGCCGGGGAGTGGGGTGCATGGCCCTCTCTCCCCAGGGAGTGGGGTGCAAGGCTCTCTCTCCCCGGGAAGTGGGGTACACGCCTCTCTCCCCGGAGAGTGGGGTACTCTGCTCTCTCCCTGCTCCCCGGGGAATAGTTTTTATTGTGACCTATAACATCCAAAACAAACTGGGTGTATTAATTCATTTCAGACACCAGCCAAATCTTTCCCAGCATGCATCTGAGCTACTTGGACAAAGAAATAAGTATCAGTCCCTCAAGGTAGAGTTGAGCCTATCTCCTCCTCCCTGCCCCCTACCCCGGACACCCCTAAAATCAGGGTGTGTCACTGTACTGATGAAGAGAGAGGGACATCTGCTTGCTGCTTTCCAATCTGTGACACGGTTCTTAACAGGTTCCTCTTGTACACAGTTCTTGCTCCGTGACCATCCTGTCACAACTTAAGGACAGAATTGCTGCCTCATTAGCAAGTAAGCTGCAAATGTTAAAAGTGAGGGCCGAGATCCACAACAACCATCAGAAAAGGTGTTGTTTTGAAGCAATTCGGCAATCATTCCTTTGTTTTTGGGCATGGCGGCCAAAGCAACAGTTGTGCTAAAGCAAAGAGTTTCTCACCTCCAGGCTCGAATGACTGGAGTTAGTTTTCACGTGGTTTTGGCCTCATCATTAACGAGGCATGTGTGCTGTTTGTCAAGCTGCAGGTCTTTCCTTTTGTAACATAAAATAAAAGCAGCATTTTATTCCGCTGCCATGATCAAATGTGCTGGCTGCTGATCCCCATGGTCAGCAGGAGATAAAACGCACGCTGTCGAGCACAGGACTGGAGGGTAACAACGTTAGAGAAAATTGGAAGGGTGGCAATTTGAGAATTCCACTTTGACCAGACAGCACTGTACATCACATAACTGTTGGAAGACAGACTGACTATCATCTCTGCATCTTCAAACAACCATTATAGGAGGGCGTTAAGTTCTGGAAGAGATAATACTGAAGTGTACCTTAAGCACCAACCATTATGATGACACATCAACTCATTGGGCAAACAACTTATGATCTTGAAGGAGTTAGACCAACAATGTGGCTCTTCCTCTTTGTCTCTGGAACAATATCTATTGCGTCAATGCAACTTGTATGGACTCGCTATCATGCAATAAACGACATCATGTTTAAAAACAAAACAGCCTCACGTCATTAGATCTTCAGGTGGGTGTCCTTTTACCACAGGAGACCAATCTTCCCTTGTTACACCCGAAACTAAAAACAAATGAACTGTTGATGCTGCATATTACACTTCTGAAGAAGGGTCACTGTATCTGAAATGTTAACTCTGCTTTCTTTTCACTGATGCTGCCATACTTGCCGAGTTTCTCCAGCTTATTGCTGTTTTTGTTTCTTGTTACAATCGCAATGGAAAGAGTGCACCAACTAGTGTTATCCAATTATTATTATTGGCAATTATTATATTCTCATCTGTTTCTTTAACTGCCTTTGCATCGATATTTAATAAGTCTGTTTTCAAAAATGTCAATGGTTAATTGTTTATTAAGGTTTCTATAATAAACAATTAACCATTGACATTTAAAAAAAACTTATTCAATATCGATGCAAAGACAGTTAAAGAGCAATTAAAGAAATTTGCTCTGCAAAGATCATCTTTACAATGAAAAATAGCTCCAAACAGTTTAGATTAGATTACTTACAGTGTCGAAACAGGCCCTTCGGCCCAACAAGTCCACACCGACCCGCCGAAGCGCAACCCACTCAGACCCATTCCCCTACATTTACCCCTTCACCTAACACTACGGGCAATTTAGCATGGCCAATTCACCTAACCTGCCCATTTTTGGACTGTGGGAGGAAACCGGAGCATCCGGACACAGGGAGAATGTGCAAACTCCACACAGACCAAGGTGGGAATTGAACCCAGGTCTCTGGCACTGTGAGGCAGCAGTGCTAACCACTTTTTTTAAATGGTTAATTCACAAAGAACAAGTATGAACAATATATGAAAAGGTCCTGATGGCTTTCCGTCTGGTGTCCTGGCACACATAGCTAGATGTCACTAGACGTGTAGTTCTCAGTGGGATCTTTGCAAACGCAGTTCATTCAAGACACTGGGGAAGCATTTCAGGAGCTTCTCAGGAGAATATCTGTGTTAGTTTTCTTTTAAGCAATCTCTCACAAAGGTCTCAGAAGAATTTTCAAAACAAATTTAATAGGATGTGTTGGGTGTCCTCTTAGCAGGCTGTGCACCAACTAAACTTCAAGCATGATCAAAAAGCCACAACTCCTGACAGCCACAAACCTGGACATGTGACTGCCAACAAACAAGTCCAACTTGTTAACTTATGACATGTGACTACTGGTCAGTATCTTTAGAAAGAAGTGTCCTAAATTTTTTTCAATTTTTTTTTGACAAAAAACAAGTTCATACCTCCCTAGTCTTTAGAGTTCACAATTTTAATTTTGAAAGAGCTTTCATAACACACTAGACTCCAACCAGCAGAGAGGATGGAGGCAGAAACTCTGAGAACCATCTTACAATTACAACCCATCAGAGAGCTGCACAGACGGAAACCTGAGAGCGTGAGATCTGCCAATGTCTCTCAACCAGGGATGGCATATGTTCTGGAGATGACCTTAACACAATACACTATGACACAAGAAAGAGATAACTTAAAAGAAACAAGACTGAACACAACAGCCTAGCAGAAGGAGTCTAATGTTACGCAACGATCTGTTAGAGGTATCAAATTTCAGAGTGGCAGCAGAACAAGGTGAAAGAATGATTTGGAGATGCCGGTGTTGGACTGGGGTGTACAAAGTTAAAAATCACACAACACCAGGTTATAGTCCAACAGGTTTAATTGGAAACACACTAGCTTTCGGAGCGACGCTCCTTCATCAGGTGATTGTGGAGGGCTCGATCGTAACACAGAATTTATAGCAAAAATTTGCAGTGTGATGTAACTGAAATTATACATTGAAAAATTGATTGTCTGTTAAGCCTTTCATCTGTTCGAATACAGTAATAGTTTCACTTCTTTCATGTGTAAATCACAAAACCTTTTTTTTAAAGGTGCATTCTCGGGTTAGCTGTTAACAATGGTGATAGCTAGACAATACGTTGAAGGTGAAAGAAAATCTTCAAATCCTGGCAACGTGTGCTGGCCCCTGAACTGAATGAAGACATCAGACCAGTGCCTTGTGTCAATAGTTAACGTCAAACCCAGGGCAGGTACTGAAAGAGTTATGATTTGGAGATGCTGGTGTTGGACTGGGGTGGACAAAGTTAAAAATCGCACAACACCAGGTTATAGTCCAACAGGTTTATTTGGAAGCACTATCTTTTAGAGCTGCTCCTTCATCAGGTAATTACTGCCCCTCTAGTTACATGGCAAAGGAGCAGCGCACTGAAAGCTAGTGTTTCCAAAGGAACCTGTTGGACTATAAACTTGTGTTGTATGATTTTTAACTGCAAGAGCTGTTCAACTGTACCGGTCTCAGCTCCATTGGGCCAGACAGTCCTGTGGTGACTGGTTTCGAACAACAAGAGGATGGGAGAGTGGTTTGTGTGTGCAATGAACTGCTTGAGGAAGTGGTGGATGCAGGTATACAAATCCAAATGTCTTTTAAACATTTGTAAAAATCCATGAATAGGAAAGGTTTGGAGGGAAAGGAACCAGAAGCAAGCAGGAGGAACTAGTTAACTTCAGGACTATGGCTGGCATGGACTGGTTGGATCAAAGGGTCTATTTCCATGTTGTATGACTCTACGACGACAAGAGGACAAAAGAAACACAAATATACGATCCCAATCATGGAAACATCTTTCCTGGGATAAAATAAACTGGTGGGAAGTTAAAACAGGGTCCAAGACTTCATGCGAAATCAAGGAAAATACAATAATACATTGGGGCATAGCCTCAAAATAAGGGAGAGCAGATTTAGGATTGAGCTGAGTCGGAACTTCTTCACCCAAACGGTTGTGAATCTGTGGAATTCCCTGCCCAGTGAAGCAGTTGAGGCTGCCTCGATGAACATTTTTAAGGCAAAGATAGATTTTTCAACAGTAAAGGAATTAAGGGTTATGGTGGGCGGGTGGGGAAGTGGAGCTGAGTCCGCAAAAAGATAAGTCACGATCTTACTGAATGGTGGAGCTGATCCGAGGTGGGGTCAGACGGCCTACTCCTGCTCCTATTCCTTATTATTGCAAGGAGAAGAATGAGCAGCCTGGGGAAGAAACAGCAACCGAATGGCAGCATCGCAATTGAAGGATCAAGCACACTCCAACAACAGGAATCTTCTAAACAGCTCATTCAACTTCTGTTACTCACCTACAACCACTGTCCTTTTTAAACTTTTAATTATCAAACTATTTCTTGGCTATTTCGTTTGTGTATGTCCTGTGTAACCAGATTACAGGATAGATTTCAACAAACTAGGCCCCTTTGGCCCTCTTAAATTAATCTCTCCAGAATGCCAACCTGGTCACAGCTGGTCAGGTGTAGCCACAAGCCAAAAAAAAAACAAAACTCCATTCTTTCTGTGTATAACCTGCCTTTAATCAAAAACTTGACAAGCCGCCCATCCTCTCTGGGCCTCCCAGTGTAGAGCTGTATTGTGACAGCTCTGAATAACTCACACCAGACCAGTGGCACCTTTTACATTTGGTCCACGGAAACTACCTCCAGGCTATTTCATGCAAGAAGCCACATGCCTACACAAGCTGAAGGATACAATACTGACATTCCATTAATTCCAGTTGCCCTTGTGCTGAAGTTAAGGCGTTTCAGTTATCAGGTATCAGTTTTCAGGAGTTGCGGGCCGGGGTGGGTGGGGGGGGGTGGGGGGGGGTGGCTGGATTCACAGGATCTTTGTGTGGGTTCAAGCCTCAGTTCCGAGGCTCAAGTGTATAATTGAGGCTGGCACCTTGATGTGTAGTCTTATTCAAGAATAGAATAGAATCCCTACCGTATGGAATCAGGCCCTTCAGTCCAACAAGCCCACATTGACACTGCGAAGAGTAGAGTAACCCACCCAGACCCATTCCCCTATATATAACCCTGATGTACCTACCCTACACATCCCTGTACACTCTGGGCAATTTAGCATGGCCAATTCACCTAACCTGCATATCTTTGGATTATGGGAGGAAACCAGAGCACCCGGAGGAGGACACACTAAACTGTGACCCAGTTTCCACCTTCATTGAGAGGTAAAACAATCTGCAGCACTGTTCAAAGAGGAGTGGGGAATTACTCCTGCCCAAAACCACCAGGAATAAATTATTTTGACATCCACCTTATCGCTGATTGGAGACTCTTGCTGTGTGCAAACTTGATGTAGTGGCGCCAGTGTTGGACTGGGGTAGCTACCTGAAGAAGGAGCACTGCTCCGAAAGCTAGTGCTTCCAAATAAACCTGTTGGACTATAACCTGGCATTGTGTGATTTTTAACTGTGTACAAACTGATTATTGCACTTTGAGAATATCCCACATTACAGAAGTCTTGACACATTGTTGGACATCCCGAGATTGTGAAAAGTTCGATGTCAATTTAAGTGCTTTCTTACTGTGAAAATAGGAACCAACAATTGTAAGATCATTGTATTCCATGTGAGGGAATGCTTCACATTAGTTCAAGAAGGGACAGCCAATTAACATTGCATTACTGCACTGATTGGTGCAAGTCTAGTCTGCATGCAAATCAGAACAGAAGCAGATGGTTTCACAAAATAAAAATAATTCAATGAAATTATCAACATTTGTCTTTGTATTCATGCACAATTTTACTCCATCCCTCGTCCAGCGGGGATTTTTAAAATGTAATCTTTGCAACGACACAACACTGGTCTGTTGATAGGCTAAGATTGAGAGAAAAGGGCACTAATTGTTTCTAAGTTTATTTTTCCCAGGCACGTATCACATTTATTATCATTAGATCCACAAGGGGAGTTGGTGGCTCACACCCTCTCCAGTGAGCTCTTCCTGGAAGTCTTCCCCAATCCATGCTCAGCTCTCCACAGTAACAGGGAAGAGCTGTTAGCAAGGGAGCCAAGGTTACTGCATCTAATTAGCCTGGTGACAGCCCGAGTTCCCTTTGTTCCTCTACTTTCTGCGATCTTATTCCAAGACCTCTGTGCTTCTTTTCTGCTATTTTGTCCCACGTGCACACTGCGCACTCTGTACACAGCATAAAAAAACTCCAGCGAACCTGTCAATGTCTCTGCAAGTCACTACTGCCCCTCCATTTGTTATACAGTTATTACATGAGGCGAATTCTGATTACATATCGCCTATTTCTTTTTCCTTCACACTCATTTGGGAGAATGGAGATGGCACACTTGTAATGTCACTAGACCCACAATCCAGAAGTCCAGGATAATATTGTGGGGCCATGGGTTTAAATCCCAGCATGACAGATGGTGAAACTTGAACTCAGTGAAAATCTGGCTAGCCTAACAGGTACCTTGTCAATTCTCACAAAAATGTGAATGATTCTATATTAAGAATACAGATTCTGGAATCTGAAACAAGCATCGAAAATGCTGCAAAATCTCAGAGTTAACATTTTGACTTGTTTTGGACTCAAAATTTTAACTGCTTTTCTCTCCACAGATGCTGCCAGATTTGGGGGACTCTTTACTGCCATCTGGGCAATTTTCCCTACGTGTAATTTGTAAAAAAAAAAGATGCTTCTCACAGACACATTTTGGTACTACAGCTAAATGAAAATTGAACGTACTATTATGCAGTAGCAGAATGTGACACGGATTAACATCATGTGCCCTCATACCCACAATCCCCTCAAACTCATCTGGATTGTCATGGTAACTGAACATCTCTACTCATTTGCCTGGGAGGAAACTAAGCCTCAGGCTCATTCGTGGAGATTCCTCCAACTGTAGGCAACCAACTCCTGGTGCTCCATTGATCCTTCCTGCCACAGACCATGGCAATGTGCAGCTAGTCATCGAAAGAAACAATGGGTGGAAATTACAAAGGCAAATAAAAATGTCCTTCTTTCAGACACAGAAAGCACCGTGTGTACTTTGCAATTGATTCCTCAGAGAAGTTAACAAGCAGCTATAACTAATTTGGACATAATCACAAAAATATTGAACCAGAGGAATGATACAGCGAAAAAAAAGGGATCTATTTGGCCTGTCTTGTCCACACTGACCCAAAGGTGCTCAGATGCTCCCTCTTATCCCATCTTCCTGCACAAAGGTGTGCAGCACATAGCACTTCAGTTGCAGATTCGGGTATGTTTTAAACAGAGTTTAGGGTCTCTACCTCCACCATTAACTCAGGCAGCAAATCCTAGACACACGCTGCCTACTGAGTAAAACAGCTTTTCCTCAAGCCCCCTCTGCAATCCTTCTGCAACTTAAAAGCTATGATCCATGGTTTTTGAACTATCTGCCAAGGGAAACAGGTTCCTTCTGTCTACTGTCTCTACTCTTCACAATTTTGTATACCTCAATCATGTCACCCCTTTGCCTTCTCCGTTCCAAGGAAAACAACCCCAACCTCTACTCGTAGCTACAAAGAAGAGCTGTATAGAAAGCACAAACCCATTTTCTCTGTTTGCTCCAATTCCATCATCCTTCACGATCAGAATATTTGAACCATTAAATTCTCTCTATGACAACGCAAGAATATTCTTTCAAGTGGCTGACAGTGTGGCTAAGCGGTCTAAGGTGCTGGATCCAGGTTCCAGTCTCTCAGGAGGCATTGGTTCAAATCCCACTGCTGCCATTTCTGCGGATCAACTGTTACACTGCAGTATGTTAAAATGCTGTGTTTTATATTTTGTATTTAAGTTCAAAACAAAACAAAATGTGGCTTTGCTTCCTGGAGAATTAACTGTGGTGTGGGAGAGTGCAGACTTTCTCAAAGAGGTCAGTGCCTGTGCTGTCCTGAACGGTGGGCAGCACGGTGGTTAACACTGCTGCCTCACAGCGCCAGAGACCGGGGTTCAATTCCTGCCTCAGGCAACTGTCTCTGTGTGGAGTTTGCACATTCTCCCCGCGACTGCGTGGGTTTCCTCCGGGTGCTCCAGTTTCCTCCCACAGTCCAAAGATGTGCAGGTTGGGTGAATTGGCCATGCTAAATTGCCCGTAATGTTAGGTGAAGGGGTAAATGCAGGGGAATGGGTCTGGTTGGGTTGCCCTTCGGAGGGTTGGTGTGGACTTGTTGGGCCGAAGGGCCTGTTTCCGTGCTGTAAGTAATCTAATCTGACTTGGTTTTGTGAAAGGCAACTTCTCTGCGACATATAATATCAGTGCCATTATTTTTAATACCTGATCAAATAACAGAAAGTAAAAGTACAAGTGTAACAGTCATTCACTGCAGATAGGAAACAAAAAGCGCATCATACTAATGCATCCACTCAAAGCAAAACTCCTGACAATTTATTAATGTGAGCCAATACTCCCAAAGTACTTGGGATCAGTGACAACATTCTTGGTAACACAGGCCAAGAACTCAATGGCAGAGAACACTTTTGAAAATTAAATCGAAAATTATATTTGAAAGTATAAAAGATCAGTGAATGTACCTGAGGGTACCAACAGTGTGTGAATGCTCAGTAGGTTAACCAAGGTGACCATGAGTGCTCTTGAGGGGACTCAGTGGCTGACACTCCTGAGATCATTGAAGAATAATGAAATGCTGAAGGGTACCAATTTAACGAGAAGTTGATAAGCCAACTGTTCAACATTCATTTCAGTGATTTCATAAAAATTAACAGTCTCACTGAAAATTCTCAAAACATATTTCCCAAATGCTTGCAAACACACAGAGTACCAAAGAGATGCTTTTGTATAATCCCTTTCTCAGCTCCTGAAACATCTGAAAATGTACCAGATAAGATGAAAAATGTCTGAAGTACAAGGATTGATGTTATCAGCAGCAAATGTGGCAGGCATCTGTGCAGAGCGAGATCCCACAAAAAGAATCCAGAACAGAAATTCCTGGAAAAACTCAGCAGTTCTGAAGGGTCACGGAACCAGAATATTAACTGCTTTCTCTCCACAGAAGCCATCAGACCTGCTGAGCTTTTCCAGCAATTTCCATTTTTGTTTTGGATTTCCAGCATCCACAGCTCTTTCCTTTCTTTTTACTGTCATGGAGAATCCTGTTTTCCTGACCAAGACAGATATAAAAAGCCACACTTTTTCACATCAGAATACATTAACAAAATATACAAGCATTTTAAATATAAACTGCAGCTGCTAATGTCTGCAATGAAGGCAACTGTCGTCTGATTAAGCACCAAATTTCCTACTTTTCCATCTTGCTGGCTTCCACTATTGGTTACAGTCTGATTGTGGGTTAGACCACAGTCTTTAAAAATTGTGAACGCTCAAGGGAAGTGTCTGTAAGAGAGTCAACTCTATGAGTACACTCCAGTTTATAAAAAAAAATGCACAGCACTAGCTTGAGAAAAGCTCTGAGGCATGGCATGTCCTGTTGTGTTACACATGCATGACTATGTTGCTTACAAGCTCATGGCTGGGGGACTATTTACAAATACTATTCCATGACACTGTTTAAGGAAAGGATGAAATGTTCTGATTTGGGCTGGGGCTGGAAGGGGTATTGGGGGCGGGGGGAATGTTGGGTTGGGGTGTGTGCAGTTGACACTTTGGAACCGAACGCTGTGAGCGCTGACTCGCTGCTTTGCCGCTGCGGTCAACATTTGAATACTACACTCATTCATGTGACATGCCTTCTTATCTGCAATTGTCATGGAGGCACTCATCCATTTAATGTAAACGGTTCAATGCTTCCTTTAAAATAGCAACATTTGCAGACAAAGTGGCTGTGGGATATATTGGAGATGACATTGCTGCAATTCTGGTGCTAATTAACTCTGAAGACAAGACCCCAATCCCGAAGTCTTGGTCATGCTTTTGCCCAATGTAAATACTTCCATCAGGAAAGACAAAAGGAGAAACATTATGCTTAAGTTGCACCCAAAGATTTTCTTTATTATTAAATTAAAAAGGGACACACTGCATCACCAAAAATAACCCAGGAGGACAATTCCCTGAATCACCATTTAGTTGGTAAATATTCTGAGGATACATTTCTATCATGTGAGAGTAAAGTGGTGAATGATAACAAACCTTGGAAATGTTCATAGAATCCCTACAGTATGGAGGCAGGCCATTTGGCCCATTAAGTCTACATTAACCCTCCAAACAGCATCCCAGGACCAGGCCCCTCCACTGTATCCCTGTAAATGCCACATTTCCTTTGACCAATCCACTTAACCTGCACATCTTGGGACTGTGGGAGCAAACAGAGCACGCAGAGGAAACACACACATTACAGGGAGAATGTGCAAACTCCACACAGACAGTCACCTGAGAGTGGAATCGAACTCAGGTCCTTGGCAGTGTGAGGCAGCAGTACTAACTGCTGTGCTGTCCTAGTGATTTAGTGCATTTTCCTGAGTTATTTTAATGTTTGGTGAGAACAGTGTTTTTATCACTGTGTTTTTATGTACATTGAGTGCTGGTTCATCTGCTGAGTCAAACTCATCAGATATTCATTAGCCTCAAAGACATTAGGGTGTTTTTAAACTTAATAATTCAGTTTACTAAGCTTCATTTTTTAAAAAAGGAGTCACTGTATAGTCACTCAAGGAACAGCTACAAATCATATGACTAAACATTACATTTCTCTCAATCAGAAGCATGTGGTTTGCATTTATTAATTTTCCAATTAACATTACTGAAAAACATCAACAGGAATCACTGGAGAAACTCAGCAGGTCTGGCAGCAGCTGTGGAGAGAAAGCAAAGTTCACGTTTCAGGTCCAGTGATCCTTCTTCAGGAAGCTGAGAAACATTATCTGGTTGCTGTTGATTGAGGGAGCCTGCTGTGTATAAATTTGCAGTGACTTTTCCCACATTACAATACTGGCTCCACTTCAACAGAAAAAAAATAATTGTAAAGTACGAGAGAGTATCCTAAAAGTTGTGAAAGTGCTCCATAAATGCAAGATATGTTTTTCCTTTCAGATATTTAATGCTTAGAAATAAGATCAAATCACAGCCTAACTATGCGCATGTTCGAGTTTACCATTATTCAGCTGTCTTTTCCAGGGTAGGTCAACTTTGACTAAAGATAGATATGACAATATGGAAGTTACATAGAGAAAGGGCCATTCAGCCCATTTAGTTCATGTTGCATGTCAAACTGCATGGTGGTCACTTCCCAGCTAATATCATGTCGCCCTACCAGGGCAACACGGTGGCTCAGTGGTTAGCACTGCTGCCTCATAGCACCGGGGACCTGGGTTTGATTCCTGCCTCAGTGGACTGACTGTGTGGAATTTGCATATTCTCCCCAAGTCTGCATAGGTTTCTGCGGAGTGTTCCGGTTTCTTCCCACAGTCTAAAGGTGTGCAGATTAGATGGGTTGGCCATGGGAAATTGCCCATAGTATCCAGAGATGTACAGGCTAGATGGATTAGCCTTTGCAAATGCAGGGTTACAGGGAGTGGGCCGAATGGTCTACTTTCACACAATAGGGATTCTATCAGCCTGTTATTTCGCTTTCTCCATCACATACTTAAGAGGAATTTTACTCCAACATCTGATAAAGGCAGTTGTGTAGCCAAACACAAGTCCAGGGTTCAAAACTCTCCATATTCCTCAGTAAGGGTTAAGCAAACGTATTCAGGGAAGCCATGACCGTGTCCCAGTGCGACAAACAGTTACAGAAAGAAGTTTCTTTATGTTAACCAGTATTTCTGTGCATATCAAAGACAGGTGATGCTAAAAGGAAGAGGATATGGTGCTCTCAGTGGGTGCCTGCAGTTTGGAGTGAGAGCATTGCAATTTAATCCACCTCTTAATTGCTGCGCTGATGGGCACTTTCTGAACTGTAGGTGGTGGTGGGAGGTGGGGGGGGTGGGGGGTACTTGTCAACATGAACTTTTCCCTATCTACCCAGCCATGGCATCCCTTCATCCAACCCCCACCACCGAACACAGTCACAGTCAACTAGGGCATCCCTTTGTACTGCCCCAAGGCAATCAGCTGACTGATAAAGTAGGACATTCTCAACCCTAAGAGTCATGCTTCACATTAAACAATGCCTTTACTATCAGACTGTTCAGGGAGCCTACAGAAACACAGCACTATTGTTTGCACTACTAGCTCAATATTCCTAAGTTAGCTAACCAACAAATACAATCCAGCACAGTTAATGCTGGAAACTCTGCAGCTCCAGTGTCAAATAGCAAGTACCAGTGCAAGCAGCACTTATCCAAATGATAACACCCACAGTTGACAGCATAGCTGACTAGATCTCACACTCGAAGAGTTTTCAAAATATTTTGATGTATGCGACAAAGAAATAGCTTCCTTTTGAAACTTTTAAACGCACACTTAAAGCTGACAGATCCTTGCCTGACCTTACAAGCACAGCAGGTCAGGCAGCATCCTGAAGGGCTTTTGCCTGAAACGTCAATTTTCCTGCTCCTCGGATGCTGCCTGACCTGCTGTGCTTTTCCAGCACCACTCTAATCTTGACTCTGATCTCCAGCATCTGCAGTTCTCACTTTCGCCTGAGTATACAAGCAACCTAACATACTAAAGGCAGTATACATGCTCCATATGGATGTTAAAGCATACACACAAACTCTTAAAACTCTGGTGCTTCTGAACTGTAGTCTTCAAATTCCAAGCAATCCATTTTCGTTTAAATTCTTTTGTTGAATTTGAGTTAGGCTGCCAAGACCATTGTGTATTGCTGATCTACAACTGTCCTTGAGAAGTTGTCGGTGAGTGGCCTTCTTGAGCAACCACTGTCCAATCGGAATACAACCTTTAACCCAATAAACCCCAAGGCACTATAAAGGCATTACCAAACAAAACAAGAGATTCCGCCAGGTTCGAGATATTATGGCAAAATCTTGGCCAAAGCTGAATTTAAAGGAACGTTTAAATGGAGGAAATCAAGCTGGAGGGGGTTTCAGAGAGATATCCTCGAGCTCAAGGTCTCAGTGACTGAAGATATAGACTCCAACTATGGAGCGAAGAAAGCCAGGGACCGCTCAAACAAATTTGAGGGTTGTGCAAATATCAGCAGCTATAAGCTAGAGCAGAGATCATGGAGGGACTTGAAAATCATCACATTTCCTAACTGGGAGCCAATATAAATTAATGGCTACAAGAGTAATGGAAGGTGGAATTTGGTGTTGGGCGTGCAGAGTGTTGGATGACCTGTGGAAGTGGAGGGTCATAGGCAGCACTGGGTAATGAAGGTTTGAGCAGCACAATATCCTAAGGCACATGTGGATTAGAAACAATTAAAGCTTTAATTGACATGAACCTGTCTGTACTTAACACCTTGGGGCCTTGAAGTACAGGAGACATTCTCCACTCATTCCTGATTAAGAGCTTATGCTTGAAACGTCAATTCTCCTGCCCCTTGGATGCTGCCTGACCGGCTGTGCTTTTCCAGCACCACACTACTTGACTCTGATCTCCAGCATCTGCCGTCCTCACTTTCTCCTGTCCCCATAGGAGAACACGGTACATTACATAGGGTAACAATCCTATTTCAGTAAATGACTCCCTCACAATCAGCAATTCTACAGGTGATCTACTGACATTGGTAGTAGACCAATGGGCAATCTGTAAGTTTCTAAGCCATATTTCAAACATATTTAAAAAAAATGTAGTCAATCATTTGCAACACATGAAGAAAGATCATCCAAAAATTCAAGAGTCTGGAGCCTCACTGATATCTGGTGGTGCACCGTAACAAGTTTCAATAAAACACCTGTATACGTTAAAACTAAGTGGTCACCAGTTTAGAGATAGTCAGAAAGGCATGTTATATAGCCAGTTGACTATCTCTCTCTCTCTCACACTCACACACACACACAAACTAAATCCACATTGACTTAAATGTGCTTCCTTCCGAGACGTCGCCCCATGCTTTCTTAAATATCCAGACTAACCATACGCGCACTCTTGTACAATGCCATAATTTAATCGTCTGTCATATCTCTGGGGTGTCTTCAAGTCATGGCTACTGTTACAGTTAGTCAATGAAGAGGTGACACACTGCTCTGAATCTACCTCATTGTCTGATGCTGCTTGAACAGCTACACGACAGATTACCTGAAAAAGACCAGCACTGAGGATGGAGCTCACTGCAGCCTGTTACTTGCAAGGTGACGGGAAAGCAACCCCAAACAGCAGCAATTTAAAACAACGAACATTTTTATGATTTTGAGGCTGTGGAGAACACAAGTTGTATTAGGAAAAGGAACCAGCTCAGTTCGATAAAATGTCTCATCAGTCCCACATACCTAGTCGTCCTTCTAACTCTTCTCTCTTTAAAAACACATCCAATTGGCTTTCAACATGTAGAAATGTGCAGCAAATTAATCCAAAGGAATCGGGGTAAAATGCATAGGACGAAGGAGAAGATGATAAGCAGTCAGAGTGAGTAAATTAGCTTTTTTCTCTTAATTTCCCGTCTAATTCAAAAGGAGCAAAAGTCCCTTCATCACTTACTTTTTCTCAATAACCATCTGACTGGAGTTTGTACCAAATCTGCATTCAGTAGAGTCAGCGATGACCTCGGAGGCCTGAACTCTCAAAAGATTAGATTCTAACGGTGACCATAAAGTCTCCTGTTGGAAAAATCCAATCTGATTCACAAATGTTCTGCAGGGAAGGAGACTGCCATCTTTACCTGACCTACCTGGCCTACATATGACTCTGACCCACAGCAATGGGGTTGACTCTGAACTGTCCTCTGGGTAATTGGGGGTGGGCAATAAATGCTAGTCTAGCCAGTGATGCCGTCCTCATGAGAATGAATTTAAAAAAATATTTCATTCACAGACGCAGCTTGCTTTAGGGTAAGATTCAGCACATGCTGCCTCTAAATTACTCCAGCAGTCCATCATTCTCTCTGGAGCAAAAACAGAAGTTGGAGAAACTCAGCAGGTCTGGCAGCATCTGGGGAGAGAGAAACAGAGTTGATGTTTCACTGATATGACTCTTCTTCAGTTCCACAGAATTTCTTCAGCACTTCCTGTTTTCATTATATTTTTGTCACTGGTATTTTGCTTTTATTCTTGCCGAGGTCCCTTGCTGTGACATAGTGATCCCATAGTTAAAATTTTGTCAGAGCCACAGGGATCTCAAACAAAATACTGACATTAGGATTCTGACATTAGGAAGGAACCCAGTAAACATGGTCTCGAGTCCAGGACTTGCTGGTACCAACAGGAACAGACATTGCTGCATAGTGCATCCAGTAGAGAGGTCCAGGAATGTCACAGGATCCCAAATAAAGGTGAGCGAGGGAAGAAGTGGAGATTGAGGGTTGGGCTGGGAATGAGGAGAGGGCCTGGCTGTCATCAGAACCCTTTCCTAACGATCAATCCCTCGAACAGGCACAGCTTCCGCAATTCAGAGGGTTGGACAAGTAACTCCTCTGCGTTGTCCATTTATCAAAATGGCAGCTGTGCTCAGTGGGCAGAGAACTCAAGGACCACTCCAGAGATGTGAGCCCCATACCTTAGGCTGACAACTCAGCAAGGGAGTGCTGCACTGTCATAAGATCAGTACTGAGGGAGTGTTGCACTGTCAGGTCAGTACTGAGGGAGTGCTGCACTGTCAGAAGGTCAGTACTGAGGGAGTGCTGCACTGTCAGAAGGTCAGTACTGAGGGAGTGTTACACTGTCAGAAGCGTTGTCTTCTCAGAAGAGATGAGGCTCTGACAGTCCTCTCACATGGATGTGAAAGATCCCAGCAAGAACAACTCATGTTCTGGCCGAAATGTATCCCTCACCCAGCATCTGAAACAAATAAATCTTGGACAGGCATCTATTTTGCTTGTGGAATCTTGCCATACAGAATTGAGCAGCTGTGTCTCTTGCAATATGAAAGACTCTTGAGATTATGAAGGATAGGTGATCAATATTCTATTGCTTATCCAGTGCTTGACCAGACTCTCTATAACCTTCCCATCACCCTCCCTCGATTCCTGCTGGTTGTCTACATGGCAATACTGCGGCTTAAGAGATGGATTCTGATCCTGTTTTGCTTGCAGAGGAGTGCTGTCACAGTGGTGCCCAAGTGACTACTTCAGGCAGGCAGCTGGTAAACAGCTTTGAGTATTCACTGCTTTTTGTAAAATAAAAGAATCATGAATGGGTGGGGTCAGGCACACACTGACTCAGAAGACTTCAATTTTGCTTTGTTCATGCAGTAAAGTTGGTTGAGCTATAACACGATAACTCCATTCTCGTGCAGCCCCGTGTTAAGAAAATTGCATAATAGCAGCACCAGTTAAAGTAACGGGGTTGGAAGTACAATATAACCAATACACCTTTAAAAGTTTGCATCTTAGAAATAGTGTCCCGAATTTGTCAATTGTGTTAGAACGAATTCACATGAGCGAAACGGATGTTATAGCAGAACGGCCTGTAGGATCTTGCTGGCTGCTGGAACCGAAAGCTTGAGTCCACTGCTGTCAGAGTGAAGTCTTGGACAGAGAGGCTGCCTCTTCAAAATCAAAAGGGGCAGTTTGTTTCTCTCAGTGTTTCTCTGGAGACAGACAGCAAATGAGAACAACAACTCTGTTGGGAAATGGTCTTTGCCAAGCGTGCGTTTATGGGATGCTGCCTATAGTGGGACACTTAATGTATTGCTTAACCACTAATCATCATGTAATTCAAGAGACTAAAGTTATACCAATTCTTTTTTTGCTGTATTTTAACTGTGTTGTAAGAATAAAAGGGCCTTATACTTCTTAAAAAATATAAAAGTTAGGATCAAGACTATCTCCATAAAATACTTGGAGATGGGGCGGTGGGGGGATGATGGTGTTCTGGTCTCGTCCACAACAAACTCTAAACCGTGCTCAATGGAGGAGCTGCATTACCCAATCCATCATTTTCACCTGTCCCTATGTAACGACTTCCCTTCTCAAATCACTTCAAAAGGCATCTTGTTTGGGAAGGCCACTGGAAAAAAACTGCTTTTGGATAGGTTAACCAGAAAGCTGCCATACTCAGCACGAAACACCACCGTCGGACAAAAGTTGGTCAAAGAGAAAATAAAAATCCTGTTGCGAGATCTGCTGGGTACCTGCCAACACATCTGATGCCCACGGTTTTATTCGCGAGAGTAACAAACATAGCCTGATCCTCACGAGTGACAAGTTGTGTGAGCAGTACTTTGTCAGCATTGACATGCTAGATCAATACTTCCACTAAATGCCAACTGGAATCTGAGTGGAAAGGCCAATGTCAGTCAACATTTGACTGACAAACTGCCCTTATCTGAGTGCCTGCACGCCTCATTGACTGAAAATGCAAGCATTTATCTTGTTGTCAACCATTTAAAGCCTTTGAGCTTCAAAGTAGTTTTTCTACAACAAGCCAAAAGGTATGTTTTGATGATAAATCTCTTTCATGTGCAGAGAAATGGCATTCCACGGTCTCTTCACCACCTCCACCATCACCGTTATTTTCTTGTCCTCATTTGGAAATACTGCTCTCTCTGGCTAATTACTCCTTGGGACCTGCCGCTCCGCCCAACTTTGCCCAACTTGTCATTCTTAGTCTGTAACCTTAAAAGGCAAGAGGGGCTACTTTTAACTCAGACCTTCCAGGAGGGAAGCACTGAGTTGTCAGGGATAGATGAAAATGCAGAATTCCAAATGCAAACCGATCAACCGTGATCTCGGTTAATCACAAAGCAGGCTCAAAGGGCCGGATGATTTTGTATATTTATCACAGCTGTTTTATATCCTGCCCGGATTAGGAGAGCGATATCAAGAGGGGTATGTAACCGTGACAAAACAGGTCAGGTCAAGAGTGTGCCCCGAGAGTTGGCGGGCTGTCTGACTGTGGAAGGCATCACAGCCAGATCAGACCTTACTCTCTTCAGAGTCCCAAATACAACATTTCTCTGGCCAATGTCATTTTGCTTCAGAGGAGGAACTCTGACCAATGTGACCCGACTTTCAGTGGGGATAGAGTCATAGAGATGTTCAGTACAGAAGCAGACCCTTCAGTCCAACCCGTCCAGATATCCCAACCCAATCTGGCCCCACCTGCCAGCACCCGGCCCATATCCCTCCTAACCCTTCCTATTCATATACCCATACAGATGCCTTTTAAATGTTCCAATTGTACTAGCCTTCACCACTTCCTCTGGCAGCTCATTCCATTAACGTGAGTGAAAAAGTTACCCTTCGGTCTCTTTTATATCTTTCCCCTCTCACACTAAACCTATGCCCCCTAGGTCTGGATGTTGAGGACGAGTGGAATTGGAGCATCAGCGAAATTAAGCCCAGCTCAGAGGCAGTCAGGATTCTCATTGGTGGCTTCCCTCACTCCCTTTATCAATGCCCACTGAATCTTGCTGGAATGTGTATAAGGGGATAGCACTCTGACCTCGGAGTCACAGATTATGGGTTCACAAACCATTCCAGCAGCCACCAATGGTCCCCATTTGCAGTTATCAATGCCCACAGGGCTGATCTTTACCCACAGGAGGGGGTAAAAATAAATGCCTACAGCAACACTCCAGCGTGGTACCAAGGGGCTGCCTCAGAGTCTGATGTGATTTTTTTCCCAAGGAGACATCAAACTTGCCCTCTCTCTCTCTCTCTCTCGGTATGTGGTCTGAAAGATCCTACACACTATTTGGAAGAACAGACGGGGAAATTCTCCCCAGTCTTCAGACAAACGATTTATCCCTCAACTAAAATCACCGAAGCAGACTCCCTGCTCTTGATCACTCTGCTGTTTGTTGGAACTTGCATAGGCTGGTACAGTTGCAATGACCGCACTTTCTCAGCGTTCAAGTGTTTCAATATGTCCAGAGAAGAGCAAAGGTCTTATACAAAAGCCAAACAAAAACAGAAGTTGCTGGAAAAACTCAACAGGTCTGGTGGGATCTTGTGTTTTTGTTTCCAATTTACAGCATTTGCAACTCTTTTTGGTTTTTATACATAAAAGCAAACCTTGCTATACTCTAGGACCTTGCGCTACATCAACCTTGCTGAAGACTCTATTGCAAAGATATTAGCTTTTTTTGCTTTTAAAAACACAAGTCGTTTTTAATTTAGTGATTACTGTCCAAGCAGATCGTCAAACAGCAACACAGAATGAGGCTACTCAACCCAATGTGTACATGCTAGCTTTTGGAAAAGGTCCCACTGATCTACTGTTTGCACCATATTGCAAAAAAAGAGGAGAAAGTAAAGAATGAATCAATACCAGGATCGGGTAAATGAATCTGCCTTCCAGATAAACAGCACTGGATACTGAAAAGGCCTATACTAAGTTGGCAATGTTACCAAGCTTTCTGTTCCTCTCACTCAACAATGCTCCCTTCCTTCACCCCATTGCCCGCCAATACCTATTCACCAGTTATACAAACTTGCTGTTTACAGAACACAAATGATTAACTGCAAAAGGTGAACATTGTCAGGGGTCTAGTGTGTGTGCGTCTCTGTGTGTGCGCACGAGTCTCTGTGAGTGTGTCTCAGTGCGTGTAGAGGAGCCACATAGTGTCACCCTCACCAGCGGATGGGATTTGAGTAACGTTATTCCATCAGAATAACTCCATACTGGAGAGCAGATGATGTCAGCTCCTCTGAAGGACTGAATGCACAAGTGTTCACGTCAACTTCACATCACCCTTTGAGGTTAAATCATACCATATTAAAAGCAAAACAACAGCTTCCTTTCCCAGCAACGCCCCTACTTTTAATACCATTTGCTTTGTGACTTTACCCATTTTGGACCAGTGGTTGAGTGCTGTACTGAATGAACAGATGTCATTGCTCAGGACATGGTCACAGTGAACACCTGGTCTCAGAAACAGAACAACTTCCATTCAGTCCACAAGCATGACTTCTGGTAGACTAAATCCTCAGCCTCGATTTTGCTCTCACAATGATGGCTCTGTCCTCGGCTTACAGCAGTGCTCCAGTAAAGCTGAATACAAGTTCCAGCTCACCATCTCATTTTTTGAGGTTAGAGCAAAAAAAGAGTGGTAATGGGATAAGTAAAGAGTCCAGGAAACTGTAAAAGACATGAACAATGCTGAGTTTAAATATTTCAGATGGGAGTCATGGTTTCCTCATTTTCTCTGCTGACATCGACCTTCATCTACTTTTTTTTTTCCACTTCTGCTTTTGGACAGAACTGTTCACTATCCTGCCTCTCACCCTTCGTCTGGGCCCACCTTCCATTTCTGTACTTATCCCATTACCACTCTCTTTTGCTCTAACCCATCATTTCTTTTGTCAACACATAGCTCCCCAATTTTGTTTTTAACTTTTCCACCTCCCCCTTCATTTCACCAAGAGTTACATTTCCAACTTCTCCCAGTTCTGACAAAAGGTCACAGAACTCAAACATGAGCTCCGGTTTTTATCTCTGTCTGTAGATTCTATCAGGCCTGAAGAGAATACCCAGCATTTCTCTTTGTTTTATTTCAGATTTCCATCTTATTTTGCCCTTGGTTAAGTGCCTGCCAGGCTCCTCATCTTATGTTAAACGTCACCCAATACCTGAAGGAAGAACACCTCATCTTTCGCCTTGGGACCTTCTAACCACACGGCATCAATACAGATTTCACCAGTTTCCTCATCTCCCCTCTGCCCACTTCATCCCAGATCCAACCCTCCAACGCAGCACCACCCTCTTTTACTGTCCTACATGTCTATCTTCCTTCCTGCTCCTCCCTCCTCTCTGACCTATCACCATCACCCCCCTCCTGTATCTACCTATCGTGTTTCCGGTTCCCTTCCCACAGCCCCACCCTCCTATTTATCTCTCAGCTTCCTTCCCTCTCCCACTTTCCTACATTCCTGATGAAGGGCTTATGCCAGAAATGTTGATTTTCCTGCTCCTCTGATGCTGCTTGACCTGCTGTGCTTTTCCAGCATCTGCATTCCTTACATTTTCCCAGGTTAAGTGAATTGGCAATGCTAAGTTGTCCATAGTGTTCAGGGATGTGTAGTTAGGTGCATTAGTCAGGGATATATGTAGAGTAATAGGGTAGGGGAATGGGTCTGGGTAGGTTACTCTTCAGAGGGTCAGTGTGGACGTTTTGGACCAAATGGCCTGTTTCCACACTGTAGGGATTCTATGATTACTCCTCCTCCCGCACCTAGCTTCACAGCATGTGTACAAATTTTTTCCAGCTACAATCAGTTCTGAAGGAGGGTCACTGGACCCAAAATGTTAACGCTGCTTTCTCTCCACAGATGCTGCTAGACCTGCTGAGCTTATTCAGCAATTTCCATCTTTGTTTTGAAGGGAGTGCTTGGAGGGAGGGCAGTCATTCGCTTCATTATCCAACTTTACCACCAACAGCTGGTGAGGCAGGATACATTCAAGGCCAGAGATACATTTTTCATCAGTGAGGACATCAAGGGTCATGGTGGAGTTGAGGATTATCAGTTCAGCGAACATTTCATTCAATACCAGAGCAGACTCAGAAGGATTCAATGCCTACTTTAGCTCTTGCATCTTATACCGCACACCATCTCCACTCTGGACTTGATGTTATGGGGTGGACATTCACTCTGGCTGGTAGAACAAAGCAGGCAGTGGCACAACGGTCATTCAGTGCCAATGCGGGATGCGACCTGTTAGAGATTGCATGGCAGACTCTGCCGGTTTAATGCTGTTGGACAAAACCCATTTCTTCCCCCTTCTGTCCCAGTATTTAAAAGCTCGATGGGTATAAGCACTCGATTGGTCGATAATATGAAGCAAGAATCCTGACAGGATTTTCGGTTCATCTCACTGATTCCATCTTTATCAGCTGTTAAATTGAATCAAGGTCAAAGATGACTTTAGATCAGAGAGCATACAAGAAAACATGGATTAATGACAACGTGACATGGTTAAAAACACAAGGGGGAGAGCATCCAAGCAGAAAGTTCATGGTGAATACTGTTGCTTTCTATTTAAATCTGTTTAACATGTCTGTGCAGAAAGAGCACCCACACAGGAATGCAATTGAAACATGGCTGGCTGAAAGGAATCTCAAGTCTTCAGCTCATTTACGAATGATACAGCAATGGCTCTCCGCTTGGAAGATCTCTCACTCCCTCATCTCGTAAAGGAAATCGCGAGGCAGATTATCCGGTCCCCGAACCCGGATAATGTGACATTGTTGCAACACAGAGAATGACACTCTCCAGAAACATCATCAGGAAAACCTATCCCCAATTTCTCTGCTCAAGCTCCAAGCGACCTCCCCTGGTCAGCTGACTGGAGTAGGCCTCTCGGCGTTCCCCATTTTTTTGTTGTATAAATTGTTCTGCTTTGAAAGGGTTAATGCAGAGGATGGCTTTGAACCGTTTATGTTGTCTAACTGACTTGAGCGGGAAAACAGAAGTGCGTGATCAAATGCAACGTGTACCTAATTGTTATCATAACGGGCATCTTGTTTAAGCCAAGCCTTTTCCCATGGGCCAATGGGCTAAGGAGTGGCAGATGGAGTTTAATTCAGATAAATGCGAGGTGCTGCATTTTAGGTAAGCAAGTCTTAGCAGGACATTATACTTAATGGTATGGTCCTAGGGAGTGTTGCTGAACAAAGAGACCTTGGAGTGCAGGTTCATAGTTCCTTGAAAGTGGAGTTGCAAGTAGATAGGATAGTGAAGGCCTTTGGTGTGCGTTCCTTTATTGGTCAGAGTATTGAGTACAGGAGTTGGGAGGTCATGTAGTGGCAGTACAGGACATTGGTTAGGCCACCTTTGGCATTCTGCATGCAATTCTGGTCTCCTTCCTATCAGAAGGATGTTGTGAAACTTGAAAGGGTTCAGAAAAGGTTTACGAGGATTGGAGGATTTGAGCTATAGGGAGAGGTTGAATTGGCAAGGGCTGCTTTCCCTGGAGCGTCGGAGGCTGAGGGGTGACCTTATAGAGGTTTACAAAATTATGAGGGGCAAGGATAGGATAAATTGATGAAGTCTTTTCCCTGGGGTCAGGGAGTCCAGAACTAGAGGGCATAGGTTAAGGTGAGAGGGGAAAAATATAAAAGAGACCTAAGGGGCAACTTTTTCACACAGAGGGTGGTATGTGTATGGAATGAGCTACCAGAGGAAGTGATGGAGGCTAGTACAATTGCAACATTTGAAAGGCAAGTGGATGGGTATATGAATAGGAAGGGTTTGGAGGGATATGGACCAGGTGCTGGCTGGTGAGACCAGATTAGGTTGGGATATCTGGTCAGCATTGACAACTTGGGCCCAAGGGTCTGTTTCCATGCTGTACATCTCTATGACTATGTGACAAACCAAGTGGCTCTCCTGTACCACACTAGACCAGCCAGGCCCTTTGGATACTAACCTAAGGGAAAGATGGTGGCAGCAAAAATACCCGATGGGTTTTTCACCAAGGTGATACAAGATCAACAATCACATGGACAAGAATGAAACTGACTGTGGAGTTATCAATAAAATACCCAGACAAGAGCCTCTGCAGACTGTAAACAGAGCTCATGAGCAAAATTAGCAACTTCTCCTCATCAAAGCACAGAGATTTCTGGAACAAAATGCAGTGAGTGGAGTTGACTTAATCTATATTACAGATTGTATAACAGCAATCCCAGTCACTTTCATTGACAGAGGAGTTATCTCACCATCTTCAGTCTAGCCAGGACCAACAATGTCACTGACATACAGCCACATTTGTAACCAGGAACACGTTCACTAAATTTAAGGAGTGACCTTATGGAGGATAATAAAACAATGAGGGGTACAGATAAGGTGAATTGCAGGTGTCTTTTCCCAAGAGTGGGGAATTTCAAAACATTTTTAAGGTGAGTGGAGAAAGATTTTAAAAAGATGAGGGCCATTTGTTTTCTTTAACACAGAGTCGTTCCTGTGTGGAATGAACTTCCAGAGGAAGTGGTGAATGCGGGTACACCTACAACGTGATAAATGCGTGAATAAAAAAAATGTTTGGATGGATAGGAGCCAAGTGCAGGCAGGAGGGACTAGTTTAGTTCAGAAACATCATTGGCACAGACTGTTTGGACTGAAGGGTCTGTTGCTGTGCTGTATGACTCTATGAAGGACCCTTACAGCTGGAAGAGGATAACATTCCAACCATCAAGATGCTCAAATCAACACTGGTTTTCTAAGGCAAATAGAGTGAGACACACTTTCACCTATTCCAAAAGCACTGAACTTTGAAATTCAAGGGGTTAACACCAACTATACTTTGTCCATCAAACCTCTGACAAGCCATAGTCAACAATACAGATCACCTGAAAACCTCTTGGTAATCCTACAGAGCTCAGATTTGTTGTTTTGTTCCCTGTATCTAAAGTAAGTAATTTATTTAATTTTAAATGTTACCTCTACAATTACTTGCAAACAAAAAAGACAACAATCCAGGCTACCTTTGAAAGGATACAGCACATAGAAGCCATTATAATTCTTAAAGACTGCACCAGGGTAATTGGACAAATATTTAAAACTGTGAACATTTCCAGACGGATCTTCTGAGCAAATTATAATGAGTGAACATAATTCAGCAGATCTGCCATTATGCTACTTTATTACCTCTGTTCCACTGTGCTGTAAACAACAATCACAAGAAGATTGGAAGACATGGGCATATCTTGTCAAGATGAGAAATAATCTCTCAATATTGTTTAGCTTATAATAGGAGAACAATTGAGAGCATTGTTTTTAAACATGCAAGATATTTCTTTTCCTATTAAGTCAACTGAAATGGAAAATCTGAAAAGCGTTTGACTCGAAATTACAGCGATCACTGCAGGAGAAATCAAAAATGACCATACTCCAAGAATAGAGACCAGCCACAGTCAAGTCAAGGCACATTAATGATTGAATGGTAGAGAAAAAATATCTGATGGACTTCACTTATGAGGTGCTAATGTGCATAAAGCTCAGGATAACTGTTCTTAATGCACTTAAACGGATTTTATAATTGGGCTCGCTTTAATTTGGAAGTCCGCATAAATAATGAGCTGTGCTAAATCTGCTGCCTTTGTCCACAGAGACAAGCCCTTGCCTTGGCTATTCACAATTTCATGCCAGGATGAGGGAGCCAGCTTTAGCTGCGCAAACAGCAGGACCAGCCCTGGTTCCAAACAAACACAAGGCCAATACGGAAGGGGTTGGAGAATTGCTCTCGACACGGCAGATCTGCCAAAGATGGCAGAGTTCAGATCTGGAGAGGTTGCCATGGGAGCAGAGTGCGTTCCTGTGAAGCTGGATTGCAGTGGTAATACTGAGCTCATTTCCTGTGAGGCTGCTCAGTCGTTGGGGGGAGAACAAAGCTTAATTATTATCGAAGGTTTAATTCTATCCTCATCTTTGTCCTTGAGAAATGGCATGTATCGGTTCACGGACATTCCCAGGTGGGCAGTGGACTTTTAGATTATCACTACTTACAGTTTAGAATTAAAATTTGAGCAGAGTCTCTTTTTTAGTAGGTGGGGTGAGTAGTAAGAGTGATTCTCAATTTATTTCCCTCTTTCTTTTAGGTTGATGAAATGATGGTTTTCCTCCCATTCTTGGAAGCTTTATCTCGCTACTGCAAAGAGTATTCATCCCTAGCCATACTGGTGGCCATGGTTATTAACACAGTTGGGTACTTGGTGTGTTTAGCCTGCTCCACCATTCAGAAGTAGGCCATTCAGCCTATCGAGCTCTGCCAGTGCGATAATGACTGGTCTGAAAATCCTCAACTCCACTTTCCTACCTTTCTCCCCATAACCCTTACTGACTAAAAATCTGTTTACCTCAGCTTTGAATATATTGAATAACCCAGTCTCAACATCCTTCTGCAGCAAAGGACGCCATGTCTAATGTGATAGTAGCCCAACATCTACCTTCTCGCCTAGCTCTGATAGCCTTTTGGCTCATTAAGAATCTACTGACCTCCAACTTAAAAATATTCAAGGATTCTAACTCCATTGTCTTTTTGGACACGAAGCTCCAATAATTCATGGCCCTCAGGAAAAAAAATTGCCTCATCCTTCAAATGTGCAAACCATAATTTTTAAATAATAACTAATAATAATATTTCAATCAAGTAGTATTTTATAGGCTGTCAGGTGTGAGCCACATCTCTACATTATGTTATACTGGTTTGATTTCCACAAAGATCATCTTTTTAAAAATTCATTCCTAGGATGAGGACATCATTTGCTAGGCCCATATGTATTACCCATTCCTAATTTCCCAGAAGGCAATTGAGAGTCAATCACATCGCTGTGGGACTGGAGTCACATGTAGGCGAGACCAGGTAAGGATGGCAGTTTCCTTCCCTAAAGAACATATGTGAAAATGATTTAAAAATAATAGCTTAGCCAGAGTTCTGAAGAACAGTCATATTAGACTCAAAACATTGACTCAGTCTCTCTCCACAGATGCTGCAAGACCTGCTGAGTTTCTCCAGCACTTTCTGTTGTTAGCTTCTCCGGGATAGTTGTTGGGCCAACATTATTGATCCAAATACCCTTCAATCAGTGCAGGAGACTAATCATCAAGAGTTCTCACTCCCTGATCCCTGCTGAACACCCTAAACTTGCATGGCTGCTCGCTAAATATAAGCGACTAATCTTGCAATGCCAACCACGTTCAAGTAGTTTGCTGCTTCTTTCTACCTTAAGTTCCCCACGTTACAAGAACAGAGCATTATTGACATCCTTATGAGCAAACTTTGATGGGAGGTGAAGGTAAAAAGGGAGAAGGTTGGGGGATGGGCTAAAGAAAAATTAATAGGACAAAGAAAATGAATACCCCTTGCGTTGCAATGAAAGGCATGAACACACCTCAATATTGCACGGCTTAATAAAATAAAAAGTGGTTAAAAAAATTCCCTGTAGGATTTCACTCAAACATCTAACTTCCAAGGAAACAACTTAGGATCAAATTACTGCAAATGCTGAATCTGTACTGAAACAAGTAGTGCTGGAGATCACAGCAGGTTCATGCAGCATCTATGGAGAGAGAGCAAGCTAACGTTTTGAGCCTAGATGCCTCTTCATCAGATTATCATCTTGTCTAGGTGAGGAGGAGAAAATGAGGACTGCAGATGCTGGAAGTCAGAGTCAAAAAGTACAATGCTGGAAAAGCACAGCAGGTCAGGCAGCATCCGAGGAACAGGAGAGTCAATGCTTTGAGCATAAACTCTTCATCAGGATGAACACGTTCCACATTTCAAGGCAGAGCTGGTGCATTATTATAGCACCTCTTCCCATCTCTCCAAAATGGCTCAATGACTCCTCCTAAGTGTGCCATGGACTTGATAAAAAAAAAAGGCCTCCTACTGTGGCTTTTGACAATGTGACAATTACTGACCTGGAGTACAGCATCTTTCTGATCTACCCCTGACATACAGCAGGTTAGGTTTTGGCACAATATTTACATATCTATGGCCTAGGGTAACTGAGCGAGGACCCCAGTTGAAATCCTTTTCGTACCATTTCAGAATGTAAACCATCCAGTGGTGGGGTTGCCATCTCATAGACGTGCTTCTGGAGAGTCTATCAAACCTGCCTCAAAAGTAAGCGGGAAGCCCTCCCACCATTTACATATTAATTGCAAATATACTGTAAAAGTACTCAAAGAAAATAAAAAGAAAAACATTTTTCCCAAAAAGCCTGTCTGCTTTCCTCCATGTTTGTTCACCTTTGGGGTCTGGAGGTTAATACTGAATTCCTGCAGATTCCAGAACAAGCCAATGCACAGGCCGTTGGTTTGCTCAGAGTTTTGCTGTTGTTTCTGGTCAGAAGGTCATCTGGGACAATTTTCAACAGAGCAGAGGTCTGAGTGACTTCCAATGTTCATTGTGACAGGGTCAGAGGCTTCTTGGTGGGCGGTTGTTTTGAACTGTTCACGAGGACAGGGCTGCCCTCTGTTGGGGGTGCAGCCGAGTTGGAATACGGCACTAATCTGTCATGATGTGCAGAAAATGCTGGTGTTGTCTGTGAAATATCGGTGCAGATGAGGCAATCATGACAAGTGTTTGAAGATTCATGAACATAATGACATCTCAAAGCTAAATTTTAAACCTTAATACCTCAGTGATTGACCGCTCAGTGATTAGATTTCTAGAACAGTAGAATTATTCAGTCTATAACCAAGTGTGGAACCACGCTGAGGATATTGACGAGGATATTGATGCTCACTGATATTAACTCAGATCTGAGATTGGAGCCTTCTTGACTGATCATATGTTGAACATTTTCAGTTGGTTACCCTGATGGTTAGTCACTGAAATATACATACACAGAGCTACAGATCTTCTTTAACAATAGAACATAAGCTTAATATACGAAAGAACTGGAAAAAAAGTGCCAAAGGCAGTTAAAGTAGTTCTTAACACAAAGATCAACACAAAAATCAAAATGTTTTCCAATGGCATCTCTCACACAAACTCAATATCAGAGGTTACATGTCGATTTAAGCTTTTTAAATCTTAATTTAACCGATGATTTCCAATGTCCTTTACTTCAATTGTTGACACTGTTTCTTATGATTCGTTTGTGAATCCTTTGGCATAAAACCTTCATAATTCAGATTACTACAACTGAAAATGCTAATGCAATTTGAACAGTCCTGCCCAAACTCTCCACTTCGGCAAGGATGATTGGCCCTGCCGGATTGACTTGATCCTCATGCTGAAAGAAAAAGGTTCAAAACCTTTTAAACAGAACTCAGGATTTTTCAGAGCTAAATCTTTGAACCAAATGTGATTTTAAATCAAAACTAAACTAAACTAATCGCTTTAATGTATTTACTCTCAGTCGTAAACCTAAGATTACAAACATTGGTCTGTTGACACCATACAGGCTCTCCCAGGCACTCTGTTAATCACCTGCTTTCCCAAAACTGATGCATTTAGTTCAGTGTTCCAAACGGAGTCGGACCTTCTTAAGAGAAACTTCTCAGAACTGACCCACATTTATCTGCCATTCATATACCAGTTCCAACCTTCCAACTCAGCACCACCCTCATAACTTGTCCTACCTCGCCTCCTCTCTGACCTATCACCTTTGCCCCCACCTCCATCCACCTATTGCACTCTCAGCTACCTTCCCCCTCAGCCCCACCCCTCCTCCCATTTATTTCTCCACCCCTCGGCTCACAGCCTCATTCCTGATGAAGGGCTTTTGCCCAAACCGTCGATTCTCCTGCTCCTCAGATGCTGCCTGACCTGCTGTGCTTTTCCAGCACCACACTCTCAATCCACATTGATCTGCCTCTACTTTGAAATCCAAACCCCAAAAATGTAATATATTTGTACAATTATACACATTTCATTAAATTCTTGTGAAGGTCCCAGATCTCCTTATATACATTTAGAAGTGATAAAGCAGCCAGTTCTCATTATAGTCTAATATGAAAACACAACTGCCAGAAGTTGTATAATAAATTGCATCTTTAAAACAGTTAAACATGCCAAGACCATTTCCCACGCAGACAGTCTGACAATGTGTCACTTCAAGAGAGGTTACAGGTGACCAATACTTTGATGAAGCAAGGAGGTTTTAAGCAGTGTGTTTTTAAAAAGAGAAAGAAGTGGAGAAGTGAGAGCCTTTTTCCTTGGTTGGTGATGGCTGGCACGAAGGGACAAAGCTTTAAATTGAAGGGTGATAGATGTAGGACAAATGTCAGAGGTTGGTTTTTTACTCAGACAGAAGTAAGGGTGTGGAATGCACAGCCTGCAACAGTAGTGGACTTGCCAATATTAAGGGCATTTAAACGGTCATTGGATAAACATATGGATGATAATGGAATAGTATCCGTTAGATGAGCTTTAGATTGGTTTCACAGATCAGTGCAACATTGAGGGCTGAAGAGACTGTACTGTAATGATCTATATTTAGGCCAGAAATTCTGGAACTTGGGGAACTAAGTAGTAAAAAGCAGCGATGCGAGTGATGGAGTGACAGAAGTGGGGGAATGCAAAAGAGGCCAGAAGGGAAGGAACTGGGAGCTTTCAGAAAGTTGCAAGGCTGGAGGAGGATACAGAAATTGGGGAGGGCTTTCGCCGAGGTGGGATACAGAGCTATACACACCGGGATGTCCCTGGATCTTATTTGGAATATAAATTTTGTACGGCACAAGAACAGACGCTTCAGCCCATGATGTTGGGCTGAACATGACGCCAAAATAAACTAATCCCTTCTGCCTGCCCTTGGTCCATATCCCTCCATTCCTTGCATATTCATGAGCTTATCTAAAAGTCCCTTAAATGCTCCAATCATATCTGCCTCCACCTACACCCCTGGCAGCAGATTCCAGACTCCAACCATTGTGGAAAGATACAACTTGTCCTTCACATCTCCTTTGAACTTTCCCCTCTCACCTCAAATGTATTCACCCTAGTACTGGACATTTCAACACTGGGAAAAAAGATTCCATCAACCATATCTATGTATCTCATAATTCTGTAGTCTTCCAGCAAGTCTCCTCTCAGCCTTCACTGCTCTAGAGAAAACAACCCTGGCAACACAATGTGGTTCAATGGGCTGCGTACGGATGGGTGAGGTTTGGGCAGAAGAGATGTCCTCCCTCTTCCACTTGGTAGCCAGCAACTCCCACTGGAGGCCGTGCAGCTGAGCACAAACTATCCTTGGTCAGAGGACTGGGAAAAGTGCTGGAGAGAAATACTAATGGCTTAACTATCCTATTAGATATTCTGTCCCAGCCAGTAAGGGTTTCAAATCTTTCAAATTCATTTTCCGTTCACAGAAAGAAAGGTCACTTTCTGGGGACCTGTGACCAAAGCAAGTGAATCCTTTGCAGAGAAATGTGAAATACTATTTATGCTCACGAAGCTCAATGACATGACAGCTTAGAAATAAGCAGTGTGCTGGAAGGTCAAACTTAAAGTGAAAAGATAGACGTTGTTTCCTCATCTCCCTGTGAAACATTCTTTCTATAGTACGTGTAAACACATTTACTGACATGAACTTGGATCGGTGTGCCTTTTATCAGTAGTCACCCTTAAGTACTTGCTTAAGGACACAGAGGTCAGGAGAGGTGCTCTGCTGCACTAGCTGAGTTATACAGAAGTTAAAAAGTAACTGGGGAAGGTCAGTCTGCCTTTCTATCAGATTCAAGGGGACAGGTCTGCTCTGACTCTTACATCCTTATGACCAAGCTGCGTCCATACCCCCAGATTTAACCCCCCCCTCCCCACCCCACTATTTGCTTTGAGTTGCCTTACAGTTTGAGTGATGGGTGCTAAAATAGGATCAAATCTCAAAATATCCTCGCAACATTTAAACCAGAAAACTCCTCACAGCTCCAAAAAAGACCATCCTTCTTGGAAACAACTCTAAAAATTCTTTTTATTCTCTGCCCTCAAAGGTTTGAGCATTTTAACCAGTTTTAAATTCCTCGGTAAGATTTTGTTGCCCATTATTTACCACATTTCCGGGGGAATCCCATTACTTTTCCCTTTAAAACTTTGACAATAAAACTAAGCCTCTGAGCTCCATCAGCCCAGGCTGAGTGAACAGCAGTCTCACCTCCTGATCACCTTGCGTTTGTGAGTGAATCAGTACAGCACTGAAGGGAGTGCGATACTGACAGAGGTGTTTGATTTTCAGTTCAGACTTTGAACATTTGCTTTCTAGTAGAATCCCTAGAGTATAGGTGGAGACCATTTGGCCCATCAAGTCTGCACCAATCCTCTGGACAGCATCCCACTCATCCCTGTAACCCTGCAATTCCCATGGCTAGTCCACTTAGCCTGCGCATCCCTGGGCACTATGAAGCAATTTGGCATGGCCAATCCACCGGAACCCACACCTCTATGGACTGTGGGAGGAAACTGGACCGCCTGACAGACACAGGGAGAACATGTTAACTCCACACAGACAGTCGCCCAATGCTGGACTCGAACCCGGGTTCATGGTGCTGTGAGGCAGCAGTGCTAACCACTGAGCCATTACTCCATGGTCTCCTGCATGTGGAAGCAACCATGTTATAAAGAGGAGCAGATCCTGATTGCTGCTTATAACTCGTCAACACAACTCAACCTCAATGCTTTTTGCACTAGAACAATATCAGCACTTTAAAGTATTTCGTTGGCTGTTAGATGCTGTAGGACACCCTGCACCCTGTGGAAAGGTGCTATAGAAATGAAAGTCTGCCTGATTTGCTTTCAGCTAGGATTGCACATCATTTGGTTTGATTTGCAGACAGCTTCAGGGCTACCAGTGACGCTACTCCATTGAAGATTAGAAACAAGAAATTAGTTCATTCCATTCCCCCTGCCCCATATAAAATCCTGATGATGAATTCCTCTCTTTAGCAGTTCCTTAAACAGAGGAAGACACTTGCTATTGCGTGTGAGCCCTTGGCAAATGTTGGTGCATTGTGACTACCACATATTTCTGGCTCAGGAGGCAGCATTCACTCTTACTGTCTCTCAGAGGCATATTGGAAGGATTTGCAGACCGAGGATACAGCTTTTTGACTGTGTTATGAACACACATCCCTTGACCACACTTCCTAGGGTCAGACTCTAACCCAGAGCTTCTGGTTCAGAGGCAGAGATGCTACCCACTAAGACACAAGAGATCCCAAACTGCCCCAAAGGCCAATTGCAGAGTAATTCGTAGATCAATGATCTTGAGACTTTCTGAATTCAAATTCCATCTTGATATGCCAAAGAGATTCAATTCCAGTCCAAGCCATCACTTGGGCCATTTCGACTACAGTTTATTGCAGTTTCAAAGGGCTATTCTTAGCCAATGACCTTGTCAGATGTTAACAAAATGGCTGCCAAGGTTATGACATCACGACAGGAATGGACTATACCCACTCTATACATTTTGTAATAAATTTCAAAACTCAAAATGAAACAGAAATGACAGAACTAGTGCAGCAGCAGAGATTGTGCTGATCAAAAGAGCAATATCCAAGCAATACACAAATTGAGCCCTGCAGATTTCTAAACCCATTCGTCAATGAAATTTATATTTTAAATTAATCTAACCATTGCTCCATGGTTACTGAACAGAGCTCGGTGTTTCACTCCACTTATATTACAGCAACTGTCGAGTTTAGCAGCTCCATATACATTCAGCATCAATTCTATGCATTTCACCTGGCTCTCAATAGCTCTAAATGGGGCTACTTAATGACACCAAGCTCAAAGATTTATTTTGTTTTTCTGAAATACAGTTGTTGGAATCTTCATGCACATGCCGCATTCTGAAGTGAAACTCGACACTGTTTGTTCCATCCACAGAACGGAAGCCAGTCTGACATGGTTTTGTGTAAGGAAGGGGTTTCTGATGAAGGGGTTCAGGAACAATCGTCAACACTGACACCTCACAGCAGGTTTGCCCTGAAAGGAGCAGGTGAAACTGAAGAACATCCAACCACACATTCCAAACTGGTGAGGGCCTGTCCAGTGGGAGCCTAACCTCCAAGTCCTTTTGAACCCTTTAACCCTGTGCCAAGACACTGCCCCCATCCACATTCCCATGTGTTGCCATGAGGCGGTACAGCAGATGACTCACTGATGGAAGGCTGCATTCTGACAGGGAGAGTCTTGTGCATTTGGCACTTGCTCTTGCATCGCCTCCATCTGGCAGCTTGGGTCAGCAGTGAGGACACTGCTGTCCATAGACACCTGTCCATAGATCTCTTTGCAAATCTCTTTTCAAGAGGGTACTTGGCCTACTTCAGTTTTACAAACCTCCAGCTGTCCTCATGTGCCCCCTCCAAGCTGCCACCTCACCGGTAGTGGTGGATAATTCAGTCCCCTGGGCACCGGAAGTTCCAGCCTAAATGCTTCCACCACTTCACTGTATGCCCTTGCATTAAGATGCTCCCTAAACCTCTTCAGCCAAGCTTTTCCTCAGCTTAACCTCCTTCTTGTGTTCCATGTAAGTGGTTGTCCGGTCAAGTGTCTAGAAACTACCCAGGGACACTTTCAAAAAAAGAGTTACAAGAAAAATTGCAGGTTTTTGTAGCTAATGTTATCAGTACACCCCATTCCAGGGGCCCTCACCCAAGTGGATTTTCATTAGTGAGAGTGCAGTTGGAAACTGGAACTCTGTCCCAAGGCACTTGGGTGAATGACACAGTTCGCACTAAGGGGGAGGGAAGCAAGTAATAAACAAGATAGAGACAGGTAGGCAGACGGAAAGGATGGGAGGAGGTACATAAGGAGTATAGACACTTGCATGGCCTTAATGGGCTGAATGGCCAACTTTTGTTATGTACATTTGCATAATTTCAGACGATAATTGCTGACAGGGAATGCAACTGTGGTGGTCGTGTCAGTGAATTCTGATCCTGTAGCTCTCACCTAGTTTCTGGGATTGTGCTGTGGTCACATCCATTGGAACCATCTGGAATACTCTGGGCAGATTTACTACTCGTTTTCCTCCCTATTGTCATTGCTCTAACTTATTGATACCAAATGAGGAAGGATGCTCAGTCAAGTCTCCAGCAACAGTAAGATTTGGTCTAGTTTAACAGAATAGGGTTTATTACTTCAAACGTTATAGCTAGTTCCATCACATCAGACTTACATGATCATCACTTGGTAGACCTCATTTCAGACTGAACAGCAAGTACTCCTTACTGTTCAATTACCTACAATTTTGCACTTAGAACAGAGTCATCTGAACTGGTGAGCTCCTCCCAGAAATAGTCCTTATTACACTAATGGGTGGAGTTCAACTTGTGGCATCAGTTAACCCTTTGGAGGAACGAGTAGACTTATACAGCCCTTTCTATCATGGATCTGAGGGAAGCTATCAAGAACATGAATCAGGCAACTTCCAGGTCAATATTAACATCTGCCACCGTCAGCCCAGAGAGAACCGAGTCAAACCTGGGATATTGCTGATGGATATGGTTCGATATCACAGTGAATGTAAGTACAGAACGACCAGGTGCCACAGCATCAGTCCCTTGAGCCTGCTCCTCTGCCGTTTAATACAATGACGGCAGATCTCCTCCCTGCCTCAACTCCACTTTCCTGCCCGCTCTCCATAACCTTTCAACCCATTACAGGTACTCATTAAAAGCCTGTCGGTCCATCTCATCCTTACGGTAAGGCTGGGTGATTTATTCATTGTGGAGAGGTGCAGGTTTTACAAAACTACATGCAAGGCCATTGAGAATTCTTTAAAACAGAAAATGCATCTGTGTTTCACAATTATGCTTCACGGACTAAAGACAAGTGTTTTCTAAAAGCATTTCTGACATAACATAATGCACTTGACAATTCACAGAGTTAGACTAAGAATGTACGAAAAACAATAGAGGTCAGAAGACACCAAGTGGATAAAGACTAAACTTCCACTAGAACATAGAACATAGAAGAATACAGCGCAGTACAGGCCCTTCGGCCCTCGATGTTGCGCCGATCAAAGCCCACCTAACCTACACTAACCCACTATCCTCCATATACCTATCCAATGCCCGCTTAAATACCCATAAAGAGGGAGAGTCCACCACTGCTACTGGCAGGGCATTCCATGAACTTACGACTCGCTGAGTGAAGAACCTACCCCTAACATCAGTCCTATATCTATCCCCCCTTAATTTAAAGCTATGCCCCCTTGTAATAGCTGACTCCATACGTGGAAAAAGGTTCTCACTGTCAACCCTATCTAACCCCCTAATCATCTTGTACACCTCTGTCAAGTCACCCCTAAACCTTCTTTTCTCCAATGAAAACAACCCCAAGTGCCTCAGCCTTTCCTCATAGGATCTTCCTACCATACCAGGCAACATCCTGGTAAACTTCCTCTGCACCCATTCCAGTGCCTCCACATCCTTCCTATAGTATGGCGACCAAAACTGCACACAATATTCCAGATGCGGCCACACCAGAGTCTTATACAACTGCAGCATGACCTCAGGACTCCGGAACTCAATTCCTCTACCAATAAAAACCAGTACGCCATATGCCTTCTTCATTGCACTATTTACCTGGGTGGCAACTTTCAGAGATCTGTGTACATGGACACCAAGATCCCTCTGCTCTTCCACACTACCAAGTATCCGACCATTAGCCCAGTACCCCATCTTTTTGTTACTACTTTCTTGGAACTTAGCAGGCACATGAAACCCCGCAGTGGAAAACCCTCCTGTTTATTTTGGAGGTCATGCTTCTTGATCAAGCTGAGTCATGATCCAATCAACTGGATGTGACCATTGTAAAAGCCTTGGGCCTTCACTTCGAGAATGCACTGCCTTTTTCAGGATAAAAGTGGAGTCATTTCAATTATGCAAAATTTGAGAGCTTTGCAATGACAAAAGTCATAGGGCTATACAGAATGGAAACAGTCTGTATAACATTTAGTCCAACTAGTCCATGCCTATCATAAACCCAAAACTAAACTAGTTCCACCTGCCTGCGTTTGGCCAATATCCCTCCAAATCTTTCATACTCATGTATTTATCCAAATGTCTTTTAAATCTTGTTACTGTACCCACATTCACCACTCCCTCTAGAAGTTTATTCAGCACGCGAACCGCTGTGTAAAAAACACTGCCCCCTATGTCTTTTTTTTAAATCTTTCTCCTCACATTAAAAATACGCCCCATAGTCTTGAAATCCCCCACCATAGGGAAAAGGCAGCTGCCACTCATCTTATCTATACCATTGATGATTTTATAAACCTCTATGGTCACCCCTCAACTTCCTGTGCTCCAGTGAAAGAAATCCCAACCTATCCAGCCTCTGCTTATAACTCAAACCTTCCATTGCTGGCAGCATCCTTGTAATACTCTTCTGAACCTTCTCCAGCTCAACAATATTCTTCCTATAACAGGCTACCAGAACTAGACACAGTACAATGATACAAAGTCATCGAGTGCCTCACTTTTCAGTGAATTTAGACAGGGCCTTCATTCGAGAGCAGTCTAATCATGCAGCTAATGTCCCATGCACTAATATGGAAAATTGGGTCCCAGCTGTAAATATAATGCTGCAGTTGATTGCAAGGAGAGACTTGACTTCGTTGCAGCACAGGAGAGTAGGACTTACTGGCAGCTGATGAGCTGTTGTTTGTAATATATTTTAAATGATTTGGAGTGAAAATGTTGGTGATCTGATTAGGAAGTTTGCAGATGACATGAAAATTGGGGGAGTTGTGGATAGTGAGGAAGGATATTCAGCAGTTGGAGGGATGGGTGGAGAAGTGACAGAGTTTAATCCGGACAAGTGAGAGGTGATGCATTTTGGGAGTTCAAATGTCAGAAGGAAGTCTGCAGCAAGTGGCTCGATCCTTAGGAGCACTGAGATACAGATCATGGGGTCCAAGTCCTTAGGTGCCTGAAAGTGGCAACAGAAATGGATAAGGTAATAAAGGAGGCATACTGCAGGCGTGCCTTCATCGGTCAGGGCTTCGAATATAAAGGATGGCAAGTCATGTTGCAACTATACAAGACTTTGGCCAGGCCACATTTGGAGTACTGTGTGCAGTTCTGGTCGCTGCACTACAGGAAGGATATGGAGGTTTTGGAGAGGGTGCAGAAGAGGCTACAAGGATGTCACTTGGATGGGAGTACATTAGCTGTATGGAGAGAGCAGACAAACCTGGATTGTTTTCACTTGAGCATCAGAGGCTGAGGGACTACCTGATGGACGTATATAAAATTATAAAAGAAATGGATAGGGTGGCTAGTTGGAGTTTCTTTCCCAAGTTGGAAATGTCAAATAGTAAGGAGCTTGGGTTTAAGGCAAAGTTTCAAAGGAGTTTGTAAGGTAAGTTATTATATAAAAAAAGGTTATTAGGTGTCTGATATTCGCTGCCAAGGGAGGTGACAGAAGCAGGTAACAATAGCAATGTTTAATAAACATTTGGCAGAACACGAACAGGCAGGTAGTAGAGGGATATGATCCATGTGCAGACAGGTGGGATTAGCTTCGAAAGGTATAATAGTTGTCATAGACATGATGGGCCAAAGGCAAAAGTGAGGACTGCAGATGTTGGAGACCAGTGTCTAGATTAAAGTGGTACTGGAAAAGCAGAGGAGATCAGGCAGCATCTGAGGAGCAGGAAAATCAAAGTTTCGGGCAAAAGCCCTTGGATGATGGGCCGGCTTTGTATTGTTCTGAGCCAAATGGCCTCCTCTGTGCTGCATTAGTCTATTATTCTTTCATCTCTCCTTACAGAGATGTTTAAATTGGTGGTTCTTCATTACTGAAACCACCAGGCCTCTTGTAATGCAGTGGTAGTGTCCCTACACCTGGTTTCAAATCCCTATCTATTCTTAAGGTGTCTTTAAACAGTGTCCACTCACAGCCATCCCATCCCTAGATAAATGCACATGGTCCTTCCCTAATCACGCAACCTCAACATCATTTCAAATCACAATTAAACCTCAGGGTCTTTTGGTGTACAGATGAGTGAAATTAGGTCACCAAAGTTAACTGGGGCAATGCAATCTCAGCGAGCAAGATTAGAATCAAAATCTGCGTGGGTCAACAATCCTGAAATAAAACACTCATTCTCGGAACAAGAGAATGTGGCAAGAATGCAGTTTCTAATACCAAATGTTGGACCTGATAGACTACAGATTCCACAAACATAGCCAATGTTAAGCAGGCAGCCAGTAGCTTGAACAGAGTTTCCTTGGAGCATTGATACCATCAGCTTTCTGCCAGGCAATGGTGAAAATTAGCTAACACTATTTTAGCTCCTGTTCTCAATTTACAATAAATCCCATTTAGTTTCTTGCCATCATCACCCTCTACAACCAGCTGCGGTTCCTGCCTTGGATATTTAGTTAACAAAAGTACTCATATCTGCAACTGAACAGTGAGCAGACAAATTGAGACACATTCTCCTGCAGCTGAGTCTGGGGACATTACGACTATGACCTGGCATATAGTACACAGGCCTCAAGTCTCGGCAAGGCAAACATCGGAGTAGGAAAATCTCAGACAACGCTTCACGCAGTCATGCAAGGTCACTAAAAAGATCCAAGCAGAGACTAGAATTCCCTTCACAAAAGGCCGAAGATTGCAATGTGGGGAAGTTCTACGAAACATGCATCAAGTCTTGGTTAGACCACATCTTGAGTACTGCATGCAGTTGTCTGGTTGATCATGTTGAAACAAAAAAAAAATGCAGGGACTGAAGAAGGTTTACAGGAATATCAGCAGAAACGGGGGGAGGGGGGTGGTGGTATATGGGTCAAGCTGCAGCTCTGTTCACGTTCTTAAAAAAAGGCTGAAGGTTGATCTAATAGAGGTTATTAAAATTTATGAAATGCAGAGTGAATACAGAGAGAATGTTCCACCTCTGATGAACAGTCACCGAGGACTCAAAACCTTCACTCTGTCTTTCCACAGAAACTGTTAGAGACCAAAAAAATCCAAGGTAGACAAGCAGGAGGCTGGAAGAACACAGCGGTTACACCCGAAACGTTGACCTTTCCACCTCCTGATGCTGCCTGGCTTGCTGTGTTCTTCCAGCCTCCTGCTCAACTGCCTTTCCATAAGTAATAGCAGATTTCCAACATCTGCATTGTTTTGCGTTTATTATTAACACAGACAACATCTCCTGTTGTGGGGCGGTTAAAGCTAGGGCTCACCATTGCAAGAGTCATCTACAAATCTGAGAAAAAAAACAGCCTTCACTGAACGTGTGTTAAGAATATGGAACTCACTACAGTAGGAAATAGTTCAGGGATGTGTCAGCAAATTACTGCAGATGCTGGAATCTGTACTGAAAATGAGAAACACTGGAAATCACAGTGGTTAGGGACAAAAAAACCGCAGATGCTGGAATCCAAGGTGGGGGGCGGGGGTGGGGGGGGGGGTGGGTGGGTGTGGTGGAAAAAGAGAGAGAGGGGCATAAACTTGATTGAGTTTTTTTGAAGAAGTAACAAAGAGGATTGATGAGGGCTGTGCAGTAGACGTGATCGATATGGACTTCAGTAAAGCATTCAACAAGGTTCCTCATAAGGGAGGCTGGTTAGCAAGGTTAGATCTCATGGAATAAGGTGAATAAATGGAATAAATCCAACTAGCATTTGGATACAGAACTGGCTCAAAGGTAGAAGACAGAGGGTAGTGGTGGAGGGTTGCTTTGACTAGTGGTGTGCCACAAGGATCGGTGCTGGGTCCACTAGTTTTCATCATTTATATAAATGCTTTGGATGTGAACACAGGAGGTATAGTTAGTAAGTTTGCAGATAACACCAAAATTGGAGGTGTCATGGACAGGAAAGAAGGTTACCTCAGATTACAACAGGATCTTGATCAGATGGGCCGATGGGCCAATGGGCTGAAGAGTGGCAGATGGAGTTTAATTTAGATAAATGCGAGGTGCTGCATTTTGGAAAGGCAAACCAGAGCATAACTTATCCACTTAATGGTAAGGTCCTGGCAAGTGTTGCTGAACAAAGAGACCTTGGAGTGCAGGTTCATAGTTCCTTGAACGTAGAGTTGCATGTAGATAGGATAGTGAAGGCAGCATTTGGTATGCTTTCCTTTATTGATCAGAGCATTGAGTAGAGGAGTTGAGAGGTCATGTTGTAGCTGTACAGGACATTGGCTAGACCATTTTTGGAATGTTGTGTGCAATTCTGGTCACCTTCCTATAGGATGTATGTTATGAAACTTGAAAGGGTTCAGAAAAGATTTACAAGGATGTTGCCAGGGTTGGAGGATTTGAGCTATGGGGAAAGGCTGAATAGGCTGGGGCTGTCTTCCCTGGAGCATCGGAGGCTGAGGCGGTGACTTTATAGATGTTCATAAAGTCATGAGGGGCATGAATACGATAAATAGACAAGGTCTTTTTCCTGGTGGGGTAGTCCAGAACTAGAGGACATAGGTTCAGGGTGAGAGGGGAAAGTTATAAAAGAGACCCAAGGGGCAACGTTTTCACGCAGAGGGTGGTGCGTGTATGGAATGAGCTGCCATAGGAAGTGGTGGAGGCTGGTACAATTACAACATACCCATCCAGATGCCTTTTAAATATGAATAGGAAGGGTTTGGAGGGATATGGGCCAAGTGCTGGTAAATGGGACTAGATTAGGTTCGGATATCTGACCAGCATGGATGAATTGGACCAAAGCGTCTGTTTCCATGCTGTACATCTCTATGATTATATTTGTCATTTTCACTTTGATTCAGGGATGGATGCTGCGATGGAGTGATAAGAGAAGGTGAGGCTTATGAACATGGATTTAGACAAGGAACGACAAGAAGAGATTGCAGTGCAAATACTGGTTGGCCGAAGGGCCTGGTTCTTTATGCTGCAGATCCTGTGCAAATTGTAACCTTACGTTCTATTGGAGGGATGGAGTTTCTTAAGAAAACATTGGCCAGGCAGTTGTGTGGGGTGGAAGGGGAGAGAATAGGTCAGTTTCCAAACCGAAGACCAGAGCCAGGTCATGGGGTCACCAACATCTGCAAGTTCCCCTTCACGCCACTTACCATCTTGACTTATTTTGGATTAATTTGTGGAGCGTACGCATCGCATGTTTGGGGCACCTTTGAAACTGGACTCTGAATCATAGCACCGTTTCTCATTGTTACTGGAACGCCCTTCCTAACAGCACCGTAAATGTTATCTACACCACACCAATTGGAGCAGTTCAGACTGGCAGTTCCATTATCCCTTCTTCAGTGTAACTACGAGTGGACGATAAACATTGTCCCAGCCAGCGGTGCACACATCCTGTGAAAGAATCAAACAACATTGGCACAGATGGCTTCACCCCCTCAGTGACTGGGATCAAAAAGAAAATACCAGGACTCCTGATGCCTTCCGGCTTGACCTACACCACGTGGATGGGAAGTAGGGGCCAACTTGGTGACATTGCTCCCAATGTTCCAGCAGCTTCCCGACTCCCATTCTGAAAGCTCACTCAGGTGAAGCGCTATATCAGAAGGCAGAAAGGCAGTCCACCCCTACAGGCAGTGGAATGCCTCAGGATAGCCTGGATGCAGGATTTGGGGACAGATTTCAAAATGGACAGTTATGGAATCCATACCTCTGTCTGTGCCCCTAAAAAAAGTTATTAAAAAAAATCACAACGCCAGGTTTTGTCCAACAGGTTTATTTGAAAGCACAAGCTTTTGGAGAGCTGTTCCTTCATCAGGTGTCTGGTGAGGTTGAGTTGTCACTTTTTTTTATATACTGATAAAACTTTAAGTTATCTTGGGGCTATGACTGGAAAGGAATTTTGGGATTTACATATTAATCAATCAAAACCTGCATCCTCATCCTAGGTGATTAAAGACTTTACAGCAATCTAGGTTTGTTCAGTACATTGCATCAGTTGTATGACACTTTGATCTTTTGCTATAAATTCTGTGTCCTATGATCCCCACCCTACTAGCTACCTGCTGTTGTGTGACTTTTAACTTTGTCTCAGTCCAACACTGGCTCCTCAGGAGTCCAAAAGAAACTCACAGCCTCCAATGCTTGGCTCTGATCAGAACCAGGTCTTACTGATAATTGGATCAAGCTGAAGTAATTTGGAAAGGTGGACTCTTGGGGATTGGATCAATACTGCGGTTCCCTAATAGTAATTTTGTATTCTCCTGCTCTCTCTCTCTGTCCCATTTACACAGATTCTCATTAGAGTTGAGCTCTGCAATTGTGAAGCGTGGAAACATTAGAAGGGTTTTCTTTCATTCATTCTCACCCTCAACCGAATGACTGGGGTGAAAGAGTGCCTTTTCAGTTTGGAGTTAATTTTACTGTTGGAATAACTGGTTGAGTATCTCAGTTCTTTCTGTATATACACTTCATAAAAACTTTGTGCGTAACTCATTTCTAGGGCTCGAGTAAAGACACGAGGAATTAACACGGAACCATATTTTGCATGGAACAAGCTGCATTTGGTTTCTTTGCCACCTTCTCAATATGCTTTTATGTTCTCTTTTAGGTTCAGCCTTTGCACATGATTCCGCTTTTATTTATACTTGAAGCCCTGAAGATTTACAAGGATGTTGCCAGGGTTGGGGGAATTTGAGCTATAGGGAGAGGCTGAATAGGCTGGGGCTGTTTTCCCTGGAGTGTCGGAGGCTGAAGGGTGACCTTACAGAGGTTTACAAAATTATGAGGAGCATGGATAGGGTAAATAAACAAGGTCTTTTCCCTGGGGTGGACAAATCCAGAACTAGAGAGCATAGGTTTAGGGAGAGCGGGGAAAAATTTAAAAAAGATCCCAGAGGCAACTTTTTCACGCAGAGGGTGGTGCGTGTATGGATTGAGTTGCTAGAGGAAGTGGTGGAGGCTGGTACAATTACAACATTGAAAAGGTATCTGGATGGGTATATGAATAGGAAGGGTTTGGAGGGATATGGTCTGGTTTCTGGCAGGTGGGACTAGATTGGGTTGGGATATCTGCTCAGAATAGACAAGTTGGACGAAGGGTCCGTTTCCGTGCTGTACATCTCTGACTCAGAATTTTGTTTGAAAATGTTGGTCATTTCACTGCAACCCCCAGTTCGGAAAAGGTACGACCCCATGCAAGGGTGAAGGGGGCACAGGTTCTCTCCAGGATACATTACCCAGAGTCATCCCCTACCAGGTTAGAATAGTGCAGGGTGTTGGTATTAGAATGTCCATTTTACACTTCTCCCCAACCAAACTCTCCATAGGCTTTAGCAGAGAGACATGGGACAAGCCTCTGACCAGAATCCACTATTGCACCCTCAAGCAAAGTTCAGTAAAAACTCACATGTACCACACCAGAGATTGTCAGCTGCTATAACAGTGTCTGTGTGGAGTTTGCACATTATCCTAGTGTCTGCATGGGTTTTCTCTGTGGTGCTCCGGTTTCCTCCCACTGTCCAAAGATGTGTAGATTAGGATGGACTGGCCATGCCAAATTGCCTACAGTGTTCAGACATGCAGAGGCAAGGTGGGTTAGCATTGCGAAATGCAAGGTTACAGGGACAGGTCGTGGGTGGTATTGGTGAGATGCTCTTCGGAGGGTCGGTGTGGACTCAATGGGCTGAGTGGCCTGCTTCCGCACTGTAGGGATTCTATGATCATCAGACAGCCACACCCAGGAACAGATGTCAGACCATTCAGTCCCTTCAAACTGCTGCCCCATTCAACTCAAAAGAGGCAGGTCTGTGCCTTCACTTTGCCCATTCCCATCCTATCATTGTTTCCTGGACAGTGACCAGCTGAGGAACATGGGCCACTCTCCAAGGAGGAGCAGACATCTCGCCCTGCTGTCTTCACCACTGTTTATTCCAGCATTAAAAGAGACAACCTGGTCACTCAGTTGTTTTTTGTAGGAGCTTGCTGTGTCCAATTTGGTTACAATGTTTCCTATTTTATCAGTGATTCCAATTCAAAAAAGGTACTGATTACAGGATTGTCAAAAGTGCTGCAGAAATGCAAGTCGCTTTCCTTGGCTGAGTAGAGGATGTACAAGGGACAGTGGGGGTGTGAGAAGGGAAACGCGAACTACAGAAGATTCTCTCAGAGTACAACGGGACCTTGATCAGATGGGCCAGAGGAGTGGCAGATGGAGATTAATTTAGATAAATGTGAGGTGCTGCATTTTGCTAAGGCAAATCAGGGCAGGACTTATACACTTAATGGTAGGGACCTGGGGAGTTCAGCTGAACAAAGAGACGAAGGGGTGCAGGTTCATAGCTCCTTGAAAGTGAGGGTCTCAGATAGACAAGGTGGTGAAGGCAGTGCTTGGAATGGTTGCTTTCATTGGTCAGAACATTGAGTGCAGGAATTGGGATGTCATGTTGCAGCTGTACACAATGTTGGTGAGGCTACTTTTGGAATACTCCGTACAATTCAGGTCACCTGCATATAGGAAGGGTGCTATTAAACTTGAGAGGGTGCATTTAAAATGCCAAGATAGAGAGATTGTGGATCAGTCAGGGGTTATGGGGAAAAAGGGAGGAAAGTGGACATGAGGAATGTCAGATCAGCCATGAATCTTTTGAATGGTGTTGCAGACTTGAGGGGCCAAATGGCCAACTCCTGCACCTAGTTCTTATGGTCTTACGTTATCTCAACTCCAGTTTGGTGCCTGTGGGACATAGGGCTGCTACATAACTGGAGGATTACATGGGGAGGTTGTTTGTGTAGTCAGAGAACAGACAACAGACGTGACCAGCAGCAGCAGCACAGGTAACCGCGTTTTATCAGCAGTTTGCCAGTTCAGATCATAACAGCAGCTCTGGGTGAGTCCTGATTAAAAACCCGACACCCATTTCCCTCTCCCTCTCTCTCGTCGGGTTTAGAAATGAACTGTGACACCTTTCCCCAAAGGCCGGGGTCAGCTCCCACCATGATGCTCCATGCTCTACACTAACGTCAACCTTGGGGATGCTCAGCAGCTCAGATCTTAATAAGAGTTTGTAAAGATGTCACTTTGGAGTCTGTCACTGAGCTGGCCCAGACTTTAAATCCTACAGCTCAGTGTACATCTCTCTGTAAAGCCCAGACATTCATCTTCCATAGCCCAACCATCCATTTCAGTAGCTACAGGGCTTTCCAGTTCACTTGCTTCCTTGACATTAAAGATCTGCGATATTTATGATCATGCTCCTGAAAACCATAACAACACGGCATATCTATATATACACGCACACACACTGAGTACTTCAGATGGTACAACTGGCCTTGAAGGCTGCTATAACGATAGTCTGCTGATTTGCCGAGTCATGTACAGCAACAACTCAAGTTTGGATTCTTGTACGTTTAACTCCATTTTAAAATTAGCTGCAATGTGATCACTCACTCAAGTAAGTATCAGAAAGTGAAGAATTGGAATTTTACTACCTGGTATTTTGTTTCAGTTTTGCCAGCTGCGGCTCAGATCTTGTCTCTTCCACCTACCCCCTCCCACCAACCGTCAAAGGTTGTGGGTTCAAGCCCAACAGAGAACTTTGCTAACGCTCCAGTGCGGCTGAAGGTGCTGTCATTCAAACTGAGACGTGGGAATGAGGCATGTTAGCTCTGCTGGATGGATGTAAAAGGTGCCTCAGGCCGGGAAGTTGTCCCCAGTGTTCTGGCCAAAACATACACCTCAAAATTAACAAAAAAAAAGTGTTAGCTGGTCGTCACTTTGCAAGGTTGGGGTGCAATGATTACTCTTCAAAGCTCACTTTGTTGGCTCTGAAATGCTTCAAAACATCCTTAGGCTGTGATAGCACCATACAGACAGCAGTCTTCACTTCTCTTGGTCAATTGTGAAAGATCTCTGCTGATTGGTATTGAGCCTGTCACCACTGTAGGTGTAATGTTGTATTCCTCACTCTGTTCAATCATCCTGTGATCTTTATACTTTAGGATCTGCCTGTACTGCATGCAAAACAAAACTTTTCACTGTACCTAGGTACATGTAACAATAATAAATCAAATCACTGCGCTGTGTAGCTTTGTCGCATCATGGGATGGCAAGAGAGAGGAGACTTTCCTTTCACTTCCAGTTTGAAGTGAAATTCTGATCATGTTCTGATTTCACTACAAGGTCAAATGACCAGCATGAATCCATTGTCGGAAAAACCTGGTTGACTAATGTCCTTTCGTGCTGTCCTTACCTAGTCTGTAACTCCAGACCCTCAGTAATGTGGTTGACTTTTAACTGCCCTCTGGACAATAAACGCTTGTTTAGCCAGTGATGCCAAACACCTGCAAATAAATAACAAAAAATAAAATCTGTCTGCCAGGTGCAGCTCTCTAAGCACTCTGGACTGACTATCCCGGACCCAGTCTAGACTGCAGTACAGGCAGAGTTGTTACAGGATCTGTGCACACTTCTGTATCCAGATCACTGGACAGATCACTGAATGGGCTTTTAGCATGGCCTGCTCTACGGACTCTTTCATGACTTGTACATAGGAGGTCTGGGCAACAGTGGCGGTGAACATCTTGAGGGCCAGAAGTCATAGTACAGAAAGAGGCCATTCTGCCCATCAAGGATGGTCCGCCAATCAATGAGGTCACGGTTATTCTGAGAATCCATAACTCCACTTTCTTGGCTTACCCTCACTATCATGGATTCCCTTACTGATCACAAATCTGTCTGTCTCAGCACCTCAATTTCCTCAATAGCCCTCCATCTTAAGTAGGAGACCGCACATTCTGAGATCAATGTCCTCTGGTCCTCGACACTCCCACAAGGGAAATGACCTTTCCACACTCTCCAAATTTAGAAAACCTTTGAAGGTGAGAAGGCCACTCAGCACATTTGTGACCATGCTGGCCCTCTTAGCTTCAGAAAAGTCTAAGTGATGGAAATCCATCAACATACCACTTCTGCCTGTATCATCCTCAGTGCAACAGTGAGAGGAAACTCTATCCTTTAAACAGATGTTATTATACAATTGGCAGTGATGTTTTGGGGAATAAACACAATGATCAAAGATGGCTGCCTCAGACACAGCTAATCGTACCCGATTAAGCCAGAGACGAAGTATTCCCTTGGCAGGAGTAAAGCATCCCCCAGTGGCTGACAACTTCATGTTTTGTGTTCATTATTTCTAGCCTGTGACTTCCTCATCCAGTTACTGTTTTCCCACAACAGCCCTGATGAGGAGTGGAGCCAGGGGTCAAGTCCCAGCCTCGATTCCTTTCCTTCGCAAAGTTACCACAAGGATTTAGAAGGCACAACTGAATATTTTTACATCACACTCCATTAGCTACTGGCTCCTGCCATGACAAAAGGCAGGTTGGCCTAGAGTCTCTACAGAAAATTCACCTTCAGCAAAAACAGCAGCAAGCAGAAAGTGAACTAGCAGCACTTTACACAAAACAAAAAATGTCAGTCTAGCAGCACCTTTAAATTTAAAGATTTGCATCTAAAACAAAAGTAAAATACAAACAGATATTCCACGTACAGTGGGATGCTTGAAATCCAAAATCTATTGAAAGGGTTTGGAAGTCGAATCAAAAGGAACAGACCAGTGGCCACCATACCAACTCAGTTTCTCTCGCACTTGGCTTTCAATTCAGATTCTCTTCCTTCAGTTTAAATTCCTCCTAGGTCCAGCCACGCCCCACTATTGCTGCATTCCTCCCATTCCCTTCAAGTGATGCAACACAAAATTTATTTTTATTAAAATCATTTGTTGTTAATAAAGAGCTCGGATTCCAAACTAGTGGCATGTGGGCTTGCAGGTTGTGAAAGGGTTTAATTATTAACTCTACACTTCCTGGAGTATTAATGCAAGTTTGTCCAAAATCTCTGCGATATAAACAATAAAAAGAGAGAAAATATTGGAAGACGTGAGCTTGGTTTTGTGTTTTGAATAATCAGCCCACAATCCTGAGCTAGCACCTTGTGCTGCTCTTGTCTCACTGAGGCAGGAGCAATGAGCAGACCAAAATATTTCCCTCATGCTGGTCTTGTGAAAGACAGGGTGGAGGTTCTGCCTCTTCCAGCACTAAGTGGAAACTTATGCATTAAACTGACCGACCGACCGACATCCATTGTGTACAAGTTCCAGGCTGGATTCCAGCCCTTTGGGTGAACTCTCCCTGATGTGATGGCAGGAACATGTTGGGAAAGGGGTGGAAACTGTGACTGTAACAGTATAATTAAAAACATTTCCAAAACACGAGGTCCTTTTGTGCAGCATCAATGGCACTGAATTTCTTGGGGCCTGCGTAAGGGCGCAATCAGTCACTTCTGAAATTAAAATTCATCTGCCTCCTACTAAAACTCAGTCTGAACCTGTGTTAAATTGAATTTTTATTGCTTCTTTATATTATTGCACAATTGGTCTGCTTTAAAGCTGAACAGTTTCAAAAATGTACCAGCTCTTAAAGAATCATTTAAGTTCTTAACACAGGAAATATTTATACAAGCATAAAACTTTACGAGGTACATAATGGATTTTTTTTAAAAACACAGGCGCATCACCCAGATCCCAGCTCTTGGCAGAACCCAAAGGCAACAATTTGATTTATACAGTTCCTTTGGAATATCCAGAGATGCTTACAGATGTATTACCAGAGAGAGAGAGAGAGAGAGAAAAAAAATCGGATTCTGAGTCACAGAAGGTAATATTGGAAAAGGTGACTGAAATATTGGTTGAAGATGTAGGTTTGACGGAATGTCTCGACAGTACTAGTCAACATTTCACGTGAGGATATTAAAGTGGAGGGAACAGTTCAAAGAAGGTTTTAAAGTCATACAGCATGGGGCCTGGTGGCCCTCAGGTTAAAAAATCATCACTAGCCCCTTCTCTCTAATGACAGCACAGCCCTATGGTCTGGTAAGACTATGGTGACACACACACATACACACAGAGCATGAAAACAAACCCTTCGTCCAACCAGTCCATGCCAACCACAATTCCCAACTAAACTAGTTCCACCGGCCTGTGCTTGGCCAAACATTTCTTATTCATGTATTTATTCAAATGTCTTTTAAATGTTGTAACTGTACCAATATCCAACACTTCCTCGAAGTTCATTCCACACAAGAACCATTGTGTAAAATAATTGCCCCTCATCTTTTTCCTCTCACCTTAAAAATATATCCACTAGTCTTGTAATCCCCCACCTTAGGGAAAAGACACCTGCCATTCACCTCATCTATAGCTCCCATGATTTTATAAAACTTTATGCCTCCATCTCCTATGCTGCAACGAGAAAAGTCCCAGCCTCCCCTTATAAGTCAAGCTCTCCATTCCTGCCACAGCCTGGTAAATCTTTTCTGAACCTTCCCCGGTTTAATAATATCCTTTCTATAACTGAGCAATGCAGACCTAGACTCAGTACTCCATAACAGACCTCACCAGTGTCCAATACAAAATCAACATGACGTCCCAACTCCTATACTCAAAAAGGTCCGAGAAATGAAGGCAAGCATGCAAAACCTTCTTACCCACCTGTGACACAAGCTTCAAAGAATTATATACCTGAGCCCCAAGACTAGACTAATACCTGTAATGAGCAGATATCTTTATGAGGAAAGGCAAAGGCAGGCTGGGCCTGTATCCTCTCGAGTTTAGAAGAGTCAGAGGTGACGTTTCAGAAACGTACAAGACCGAGGGGACTTGACTGGGGGGATGTGGAAAGGTGGTTTCCTCTTGTGGGTGAATCTCAAAACTAGGGCCACACTCTGAAAATAAATGAGCTGCCCACTGAAGACAGACACTGAACGTCTCTGGATCTCCCTTCCTCAAAAGGCAGTTGATGCAGAATCTTAAAACTATTTTTAAAGTAGAGGGAGATACATTCTTAATTACCAAGGAGAATGAAAGATTAAATCAGGGATATACAGAAATGTAGAGTGGAGGATAAAAGTCAGATCAGTCATGATCTTATGGAATAGTCATCGAATCAAAGAATCCCTGCAGTGTGGAAACAGGCCATTCGGCCCATCGAGTGCACACCAACCCTCTGGGAAGCATCCCACCCAGACCTAATCCCCTATCCTATCACTGTAACCTTGCATTTCCCATGGTTAACCCACCTACCCTCTACATCCCTGGACACTATGGGGTAATGGAGCACAGTCAATCCACCTAACCCACGCATCTTCGAGGAAACTGGAGCACTTAGAGGAAACCCACGCAGACACGGGGAGAATGTGCAAACTCCAGACAGTCACCTGAGGCTGGAATTGAACCCAGGGCCCTGGTGGTGTGAGGCAGCAGTGCTAGCCACTGAGCCATCATTCTGATTGAGGGGCTGAGTGGTATACTCTTCTTCACAGCCATGGCATTTGACAATGCAGCCAATGGTAGAATAATGGAAATGGAATGAGGCCAGAATAGAGATTTGTGAGATGGCTGAGGAATTGTAGGGATAGACAGAGATAGAAAGGGGGTAAAGGAGAGAAGGGAACGTGGACTCTGAATCACATTTACTGCTGAGCAAATCAGTTATTGCTTCTCCAAGTGGAGACCTGAGTAAAGTCATATGATCAGATTATTTCTTGTACTTACTGGAATGATCTCAACAATCAAGAAATCAACTTGAAAAGGTGAACAGCGGTTTGGATAAAACAGGAACCTCAATGTGGTGCATCAGCAGTAATGTGGTACACTGAATCAGAGGGAATTTTAATGCTTTCTGATGGCGTCAGATGGGTAACATCACCTCAGTCACCCATTATATATCATCCTGGAAAGTGAAGGTGGACAGTCTTTACAACAGACTCCTACCTGACACCATCATGAATGTCAAAATGATGCCCTCAGAACTTAATTACACAGGGATGGGTAGCTATTGGCAGAAAGTGAGGACTGCAGATGCTGGAGATCAAAGCGTGATGTTGGAAAAGCACAGTAGGTCAGGCAGCATCCGAGGAGCAGGAAAACTGACGTTCCAGGCAGAAGTCCTTCATCAGGAATGAGTTCGGGAACCTCTGGGGTGGAGGGATACATGGGAAGGGGGTGGGGCTGGGAAGAAGGTAGCTGAGAATGAAATAGGTGGATGGAGGTGGGGGGTGAAGGTGATAGGTCGGAGAGGAGGATGGAGTGGAGAGGTGGGAAAGGAGATTGACAGGTGGGACAGGTCATGGGGACAGTGCTGATCTCTAAGGTTGGAACTGGGGTATGGCAAGGGGAGGGGAAAATGAGGAAACTGGTGAAGTCCACATTGATACCCTGGGGTTGGAGGGTCCCAAGGCGGAATTTTGAGGAGTTCTTCCTCTAGGCGTCGGGTGGTGAGGGAGCGGTGTGGAGGTGGCCCAGGACCTGCATGTCCTCGGCAGTGTGGGAGGGGGAGTTGAAATGTTCGGCCACGGGGCGGTTGGGTTGATTGGTGCACGTGTCCCGGGGATATTCTCTGAAGTGCTCTGCGAGAAGCCATCCAGTCTCCCCAATGTAGAGGAGACCGCATAGTGCAGATGAAACTTTGGTGGATGTGGAAGGCTCCTTTGGGGCCTTAGATGGAGATGAGAGGGGGAGGTGTGGGCATAGGTTTTGCAATCTAATTGAAACTTACAGAACACAGAGACCTGGATAAAGTGAACAATGAGAAGATGTTTCCACGAGTTGGAGAGACTAGGACCCGAGGACACAGCCTCAGAGTGAAAGAACACCCCTTTAGAACAGGGAAGAGAAATTTCTTCAGCCAGAGGAAGGCTAACGTGGCCGAATGGCTTAACTCTGCTCCCCTTTTTTATTGAAATGTTCCTTCTTCCCAAGCAAGTTTTGGAATGAAGGTCTATCTACACAGAATAGTGTGTAAATCAGATTCATTCAGGGTGTGGAGATGAGTTACCTCCCCCTCAAAACAACGAACCACCCTCTGGCTCCACGCTGTGATGAAACATGCAACAGGTGCTTCGATGCACCTTTCCTTCCTCCCAAGAAGACCATCAGGATGGCAGAACGAGGAAGAGATCCTTGAAGGAATTCATCTTCAAACAGGATAGATTTATTTCCTCATAGCTATTAAGTAAAGGCCAGACTACATGAGCACACTGGAGAATACTGCTGACATTATCTTGCTTTACAGAGACAGATAAACCTTAAACTTGCTACGATGGATCCATGAGGGATTTTACTCGAACAAATATGAGAGAGTTACATCTACATACCTAGACAATAAATTATTGCTGAGTGAACCAGATACTCAAATAGCAGCTGAAAGCCTACTTGCAACATCTGTCAACTCTCATTAGCTAAATATCATTACCAAGACATCAAACACAGGGTTTGATCAAGACACTACAGAATCATAAGTGATCATTTCATTTCTACTTCAGCCAACCAAACAGCTATTTCACAATCTCAGGAGTTCGGGGAGGGGCAGAGGGCATTTTCCTTCAGCCACTTAAGTTATCATTTCCCAACCGTGATCGAAGACTTGAGGAACTCTGGCAGGTCATCAGTCAAGACACTTCGGGATAGTGGGACTGTCCTGTGCAGCGAGATTGGCAAATTAGCTTGTATTCTCGAGAAGTTTTGAAGAATATAGTGATCTCATTGAAATTTATAAAACACAAAAGGGATATTCAGGATATTTTGAGATGATTTATTATTTTCATTGCATCAAGGGTACTTGTCACATGGTTTGTTTTGCATGCAGTACAGGCAGGTCATACCACACAAAGATCATAGGGCTAGGAATACAATGCTACGGCTGCAGGCAAGGTGCACAGCGAGATCGGCACAAATTTTAAATTTGGGAAATTCATTCAGACCCAAGTTCTCTCTCTCTGTGGGCCCTTTCTCCCATAGTTTATTCCTCCCCCACCCCATCTTCAGCAAATATAACCAACCTGTTCCTCACTACAAACAGTTCCGAAGGGTCACTCGAACCAAAACGTTAATTCTGCTTTCTCACCACAGAGAGCTCCAGCAATTCCTGGAGAAGGCTGGAAAAGCACAGCAGGTCAAGCAGCATCAAAGGAGCAGGACAGGCGATGTTTCAGGCATAAGCCCTTCATCAGGAATTTTGGAGGGGTGGGGGGTGGTGGTGGTGACGAAAGATAGGTGGGAAGATGGCCAGGTGACACAGGTCGAGAGAGTGGAGCTGAGTTGAAGGGTTGGATCTGGGAATACATGGTGGTGGTGGTGATGGTCATGGTGGAGATGGGGGGAGTTTCGAAACTGTTGGAAGTCGACATTGATGCCGTGTGGTTGAAGGGTCGTCAGACGGAAGATGAGATGTTCTTCCTCCAGTCGTCGGATGGCTTTGGTTTGGTAATGGAGTGACCCAGGACTTGCCTGCCCTTGGGGCAGTGGGAGGGGGAGTTGAAGTGTTTGGCCACAGGGCGTTGGGGTTGATTGGTGCGTGTGACCCTGAAATGCTGGCCCAAGTAGCGCTGGCCTAGGAAAGGACAAAGCTGTCAATGCCTTCAGTTCCTTCTCCAATAACTCCAGCTGGACAGCCACCAGGGTAAGTGCAGAATGGACATTGGCTGTAATCTCTTCCAGCTGCTGTCGCAGTTCCCTACACCTTTGCTGTTGGGGGAGATACTGGAGAAAGGATAACTGGCATATGGACATCAAAAATCTCATGCACTATTCCAAACAGAAGCAGGACATTCAACAGAGGTGATGGCTTAGTGGCATTATCACTGGACTTTTAATCCAGAAACCCAGGTACCATTCTGAGGACCAAGGTTCATATCCTGCCACAGCAGATGGAATTTGAATTAAACAAAAATCTGGAATTAAGACGCTAATGATGACCATGAATCCATCATCAACTGCTGGAAAAACCCATTTGGTTCACTCATGTCCTGCGGGAAGGAAACTGCCATCCTTACCCGATCTGGTCTACATGTGACTCCACACCTGCAGCAATGTGGTTGACTCTTAACTGCTGTCTGGGCAATAAATGCTGGCCTAACCAGCAACGCCCTCATCCAGTCAATGCATTTTAAAAAAAAGGAAAAGTGGAGGCAGTATAAAAATAATGAACTAACTCACTACATTCATTTAAAATAACAATTATGTCCAACCCGTTCCAGCGATGGTTCTATTGACTGTCAGTGGACAGTTCTGTCTCTCACTCATCCAATGATGCTCACACCTTCCAGTCGACATCTCCTTCCAGTAGGCAGTGAACAGGTAGATTTGTCCATCTCTCATGGCAGACTCTTGATATCGAAAGGCTGGGTAAACCAAGTGTACAAATGCAACTGATCAAGCTGGTTTAGCTTCTTTATTGATTCATTTGGGGTGCCCATATCAAGAAGTTAAGAGGATTGCACAAGGAACAAAAGCAGGAAAGGCTAGTGCGCTGCATTAAAAAGCAAAACCTTGAAAGGATTTTGCAAATAATAAATCAAATGCAACTTTTAAAAACTGGGTACTTATAACAGGGTCTTTAGATAAACTGTGAAGCATCTGTGATTAAAATGTTCAGGTTTTTCTTCTAAATTCAGGCAAATTACAACCCACTTTCTGCACAAAACTAAAGTAATTTTGCATAGGTTAAAGCAGGCGCCCTGCATTCTCCACAGATTAATAAATAAAGAAGTGGAAAGCCTGAAGGAAATTAGAAAAACATGGCTGGAAAAGGGAGGTTATTGTTTCGGTTTATTTGACTCCACAATTGGAAGACACTTCCTCCCAAAGGCTTAGTTGGGGTGCAAATCTACTGTCCTCCAATCAGCTCACCAGCCCCCATTTTCCATGGTCAGTCTTGGATCACTCTGCCTCAACTCGGGATCACATGTGTGCTCGCCAATCCCCAGGTGTGTATTTTATCTAAAGCACACACACTATTAAACTGGATACTGCAGTGATATAGAATTTGCCTGTGTTCCTGGAGTGAGATTTTATAACCCCTTTTTCTTGTCATGTTAAGTAAAGCAGTTTTTGCAACAATAGGCTGGGTTGCCATGACAATTAGAAGCATTAATTAGCTATTCAAAGGGTAACTGTCAGAAATAATCTCCAACATTTCAATTTATACAGAGTAGAATAATAGAATCCCTGCAGTGTGGAAACAGGCCCTTCGGTCCCACAAGTCCATTCTGACCCTCTGAAGAGTAACCCATCCAGACCCATTCCCCTACCCTATTATCCTACATTTACCCCTGAGTAACGCAACTAACCTAAACATCTCTGAACATCACGGGCAATTTAGAATGGCTAATCCACTTTAACCTGTATATCTTTGGACTGTGGGAGGAAACCAGAGCACTCAGAGGAAACCCATGCAGACACTGGGAGAATGTGCAAACTCCACACAGACAGTCATCCGAGGCAGGAATTGAAGCCGGGTCCCTCGCACTGGTCGGGCAGCAGTGCTAACCACTGAGTCACCATGCTGGCCCCAGTGTGGATGTCGAGGACTAGAGGGGCCAGGTTCCATTCACACAGATGGATGAGAACTTCCTATTCACATGTCAATGTGTAGGCATTACCTCCAGGTCAGACCTGTACTGAACTGCTTGGTGATTGGAGTCTTGCCTTTTTCCAGTCTCAGAAATATCCTTCTCACTGGTCACTCCAAATTAGATCTCAATCATTCTACTAGATGAACAAGACTATTTTATGGAGGAAACTTGTACAGAGACAATTCATTGCATGTTCCATTATTTTCCATTGCGAAACAAGGTTTTGGAAATGGACCGTTCGCACTGTGAAGGCTGCATTCATTATCTTCAGTTTATTGATATGCAGTTATTCTATATATCATAGTATTTCTCAGTCTCTCGCCCTTAATGAGGGACAACACATGAAGTGAAGCATATAATGTTCCTGTGGCCAGCGTTCAGAGTGCAGGGTCACTGTTGTAAGTATCAGATAATGCCATCAGTTCATAAAGTGCTTGCTGAATTGAAGTTGCACTGTGGATTGGAGTGAGCATGGTGCTCATTTATTGGAGTGACAAGCCACATGACACTCGAGACAAATGTCTTATTAGATTTATTATTTTTATTAGATTCCCTACACTTGAAAACAGGCCCTGCAGCCCAACAAGTCCACACCGACCCTCCGAAGAGTAACCCACCCAGACCCATTTCCCTCTGACTATTACACCTAACACTATGGGCAATTTAGCATGGCCAATTCACCTAACCTGCACATCTTTGGACTGTGGGAGGAAACCGGAGCACCCGGAGGAAACCCACGCAGACACGGGGAGAATGTGCAAACTCCATACAGACAATCGCCAGAGGCTGGAATCGAACCTGGTCCCTGGTGCTGTGAGGCAGCAGTGCTAATCACTGAGCCACCATGTCAATGGGAAAACCCTGAAAAATCACGATATGCATCCTTTCAACAGGATCACAGATTAGTGGTCAGGAGCAAGAAACAGGACTGATCTTTCCATTTGACTGTACTCATTAAGTCGCAACAGTGCTGGACTTTAAAACAGATTACATTTTTAAGTGTCTCTTCAGTTGAAATAAAACAGAATATGCTTGCTTGGGGAATTGTGCCTAGGACTAGAGACAGGCTCATGTGATTGGGCTGCCTGGGGGTGGGGGGTGGGATGTAGGAGAAATCCCAAACTGAACCCTGTCAGTTAGCAGTTTTCACACCTTGATGGACAGCAATGGCTGGGAGGGTGGGAAACAGAGCGAGCGTGAGAGAGGGATGCACATAAAAAAGGATTTATTGCTGGTGTGGAGAAAGAGAAGCAGCAGCTAACTACTGCAGAGAGCAGGGCAAATTGTTTTTCTGTTACCTAAGCCGACTATTTGTAAAAACAAAACTTGTTCTGTTTGATAAAAAGGACAACTGATGGGATTTTTGAAGATTTAAGGAGGGTCTTGCTGGTGGAAGTCAGCTTAGGAATGATGATCAGACTTTTCAAAAGGACAAAAAAAAAGATTTGACTTGGCAGATTAGGGAGAAGTGAACCAGTTGAAAAACTGGAATGGATTTAAATTTGGGACTAAATCTTGAATCACGACACCAGAAGCTTGGCAGGAATCCCCAGTCGAGGATAAAATGGAGGAAGAATTTTTTTTCTCACAAGGTAGCTAGTCTGTGAAATTTTGTCTCTCAGAGGACCGTTGAGGATGAGTCATGGAGTAAATTCAAAATTAGAATCCCTACAGTATCGAAACAGGCCTTTCAGCCCAACAAGTCCACAATGACCCCCCCTGCCCCCAAGAGAGTAACTCACCCAGACCCATTCCCCTATATTCACCCCTGATGTACCTACACTACACGTCCCTGAATTGACCATGCTAAACTGCCCAACCTACACATCTTTGGATTGTGGAAGGAAACCGGAATACCCAGAGGAAACCCATGCAGACCGTGCAAACTCCACACAGACAGACAGTCACCTGAGGGTGGAATCAAACCCAGGTCCCTGGCGCTGAGGCAGCAGTGCTAACCATGGGGTCACCATACTGCCCAGTACAAGGCTGATTCAAGCTGAGATGGAAAGATTTTTCATTATTTAGGGAAGCAAGGAAAATGGAGTTAAGATAATAAAATCACGGCTGATCTAATTAAGTGGTGGAGCAGAATTTTTGGGCTGTATGATCTATTTTTGCTCCTGCTTCTTATGGTCTTAAAATGTTCATTATATATCAATGGTGTTAAGTACTTACTGCGGAAGTAACTGATACACTGACTCAAAAAAAAAAGGTAAAGCGAAGGAAGGTTCAATCAACGTTGATTTTCGCTGGTTTGTCATTATGAATCTTAAAATGGGGAACTTGGTGTTTTTTCTGTTGGTTGCTGGGAAATTTCACCTCGTGAAAAATAGAAAGTAGAAGTCTCTGGAGGCATCGTAACAATTAGTAAAATAGCACTGTCGGGTGTGTCTGGTGACAGGAATCTCTATTCTGAACCTTGATAACAGATTCAAACACGTCCATGAAAATCACACAGCAATTTGTTCAGAGAAAAGCATCAGCAGAGCAATTGACAGTCCCATTGAATTTTCATGCAGGGCCATAACTCTCAAATAAAATCTGTCTCAAAATTTCAGCAATCCGACATTAGCTAGCGTGGGTCCATTAACATTGTCAAATGTGCAGCGCAGTCAATGAAATTATACTCTCATTCCATCTGCAGGCCACATTAGCTCCTGAATAACATGGTATCTAGGTCAGACACATCTCTTAATGAGTGTTGTTTCTCCCCTTTGGCTTTCATGCTCTAGATACTTTGAATCGTGGATAATAGTCTCTTCTCTTTATTCATAATAAGGAGGATGATTTGTAATTCTGCAGGGCCACTTGGAAGTGAAACGTAAACAAAAGAATGAGTCTATTTGGTTACTGCTTCCAAGGAGAATGGTACAGGAATGCTTTGGGAGTCAGACTCTCACCTGTAATTTTTCTTTTTGGGGTGCAATTTCAGAGCTATTTTTCTACACTCCTGTATTTTAGCAAATTGATTATTTTTGGTGTTTGGGCCTATCCAGTTTGGAGCAATAACTTGCCAAGGCATCCCCACAAGCACCAGCTGCATGGACAAGAGTGAGTATATTGGAACATCGCCATCCCCATTTTGCATGGAATTGTGTCAGGGTAACATTGTCCTTGCTTCAGTACTACTCGGTAAAACCCTAACGCTCCTTATGCAGTAGCACTGTGGACATTCCCTGACCAGACTGACAAGTTGGTCAAGATAACACCCACATCATCTTGTCAAGGGCAATGCTGGACAGACAATGAATACACCCTGGAGGTTCCGTGCCTCTATTCGTGATGAAGGACTTTTGCCCGAAATGTCGATTTTCCTGCTCCTCGGATGCTGCCTGACCTGCTGTGCTTTTCTAGCACCACTCTGATCTAAACTCCGGTTTCCAGCACTTTTGCCTCGACAATGAATACAGTCAGGCGAAAAGGGAGAACTGCAGATGCTGGAGATTACAGTCGCGTGTGGAGTGCTGGAAAAGCACAGCAGGTCAGGCAGCATCCAAGGAGCTGGAAAACTGACGTTTCGGACAAAAACCCTTCATCAGGAATGAGGACATGCCCTTATTCCTGGTGAAGAGCTTTTGCCCAAAAAGGTCGATTTTCTTGCTCCTCGGATGCTGCCTGACCTGCTGCACTTTTCCAGCATCTCACACTCAACGATGAATAGTCAGTTCTGCTATAACATGGTAGTTCTGTTTTCATGCAATCCTGCATTATAAGAAAATCGGGGAATAGCAGCACCATTTAAACTAATGGGGCTGGAATCGCATAATATCCAATACACTCTTTAATGTTCGAGCCTTGGAAACAATATTCTCTATTCGTCAATCGCATTAGAGTGAATTAGTGTTAACGAAACAAGTTATAACAGAACAACCTGTACTGGCCTCTTTCAGGTGATGCACACACCTCAAATGAACGAAAATAAGTTGGATCCAATGGGTAAGCAACGTCTTACAATCTCATGCTCTGTTAATGTCCATGCATGCAAACCTTCTAAGTTAAAGTCATAGGCCATCAGGAATACTGATCCTAGTTAACTTTCCAGCTACTTGTTTGTGCTATATGGAGACCACACTGAATGATCTAATTGCTGTCTCAATAGAGGCCAGCTAACAGAACACAAACTAGCAAATGACCCTGGTCTCTAGTGCCACACTCACAACTTGCTCAGATCGAACTGTGGTGACCAATGTCTTGGAGCAAATTTGAGTTGTTTACATGACTAAACCCAATTCCCCGTCTCAGGCAAAATCACAGTGTCGATGTCACAGTGCAGTTCTTACACCAGGTCACGCAGCCATCTTGAAAACTGCCCCAAACACTTCTCAAAATCAGGGAAATACCAGCTTCGGCACTTCCTACTGAGTAATTCTGTACAAGCTCAGAACAAACCGTGGTTGAGGGACTAAGTCAGAAGTCTCACAAACCCAGGTTGTAGCCCAACACGTTTATTTGAAACCACTAGCTTACAGAGCACTGCTCCTTCATTAGGTGATCCTGAAGAATAGTGCTCCAAAAAGTAGTACTTTCAAATAAACCTGTTGGATTATAACCTGGTGTCATGTGACTTCTGACTTGGTCCACCCCAGTCCAACACCTGCACCTCCACATCATGGCTGAGGGAGACTGTGTTGCAGTAGTAATGTCACTGGACAAGTTATTGAGACACCTAGGCTAACATAATGGGGACAGCTTTCAAATCCCACCATAGGAGCTGGTCAAAGTTGAATCCAGTCATTAAGACAATCTGGAACTGAAAACTAGTCTCAGCAATGGTGACTGGGAAACGGTCACTGATTTTCTTTTTTTAATGACAATCAGGCTCACTAACATTTTTTAGGGATAGACATCTGCCACATTTACCTGGTCTGGCCCATGTGTGACTCCAGGCACATAACAATATGGTTAATTTTAAACTGTCCTGAAATGGCCTCCAAAATAAAAAAAAAGTTTTATTAACAACTAGGGACTGACAATAAATCTCGTCCTTGCCCATGAAATAATATATTTTGAAAACATGGTTGGTGATTCTCCTCTGAATAGAAGAACAAAGAAAATTACAGCACAGGAAGAGGCCCTTTGCTCCTCCAAGCCTGCGCTGATCCAGATCCTCTATCTAAACCTGTCACCTACTTTCTAAGGATCTGTATCCCTCTGCTCCCTGCCCATTCATGTATCTGTCTAGATACATCTTAAGTGACGCTATCGTGCCCATCTCTACCAACTCCACTGGCAATTTGTTCCAGGCACTCACCACTCTCTGCGTAAAAGAGCTTTCTACGCAAATCTCCCCTAAACCTTTCCCCTCTCACCTTGAACTAGTGACCCCTAGTAATTGAGTGCTCCACTCTGGGGAAAAAGCTTCTTGCTATCCAGCTTGTCTATACCTCATCATTTTGTAGGCCTCAATCAGGTCCCCCCTCAACCTCCATCTTTCTAACAAAAATAATCCTAATCTACTCGACCTCTCTTCACAGCTAGCACCCTCCATACCAGGCAACATCCTGGTGAACCTCCTCTGCACCCTCACCAAAGCATCCACATCCTTTTGGTAATGTGGCAACCAGAACCGTACACAGTATTCCAAACTAGGCCAAGCCAAAGTCCTATACAACAGTAACTTAACCTGCCAACTCTTGTACTCAACACCCCTTCCGATGAAGGAAAACGTGCAGTGTACCTTCTTGACCACTCTATCAGCCTGCGTTGCCACCTTGAGGGTACAATGAATCTGAACACGCAGATCACTCTATAAGAGGGCTTTTCCACTGAATTGGATCTTCCCAAAAAGCAACACCTTGCATTTGCCCAGCTTGAACTCTATCTGCCATTTTTCGGGCCAACTCTCCAATCTATCTATATTCTGCTGCATTCTCGGACAGTCCCCTTCATTATCTGTTACTCCACCAATCTTAGTGTCATCGACAAACTTCACAATCAGACCACCTATACCTTCCTCCAGATCATGTGTGTATATCACAAACAACAGTGGTCCCAACACGGATCCCTGTGGAACACCACTGGTTACAGTTGGCCATTCTGAGAAACTCCCTTCCATGACTACTGCCTCCTGCTACCCAGCCAGTTCTCTATCCATCTAGCTATTACACCCTGGACCCCATGCGACTTCACTTTCTCCATCAGCCTACCATGGGGAACTTTATCAAATGCCTCACTAAAGTCCATGTATATGACATCTACAGCTCTTCCCTCAATCAATTTTGTCATTTCCTCAAAGAATTCTATTAAGTTGATAAGACATGACCTTCCCTGTACAAAACCATGTTGCCTATCACTGATAAGCCCATTTTCTTCCAAATGTAAATAGATCCTATCCCTCCATATCTTCTCCAGCAGCTTCCCTATCACTGACAGCAGGCTGCTGGTCTATAATTACCTGGATTACCCCTGCTACCCTTCTTAATCAAGGGGACAACAGTAGCAATTCTCCAGTCCTCTGGTTCTACACCCGCATTCAAGAATGCTGCAAAGATATTGTTAAGGCCCCAGCGATTTCATCTCTCACTTCCCTCAGCAACCTGAGATAGATCCCATCTGGACCTGGGGGCTTATCCACCTTATTGCCTTTTAGAATACACAACACTTGCTCCCTCCTTATGCCGACTTGACCTTGAGTAATCAAAACATCTATCCTTAACCTCAACATCTGTCATGTTCCTCTTCTTCGGTGAATACTGATGCAAAGTACTCATTAAGAATCTCCCCCATTTTCTGACTCCACGCATAATTTCCTTCTTTTGTTCTTGAGTCAGCCAACCCGTTCTCTAGTTACCCTCTTGCTCCTTAAGGCTTTGGGATTTTCCTTAACCCTGTTTGCTAAAGATACTTTAACGCTCTTAATTCCTCGTTTCAGATTGGTCCTACATTCCCGATATTCTTCCAAAGCTTTGTTCGTCTTCAGCCACCTAGACCTTATGTACATTTCCTTTTTCCTCTTAGCTGCCATCCATCGTTTCCTAATCTTGCCATTTCTATCTCTCATTTTCAGTGTCTGCCCTGCACTCTAATCAACCTCTCTTTAAAAGCCTCCCATATATCAAACGTAGATTTACCTTCAAACAGCTGCTCCCAATCCACATTCCCCAGCTCCTGCCAAATTTTGCTGCAGTTGGCCTTCCCCCAATTTAGCACTCTTCCTTGAGGCCCACTTTCGTCTTTGTCCATGAGTATTCTAAAACTTATGAAATGTTACAATTGCAACGTTTAAGAGGCATTTGGATGCGTATATGAATAGGAAGGGTTTGGAGGGATATGGGTTGGGTGCTGGCAGGTGGGACTAGATTGGGTTAGGATATCTGGTCGGCATGGACAGGTTGGACTGAAGGGTCTGTTTCCATGCTGTACATCTCTATGACTCTATGGTGATCATTATTCCCAAAGTAAACCCCTATTGAAACTTCAACCACCTGGCCAGGCTCATTCCCCAGCACCAGGTCCAGTCTGGCCCCTTCCTGAGTTGGGCGGTTTACATACTTGATAAGTTGGCAGTTCAAGTGGTCTTGCATAGTCCAAAGCAAGATAATCGAGTAGAAAATACTCAAGTCTAATGTAGCCTGAATGAATGTTGTTGTATCTCGATAAGTTAGATGTTGAGATAGTGATGCAGCAATCACTACTGACCCTAGTTCCTTCCTCCAGCTGGATTTAACATATAGAAACAGGGAACCGGAGCAGGAATAGGCCATTTGGTCCTTTAAGACTGCTTTGCTCACCCTCGGCATTCGATATGTTGGAGATCAGCTTGGCTTTAGAGGATTGTGTAACCAGCTCAACTACTGTTCATACTCCTCTCCCAGTTTCTACTTCCGCCAGGAAAAGTGCTGCCGTAGTTTGCAGATATCCAACTTTCTGCCATTCAATATGGTCATAGCTCAGCATCCAGCTCAATAGCTGATTACTGCTTCTCCCCAATATCTGTGATCCTCTTCACCCCATACGCATGTCCCGTTCCTTCTTGAAATCACACAATATTTTGGCCTCAAAGGCCTTGTGGTGGTGAATTCCACAGGCTCACCAGTCCGAGTGAGGAAATCGCTCATCTCAGTCCGAAACAGTTTACCCAGCATCCATAGACTGTGAAGCCCGCTTCTGGACTCCCCTACCACTTGAAACATCCTTCCTACACCCAACCTGTCAAGTCCTGTTAGAAAAACTTCAATGACATCCCCGTTCATTGTTCTGAACTCCAGTGAACATAATCCTTAATCAATTCAACTTCCCAACCTGTGTCAGTCCCATTATCCTGGGAAAATCAGAGAAGCCAACCTTTGCTTCCCTCCCCTCTATAGGGAGAACATCCTTGCTCAGACGAGATGACCAAAAATTGCATACAATAGTCTCAAGGCCCTATATAATTGCAATAAGGCATCCTTGCTCCTCCACTTGAATCCGCTCACAATGAAGGCTATTATACCATTTACCTACTTTACGGTTTACTGCATCAGTAAGCTTACCTTCAGCGACTCCTGTACAGGGTCACCCAATTCCCCCCTCTCAAATTATAGCCTAAATCTTAATAATAATCTGCCCTCCTGTTTTAGCTACCAAAGTGGATAACTTCTCAATTGCCCAGATTATACTGCATTGGCCACGCATTTGCCCACTCACTCAGCTTGTTCATATCGCTGAGCTCATTACATCACCAGACTTAAAACCTACAAAATCTTATCTTCTTACCTGGAAAACCTGCATTGATTTGTTCAATTGAAGAAGTTTACTCCTTCCTCCCAGCTCTCATTGTCCAGAAAACAAAAGACGAAATGTGTTAGTTTGGGCCATAATCTTTGCGTTTAAGTACATCTTTCCTATCTGGTCAAAGTGAAGACTGCTCACCTATAACAACTATTTAAACAAAAAAATAAAGCAGATTTTTAAAAACGAAATCATAGGCATTGGAGTGTTGATTATCTGCAATCCAATTATCTGACCAGCAGATTTTCTGCCAGACATTTCACAACATCAGCTGTGCATGGAACTACATAATGCTTCAACTGATAATGATGTTTGCCTATTTTTATTCTCGGGGTCTAGGGCTTTTTGCTGCATCATACAATATCTGCAGATTCTGGGTTACTTGCCTGTTTACAACAGTACAGCACGTACCAGATTCAACCTTTTTCTTACAATACTCAATTTTAAAAGCTGCAATCGAATGTTACCTAAACTTTACTTTCTGTTTACTCTCTGTATTCATTCCACTACATTGTTCTTTCTGAACTTAAAGCCTGGTCCCTCACCCAAGACTCTTATCAAAAAGTTTCAGCAGTAACTGTTTTAGGAGCACTCTCACGCACCATTTCAAAGCGCACAATTTCCCGTCCTTAGCTGAGTATATACGACAATGTTCTGTTGATATTAACTGCAAAAGCACGCCAGACACCATGGCACAGAATAGGATGCAAATGTTCCCATGATAATTTGTGATGACACCTCGGACACCATTGTAATCAGACACCATATTAGCAAAAAAGTTTTTTTAAAAACATAATACAGTCGACAAAAGTAAAAATCCACTAAATGCCCCAGAGTCTCAATGAGCTTACCTCAATAGTCAGATGAGCTAAAATAGAACAAGAATTGTCCATGACCAATGAACTAAGTACAGCTGCTACAGTTTAATACCATTTTCCTGGACTGACAGGGGTTTAAAATTATGCTAAATCGTATCTCACAACCTTTCAAAGGTCTGGCAAAATCCTAAAGACACATTTGTCTTCTTGTATTTGATTGTTATGGTGTTGGATCAGGATCCCATGGAACAGCAGGAGATGCCTGGATTTATAGGTCTGTTTCTGTTCAAAGAATCAGACTGAACAGTCAAAATTCTTGATTCTAGCAGCTAAATTAATAGAAAGCTGACGTTTCTTATGGAAAAAAAATTAACATGCATCAGGGAAGAATCATGTTTAACCCTCCACTCTGTCTTTACAACTGGCGTACAGATTGCAGTGCCTACCGCGGACAAGTTATAAAAGTGAGCAAGGAAAATACCTTTCTGCCAAATAACAGTTACGTGCTACAAGGAAGAAGTTTGAGTTTGCATTTCAAAGAACTTCGAATTTAAAAACTAGATGGAGTATGCCATTTTTATGGCAGACTATTCAGAAGATAGTGTCAACGTTGCCAATTAGCTCAAGCTACTGGAATGTTGGAGTTTTCTGTGTAATGCGGCTGCACAGATTTCAAGCTCTATGGAATGAATGAGCTGGGATGTGTGTCAAGGGGGATTATGCTCATTCCACAACATATTCCCTTCCCAAAAAAGCTTTTCACCCTCGGCATTCGATATGTTGGAGATCAGCTTGGCTTTAGAGGATTGTGTAAATGGTGCGATACCAGCTCAGCTACTGGTCATACTCCTCTCCCAGTTTCCATCTTCATCAGGAAAAGTGCTTCAGTAGATTGCAGATATCCTACAAAGTCATCCAAAACAAGTACTTTGGGCCTATACTCAATGGAGTTTTATTCATTCACAGAATGAGGGTGTCACTGGCTAGACAGCATTTCCCGCCCATCCCTAATTGCCCAGAGGGCAGTTGAGAGTCAGCCACGTTGCTGAGAGTCTGGAGTCACATGTAGGTCAGACCACATAAGGAGGGCAGTTTTCTTCCTTGAAGGACATTAGTGAACCAGATAGGCTTTTCTGACAATTGTCAATGGATTCATGGCCATTAGACTTTTAATTTCAGATATTTTATTGAATTCAAATTCCACCATCTACCGCGGCAGGATTCAAACTCAGGTCCTCAGAATATGACCAGAGTCTCTGGATTAACAGTCCAGTGATATTAGCACTAGGCCAGAGACAAGAATGAGGGGTGATCGCGATGAAACATAAGATTCAAGGGGATTTGGTAGGATGAATGCTCAGAGGATCTTTCTCCTTGTTGCATGTGAGTCTAGTGTTCAAGAACACAGCTAAAAAAATAACAGTCTCTCACTAATGATGGTGATGAGGATTATTGTTGGCCACTTTCAGTCATGGGTTCACTCTCTTCCTGTCCCCTCCTCCCTTCCAAAGGACAGCAGGATGGGCTGTTATTTAATGTATTCAAGTCAGATTTTGTAATGACAAGGGAGTCCAGAGTTATGGGGGGAAAAGGACCATTGAGAGACAATCTGATCAGCCATGACCTTATCAAAATGGCACAGCGTACTCAAGGTATCTAAAACTTGCTTCTAATTGCTGCGATTGTGACTCGTTGAGTTGTTGCTCCTTCAGCCATGTGCATTTTTCTGTCCTTCATTGGCTGGGTGTTCGCCTGTGGGACATCTTGCACTGTAATCTGATCCACTTGATCCCAATACAAGTGCATATTAGTTTTCCCCATTACAGCTATACTACTGTAAAACCAATTATAATAGCCCAACAGGAAATGAATTCAGATCAAAGACCAGAGCACTACTCGGTGTACTGAATAAACCTGCACATATCAATGGGGTTACTTTGTCATTCATCTTGTGTTGTTCCTATTTCAAAGTTTCAGTTTTTGAGCAAAATTAGAAACAAGTTGAGTTTTCAGGCTGCCCATCTGGCTGGAGTTCCACACAGACCAGTTATCCCGAAACTTGCCCAAAGAAGTTGCTGTTTACATGCGAGCACGGACAGCTTTTGCAATCTTTCAAAGTTTTTTTTTGAGGGGGGAGGGGGATGGAGGGGAGGTGGGGTGTTACAAATCTGAGCAGGAAACGGATATAGAATATCGCTTTGTCACTTTGTGCGAATCAAACATATCTGCAGCTTTACAGAGAAATGAAGTACAAACAGGGGCAGATTGGTCAAAATGTTGCAACATTGGAAAATGACACAAAGCCTGCAGTGAAGTTGACAGGGAATTGTTCTCAGAGCTTGTTACCACTGTCTGCTTTTACATATTAATTCTCTCAGTTTAGAAACTATGAAAGCTTTTCAAACGACCATTTGGAGCTAACAGCAAAACTTGGTGAATTTAAAAATGGCTACGTTAGGATTATTTTCGCTGGAGTCAGATGAATTGGGGAAGTGGGGGCTGGGGTGGTGGGTGGGTTCTCAGAGACTTGTAAAATTCTAACAGGACCAGACAGAGTAGATGCAGGAGGGTGTTCCCAATGGTGGGTGCGTCCAGAACCAGGGGTCACAGTCTGAGGATTCGGGGTAGACCATTTAAGACTGGAGTTCTGTCAATGACGACCGACTTGATACCGACATTTTTTTTTACAAACCCATCAACTCCCACAGCTACCTGGATTACACCTCTTCCCAACCCACCGCCTGCAATTCCCAATTCCTCCGTCGCCACCATATCTGCTCCTAGGAGGACCATTTCCATCACAGAACACACCAGATGGCCTCCTTCTTTAGAGACCGCAATTTCCCTTCCCACGTGGTTAAAGATGCCCTCCAACGCACCTCGTCCACATCCCGCACCTCCGCCCTCAGACCCCACCCCTCCAACCGTAACAAGGACAGAACGCCCCTGGTGCTCACCTTCCACCCTACAAACCTTCACATAAACCAAATCATCCGCCGACATTTCCGCCACCTCCAAACAGACCCCACTACCAGGGATATATTTCCCTCCCCACCCCTTTCCGCCTTCCGCAAAGACCGTTCCCTCCATGACTACCTGGTCAGGTCAATGCCCCCCTACAACCCACCCTCCCGTCCTGGCACCTTCCCCTGCCACCGCAGGAACTGCAAAACCTACGCCCACACCTCCTCCCTCACCTCCATCCAAGGTCCTAAAGGAGCCTTCCACATCCATCAAAGTTTTACCTGCACATCCACCAATATCATTTATTGTATCCGTTGCTCCCGATGTGGTCTCCTCTACATTGGGGAGACTGGACGCCTCCTAGCAGAGCGCTTTAGGGAACATCTCTGGGACACCCGCACCAATCAACCACACCACCCTGTGGCCCAACATTTCAACTCCCCCTCCCACTCTGCCGAGGACATGGAGGTCCTGGGCCTCCTTCACTGCCGCTCCCTCACCACCAGATGCCTGGAGGAAGAACGCCTCATCTTCCGCCTCGGAACACTTCAACCCCAGGGCATCAATGTGGACTTCAACAGTTTCCTCATTTCCCCTTCCCAACCTCACCGCAGTTCCAAACTTCCAGCTCAGCGCTGTCCCCATGACTTGTCCTACCTGCCTATCTTCTTTTCCACCTATCCACTCCACCCTCCCCCCGCCCTATCACCCTCATCCCCTCCCCCACTCATCTATTGTACTGTTTGCTACTTTCTCCCCACCCCCACCCTCTTCTCACTTATCTCTCCACGCTTCAGGCTCTCTGAATTCCTGATGAAGGGCTTTTGCCCGAAACGTTGATTTCACTGCTTCTCAGATGCTGCCTGAACTGCTGTGCTCTTCCAGCACCACTAATCCAGAATCTGGTTTCCAGCATCTGCAGTCATTATAAAGTAAAAACATGTGTTCTTACTCAGCTGAGATACATTTCAGAAGAAAGCACCTAAGCAACTGCATTACCACAACATGACCAACAACGTATGGTGTTTTAAAATATCCATATAATTTCTTGAAGTTATTATCTGTTGTAAATGACTGTTTCATTCGATTGAGATAATTAATAATGGTTTGATGGCTGCGGTAGTTCAGAAGCCACAACCGCGGTCCTGCTAAGGAGAATTTAGTCTAATTGTTCATGAAACAAAAACTCACAGCAAGACTTGAAATTTGCAAATCCACTGGTGCCGAAAGGATTCCTTTTAATGTGCTCACCCTTCCCAAACCACTTCCTGTCTCATTCTGAATATTTTTCTCCATTCCCCTGGAAATCTCAAGTCACACAGTAACAAGCTGGATTTTACACTTGCATTTACGTAGCAGCAATGTGCAAAATTCAATCGTGAAGATTCAATTGAATGCAGATGCATTGAAGCTGGCCATAGCGTAGGGGTGTGCATGTTGACTGGGTTCAGACTTCTGCTTATCATTCCCTATTGTACCAATAGGCAAGGAGGGTCAGAGTACATATCTGTACCTATTTATTGGAGGGGGTCAGGTTACATTGTGATGCCATTCATAGTGTCATATCTGCACAGCATTCGTTAGAAAGTAATAAAAAGGAACAACTTGACAAAGCCAAAAGAGGTAACATGTTACACATAGCACTCCAACCAGTGGATGATTTTAAAAGCTAAGCTAAGGGTGGGAATACTGGTTAACTGCTGTGTTTGACAGAAGTTGATTAATTAATAAGTACAGAACATCCTGAACAAAGAACAATATCCCAGCCAGCACTGGTGAGACGTTACTGGTGCATTAGTGGTATTCAGCTCTACTTAGTCAGTTATACAGCACTGTCTGAGACATTGTAACTGCAGAGCATTAAATTCCAATAACTGTTAAAACCTTCCAGCTCAGCACACTGCAGCAAAGTCCACACATGAAAGTTGCGATGCGATTCTTGGCAGAGAATAGAAGCTGTACATCCAAGATCACTCCCATGGATGGAGTAGGGTATGAGAGCCTGTCGTGCTGACAAAGCTGGAGAGGAAGTAACTTCCTACCCTCTCTACAATGGTCACGTGCATTCAGAACTGTTGGGGAAGATTTCATGCTGGGTTACGCAAACTTGTTTCGACCGTGTGAAACCATCCAGGCTAACATGCCAGTACAATGCTGCCTCTGGAGCTCGCTGTTGGTTTAAACATTTGAGCCAAAAGGTGTGGCACTGGAAAAGCACAGCAAATCAGGCAGCATCTGAGAAGCAGGGGAAAAATCAATGTTTCAGGCATAAGCCCTTCATCAGGAATGGGGTGGGGTGGGAGAGAAGGGAGCTGAGAGACAAATAGGAAGGGGGTTGGGCTGGTCGGGGGTGGGGGGGGGGGTGAGGGGTGAAGGTATCTTACAAGGCAATAGTAGAAGCATGTGGAGGGTGATGGTGATAGGTCAGAGGGGAGGGTGGAACGGGTTAGGTGGAAAGGAAGGTGGAGAGGTAGGACAGTGCTGAGTTGGAAGGTTGAGTCTGGGATGAGGTAGTGAGAGGGGAGATGAGGAAACTGGTGAAATTGATGTTGATGCCGATGCCAGGAGGAAGAATGCCTCATCTTCCACCTTGGGAATATTCATCAGATTAGATTAGATTAGATTCGATTCCTTACAGTGTGGAAACAGGCCCTTCGACCCAACAAGTCCACACCGACCCTCCGAAGAGTAACCCACCCAGACTCATGTCCCTCTGATTAATGCGCCTAACACTACAGACAATTTAGCCTGGCCAATTCACCTGACCTGCACATCTTTGGATTGTGGAAGGAAACCGGAGCACCCAGAGGAAACCCACGCAGACACGGGGAGAATGTGCAAACTCCACACAGATAGGCGCCCAAGGTTGGAATTGAACCTGGGACCCCGGTGCTGTGAGGCTGCAGTGCTAACCACTGAGTCACTGTGCCGCCAAGGTCGATTTCACCAGTCTCCTCACCCCCCCTCCTCCCACCTCACCTTAGATCCAGCCCTCCAACTTGGCACCATCACCTTAAACTGTCCATCCTCCTTCCACACCTATCCACTCCACCCTACTTCTACCTATCACCTAAGCTACCTTACCACCCCTCCTATTTACCTCCCCCACCCCCCCACACTCCTGTGGAAAGCACAGCAGGTCAGGCTGCATCTGAGGAGCAAGAGAAGGAAAACTTCTTCAGGAGTCCTAAACATCGACTCTCCTGCTCTTTCGATGCTGCCTGACTGGCTGTGTTTTTCCAGTGAGGACTGCAGAGATCAGAGCTGAAAACGTGTCGCTGGAAAAGCACAGCAGGTCAGGCAGCATCCAAGGAGCAGGAGAATCGATGTTTCGGGCATGAGCCCTTCTTCAGGAATGAGGAAAGTGTGTCCAGCAGGCTAGGATAAAAGGTAGGGAGGAGGGACTTGGGGGAGGGGCGTTGGAAATGCGATAGGTGGAAGGAGGTCAAGGTGAGGATGATAGGCTGGAGTGGGGGTGGGGGCGGCGAGGTCAGGAAGAAGATTGCAGGTTAGGAAGGTGGTGCTGAGTTCAAGGAATTTGACTGAGACAAGGTGGGGGGGTAGGGGGAAAAGGGGAAATGAGGAAACTGGAGAAATCTGAGTTCATCCCTTGTGGTTGGAGGGTTCCTAGGCGGAAGATGAGGCGCTCTTCCTCCAGCCGTCGTGTTGCTATGGTCTGATGATGGAAGAGTCCAAGGACCTGCATGTCCTTGGTGGAGTGGGAGGGGGAGTTGAACTGTTGAGCCATGGGGTGGTTGGGTTGGTTGGTCTGGGTGTCCCAGAGGTGTTCTCTGAAACGTTCCGCAAGTAGGCGGCCTGTCCCCCCAATATAGAGGAGGCCACATAGGGTGCAGCGGATGCAATAAATGATGTGTGTGGAGGTGCAGGTGAATTTGTGGCGGATATGGAAGTATCCCATGGGGCCTTGGAGGGAAGTAAAAGGGGGAGGTGTGGGCGCAAGTTTTGCATTTCTTGTGGTTGCAGGGGAAGGTGCCGGGAGTGGAGGTTGGGTTGGTGGGAGGTGTGGACCTGACAAGGGAGTCACGGAGGGAGTGGTCTTTTCGGAATGCTGATAGGGGAGGGGAGGGAAATATATCCCTGGTGGTGGGGTCCATTTGGAGGTCCATCCGTCATACGACGGTTGATACGATGTATATGGAGGTTGGTGGGGTGGTAGGTGAGGACCAGTGGGGTTCTGTCCTGGTGGCGATTGGAGGGGTGGGGCTCAAGGGCAGAGGAGCGGGAAATGGAGGAGATGCGGTGGAGAGTATCGTTGACCATGTCTGGGGAAATTGCGGGCTTTGAAGGAGGAGGCCATCTGGGTTGTTCGGTATTGGAACTGGTCCTCCTGCGAGCAGATGCGGCAGAGACGAAGGAATTGGGAATATGGGATGGCTTTTTTTTAAGAGGGGGCAGGGTCGGAGGAGGTGTAGTCTAGGTAGCTGTGGGAGTCGGTCGGTTTATAGTAAATGTCAGTGTTGATTCGATCACCTGAGATAGAAATGGAGAGGTCTAGGAAAGGGAGGGAGGAGTCTGAGACGGTCCAGGTAAATTTGAGGTCGGGGTGGAAGGTTTACTAACACCTGTGTAGGCCTGGAGAGTTTTACCATCCAGTGTTTTTACAAGAGTGTTTTACCATCCAGTCACCACCCAATAAAAACATGGATCTATTGAAGACGCAAGTGAAAAGAAACTTTACCAGCAACTGTCTGACAGAAGTTGTGATGAAATGGATATGGAGTCCAGAGCATTCAAATTCATTAAGTAGTAAATACTGCTGCAAAATTTATACCGTATCTGAAGTTTTTGCTTTACGCCATCATGAGTTTTGCCATTTATAGTTCCTGCCATTAGCCCCACCACGTGTTCCTTCGTTCTTTCCTAGACTCAGATGTTTGAATGCAGTCTTGGACTCACCCAAAACTGTGCGAGCCATATCCTAACTCTCACCAAGTGATCACCCTGCAATCCATACTGGTGTATTGCTGGAAAATTTCAAATTGTTCACCTTTGAATTTAAATTCATCAACGGCCTCCCCCCTTTCCCATCTCTGCTACTTTGTCCAGGCCTACAACCCTCTGGGTTCTCAGCGTCTGTCCAATTCTCTCCTCTTGCACAACGTGATTTACATCAATTCATCATTGGCAATCATAAGTTTAGCTACCCAGGTCCCAAGCTCTGAGAATTCTCCTTTAAACCTCACAACCCCTTTAGCTTGAAGGCATTTTCAAAAGGGCTAACTCGAGTAAGTATCTGTCTCAATATCTTTGTACTGCTCAGAGTCAAATACTTGCTCACCTGAAGTACTTTGGGGTACTTCTTTCATTAAGATTGCTATATAAAAATTATATTGCTGTTGCCTTCCTAACACCTATTTCCTGGCATTGAACTTGTTTAAGATGAGCTTCATCTTTATTATCTCCTTGTTTGAGTGAAAAGTTAATCAGCCCAAAACATTATCTTGGTTTCTCTCCCCATAGATTGTGCAGACTTGATGACCTCCAGCGGTTCAGTTCTCATTTCAGATTTGCAGCACCTACAGCATTTTGCCTTTGTTTAATTAGGTATCCATCTCATTTACAATTTGGAGAAAGCTTCGCGCACAAATTGGCTGTCACACTTACCCATGTAGCAACAGCTACACTTCAGAATGCAATGCATTGTACGCGAGCGCTCTGGGACATCCACACAGGGATGATAAGCTGCTACAGAAATCCCAGTTCTCTGCTTAAACATTCAGTTGAGGGCAATAATGTGAAATGCCAGACAAGGCTGGGGTAGAATCCTGCCAATTCCAGTTGGGAAAGAGCCGAACGTAGAAATTCAACCGATCCCCATTCGACAATTAACAGTTTATCTAATGTAGTGAAAACAACCTGCCATCAATGTTGACGGCAAACAGGAAAAAGCCAAGTTAGCATAAGAAAGCTCACCATACTTGTTAATTATAGGCACTTCAAATGTTTCACAAAGCCTGTGGTGGCGTTTTATGGTGTGGTTTTGGCAGGCAACACTCTTCCTTCTGGATCCAAAACCAGAGGGAAGGAGAATGATCACCATATGCCAAGAGGACAGAGACAAGGCGGTGATTAGGCCAGTATAACAGGAGTTCTCAGTGATCCAGTCAAACCTCCCAGTCGTAGAGTCACAAATGTACAGCACGGAAACAGACCCTTCGGTCCAACTCGTCCTTGCCAACCAGATATCCCAACCCAATCTAGTCCCACCTGCCAGCACCCGGCCCACATCCCTCCAAACCCTTCCCATTCATATACCAATCCAGATGCCTTTTAAATGTTAAATTGTACTAGTCTCCACCATTTCCTCTGGTAGCTTATTCCATACAAGTACCACCCATTGAGTGAAAAAGTTGCCCCTCAAGTCTCATATCTTTCCCCTCTCACCCTAAACCTATGCCCTCCAGTTGTGGACTCCCCCACCCCAGGGAAAAGACCTTGTCTATTGATCCTATCCATGCCTGTCACAATTTTATAAACCTCTATAAAGGTCAGCCCTCAGCCTCTGATGCGCCATGGATAAACTGTCTGAGCCTATACAACCTCTCCCTACATCTCCAATCCTCCAACCCTGGCAACATCTTTGTAAATCTTTTCTGAACCCTTTCAAGTTTCACAACATCCTCCCAATAAGAAGGAGACCAGAATTGCTCACAATATTTCAACAGTGGCCTAACCAATGTCCTGTACCCTATACTCTGACCCCAATAAAGGAAAGCATACTAAACATCTTCTTCACTATCCTATCTACCTGCAACTCTACTTTCAAAGAGCTATGAACCTGTACACCAAGGTCTCTTTGTTCAGCAACATTCCCGAGGACCTTACCATCAAGTGTGCAAGTCCTGCTCAGATTTGCTTTCCCAAAAGGCAGCATCTCGTATTTATCTAAATTAAACTCTATCTGCTATTCGTCAGCCCATTGGCCCATCTGATCAAGACCCAGTTGTAATCGGAGGTAACCTTTGCTTCCACTATACCTCCAATTTTGGTGTCATCTGCAAACTTCTAACTATACCTCTTATGCTCACATCCAAATAATTTAAATAAAATGAATAAAAAATAAGAGGACCCAACATTGATCCTTGTGGCACTCCACTGGTCACAGGCCTCCAGTCTGAAAAATAACCCTCCAACACCCTGTTTTCTACCTTCAAGCCAGTTCTGTAACCAAATGGCTAGTTCTCCATGTATTCCATGAGATCTAACCAGTCTCCCATGGGGAACCTTGTCAAACGCCTAACTGAAGTTCACATAGATCACATCTACCACTCTGCCCTCATTAATTCTTTGTTATTTCTTCAAAATAACGCCATCACAAGAACCTCTGCAGCTGAGCCTCAGTAAGGGTTGAAGTCTACGTCATCACTTTACTGTGGGAAACTTCCACATGGTGGTTGCGCACACATGTCAATGACTTAACTCAGGCTCCCAGAGCATGAAGTAGGCTAGAACATGGCTACTTCTACTCCAATTTCAAGACTCTAAAGTTGCATTTCACTCCCACCAACCTTTACAGATCAATATTTGGTCCACTTGTCATTGCACCACATTTTGGCAGTTCCTGATCTAGCTCTTTTTATAACAAGAGCCCTCATGATCACATCATCCCATTCAAAGAGACAGTTATAATGGGCAATATTCCAGTTTCAGCATTGACAAGTGTGCTAGGCGCTCTGACAATCTTTGTCAAATTCAGGGTTACAAGATTTACTTTTGAGCCTCAAATTCATCCTTGCTGGATGAATCAGCTGGTGGTCAAACACATAACAGCATTAGGGTTGCTCTTTCTTCAAACCCACCATTATATCTGCCTTCTTACAAGAAGTTCATACATGACCCATTTGTTGTCTCCAACTCTGAACCTCTAAAGGCAGCTTTCCTTTAACAGGTCCTTCCAGCTTCATATCCTCCCTCGAGACATTTGACAAAATCTAATCCATCCTCTGGTACATCATCCATTGTTCAATTCCACTGTTGTTTGGAATACCTGTACTACATTTACACCCTATTGTTTTCCTAATGTTTAACTCATCATTGTTGTCCCCTCCAACAGGGTAGATTGGCCAAGGTGGGGGTTTAGGGGTCAGGAATGAAGGGTTAGTGTCGCAGGAAAATACTCACCTGTTAAGAAAACAAAGCCACCTTTAAAAATGTAAACTTTCTTATACTACACTCTGAAATAATCAGAAGAAATTACTGTCAGGAAACAGTTGAAATGAGTTTTAGTCTGAAGAGACTTCACTGCAGCTATACACGGTCTCTGCTTTTACAACAACTCGTATATAAATGTTTTTACATGAAATGAAGCAACTCAAGACAGTTCATGACCAAAAGTTAACTGTTTCTCTCTCCAGAAATGCTGCCAGACCTGCTGAGTTTCTCCAGCAATTTGTTCCAGATTTCCAACATCTGCTTTATCAAACCAAAAAATCCCTGCGATACATGAAACGGTAAATCCCTATTTTACTGCAATTTATGAAATGGCTTCGAGTGCAAAATGGGCACTCACTGTGTTGACTTCCATAACAGTTTATTCATTTAAGAAAAGGCATTCACTGTTGATAGAGCCTTTGTGATGTTTGAACTTTTAAAAAAAAAAGTGTCTGTCTAAACATGGCTCACGTAATCTAGCCAAACTTGCCTGAAGCCACTGAGTGAAGCAATCAAGAATCTCGGTTGATCCACTTATTGTTACTTCCCCTCCACAAGCCCTGCATTGAAATGAAGGTAGGGAATCATTCACAGGCATGACAGAGATTGGCTTTTATGATCCTGGTAGGAGTACTGTACAGATTATTACTTTTATGATAACAGTCGTGGTGTTGATTGTATTACGCACAAGGGTAATAAGGATGGAAGCAAATGGCTCAGCAGGTTTAGTGCTGACATGGGAAGACAGACTCATTAGAAAACACAACATTAAAAACTCGAGTTGACTCAGCTGAAGACAGTCCAGCGTGAAACTGATTCACACAAACCTAAGAAAGGTTCAGATCTTGTTAAATGATAGAGGCTCAGCCTGGTATACCCTCGGGAACCAGGGATCTGGCTGTATGAGTTAGAGGAAACAAGTTTGGTCAACTACCCTGCTCCCAAAAAAATTGACCATTCCAGGACCGTGGATTGAGGGAATTCAGCTTGATTGCCGTCCTGTCCCCTCTTCCACAGCCAAACAGCTTTCGGCACAGTGCTGGGAATTATAGACCTGCATCCAAGGCAGTAACACATGGCAAGGGCAGAAAACTAGACAACTGTGATGGAAAGTTCAAAACTGGCCAGTTAGACCACCTTCATTTTCAGTTCAATCAGCACTTTGAAGGCGAGAGCACGGAGTCCCTCCCCTAGTCCAAAAAAAAACGGCCAAATAAAGATGACACTTTCAGGCATGCGTCACATGTACAAGTTGCTGGTGAGTAACTGCTGTGTTTTCAAGTGGCTTTGGAACAGATCGATTACAGAGCTGGTAGCCCAAGTCAATGACCACATGACTCCCACTGCGATGCTGCACTGTAAATGTCACTGTCTGTGGTAGTAACACAGCTTTTCCAAGCAGACAGATCCACTGAACTGAGAGTTTTTACAGAGCTCATTAAAACAACACTGAAAGCATCCCAGATAGGACTCAAACACTGCATAAACTAACATCTAATGCCTCCACTTTCACATGACACACTGTCTGATGACTGCAATTGTTACTCTACATATAGTTATACAATTCACATTGCAGAGAGAACTGGAAAATAAGCTGATCATCACTGCATTATTTTAAGAAATGAATGGCAAAGCCATTTGTCTTGACCAGGAGCACAGGGCAGCTTATTTTACCCTCTGGCTGGTTTTCATTTAGCACTGGGGTAGAAATTAGTTTATGCCTGTGCTCAAGGGAAGAATGGGAGTTTCACTTGGCATATGGTCCAGATCACGTGGAGACAATTCAGACCCAGAATTCTGTCAAATCAGTGGGCACCCAATTCTACTAATGCTGGTCACTGGCATTGAGATGCCAGTCATTACTGAGCCCATTTTCCAAAGACAAACAATTGGACAGCACCTCTTAATAATGCCCGTCAGCAATTTTTACTGAAGGTCGTCAACAGTGCCAGAAACTAGAGAAGCTGGAAGAGCCTGATTGCTTTATGGAGGGCATCAGCCAGATCTTGCACCCATTGAGTGGCTGTTGGCAAGCTAGTCTACTCAGGTGGGCAGAGGCGGCAAATCCGTAGAATGTCAGGCTCACTGTTCAACCAATTACCTCAACCCAAAAGGATCCCTGGCAAGAATAGGTTTCATGGCCTCACAAAGCTAACCAAGGTAAGCCTACAAGGTCATTCCATCTTAGTCAGTAACTACCTGCAGTCTTCACCTTCCCCAATCATGAGGATTCTTTGAAAAATTACGACACCACACGTCACCCCCACTCCTACCTCCCCTCCCATTTATTCTTACTGCACCAACCGCTCTCCTTGCTCAGGCTTCCCTTACCTCTTACACCTTTGAATAATCCTGTATGGGTCAGCAACACAACTCTTCCCCCAACTTTTAACAATGAGGCATACATGTCAACAAAGAGATGAGGACAGGAAATGGGACAGGATTCACTCGAAGACCATTCCATCTCTGTGAAAGCTCAGCAGCCCTCTGTGAAAGCTCAGTGCGCTATGATCACTGGATCAGAATAGAAACTGGCCATACAGCTCCTGGAGTCTGATTTTCCACCGCTTGGTGAGATCATGGCTGTTCTGTGGCCTAATTCCATACACCTGTCTTTAGCTCCTTTCCCTTACTTCACAAAAATGTATCTATTTCAGAACTGAAATTAATAACTGGTCTAGCAACCACCACTGTTTATGGAAGAGAGTTCCAAACTTTCACCACTGTGTAGAACTCCTTCCAAACATCTCTCCTGAATGGTCTGGTCCTAATTCGCAGACTGTGTCTCAAATTAGAGAAAACCCGAGCAGTGGAAGTAGTTTCGCTCTATCCGCCCTCTCTTTCCTGCTAATATCTTGAAGACTACAATCAGACCACTGCTTAAACTTCTAAATTCTCGAGAAAGCAGGCCTAATCTGTACGATCTCTCCTTGTATCATTCTTGTAAATCTATGGTGTATTCCCGTCCAAGGCCAGTACACCCTTCCGAAGGTGTGGTGCCCAGATTTGCTCTCAGTTCTCCAAGTGGGGGTCTAACCTGGGGTTGTACAACTGTGGAACAGGGTAAAAACAATGACTGCAGATGCTGAAAATCAAATACTGGATTAGTGGTGCTGGAAGAGCACAGCAGTTCAGGCTGCTCGTTGGATGCTGCCTGAACTGGTGTGCTCTTCCAGCACCACTAATCCAACTGTGGAACAGGTCAAAGGAGTTACATATTTGAGATGTTTCAACCATACATGGACGATAGCGACACCACACAAGGGCAGAATTCCTGCTAACATATTTAAATGTTAGCCCCATTTGTTTCTGTCAATTATTGAGCACTTAAATCAACCTGATATTAAGCACAGTTCTTGCGAGAGTTGCTATGTGACAAAGTCCTGCTTGGTGATGCCCAGTTTTGAATTCAAAACTGAGCACAGCATTTTACTACAGCCTTCAGCCTGAACCTGCACCACAGCAGCAAGCCTTTGCCTGAAATCCACATTAATGTTTCCTCCAATGTTACACGCAATTCCTGAAAGCCCAGTAACAATGCTACTGCACATACTGGCCACAGGTTTCTCCAGCAATGCCAAAACACTGTCGAGAAGAGAAACGGCCAGCCGTTAAAATGAGACAAAGTGTAATTCAAATCTACACACATGTATTTTCTCGACAGTTGGAGGCACAGTGAAACCAAAGGCAGTGCTATTCTCCTCTACAACATCTGTGTCAGCTAAATGATCACAATCTACTCAAAGTTTGACAGACTTCACAGAATGAGCTTCATGTCAGAGACAGCTCTTGGTGACTTAATAAAAGAAGAAGAAAAAAATTAAAATAAAGAAGGGGCCTTTTAGCATGCTGTAATTATTGAGCCAACACATGTATTTGGCTCAGGTTTATAGTTTACATCACTGCCTCCCAGCTTGAATTGTCACTGTGGAGCACAAAAAACAATTTGTGCGCTCAAACAAAAAGAGAGGCTAAGATGTCTTCCTTTCTTCTCCTGTTTGTCTCCCACTCTCCCGAGGTGGGAGAAGAGCAGTTGACTGCTTCGCCTATAACCACATCAGGATAGACTAAGCAACACCCTCCCTCTGCTTTTTATTGATGAGTCATCTGTCCTGAGGAAAACAAAAAGAACAACTCAATTTGCCCCTGACCTGATGTGATCAGGTAACTCCAAGGGCCAAACAGCAAGAATGGAGATCTCGTTCAAGTGTTTCTTCCTCAATCTGGGACGGCAAAGAGAGAAACCCCCACCCCCGGCCACGTGTCAACAGTTAACTCAGCACTGGTTAGTGTGTTGTTGGACTCCACCATGATAAAAGTCATGTCATGGTTAAACAATCAGAAGCAAGGCGACAGTGCTTTGTCATGTTTGCATACACAGAAGGCTCAAAGCGACAAAGTTTGAATACTGTCAATTAGTTTCACATTGCTCTTTGACCATACTAACATACCTCTTCACTTGACCATTATTTTCGCTGGTAAGACTTTATGATGCTCCTTTAACGCATCCCCGGAGACGTAATTAGGAATGCAGGAACTGGCCATTCTACCCCACTCAAATCAGACAATAATGCCATCTACCCAGTGCTGCAACCATTAACTAATCACACAGAACAAGTAAAAATTCAACGTAACTCAGTTTTGAAAGTTTTAAGTGTCAGCCTTATTAAAGGGAGAGAGTGCAGAATTCCATCAGCTTTTGAGTCTAAGTGATTGCTGACATTGTCCCTGATCAGCTGAACTTGAATTTTAAGGAAGAAACACTTGTTTTGAAGTTGATATCACCATTTTTCCTCAACCTATCAAAGGAAACAGTTCATCTGCCAATCCTAACTGACTTTAAAAATCACAGATCTGTGATTGATGAAGTACCTTTGAGGGTAAAAACAATTTTTAAAAAACAAGTAATACTAAACATTAATGTAGTCCACCTTCATTTCCAGGGACACAAGATAAGTGGGTCTGTTTCCATGCTGTACATCGCTATAACTCTAAGAGTGGTACTAATATGTCTCATAAAAACCAGGAGCAGGGGTAGGCCGGCTGGCCCTTCGAGCCTGCTCCACCATTCAATAAGATCAGGGCTGATCTTGTTGACCCAGCTCCACTCACCCCCTGCCCCCTCACCCCAACCCTTAATTCCTTTACTGTTCAAAAATCTACCTTTGCTGTTAAAAAAAAAATGTTCAACAAAGGCAGCCTGAACTGCCTTACTGGAATTCCTCAAATTTCTAACCCTTTGGGTAAAGAAGTTCCTCCTCAACTCAGCCTCAAAATAGGGGGAGCAGATTTAGGACTATGCCCCCTAGTTCTAGTTTCACCTGACACCAAGTTATAGTCCAATGGGTTTATTTGAAATCACAAGCTTTCAGGTGACAAAGGAGCACCGCTCCAAAAGCTTGTAATTTTAAATAAACTTGTTGGACTGTAACCTGGCATCCAGTGCCTTCTGACTTTGGTCTACCCCAGACCAACACCAGCACCTCCACATCCTGGTTTCACCCTCCCACAAAAACAACCTCCCTCCTTCTGTCTTATCTACTCCCTTCATAATTTGAAACGTTCCTATAAAGATTCCCCACTCATTCTTCTAAATTCCAAAGAGTGTATTCCCAGTCCACTCAATCTCTCTGTTGCAGTTTTCCTTGTAGGACAGACAAACCTGGTCAATGCATTTTGGCCTTAATGTAACTGTTTTAGTCCCAGTGTTGTTCTCTACAGCTGCGCACTACAGTGAAGCAACCTCTGCCCCGTCAAGACAACAATTTTTATTAGCGACTAATTCAGAACTTGCACTCAAAGAGCTATTTATCATGCACTCACCACCATCAGCTGCAGGTGTACAATTCATAGTTGCATCTGCCCATCTCACACCAACTTAATCGAATTCTCTCAGGTTTATGACCCGCTTCCTCCCTCCCTCATGTAAAGAGGAAATATAAAAGAAAATAGGAACTTGTCTTTTAAAAAGATAAATTTCAGAGAAACCAGAGCCATGCAATCACTCAGCAATTTGTAAAACAGAATTCCACGCACTGCAACACTTTTAAACAATTGTAACAAAAACAGCATGCTTTAAATTCTTCCCACTTCTTCGGACAGAACAGACTGTCAAATTGTTGCAAATTTCTGCTCCACTATCTCTCCTGCACCTTGATAATCACGACTCCGGGCTCATTTTGTTCCTGAACATCCTCAGACATGATAGCAAACTACTTGTGCCCATAACTTTAGGGCTAAGAGACCATTCTGATAAGCCACTTTCCCCTGAGTCAGGATTAGGTCAACCTGATGTCTTTACATATTAATTATGGTGTTGAAATGTCTCACTGAAGGAGAGTTCACTGATAGACACAAACATCATTTCCGTGCGGAGTTTGCTATTCTTGGTTAGGCTGTTCCTGTCCTACTGGGTTGTGGGGGGTGGGGGGGAAAGAGAGTCTGGGTGGGGAAGTACAGACGCAACGATGATGATAACAGTCACAGCCAATCGCACTGTGGACAAAGCACTCATTATGTGTGCTCACAAAAGTGAGGAGAACAAAAAAAAAAGGAAGAAAATGACAATAGCAACCAAGTTAAAACAAATTCAGACTAAAGAAAATAGGTATCTTTGAGGGTAAAAACAATTTTACATATCAAAGATAAAACAAATTCGGTCCAAATTCCTTCACTGCTTTGGACACTGGAGGCATCTTTCAGCTGCTGCCCCTCCCACACCTAGAAAAGCTCTGAAGACAGGAGGCCTTTGTTTAAAAAAGCCAAGCAGTGGGCCACCATTTGCAAATTGCATTGCTTTGCTCTGCCAGAGATACATTAAAAGCCATTTACTGTTCCAGGGGAACCAGAGTGGGGAAACAAAGCTGAAGAAGTTGTTGCTTAAATTTTGAGCAGAAGGGTAGTTCCACAACTCATTAAAAAAAAGTTAGGATATGGTGTCACTGCCAAACTGGGCGCTTTATTGCCCATCTCCAGTGATCCTGACTAGAATGGTCAGGCAGGCTACTTCAGAAGGCAGTCACAAGTCAACCATGTTGATAGAGACTAAAGTCACAAAAGGCTGGATTGGGAGGAGGTTTCCTTCTTGAAAGAAAAAGGACATTAACAAATGTTTTGGATTTTGTAACAATCGCACAACTTCACAATCACTTTTATTGATACAAAGTATCATGTTCTGGTCACCACATCCTCAGAAGGATGTGAAGATCCCCAAATGGGTGCAGAGGAAGTTGCCTGGATTGGTCCCACGAACAAAAGACTGGGGGTTGTTTGACTTTGAGAGGAGGGGAGTAAGGAAAAATTTGCTAGAGGTGTACAAGATCATAACAGGTTTAGACACGGGGACAGTGGGCACAGATTTATCATTCTAGGTAAGAAGCACAGGACAGGTGTAAGGAAAATCAATTATTTTTAAAATCAGTGATGACCTGGAACAATCTGCCCAGGAGGATGGTGGATGCGGAGAGGATTAAAGGTTTCAAAAGGAAATTAGATGCACATTTGAGGGAAATCAATTGGTTATGGAATGAAAGCATGGGAATGGGATTAACAGTTTTACCTTCCAGGAAGCTAGTACAAATCTGACTGTCAGAATGGCTGCCCAGTGCTATCATGACTCCATTACTAAGCTTGTTTTCCCCAGACTCTTACTGAACTACAATAAATCTCTCCAATTCCTGAAATATTAGTCCGGGCCTCTGGATTACTATTCAAACAACATTACAAGCATACCTATTGCTTACTCTGTGCCGCTATTGCAAAATTGAAACTAAAACATTGCAGCTCTGATTTCAACTTGCATTGTCCCGGAGGACAGACATTATTTAGGTGTTTTATTGCCTGCCTTTTATGTTTTAGGGGAGAATGTGTTGTGAATCACTGATTCTCAAAGTGTGCTCTCTTCCATCTGGTCACAACCCAAATGTAAACCCATTAGGACTCACAGGAGATGCAGCTTTTCTCTTGGTAACCAGCCATAGAACTATACAGTACAGAAACAGACCCTTCAGTCCAATGCATCCAAGCTGACCAGGTTGCTTAAACTGAACTAGCCCCATTTGCCTGTGTATGGGGCATGACCCTCTAAACCCTCAGCTCAGCGAGCAAACCTACATCCAAAACCACAACCCAAGCTATAAATCTTCTCAAAACTCGCTCTAAACCATTCCTAATCATGTACCCATCCAGATGCCTTTTAAATGTTGTAATCGTACCCACCTCCACCACTTCCTCTGGCAGCACATTCCATACACACACCACCCACTGTGTGATTAGATTAGATTAGATTACTAACAGTGTGGAAACAGGCCCTTCGGCCCAACAAGTCCACACCGACCCACCGAAGCGTAACCCACCCAGACCCATTCCCCTACATTTACCCCTTCACCTAACACTACGGACAATTTAGCATGGCCAATTTGCCTAACCTGCACATTTTTTGGATTGTGGGAGGAAACCGGAGCACCAGGAGGAAACCCACGCAGACACGGGGAGAATGTGCAAACTCCACACAGTGTGTCGCCTGAGGCGGGAATTGAACCCGGCTCTCTGGCGCGGTGAGGCAACTGTGCCACCGTGCAGCCCACATGTGAAAAAGTTATCCCTCAGGTCCCTTTTAAACCTTTCCCCTCTCATTTTGGACTTTCTTGCTCTTGGGAAAAAAAAGAGCTGGACTATTCACTCCATCTATGCCCCTCATGATTTTATAAATCTCTGCAAAGGTCACCCCACTGACGCTCCAGGAAGAGAAAGCTCCAGCCCATCCAGTCTCGCCTTCTAACTCAAACCCTCCAGTGCCGGTAACAACCTTGTAAATCTTTTCTGCACCCTCTCCAATTTAATAATATTCTTCTTGTAGCAGGGTGACCAGAACTGGACACAGTACTCTAAAGTTGGCCTCACCAATGTCCTGCACAGCTAAAACATTATCTCCTAACACTTTTACTCCACGTTCTGACTAACCAAGGCAAACCTTCTTCACCACGCTGTCTGTCTGGGATGTCACTTTCAATGAACTATGAACCTATACCCCTAGGTCCCTCTGTTCACCAACAATCCCCAGGCCCTACCATTAACTGTCTAAGTCTTGCCCTTACCAAAATGCAACATCTCGCATTTATCTAAAGTAAACTCCATCTGATTATTCTTGGCTCGTCTGATCAAGATCTTGTTGTACTTTTAGATAACTTTCTTCACAGTCCTCTAGACCACCGATTTTTGCCATCATCCAACAACTTATTAACCATATCACCCATATTCTCATCCAAATCATGGATCAGAATGACAAATAAACAGTGGGCCCAGCACCAATCTTTGCAGCACACCGCGAGTCACAGGCCTCCAGTCTACATAACAACCCTCTACCACCAGCATATCTTCTATCAAGCCAACGTTGTATCCAATTAGCTCTCTCCCTGGATTCCATGTGATCTAACCTTGCGAACTAGCCTACATGCAAGCCAGACTCAATCCTGGCAGCTTGACTTCCAGAGGCAAAATTGTATAAAACCAAAGAGTTTACAACCACTGGCAAATAACTTACAGTCAGCTACCTATGAATGGAAACAGCACACCCAGGTCATGTGGACAGCTGTGTCTAGGTACTAGCTGAATTGACTTTCCTATTCAATCCATGATAAACTGACCATATATTAACTGAAGAGAAACAATGAGGCTTCCCTCAATGTTCATCATTACCTCAAGACAACACTAACACAAAAGATTCTCAAGTCTCAAGGTATCCAGTAGAACAGAAGCAAAGTTATTTTGGGAAACCTGTAGAACAAGGGAAACTCAATCCTGTGCAAGGGCATGCTGACTTCATGTATCATGTAGATTCAATGTTGGACTCTCTTTCAATTCCCTTTGGGATATCGATAGCTTTCAGACAACCAGTCTGAGGTTCAAAAAGGTTGGAACTTAGTCAATAGTCCACAGTGACCTTAATAATGCAACACCTGAAGCAAGCCTGTTGGCAGAAACCAGCGCGTAACTAATAAATGAAACCAGTGTTAATAACTGGCCTATCGGCAGGTCTCAAAAATGGGATATTGTTGCATACCAGTTAGCAGAAAATCAAATTCTCCTCACTTAGCTTCAGAAATTCACAAAGGAGGAGGAGGAGGGTGGGATCAGCTGGGGAAACACTGCACCAATAAGATCGTGCAGCATTTAGTTGGTTAAATGTGCAGGGTGAGCAGGTCACAACTCAGCCAAGGTGCCTTGGCATTCTCCACTAGTTATTTCAAAAGAACAGAAAGCCTACAAGTGGGTGCAGATTTCTCAGCAGCGTTATTTGGAAACTTAAGCGTGGTGATAGATTTTAGTCAGATATCTTGATAATCCCACAGCGGGGAGCGACCAGTTTATTTTATAGGGAAGGATAATCCAAAGTAAATAAAGACAATGGGGTGTTAGTGGAAATGAATACTCTTACTCATTCTTCAGTGATTTGATTCAGCAATGACACAGAACTCAAAACCAGCAGAATTATCAGAGAACACACCATGAGTCAAAAATACAACACTGGCAAGCAACTGATTGGAAAGAGAACAGTCATCAAGGGCAGTCAGTCAATCGACCTCAGTATCCTTTTGTGGAAACAAACTGGGGAGAGAAGTCAACTTGGTTTCCAGTTCAAGGTTCCAAGATTGTTTAAACAAAGTGGGTACATTTTAACAAAAAAAAATTGTTCATAGGATATGGGCATTACTGGTGAGGCCATCCCCAATCATCTAAAGGCAGTGATGAGTCTAACACAATGCTGTGTGGGACTGGAGTCACATGTAGGCCAGATCAGGTAAGGATGGCTGATTTCCTCCCCTAAAAGGGCATTAGTGAACCAGATGGGTTTAATAACAGTTGGCAATATAGTTAGATGGATCACTAGCTTTTAATTCCAATTTTTGAAAATAGAGCTCAAATTTCACCATCTGCTACATGGGATTCAAACCCATGCCCCCAGAACATGACTGAAAACAAATGCTGAAGATCACAGCATGTCAGGCAGCATCCATCGAGTGGGAGCAAACTGATGTTTCAAGTCTAGGTGACTCTTCATCAGAGCAGACATGATAATTGCCATTCTCCCGTTAGTGTGTGTGTGCATGTATCAATTTCATGTCTGTAACATGAATGTCCAATTATATCACAAGTTGACATCAATGCCTTGTGAATCAGCAGGACAGTGGAGGAAAAAAAAAGAATCTGGCTGAACAGGTGATGGAAATAATGGAGTCCATTTTCAACTTGCCTTCCCTGACGATGGACTGCCAAAATCAGAAACCATCTGTTTTAATTGAAGGTCTCCAGCAAGGCTGGCTCGTCTGCAAAGCCATGATTCACAAACTGATCACCTTAAAAACCCTGCACTCCTCAGTGTTGAGACAGTGTCACCAAATTACATATGCAATTCTCCAATCAAATCATTCTGCAGGAGTCACTTAACAGGGGACCACATTCCTCTGGTGAGGGACATAATGCATCTTATCCAATTGTTCCCATTAAACCTTCCATTACATAAACACAGCAGATTGCATGGGGAGGGGTACAGTGGTGAATGAGTTCTCAATCTCATTAACGTACGGCTCATTTATCTACAGCTCCAGTATAAATATAAAGTCAATGATTCCTTAGGGCTGATTCATAATTATCTGCATCTTTAAAAGCATTCAACATGAGCAAATGGGCAGCACTGGGTAGAAGGATAGATTAATGGTTTGCATGCAATTTATGTACTTATATATACAAACATACACTGCATATTAAAATTAGAATTGCAGAAGTCCAATTCTCATAATGCAATCTTTTATTAAGGAGGGAGTAAAAATTGCACTTTGTACTCGTGAAAAATTATTGTAATTAAGCCCACTCCCTTAACCAGGCTTAAACCACTTGGAAGGTACGTCAGTGAGAAGGTTAAAGGAAACAGTATCAAATTCATCTCTGCAAAAATAGCAAGCCTGGTACTCACTGACTGTAAAATTTCTCATCAGCTAATTAAATAAAACATAATATTTGCAAAAAGGGCAATGGGCATGGCCACTTTGTGAATTGTGGGCATGTAATGGCTGGTGCTTATATTTAATGGAGTTTAATTTCAAACAACCACTTTCTCTTGGTATAATTCATTACAGACACCTCAACTCTGCTGTGTAAACAACCACCTCCCTCTGAAGGCAAAATATGAGAACATTGCCTCCTACATGAAGACTGCTTTACATAATTAAAAGCACCCAATATTTAGGAAGACAACATTAACTTGCAGCATCCACTGAAAAACAATCCTCTTGTAGCTGTTTTTGTCTCCTTCCTCCCTCCCCTTGCCCCACACCAAATTTTCTTGCCTCCTATTCATATGCTAGGGTACACGGTCTCATAGCCACCGTGCCCCATTGGTATCTCTGCCAAGAAGCCATTTTCCAGGACCAGGCTGGCTACGATAGGCAGAGCTGTGTTCACCAGCAGTAGTCAGTTTCCAACTCTGTCTGTGGGACAAAGCTAATCCCAGTGTTTTGTTGGAAGCCGTTTTCATTCTTGTCTCAAGACTCAGTAACAAAAGGTATTGATTATCATCAACAAATGGTAATGCTGCCAAGGGTCAGACAACATAAGCAGTGAAAAATGTAAATTTGGAAGCAAAACATTCAGCCTTCACTAAGTAATCTTTAGCGCCAAAGGATCATCTCTAGTGAGCAGAGAGCTCAATCGCATTTTTTAATCTTTAGTGTCTGTTCGAATATGCTCTTCAGGACTTTTGTTTGCAACAACATTTAATGAAATCCCCAGTCACTCAAAAGCGTAATTAGAGTTAATGTCTGCGCCAGTGACCAGCAGGTGATGTGCACATTGGGCATAAAATATTCCCCAACAATCACAGTTGCTTGAGGTACTGAACCCACATCTTGTCAGGCAAGAAGTCATTTCAGTGAGCTAATATGCTTTCTAAAAAGCACTGCCGCGTGATGCCAATCCATGCATGAATTCCACTTAAACTTATCCATTATTACCTTTCTCTGCACTGAGTGCTGACGGGGAAAGCTACACTCGCAAATGGATTGGTGACAGCTCCTACGAGACTTCACCTCAATAAGAAATTCAAAAGTAGAGTGAAAAATACACTATTAATGGTTTGAAAAGTAGCAATTGTGGGGAGGGGTGTCTATTCCCCTCACTGTTCTTTCCTTGAACATTCTACATTAGACTATCCAGCTTGTTGAAAGCCATAATCCAATACGTATTCGAAAAACAAAGGATAAAAGGTGCACTTACTGTTTTTAAGAAAAGCAATGTCTTGCGAATAGACAGGTTTTTGAACCTCCTCTGGTGAACGTGCATGCACATTAAGGTTGTTAATGCTTGTACTAGGGCGTAGAACATTGTCTCTTGCAAAAATCAAGGAGCTTCCTAGCCATTTCCAACACAATTAGATGGAGGATTCAACCTCCCCTACCCTTGCACAATATTCTTCGGCCCTGACCTTAGAAGAGCTCCCCTTACTGCATCAATGTGACATTTTCTCTTTCCTTTAACTGTCTCTAGCTGCTTGGATTGCGACTGCCAATTTAGTGCCACTTAGTGGCAAATTAGAGGTAGTTTTGTGCTGACTGTCGTTTATGACTCACTTATCATGGTCTGTTCAGTGGTCAGCAGCCAGGGGGCATTTTCACCCCTTCAGTCTGGGTATTACTGATACAGGTCACTAAACTTTGGATCTGTTTTCAAAGTGTAAACTCTAGGAGCAAGGACTGCAATCTACTCCAACTCACCAAAGTGTCTTTATCTGCTGAATTGTTCACTTCCAATTAGCAATCAGAAAAATGAAGAGTTCCCTAACACAGAAGATAGGAATTAAAACAGGAACCATAAAGAGCAACTCCCCCACTCCCAATACCCTCTGCCCTCCTCACGCTGTAAATTAAACACTTTCCTGGGAAAACAGATAAAAAGCTAATTAAACATTCTTCCAATGATTGAGAGAGAAATGGGATGGTGACAGATTGCACCATTTTATACCAACTTGAACAAAGGAATATTAATTGGAATGAGTAAAGCTTAGGTGGTCCATAACTCCCTTTCCCCAACTCCCTTTCCCCATCACGCCAAAGTTGATAAATCTCACTCCATCTCATACTGACATACCAGCACACTGCCTTCTAAAAAGATGTCAAGGTGAAAGCAATTATTTATTTTCGAGAACAGAGATTCTCACTCCACAACCAGGTACAAGGAGAAGAGTCTGCACCCAGAGAGTGGTGAGCCTGTGGAATTGTCACAGGAAGCAGTTAGATATAACTCTGAGGGCTAAAGAGATTAAAGAGTATGGGGTGACAGTGGAAATGGGGTCTGGGTTGGAAGAGTATTGAATAGTGATGAAGGATTGAAGGGCTGAATGGCCTACTCCGGCTCTTATTTTCTACATTTCTGAAAACAAAACCAAATCTATTCCATCCTTCCAACCACCCCCTTTCCTGGTGCAAAGAGCACTCTCCTGGATACAACGCCTTGGTACCCCATCACAAATGACTAGAAAAGACAGAGTCCAACATTCAGTCACTGGAAAGGTGCACAGAGTGACATGCTACAGAGATACCAGATGAAGTATTGCTCTCTCCTTCTTCGTGTCTGATTGAAGGATTGTTGTTTTCTCCTTTTATAGTGACTGAAGAGCTTCGAAACCTAACAGGATAATACACAACAACATTCCTTTAGTTTTCCCACAGGGACAATATTAGTTGGTGTGGTTTGGAACACAGCCTTCTAGAAACAGAACAGAGCCCAATCCTTCCTCCTTAGAATTGGTCACCAGAACCTTAAAATCTCAGAAATGACACAGTTCTCCCCTCTCAGCCCACCTAAAGTATTTTCTAACCATGTTACCATGCAGCTCAGTTAGTTTCTGTGCCTAGAATTAATTCAATCAACATGCCACAACCCAAGAAACAACTTTACAGTCAGTTACAACTTCAAATTCTACTTTGCATTCGTTTAAGTAGCACCAGATTACCACCTTCTCTCCCAATCATGTTCTCCCTCCTCCTCTTCAGAAGGTGCTAAATCAAGTTGGAGTACAGTTTAATGGTCAGCTCCCTTTCTGGAATGTCACCTATGTGACTATTCTTGGTGCGTGCCTTGGCAGTCAATGCTGGCCGACAATCAAGTTTCACTGCAGCCCAGGCACTGCCTCCACCCCCAAATCTGTTCTCATCTATTGTCCACACACACCGCACTTGTCAAGGGCTGCCTCACACTCAAAGGATTGGGAGTTGGAACACCCAAGAATTTTCCCCTGCTTTTGTCCAGGTCGAGCTGCCAATTCCTGGGAGGTGTTGTAGCGTAATTTCCTGCTCCCTGTTCCACCTCTTGCAATGTTCTATTCTTTAGTGTTGCTCGACATATCATTTCAGTCACATGACACTAATCTTTTGCTGTAAATTCTATGTCTTATGCTCCACAACCACCTGAAGGAGCAGTGCTCTAAAAGCTAGTGCTTCCAAATAACCTGTTGGACGATAACCTGGCGTTGTGGGATTTTTAATTATTCTTTTAAACAAACCTCAAAGCAGCTTCTGATGGGACGCTGTCACACTAACAAAATCAGGAAAATTATTAAAGGCTTCTTGACAAGGCAAATAGTTATTAATATTATGAACAGTTACACAGCCTCTTTAAGCTCATTCCAAAATTTTAAGAATTGCAGAATCCTGACAGTGTGGAAGTGGGCCATTTGACCCATCAAGTCCACACCGAAGAACATCCTACATAGACCCACCACCCTACACTATCCCTGCAACCCCACATTCCCCATGGCTAACCTACCCAGCCTGCACATCCCTTGACACTGGGCAATTTACCAGGGCCAATCCACCTAACTTGCATATCTTTCAACTGTAGGAGGAAACCGGGGCACTGGAGGAAACCCACGCAAAGAGAATGTGCAAACTCCACACAGACAGTCGCCCGAGGTGGGAACTGAACCTGGGTCCCTGGCACTGTGAGGCAACAGTGCTAACCATTGATGCCCTCCACCGCATCTCTTCCACTTCCTGCTCCTCCGCCCTTGAGCCCCACCCCTCCAACCGCCGCTGGGACAGAACCCCATTGGTCCTCACCTACCACCCCACCAACCTCCATATACATCGTATCATCCGTCGTCATTTCCACCACCTCCAAACGGACCCCACCACCAGAGATATATTTCCCTCCCCTCCCCTATCAGCGTTCCGAAAAGACCACTCCCTCCGTGACTCCCTTGTCAGGTCCACACCCCCCCACCAACCCAACCTCCACTCCTGGCACCTTCCCCTGCAACCGCAAGAAATACAAAACTTGCGCCCACACCTCCCTCCTTACTTCCCACCAAGACCCCAAGGGATCCTTCCATGTCTGCCACAAATTGACCTGCACCTCCACACACATCATTTACTGCATCCGCTGCACCCGATGTGGCCTCCTCTATATTGGGGAGACAGGCCGCCTACTTGCGGAATGTTTCAGAGAACACCTCTGGGACACCCAGACCAACCAACCCAACCACCCCATGGCTCAACACTTCAACTCCCCCTCCCACTCCACCAAGGACATGCAGGTCCTTGGACTCCTCCATCGCCAGACCATAGCAACACAATGGTTGGAGGAAGAGCGCCTCGTCTTCCGCTTAGGAACCCTCCAACCACAAGGGATGAACTAATTTCTCCAGTTTCCTCATTTCCCCTCCCCCCACCTTGTCTCAGTCAAATCCCTCAAACTCAGCACCGCCTTCCTAACCTGCAATCTTCTTCCTGACCTCTCCACCCCCTGTCCACTCCGGCCTATCACCCTCACCTTGACCTCCTTCCACCTATCGCATTTTCTACACCCCTCCCCCAAGTCCCTCCTCCCTACCTTTTATCTTAGCCTGCTGGACACACTTTGCTCATTCCTGAAGAAGGGCTTATGCCCGAAACGGCGATTCTCCTTCTCCTTGGATGCTGCCTGACCTGCTGCGCTTTTCTAGCAACCCATTTTCAGCTCTGAGCTCCAGCATCTGCAGTCCTCACTTTCTCCTCTTAACCATTGAGTCACCTCATTTAAAATGAATGAAAAGCACAGGGACAAAACACAAGATTGTTCCCCTGGTGTTCAGCCCCTGCGTTGCCCTGGAATCAGGGCACCACTCCTGGAGGCTTGGTTACTCCATGCCCAGAGAACCTGAAGCTTGTCCGAACAGCGTAGCTGCTCCAGCTAATTTACAAAGTCGATTGAGTCAAACGAGAAAACTACTCCTCCTTAGTCTAGAAATTAGAAGCGAGCGAATTTAAATTCTCTCTCAACCTGGCGCCTCAGGCTTTCCATTTTAATGACAGCGTAGGAGAGGGTTAAAAGCCAACTTGTTAGGAGGAGAAGCCCACAGCCTTCAAACAAAAAAAAGTGAGGCATGGATCAAAATTTAGTGTTTACAGTCAACTGTGAGCTTTATTTCTGAAAAAAAATGGCTAAAATATGATCTGAGACAAGTACTCCAACTGAACTCAGCACCGCAGTTTACAATCTGCTAATGAGCAGAAGCTGGTTGTTACAATGCATCTGTCAGTACCAACTTTGCTACACTGCACAAGTGGGTGAAAAAAAAACATTTCTGCCCCTTTGTCTTTTCATGCATTGGTTGCCTTACGCACCTCGTCAATTGGGTGCTTTATTGTTCACAAATTTCTTGCCTGCACAGTAAGAGAGAACTATTCTGGTTGCAAACAAAACCCCAAACAGCTTTGAAGTGCAGAGGCTACCTCTGAAATAATGCACAGGACTCAACGTTGAGTCCTCCAATTTCAAATAACCTTCCTTCCCATCCCCAGACTCCCTTCCACCAGCCGGATTCATTCGTCCCATTGACCAACCAGGTCGTACCCTAGGCCTGTCTTCACCTACCCCCACTTCACCACCCTACTCCCACCAACCCCTTTATCTGCAGCTCCCCCTATAACCAGCCCCAATTCTGAAGAAGGGTTACACCAGAAATGTTGACCTCTCCACCTCGTAATGCCACCTGGCTCGCAGTGTTCTTCCAGCCTCCTGCCTGTGTATCGTGACATTTTACAGTCAATGTTCAGGACAAAGTTTATTTCACCTCCAAGCAGGGCTTTAACCAGGTGGAGTGATACTAACAAACTGCTCCCTCCCCTCTGACATCTCTCCCCTCCACACTCCTCACCATTACACACTTACCCTCCCTCATCGCTCATCCCCCACCCTTTCTCCTGACATTTTCACATCCAGATCTGCTGCTGTCACATGGTGAGGCAGACAAAACAAAAAAGTGCTGCAACTAGAATTCTTTTTTTTCACACTCAAGTCTCAGCTTCCTCTCAGAAACTATTACCAGACCAGCTAAAGATGTCATGCCGTCACATCGAGTCGGGGAGGGGGATTGGGAAGATCAGGTTAGCCAGGCATGTGTGCGATGGGGCAGGGCCACACAGACCAGGGTGTCACAGAACAGGGGAAGAGGGGGAACAGTTTTTAGCTGTAACTTCTGGGGACATTGCACAGAAGCTGTCAATGATTAACGACCAAGTCTCTCGCCTTCAGCCAATGACCTAATCTTTTAACCCAAGTGGCTATCCTTACAGTAGGCACATCTGGTTTTATTAGAATGAACAGTGTTCACAGACACTGGGTTACAGGATCTTACTCTCCAATCTCAAAATAAAATTTGGGAGAGGTGTGAGCATTTTTTTTCTTGAATTAAAGAAACTCCACCCGGCAAACTTTCCATCTCCACACCTCCCACAACCTGCAGACCGTATAGTGGCAATCTTATGGAACATTCACTCACCAGGCACACAAAAACACTGCACTTCCACTCCGTGTTATAAAGATGCCGCTGAGACCAGTCAATTGCATCTTTTCACGAGGCAGCTGGAAGACTCTTTACACAATGAGGCCTCTATTTCTTCCCCCTTTCCAACAAAAAAAACACTGCATTCTCCCTTTTCAATAAAAAACACACTCACGACTATTATAATTCTCCATCTTGTATAGCCACACACTTTTAGCATCCATTAGCCACTTCACACCCAGTCCTGACGCCCTTTAACACACAAAATGTTGCAGAACGGCTGAGTGTCAAATTTGTGCACAATCGCCAGAGCTGTAATCTTCAGCACCCCGTTCAGTTTCATTTCTCCAAAGCCAGCTCCACACGTTTCTCTCCAACAAAACTCCAAGCTCTAGTTAAAAAATAAAAGGCGCTGGGAACATTTACAAACGACCACACTCTCGCTATGTTCAAGTGTCTCCTTACCTTCTGTCCGGTACCAGTCTGCAACTGTCAACCATTATCTTGGGCAGAAAGTCCAGTTGCAAAGAAGTCATGTTGCTCTTCCCCCCCCCCCCCCCTCCTCCTCCTCCTCCTCCTCCTCCTCCCCCCCTCACTGGAGCGAATAATTCACTCTACTCGTGTCTGATTCAACAACTGGTGCCTGCAGACGGATAGGAGCAGCTGCTTGGGCCTCCCAGGACTCAGCTTGCAGTGCAGTTGTCACATTTTTTTTTACACTTCCCCCAAAATCTCTGCAACAAAATTGAAACAAGAGGGGGGGGAAAAAAAAGGAGCTGTCACAGAGGTAACTGTCTAAAGAGCACCAGGTCCTGAAAGTAGGAGGTGCGTTTCTGATTTCAAAACTGCAGCCAGGATTAAGAGCTAACATGGAGAAGCTTATATACAACAGCTAGGAGCACCTTGACTCAATGATTCCAAGTGGCATGTCTGCCTAGTCAGCCACTGCACAGCACTTATTAACAGTTAAGCGCACTGAACTGCCATGGCTGGGCCAGATAGTGCAACAACGCTGAGGCACTTGCATTTATGTAGCACCCTGGTCACATCCCTAAAAACTGCCCGCAGTCAGAAAATGCAGACTTTTTTTGGTCACTGAGCAGCAGACAGTTTCGAGGCGAACCCATTAAGGGTGCTCTTTTAGGGATGTTTTACCAATTAAAGGCACGCCAAATCCCAGTTGTTATTGTGAGTGCCACCAGGTTTATAGATCACAGCTGGCAGGGGTGAAGGTCATGGGAGGCAAGACTAATCGCTGTGAATTACCAAAGATTCCCAACCCCCCCCCCCAGCTTGGGTTTGGGTTTTTCAGAGTGAAAAGTCTTTGTGAATCGCAGCAATTCTGCAGCTGACAGTGTGGAGGGTGAGTTTCAGCAGCTGAGCTGCTCTTTCAGGTAACATCCAAACAGCAAGCTGGGAGATGGCCCTCTCGGGGAGGGGTGGGGGGCGGGGGGTACGGCCACATCAGGTGGCAGAATGTATCTACTAGTCCAGAATGATATTGACTACGCACAAACGCAACATAATCGCCAAACATAGAACTAAAGGGGAGGCACGCCAACAGAGGATGGCGAGAATGTGCCACTTTTGACCATTCAAACCAAGTCTACAAATGGCTTTAAAAAGCCGTTACACAGTTGCTTGAGCATGGAAAATTTAAAGGGATAGGCAATAAGTGCAGGAGTAGGCCATCCAGTCCTTCAAGCCAGCACCACCATTCATCATGATCATGGCTGATTATCCACAATCAGAATCCTGCCTTATCCCCATAACCCTTGATACATCTATCTCCAAGAGCTCTATCCATCTCTTTCTTGAAAGTATCCAGAGATTTAGCCACCACTGCCTTCTGGGGCAGAGCATTCCATACACCCACCACTCTCTGGTGAAGAAGTTTCTCCTCAACTCTGTTCGAAATGGCCAACCCCTTATTTTTAAACTGTGTCCTCTGGTCCTGGACTCACCCATCAGCAGAAACATTCTGCCTGCTGGATGAGAGTCAAATTGGACAACAGAGCAATGCTAGCTAAAATTCAACGGGCCTAAAGGCCTGTTTCTAATCTATGTTATCTAGGTGTTTGAAGACCGATGTAATGTAAATGATGAACTGTTTTATAGCACCAATCTTCACTGTATCATCCTCTAAGTGGGACTGGGATTGTCCCAGAATCTCAGTAACGCACGGAGCTCCACTGAAGATGTTAAAAGGTTGCACAGAAACATCACAGCAGTTGGTAGGGAAGTGGTGACATGCTGGTGATAAAAATGGATGAGTAATCCAGAGGCCCAGGTCAACCATCTGGGGACCTGGGCTCAAATCCCACCATGGTCGCTGTGGGAATTTGCATTCAGCTTATAAAATCTGGAATTAAAAGCCAATATCAGTAATGGTGACCATGAAACTATTATTGATGGTTGCAAAAATGCATTAACATCGTTTCGGGATGAAAGCTGCGGGGCTCACGTGACCCCTCAGCAGCCATATGATAGTACGGCACTCAATTCAAGAGTGATTAGGATGGGCAACATCTTGCCAGTGACGCCCAAGTCCGTGAAAGAAGAAAGTAATGAAGGTGGCATCAGGCAGTGCAAGTAAAGTCCTGAGAGTGCTTTCTGGAGCTGAGGGCTTCTGTCATGATCTTCACCCAGCAACATTTCCTCATAATACAGCATCTGGAAATAACAAATGCTAGAGAGCACAGCGGGTCAGACAGCATCCATGGAGAGAAAGCAAGTTAATGTTTCGAGTTGACATGACTCTTCATTAGAGCAGAGCTCCTCAATTTGCTGCCAAATAAAGACATCTGACTGCTCGAAAGGGTCACGTTCACAAACATGCACCATGTCTGCACAGAAGACAACCATTTGACAGATAAAGTGGCACACAGATTTACATTTAGTTATCATGTCACTGCATAAAGTCTCTCAGTAGGTTTCATGTTGAATGACGGTGCTGCGGAGAGAAATGTAGCAGACATTTTGTGCATAGCAAGTCCCCATCAAAGGACGGACTGATTAATCGCAAAGTGCTGTCATACACAAACTGAAACTCTGCATCTCAATTTTTGTTGGAGCCTCTAACTAATTCATCAGAATATTCTTTGGAGCCAATAATTAAAAGGTTATTGAAAGCTATTGAAGACGAGATTGAGGAGTTCAATCCGAGTGGAAAAGACAGGGAGATGGTTTTAAAAGAAAACCTTATTAAATTTATGTAAATTCCATACCACATTAATGTGGAATATGGAGAAACTGCTGAAAATCTAATGTTTTTCTAATTCAGTTTATAATTGTAATTATTTCCACATTAAGGGGTTGATTCCATTAACACTTACATTCCCATTGCACTAATTGTAATGTAGCAGTGTGTGTAAATATGTGCCTGTGTGTGTATCTATGATCATTTGTTTCTTCATTCTCCTACATATAGCTCTGTATATATGTACATCTGCCCATTTGTATAGACACGTGTGTGCAATTACATTTGTGTCTGTGCGTGCATGTGTGGGCACGTGTGCGTGTGTATGTGTGTCTCACCATTTATCAAAGCCTTTTGTGCACTTTGCAAAACTCTTACAGACCAAAATCCCTGGAGAGAAAAGTGGTTTCAAAGCAGCTTTTAATCGTGGTGTCAGGGGTAAAGCGGTGTGTAAGTAGGTCACAGACTACACTCTAAGCTGCACAGGATATTGTTATAGCTAACATTTACACCACCGCGCAAATCTAAATGCTTCCCCCTTCCCCATGATTTAAAGTCAGCAGTAAAAAAGGCTGGTTAATTAAATAGAGAGAAATCACGAGCAGTTTCAGTGAAGAGAAAGCCCGAGTTGGTGCCGATAAACAAGGAAGGATGCTGCAGTGCGCTATTACTGACTTACTTTCTTACTGACCTATCTGTCTGCAATTAAAAGGGATATATTCAAAAATCCAACTCATTTACCCTGCTCGTAATCAAAGAATGAGAGGAAGAGGCCATTCAGTTCACCACACTTTAACTGGTGCTTTGAAAGTTCATCCCTCATCCTACCACCCTGTTCATTTACCCCACTTTCGGGGCAGGACTGGGGACTGAGAACGTTAGCGGTTGTTTTCACCAACCTTAACAAAGTGGCTCCAAAATGCACTGGGTATTCACTGGCATCCGTCTGGCTGAGGTTAGCTAACTTAGCAAGAGCCTACATTCAGTGACGGCCTAGCAGTGTTAGGCCGTCACTGTTAATTCAGACACTCAAGTAATGTTCTGGGGACCTGGGTTCAATTCCCAAGACAGCAGATGGTGAAATCTGAATTCAATAAAAATACAGAATTTCTTGTCTGATCAATTGTCAGGAAAACCCAGCTAGTTAATAATGTCCTTTAGGGAAGGAAACTACTGTCTTTTCCTGGTCTGGCCTACATGTGACTCCAGACCCACAGCAATGTGGTTGACTCTTAACGGCCCTCTGGGCAATTAGGGATGGGCAATAAATACTGGCCGAGAGAGTGATGCCTACGTCTGTGAATGAACAACAGAAAAACATCAAACCAACACCTTTTGTATGTGTTACAAATGATCCTATCTCACAGCTGCTCAATTTCCCAAATCAGTTGGACATCTATTTCCTTGGTCTGGTTTCCCAGTGGACTTCCTTTTCTTAAAGCCTCAGATCATGCTAAATTTGTTGGCAACGGGGCAGGACAAAGCAGTCTGATTTCCAGGAGGAAATCTGGGCATTTTCCTCTCTTTGAACGGAGGTATTACAGACTCTGATTGACACCTTTCCAACTCAGATCAGGAGTACAGCTTTCACACGTGGCTTTCACTATTTTAGTGACAGCCAAAGTTGGGATGCATTTAAGTGCCAACTAAATAAGTGCACGAGGGAGAAAGTAACGGACAAATACGCCGTTGGATGAGAGAGATGTAGCAGATTAAAAGAAGACATGTTAGAGCATAAATACCGATACTCAGTGATTGTGGCTGTAGGTCTGTTGCAGTGTTGTACATTTTAAGCTGTCCTCCTTGGGCATCACGTGTGTGTCTGGACAAACCTTTGCCCACATTGATCCTACTCCACTCAGGTCACCTGATTGGCACAGAGGCTCCAGGTGTCTCCAAAAGCACATAAATGACCTTGCCCATTGCTTGCTCATCCCAGGCTGGCAGGGGTTTTAGCTAGATAACGTCAATTCCCAGCCCTTTGTTCAGCACTGGTAGTCAGGTGACCAACAATCAAACAAGGAAACTTAAGGAAGGATTACATTAGATTCCCTACAGCATGGAAACAGGCCCTTCGGCCCAACAAGTCCACACCGACCCAAGATGTTGGAGAGAGAGTGCAGCGACAGTTTACCCAGACTGATTTTGGGATGGTAGGATTGATGTACAAAGACATGTGAATTGTCTGGGATTATATTGGCTGGAGTTCAAAAAAAGTTGGATGGAGCGGAATTTCACAGAAACCTGTAAAATTCTCACAGGATCACATGGCACGGTGGTTCAGTGGTTAGTACTGCTGCCTCACAGCGCCAGGGACTTGGGTTCGATTCCAGCCTCGTCTGTGTGGAGTTTGCACATTCTCCCCGTGCCTGCATGGGTTTCCACAATCCAAAGATGTGCAGTTCAGGTGATCTGGCCATGCTAAATCGCCCATAGTGTTAGGTGCATTAGTCAGGGTAGACATAGGGTAGGAGAATGGATCTGGGTGGGTTACTCTTCGGAGGGTCAGTGCAGACTTGTTGGGCCGAAGGGCCTGTTTCCATACTGTAGGGAATCTAATCTAATCTAAAGAAACTATCTTTGACTAGACAGGGAAGGATACTTCTGATGATGTGGGTGTCCAAAACCAGGGGTCACAGCTGAAGAGTACAGAGTAAACCATTTAGGATTGAGATGAGGAGGAATTTCCCACCAAGGGAGTGGTGAGCCTGTGGAATTCACCACCACAGAAAGCAGCCATGGCCCAAACGTTGTATGACTTCAAGAAGGAATTGGATGTAGCTGAAGGGGAAACAGTCTGTGAAGTTGGATGATCAGCTATGACCAAATGGCCTGCTCCTATTCCTATCTTCTATGTTTCTAATGCTAATGAATTGAAATGTGGAGATCTACAAAACAAAAGCTTCCTCTGACCTCTGGTAAGGGGTGGTGAGAGGGCTGGAGGAGGGAGAAATAGCCCAACACCTGTCCTTCTGCGACTCCTTTGAACAACAGGCTCTCAGACTGAACTCTCCAGCATTTGCTCTGATTCCTAACAATGGTTTAATTCTTCGCTTGGTTTGAATTACTCCCCTTGGTATGAGGTAAAACCTGACCATTTGTCTTCTGTGATTCTGGATGATTTGCTTTAACAACGCTCAAATATCTCCCGGGGCCCTTGCAGATTTACCTCAACTGAATTTCCTTGTCCTTTTAGGGACAGCACAGTGGCAACAGATAATGCCACACTGCTTCCCTTTTCTCACACGCAATAATCTCATTGACCTCGGTTTCTGGTATAGGTTGACTCATCAGCATTTTGTGCCCACCTTTATCTGCTGAACACAGGGACTCTTGCTGTCTGTATGAGTCCCAAGGGGCCAGCAGCCCTTCAGAATCTCACCTCTGCAGCCCCTCTCTGAAAAGGTGTGTTTTAATACTTCTCCCAATATCTAAACCATCTAAATTCCCCTATGCAGGATCACTGCATAGTGCTCTGGAATTTTATTTAATCTGTTATGAATATTTTTATTTTACCTGTTTATTTTAAGTTGTTAATTGAGGCATCACTGCAATGGAGACAAGCTAAATTAACAAAGGCCCAAAATCCAAATCCAGAAACTTCCGGGCCTGCCGAGCCCACCACCAGAGCACGTGGTGATTTACTCACTGAACCGGAACAGAAAATGTCTTTTTATTCTTGCAATCAGCAGATAACGGCCAACAGCTCTTTGCATCTAGCAATGTTAAGCTAAAAGGAAGTGAACTCGTCTCAATCTGACCCTGGCTGTGGTGCAAACAGGATGGAGAGGCCTCGATATTAGGGCTCTTGCCTGCCTCATCTCACAGCACTAGATGGGTAGATGCAGCAAACGTTGAATGTTACTAAAAACACGGGATACACACTTCACCAGCAAGGAAAGTGGTGACAAATTCCAAAACGACAGGAACCTAAAATGAAACCACACTGATGTCCAAAACCACGAGCAAGTAGTTTCTGCACTTAACTACGCACAAGCAGTCCTCTAGCATGCTCCCCCGCTGACTCAGTGGAAGATAATGTGTAACAGACACTTGCCTTTAACTCACGTGTGACTCTAGATTGCTGTCCACTGAATCCCGTTGAATTCCCTGGCCGTGGGTAGATAGGAATCTGCTTGAGTTTGTCGAAGGGTCCTGTCGTCCTGAAAGTGAACTCTCTATTTCTCAACCCTCGGTCTCTTGTCCACACAGCTGCAGAGCTGTGTTGCTGACGTTGTCAACCCCACCGGTACTTGCGAGATAGAAGTTATACTTCCTGTGCGCGCCAGGGTGAGTGAAAACCAAGCCATCGAGTATTAAATTAAACTGATGAGCACCGGTATAAAACACTGATGCGATTACAGTGTTGCCTTACTAAATCTGTCCAGACGACAGGTCAAGCCCCCACCAACCCCACAAAGATATTCCTCCATTTCCCCATTATAATGAATGGAAGGCTGTGCCTTGTCTTGTTGCCATCCTATACCTTTATAATGTCCACCTTTCTCTGATTGTCCTTCCTAGGGATGAAGAAGCCCCATCTTCAGCCTATATAGGAACAGAGGAATCAACAGCGGGAAGTGACCTTTCAACTTTGGTCAGATGAAAACTAAAGCGTTTAGAAATATCTAATTTTATGATTCATGTGTTTTAGGACTATAACTTCAAAAGTACAAACTAAATGCAAGATAGGTTGGAGAAAACTGGCTTTGAGAAGGTGATAGCCCTTACCCCCACACCAAGATAATGGCAGTTTAAAGAAGGTTTGATCTTTCTGTGAAGTTAAAGGTTTTATAACAAGAAACAACAGGTAGACCTCATAACACTTCCTGATTGAGCCTCATGGGATCGCAGTTGTTCTCATAGTTCCACATTATTCATGTCGGTCCCATAATCAAAGGGATATTTCAAAGGTAAAGTCCATTGTTTGAGTCTATATCCGAAACTTCCCGGGCATACCATGTTGCCATGGGCAGGGATTACAGGGAGGCTTTTGGTTTTGGGCTTCAGTGTGATTTCTCACAGAAACAGGCAGCTGCAGTCAGTCTTGGTATAGCTTTAAGAAGCTGAGAGAGAGAGAGAGAGAGAGAGAGAGAGAGAATCTGCCAGGAGGTGTAAAGTTGCAGGAACCAGCTGTAGGGGACAGTGAGAAGTCAGGGATGTTTCCATGTTGAAGGCACTACGCAAGAACTCACTGAGGCCAAAGCATGAACTGGGGAGCCTAAACTCATGAGGTGTTGAAGGAGAGTCAGGGATTCTCCCGGCAAGATTATTGTGGAAAGCACTGGAGAAATCTCATAGGGTTGGAAAGGAAGGGACTTTTGTCACTGGATCGTAGGAGGTTGAAGGGTGACCTCATAGAGGTTTATAAAATCATGAGGGGCATAGATAAGGTGAATGGCACAGCTTTTTCCTAGGGTGGGGGAGAGTTCAAGATGAGGGGGCATATTTTTAAGGTGAGAGGAGGAAGATTTAAAAAAAGACATGGAGGCATCTGTACTACACAGAGTGTGGTTCGTGTGTGGAATGAACTCCTAGAGGAAGAAGTGGATATGAGCACAGTTACAACGTTTAAAAAACATTTGGATAAGCACATGAATTGGACATTTTGGAGGGAAATGGGCCAAGTACAGGTAGGTGGGACTGGTTTAGTATGGAATTACGGTTGGCATGGACTGATTGGACCAAAGTGTCTGTTTCTGTGCTATGTGACTCTTTTCTATAAACACTGAAGGGAATCAAAGTGAGACCCTGAGAACTGTGAAACATCTTGGTTTGGTTCTTTGGAGAAGGAAAGGAGTAATCTAGACCCCACAACGTAACAGGGAATATGGGTGGGAATTAAAATTGAATGAGCATACAGTCATAGAGATGTACAGCATAGAAACAGACCCTTCAGTCCAACTTGTTCATGCCGACCAGATATCCCAACCTAATCTAGTCCCACCTGCCAGCACCCAGTCCATATCCCTCCAAACGCTTCCTATTCATATACCCATCCAGATGCAATTGTACCAGATTCCACCACTTACTCTGGCAGCTCATTCCATACACGTACCACCCTCTGCGTGAAAATGTTGCCTCTTAGGTCCCTTTTAAATCTTTCCCCTCTCACCCTAAACCTATGCCCCCTAGTTCTGGACTCCCTGACCCCAGGGAAAAGACTTTGTCTATTTATCCTATCCATGTCCCTCATAATTTTGTAAACCTCTATAAGGTCACCCCTCAGCCTCCAACGCTCCAGGGAAAACAGCCCCAGCCTGTTCAGCCTCTCCCTCAGATCAGATCTGTGTAGCTCAGATCCTCCAGCCCTGGCAACATCTTTGTAAGTCTTTTCTGAACCCTTTCCAAGTTTCACAACATCTTTCTGATAGGAAGGAGACCAGAACTGCATGCAATATTCCAAAAGTGGCCTAACCAATGTCTTCTACAGCCGCAACATGACCTCACAACTCCTATACTCAATACTCTGACCAATAAAGGAAAGCATACCAAACACCTTCTTCACTATCCTATCTACCTGCGACTCTAATTTTCAAGGAGCTATGAACCGGCACTCCAAGATCTCTTTGTTCAGCAACATTCCCTTGGACCTTCCCATTAAGTGGATAAGTCCTGCTAAGATTTGCTTTCCCACAATGCAGCACCTCGCATTTATCAAAATTAAACTCCATCTACCACTCCTCACCCCATGACCTCATCTGATCGAGATCCCATTGTAATCTGAGGTAACCTTCTTCGCTGTCCATTACACCTCCAATTTTAGTGTCATCTGCAAAATTACTAAGTATACCTCCAACGTTCACATCCAAATCATTTATATAAATGACAAAAAGTAGTGGACCCAACATTGATCCTTGTGGCATTCCACTGGTCACAGGCCTCCAGTCTGAAAAACAACCCTCCACACCTTTTATGTTTGAGCCAGTTCTGTATCCAAATGGCTAGTTCTCCCTGTATTCCATGAGACCTAACCTCGCTAACCAGTCTCCCAAGGGGAACCTTGTCGAAGACCTTTCTGAAGTCCACATAGATCACGCCCACCGCTCTGCCCTCATCAACCCTCTGTTATTTCTTCAAAAACTTTCTCCAGTTTCCTCATTTCCCCTCTCCCCACCTTGTCTCAGTCAAATCCCTCGAACTCAGCAGCGCCTTCCTAACCTGCAATCTTCTTCCTGACCTCTCCGCCCCCACCCCACTCCGGCCTTTCACCCTCACCTTGACCTCCTTCCACCTATCGCATTTCCAGCACCCCTCCCCCAAGTCCCTCCTCCCTACCTTTTATCTTAGCCTGCTGGACACACTTTCCTCAATCCTGAAGAAGGCCTAATGCCCGGAACGTCGATTCTCCTGCTCCTTGGATGCTACCTGACCTGCTGCGCTTTTCCAGCAACACATTTTCAGCTATTTCTACAAAAACTCAATCAAGTTCATGAGACATGATTTCCCAAGCATAAAGCCATGTTGACTATCCCTAACTGCAGGAAATCTAATCTAAATCTAAAAAATACATGTAAATATTGTCCCTCAGGATTCCCTCCAACAACTTGCCCACCACCGACGTCAGGCTCACTGGTCTGTAGTTCCTTGGCTTGCCCTTACCACCCTTCTTAAACAGTGGCACCATGTTAGCCAACCTCCAGTCTTCCAGCACTTCACCTGTGACTATCGATCATACAAAGATCAGTACTCTGTTAAGACTTTTAGGTTTGAAGCATTGGATTAATGATGCACAGCATTAAGTGAATAGGAATTTGGTTTGAAAAGAATTACATTTTTGTTGTTTAAAAGGTAAAAGGCTGATGACATAATTCTCTCAGTTAATAACTGGGAAATCGAATCTGTTTCTAAAGTTGCTGGTCTCCACTGAGGTAGTTATGCTTGCCAACTTCTGATCAACACTGAATTTATTTATCCTTCCATCTTCCGGCTTCATTTCCTTGCAGCTGATTCTTTTTGTGGTCTATGACTTTCCTTTATTCGACATGACTAGCCCTTTATCTGTACTAAATGCTCACTTTATTCTTTTGATTCGCCTCCTCTTGTTAAATTCCAAGTTACTCGAGAGTGTTAAAGAAACCAACAGTTTAGTTGAGTTGAAACAAAAAAAACACAGCACTACTCACAAAACATCAAATGACTCTTAAAGGAGCCATGGGTCGAATTGTGGTCTCCCTCAGGCTTTTTAAACTTGAAGCCCTTTATCCCGCAGTTGTATTTCTCAGCTTTAAAACAATTTGCCCAGGCCACCATACAGTGCTGTAATTGACCCTGACCACCAGGCACTTGGAGGGTTCTGTCTCAGTGAATGTGATTTTGTAATTCTGCAGAGACAGAAGATGGGCTGTGCCCTTAAATAAGACATCAACCGAAAACAAACACATTTTCAGTTAATGATGCAAGAACTCATTCTCAGCATCTAAATGTTTCAGGCCTTGCCTGCATAATGACTGAAATCAAGGTGGGAATGATATATACCTCCCGTCAAATAGTGCTGACTGCTTGGCACACATGCCCACAGCATCTGCTACATACAAGTAATGCCAACCCACTGTTGAGGAAGGGTGAAAAGATTGCCAATATCCAATCAGGTCACGTAGTTCCCATCTTTCTAAATTTGAACAAGTCCTCCACCCGTTCTGACAATGGGCCTTTAATGAACAGCATACATCAGAGATCGGTTTCTGGGCTACCATCTTCACCCTCCACATAAAACCTTTGCTCAGCATCGACCACATTCTTCAATGACTACAAAATGAGCCATTTATTTGCTGAACAAAACTTCACGAGAGGCCTCAGAGAAATCTGAATTCCGTCCCACTGAATGGATGATTGAAAAAGCACAATGCTCTCCAAACCCAGCAGTGTTGTGGGGTGTGAATATGCAGCCCACAGCTGCAACCACCATGCTGTAATGTTTGATTCACTAACAACAAAGTTCAATGATTATTGAAGTTCTGAGCTAGATGCGTTTCAATTTCCTGTGATTATTTGGCAAAACCCATAGAGAACTCAACTCGAATCCTTGACATTGTACTCTCAGCTCCTTCCACAGAAATCAAAATCCGCTTGGGATGTGCAAGGCTGGGATTCCTTCTTGGAGCAGGCTTACTCAACACTTTGAGTCATAGCATTGAAACTGACTCTTCGGTCCAACTCATCTGTGCCGACCAGATATTCCAACCCAATCTAGTCCCATTTGCCTGTACCTGGCCCATATCCCTCCAAACCCTTCCTATTCATATACCCATCCAGGTGCCTTTTAAATGTTGTAATTGTACCAGCCTCCACCACTTCCTCTGGCAGCTCATTCCATACACACCACGCTCAGCGTGAAAAAGTTGCCCCGTATATTGTTCCCCTCTCACACTAAACCAATGTCCTCTTGTTCTGGACTCCCCCCCACAACCCCATCCCAGGGAAAATACTTTATTTATTTACACTATCCATGCCACTCGTGACTTTATAAACCTTTATAAGGTCACCCCTCATCCTCCGATGCTCTCCCATCTTATTTTACAATCACGTATTGCATGTTAACAACAGAACAGAATAGAATCCCACGTGTACAAACAGTCCATTCAGCCCAACAAGTCCACACCAACTCTCTGAAGAGCCTTCTACCCAAACCCATCCCCCTACCCTATCCCTGCATTTCCCCTGGCTAACACACACAAAATATACATCTCTGAAGACTATGGGTAATTTAGCATGGCCAATCCACCTAACTTGCACATGAAAGAAACCAGAGCACCAGGCGGAAACCCACGTAGACAGGGGGAGAATGTGCAACCTCCACACAGACAGTCGCCTGAGGCTGGCATCAAACCCAGGTCCCTGGTGCTGAGAGGCAGCAGTGCTAACCACTGAGTCACCGTGCCGCCCCAGTGAGGAAAATGATACACTTGCTGGAATTCAACCAACAGATCCCCACAGATAATTGTGAGCATATGTAGCCAGGGATGGTGCATGAAACTAACGGACTGTTGTAAAAACCAACTCATGACTTTTTAAGGGAGGAAATGTGACATTGTCACCTGGTCTGACTTACACATGACTCCAGACCCACATCAATGTGGTCGACTCTTAACTGCCCTCCAAAATGGCGTAGCCAGCGACTCGGTTGGATAAGGATGGCAACAAATGCTGGCTCTGCCAGCCATGCTCACATTTTATAAATTAACACAAATAAACAGAGGCTTTGACTGAGTGGGTATTCATCAGGCCACTCACGAACAAAATGAGGAAACGCTTCTTCCCGTAAAGGATAGTGGAATTGTGAAACTCCCTTCCACAACAGCCAACAGAATTCTGAAGGCTAATATTGATGAGCTTTCAATCGTTCAGGATGCCCAGGATAAACATCCCAGTTCCTGACGAGAATGGAGAGGATTGCTTTACTCTCAAGTCAATCAGGTCTGGAGTTGGTACTGCTGCGAGTGGCGAGAACTGACTTATTACACAAGTTGCGTTTCTTACAATTTGTAGAGACCCCCTTAAACAAACACTCTCAATAGAATTCGCTTTGGTGTTTGTTTTGTTTGCTATGAAATCTACTGTTTGGTTGATAATAAATCCAGCCTTGCCTCGAACTCCTCGGCTCACACAGCCATGTCAATAGGTAATCCAGTGCAAGCCAATGGAGTGGTGGAGTTTAGATTAGAGTGGTGCTGGAAAAGCACAGCAGTTCAGGCAGCATTCGAGGAGCAGTAAAATCGATGAATACAGCTGTATTCCTAATGAAGGGCTTTTGCCCGAAACGTCGATTTTACTGCTCCTCGGATGCTGCCTGAACTGCTGTGCTTTTCCAGCACCACTCTAATCTAGACTCTGGTTTCCAGCATCTGCAGTCATTGTTTTTACCCAATGGAGTGGTGGTAAAGAGTATGGCTGATCTGATTAAACAGTAGCACAGGCTCAAAGAGCTGAATGACGTACTGCTGCTCCTTTAATTCCTAAAGTTACAAAAGTGCCATTTAGATCCATCCCCTACTTGTATTTAGTGTCCTTGGCTCTACCATGATCATTTGTATATGTCCAGTGCACGACTCACTGTAAAAATAAAAACAGGAAAAGGTGGCAATGAAGAGATCAGCGAGTAGAAATTCTGCAGGAGCTTTTCTTTTGGTGCAGACTAGGTGGGTAAATATGGCATTAGGTGGGTAAATATGGTTCAGTGGTCGCACTCTCACCTTGGGACCCTGCAAACTGTGGGTTCCATCCCCACTCCATGGCCTTGTGCTCATAATCCAGACGTGAAAGTGCAATGTCCACTGAGGTTCAACTATATCATGGTCTAATGAGACCACGTCTCTAGATTGTGCTTTAACATTTTTCTCAGCTGTGTTTATCCTCGCTGAGATGTTGAAGACAATAGCAGTTATTTTGGCCCGAGGTAAGAGTAAGTGATGGAATCCCAGACTTTTGTTTCAGCAACTTTGCAAAGTTGGTTTCTCTGCCCAGTTTGTGTACTATATGACATAGGAAGGGGAGTAGGCCATTCAGCCCCTTAAGCCTGTCCTGCCATTCAATGAAATCATGGCTGATCTGTGGCCTAACTCCATGTAATTGCCTTTGGCCCTTATCCCTTAATATCTTTGCTTAACAAAAATTATCGATACACACAGATTTAAAATTAACCACAGACCTAGCATTCCAGAATAGAGTGGTGCTGGAAAGCACCAGGGCATCAATGTGGACTTTACCAGTTTCCTCATTTCCCCTTCCCCCACCTCACCCCAGTTCCAAACTTCCAGCTTAGCACTGTCCCCATGACTTGTTCTCCCTGCCTATCTTCTTTTCCACCTATCCACTGCACCCTCCTCTCTGACCTATCACCTTCATCCCACCCCCATCCACCCATTGTACTCTTTGCTACCTTCCCCCACCCTCCTCCCTGACCTATCACCTTCATCCCCACCCCCACTCACCTATTGTACTCTATGCTGCTTTCTCTCCAACCCCACCCTCCTCTCATTTATATCTCCACCCTGCAGGCACTCTGCATGTATTCCTGATGAAGGGCTTTTGCCCGAAACATCGATTTTCCTGCTCCTCGGATGCCGCCTGAACTGCTGTGCTTTTCCAGCACCACTCTATTCCGGAATCTGGTTTCCAGCATCTGCAGTCTTTGTATTTACCACAGATCTAGCATCAACTGTCTTTTTGGGAGAGAGTTCCAAACCTCTACTACCTTTATTGTGTAGAAATGCTTCCTAACATATCTCCTGAGAGGTCTGGCCCTAATGTTTAGACCAAGTCCCCTAGTTCTAGGATGTCTGACCAATTGAAATAGTTCACCTTAATTGTGTCTTTTCCTTTTAATATCTTGAAAACTTCAATTAGATCTTTCCTTAACCTTAAAACATTCGTATAATTTGAATAATATCTCCTCAGGACATGACCCTTGAAGTCCACGTTTCATTCTTGTAAACCTACATTGTTTTCCCTCCAAGGTCAATATATACTCCCTAAGATTGTGATGCCCAGAACTGCTCATAGTATTCCAAGTGGATCTAACTGGAGTTTTTTTACAGCTGCAGCATAACCTTGGCAACCTTATACTCCAGACCCCCTATAAAGTACACAAATCTGTGGATATGATGGTATTGAACAGGTTGCCCATTATTTGTTTTGCTGTTCACTCTTGCAAACATTTTAATGCAGTTTTTATATTGCAGGCATTTGACAGTGCCGGGAAGGAAGTAAAAAGATCATTGAGTCAACATCGAGAGGTGACAGCATTTTCCAAAGAAGCAAGCTTGTGTTTTGGAAATGATTTTCTTTTTGTGAAAGGAAAAACTGATTGAACTGCGCAAAAACCCTGATAAACCCTAAACACCAATGTTGCAGTGAAAACCATAAATGTTGGAGATCACAGTGGGCCAGGCAGCATTCGTGGAGACAGCAAGCTAATGTTTTGAGTCTAGCTGATGCTTCATCAGAACTGGTGAAGATTTGATGAATAGTCATCTAGCCTTGAAACGTTAACTTGCTCTCTGAAACGTTGACTTCTCCAACTCCTGATGCTGCCTGGTTGGCTTTGATGTTCCAGCCTCCTCTTGTCTACGGATGCTGCCTGACCCATTGTGATCTCCAGCATTTTTCATAGATTCCAGCAACTGCAGTAATTTGCTCCTCCAGTGCTGCAGTTTTTGGATTGACCCATGCACCTCGAACCAAAGGAGGCAATCAGATTTGAAATCAATGACTGTTTTTGCTACAACAAAATGTTGAACAAATGAAGATATGTGAAAGTCGTAAGTGCAAGGGCAAATCTGAATGAAAACTTTGGAGTCTTAGTGCCAAGTTCCACACGTCAGAAGACAATGCTATAGTGAGGCTACTGTATGGATCTGAAGGAATTTCCACACTATAGGAGGTCCTGTTTGTCAGAAACAGAGACATTAAAGCACACAGTTGAATGGAGAAGATCCTGTGATACTGATTGAAGAATAGGGTGCTCTCCCTGTCCAATATTTATCCCTCAACCAACAACACCAAGACAGACCATTGACTCATCAGCACATTGCTGATAGCGACAGTGTGCAGAGTTTATACATTTACTGCTACATTGGAAGATTACAAATTGTGACATTATAAAAGTGCATCGCTCACCGTGAAGCAACTGTGAAATGTCCTGAGGGCATGAAGGACGCGTTGGACGTGGGAGCCATTTCTCACCTTGTTCTTTTGAACTGGCTGCCTGAAGTCATCCCAGGACATCATGGACCATGAGCCCTCCACTCCCAAAACCACAGCCCCGCCACCCCCGCCCACATCACAAAATTTCCACCTGTGAAATCACAGCAACCTTCAAACCAGAGAAAGCCTGGTATTCTGACTCTGTTAACTGCAAAGTTATAAGTGGCCTTATAAAGATGAAATGTTTCATGAGTTGGTGCATTCAGTCTGTGCGTTGGTTTGACTTGGAATGGGGGTGGGGGGGTTGATGGGGGGCATGGGGGTGTGAGGAGGGAGGGGGGCACTGTGAAGAAAGAAAAGCAAGAACCTTACCATGGCAAGTTAGGATTTGCTGCAAGGCCCATAATTTATAGTAGCTGGCTTGCAATTCAGTTGATGGTTTTAAGACACAAGGTGGTCTTGCCAAATGGCTGAGGTACAGTTCGCCTAACAGTAATTTAAAAATTATTTAAGACCTATGCCAATTAGGAGCCAATTTATTTTTCTCATACACAGTCAAAATGAATAATGGGAAGCGAATTGAAATTAAGTGTTCCCATTGTGACTTTCAACATGCCACAGAGACCACTGTCCTGCTAAAACCGTCACAGGGTTTCAGAACCAGCCACGGACAATTAAAGTTTATCCCTACTCATTTACTTGTAGACTTGTGTTTTGAAACCGCAATGGAAAATAAAATTGTAAAATAATAATCAGTCCAGCCTGTTTTGGCCAAGATCAGCTCTCATTACTTCCAGACATCAGGAGAAAAACCAGCACTGTTAGTACTCCTCAGATTTCCTCCACCCAGTTCCTACAACATAGACTCTGAATTAATTACAATCAAAAGAAAAAAAACCTTGTATTTATATCATGCCTTTCACTGTTCCAATGTAGCTGTGCGAATCAATGAAGTAACAAACAGTACAATCCGTGTACAGTAACAAATGTCCTTTTTCATTGAAGTAATACTGGTTGTGGGGCAAACATTGGCCAGAGCACTGGAGAAATGTCCTCTGCTCCTACTTGATATATCACAGGGTTTGTTGTTGGAATTTCTTTGCGTATAGTAACAGAAAAAATAGATGCAAGAGTAGGCTCTTTTGGCCCACTTCGGCAATTTGGCTGCAATGTTTTCTCGTGTTCCAGTAGTAACTATTTAACAAAACGTTGGTTGTAAACACTTTGGGAGACTGGATGTAGGGTTTGCCCACTGAGCTGAAGGATCATTTCCAGTTGTTTCATCACCCTACTAGGTAACATCTTCAGTGGGCCTCCAGGCTGATGATTCCTGCTTTCTATTCTACGTTTGGGTTTCTTTGGGTTGGAACAGGAAATGACATCACCAGATGACATGACATCACCAGCCCAAAGAAACCCAAACATATAAATAGAAAGCAGGAATCAGCAGCAGTGCTTCGTCCAGAGGCCCACTAAAGATGTTACTTAGAGGGTGACGAAACATCTGGAAATGAACCTTCTAGCTCAGCGAGCAAACCTACATCCAGAACCTCAACCTGAGCTACAAATCTTCTCAAAACTCGCTTTGGGAGACCCTGAGGCTGAGCTGCTAAGTAAACATTAGCTTGATCTTTCTTTGGGATGTGCTCTGCTGGTCTGCTGTTACCTGCCCATCAACTCATAAAGCACAGGCCAAAGGTGCATGACTTTGGGACGTGCGTGCCCTATATGTGCCAGGAGCAATTGCTTCAGAATATCCTAAGTGAATAATTCTTCCAGACAATTGGCACAAACATGGTGTGCTGAATGCCCATCTTTTGAGCAGCATTGTTCTGAGCAAAGGCTAAACAGGTTAGGACTCTAGTCACTGGGGTTTAGAACAAGATGGGTGATCCCATTGAAACATGGGATTATTAAGGGGCATGACAGGGTAAATGTTGGGAGAATGTTTCCCCTCGTGGGAGAGTCAAGGACCAGACAGCACAGTCTCATTAAAATGGGCATCAATTTAAGACTGAGATAAGGAGGAATTTCCTCTCTTAGGGTTGAGGGTCTTTGGAATTCCTTGCTGCAGAGATCTGTGGAGACAGAATCCTTGTGTATATATAGGGCTAAGTTAGATTTTTGATCAGTCAGGGAATTAAGCAGTACAGGGAATGGCAGGAAGGTGGATGTGAGGAGAGATGGATCAGCCATGATTCTATTGCATGGTGGAACAGTCTCGAGGGGCCGAATGGCCTACTCCTGTTCCTATTTCTTATGGCCATTCCTGCTGAGGCTGAATACAGATTCCCTCTATTTTCTTCCTGTTCACCACCCATTTTTACAAACATTATCCTGTTTAAATGGGCAGACATAACATGCGGAAACTATGATCACAATTTGTGTGAGAAAGGAACTGAGGCAGAAGAAGCAGTTGCCCCCCTGTGTACACACGAGGATAATTCAGTTGGAATTTTACTATAAGTCAAAGTGCAGTGAATGGCAGGAATGCAATTGCCTCTCTCAGCTAGTGGACTTGCATCAATTAAAAGATTAGGATGAGGCAAATGTTAATCTCTGACTGTGAATTCCCTCAAAGTTACACTTACGGCAACAGTGTAACTCTGCCGAATGTGTGGTGGAAAACACACCAAACATGGATTGTTCTCATTCACGAGGTAGGGAGACAGAACTGGAGCAGGAGCAAATCCTACAATACTGCTACTGGACTGAGGTCTCTTGTTTGAGGGAAATAAATACACCAATTCCTGTGTATCTGAAAGCATTGGGCATTTGTAGCAAACAGGGTGAGGCCTACACGGCGAAGTTTCCTCACCTGAAGCATTTTTGGAGGAACCGGCTGAATGGGAAGGAGAGGGTGATCACTGCACAGAAGCTGCTGTCACTCAATAGGAGCAATAACCTCATCCATTCTAAGAATCCTTAGCGAGTTTTGAGAAGATTTGTAGCTCAGGTTGAGATTCTGGATGTAGGTTTGCTCACTGAGCTGAAAGGTTCATTTCCAGACGTTTCGTTACCCTATTAGATAACATCTTCAGTGGGCCTCGGGCGAAGCACTGTTGATAATTCCTGCTTTCTATTTATATTTATATTTATAAATGGAAAGCAGGAATTATCAGCAGTGCTTCACATAAGGCCCACTGAAGATGTTCCCTAATAGGGTGACGAAACCTCTGGAAATGAACGTTCCAGCTCAGCAAGCAAACCTACATCCAGGTTCTAAGAATCCATTTTGATCAACCTGGATACACTACCAAGCCCAGTGTCTGTATTTCCTGCTTCTGATATAACCTGCCACTGTGTGATCTAGGAGGCAGCTCAGCACAACTTTCTCAAGGGGAATTAGGAATTGACAATAAATATTGGCCTCATCAGCGACACCCACATCCCATGAGTGAAAAGAATTTAAATACTCACAAGAGTGAAAATGGCTGTATATAACCCCTGTGCTCATAGATGTAATTGGGCTTCCTGTTCTTCAGCTTCAAATGTGTTCATGGCTCTATCCCTTCTTAACTCTGTTAACATCTCTGTTCATGTAGCCAAAGGGCATTAAAAGCAGCACCTTCGGTGGATAAACAAACAAAGGGTAACAAAACACTGGAGATCACAGCAGGCCAGGCAGCATCCACAGAGAGAGAGATAGCAAGCCAATGTTCTGAGTCTCAATGACTCTTCGTCACAGCTGACGTAACGTGTGGAGGGAGCAGTACTTAAGCAATAGTTGGGAGTAGGGGTTTTGGTGCTGTGGAGTGCTGGGCGAGAGAGGCTGCTGATAGTGCAGCTCAAGTGACAGGACGGTGAGACTGGCAGAACAATGATGAGAGTTGATAAAATGTGGTGCTGGAGAAAGTGCAGCAGGTCAGGCAGCATCTGAGGAGCAAGACAGTCAACGTTTCCAGTGTAACTCTTCATCCCAATGAAGGATCATGCCCAAAACGTCGACTCTCCTGCTCCTCGGATGCTGAGTGACCTGCTGTGCTTTTTCCTGCACCACACTTTATCAACTCGGACTCTCCAGCATCTGCAGTCCTCATTTTCTTCTAGAACAGTAGGTGTGTCTAGCTGCCAGGCCGGAAAGAACAGACAGTCCCACTGGAGTTGGGGAGAGGGAAGAGAGGACATAATGCAGATTAAGTGCATTCTCTATCACTCTCAGCAGCCTTTCTCTCAAGAAGTCCACCTCTCACCCCCCTCCCCCAATTACATAAATGTTGTCCCCTCCACAGTTCACTTCAGCTCTGATGAGGAATCATCTGGACTCAAAATGTTAGCTTGCTCTCTCTCCATGGATGCTGCCTGACCCCCCTGTGATCTCTAGCATTTTTGTTTAGTACAGATTGAAGCATCTGCAGCAATTTGCTCAAACAATAGGGAATCTTGTTTTCTGCATCAAGGGGTGTGGAATATAAATGTTACAGGTTTTGCTGAATCCAGATACCGATTGAACACTCTACACACATTATAGGAAAGATGTCGAGAGAGCAAAGTAGGGACAGTGCAGGTTCACTAGAATTCTTCCTGGTTGGAGGAAGACTGGAAAAATGCTCTGTGGTTTGTTAGAACAGGGACCAAGTTGAGGGGATGGTTTGGTAGGTGTTGTTTAAAATTCTGAAGGGATGTGATGAATACAAACTGGCCATTTCCAGTGTCAGAAACATCTAGAATGAGGGTAATATGAGGACAAAGAGCAAGAAAAGCATTCAACACAAGGTTTCACAGCTGAGAAGGTGCTACTAGAGTTAACTAGACAGTGGCTAAAGGAGAGGGTACTCTGAAGACATTGAGAAACAGGTCAAACGCATGGAATTAGAAATACTGTTCATGTCAAAGATCAACATCAACATACAGCTCATTAAGCTGAATGTGTCCATGTTCTTCTTTCTAGATAACTCTAAACCTATCTTCCATCCACCTTTTTCAGAGATGTTATGACACATCTTTGGAGTAGGTGTGACTTGAATCTAGACCTTCTGTCTCCAGAGGATGGGACACTATCGCTGTGCCAGAAATACCCTCGAGATAATTCTATATGCTAAAGGCCTCCTCTCACTTCCACTGGGAAATCATGGAAATGACAACAATGGCCTACATCAGAGCTTCATGTCAGAAACTTTCTGACAGCAGACTATAAACCTTCAGAAACCACAGGCCCCACTCTTTTAAACTGAGCCTTTACCAAGTTTAAATACTTTGCTGTACCAACTGCTAAAATGGATACAGAGTCTGCTCAGTCATGAAGACAGAGAGTTTAGTGGTGGAAGAGTGTTTTACAGATTGAAGATCTGTGACCAGTGGTGTTCCACAGTGAGCAGTGCTGTGACCCCTGTTGTTTGTAATCCATGTAAATGATTTGGAGAGTGGCACGGTGGCTCAGTGGTTAGCACTGCTGCCTCACAGCAGCAGGGACACAGGTTCGATTCTAGCCTCGGGTGACTATCTGTGTGGAGTTTGCACATTCTCCCCGTGTCTGCGTGGGTTTCCTCCGGGTGCTTTGTTTTTCTTCCACAGTCCAAAGCTGTGCAGGTTAGGTAGATTGGCCGTGCTAAACTGCCCATCGTGTCCAGAAATGTGCAGGTCATCTGGATTAGCCATGGGAAATACAGGGGATGGGGGATAGGCCTGGGTGGGACGCTCTTCAGAGGGTCTGTAAGGAACAGCTGGACTGAATGCCATGTTTCCACACTGTTGGGATTGTATGAAAAGAATCTAGGTGGCCTGATTTGCAGATGACCCAAAGATTAGGGAAGCTGCAGATAGAGAGGAGGATTGCCAGAGGATACAGCAGGTTATATATAGGCTGGAGACTTCAACAGAGAAATGGCACAGGGAGTTTAATCTGGACAAATGCGAGGTGATGCATTTTGGGAGATTGAATGTAGGACGGTAGCAAACAGTAAATGGCAGAACCTTTAGTAGGGACCTAGGCGTATACAGGTCCACAGTTCCCTGAAACACAAGTGGATAAAGTGATAAAGAAAGCATATGACATGCTTGCCTTCATTGGTCGGGGCATAGGATATAGAAATTGGCAATTCATGTTGCAGCTGTCTAGAACTTTAGTTTGGCCACGTTTGGAATATTCTGTACAGGTCTGGTTGCCACACTACCAGAAGGATGTGGAAGCTTTGGAGCAGAAATGGTTGACCAGGACACTGCCTGGTTTGGAGAGTATTGGCCATGAGGAGAGACTGGACAAACTTGGTTTGTTTTCACTTGAATATTGAAGGATGAGGGGTGACCTGATAGAAGTTTACAAAATTATGAGGGGCCTGGATAGAATGGGTAGTTGGGGTCTTTTTTCCAGGGTACAAATGTCAGTTATTAGGGGACATAGATTTAAGGTAAAAGGGGGTAAATTTAAAGGCAATGTGAGAGGCAAGTATTTTTCTTTCCACAAAGGGTGCTAAGTGCTTGGAATGTGCTGCCATTGAAGGTAGTGGAGGCAGATACAATAGTAACACTTAAGAGGCATCCTTTTGGATATATGAATATGCAGGGAATACAGGGATTTACTCTCCAAATCAGGCAAAAATCCTGGTCAACCGTTTCTGCTCCAAAGCTTCCACACCCTTCTGGTAGTGTGGCAACCAGACCTGTACAGAATACTCCAAACGTGGCCAAACTAAAGTTCTAGACAGCTGCAACATGACTTGCCAATTTCTATATTCTATGCCCCGACCAATGAAGGCAAGCATGTCGTATGCCTTCTTTATCACTTTATCCACTTGTAGAGTCAAAATGTTTCTAGTTTAAAAAGTCACTGCATGTCAGCACAGTATTGGTGGGCCGAAGAGTCTGTTCTGTGCTACATGTTTTTTTTTGTTTAATAATGCCACATGTTGAATAGAAACACTTTCTGGATCTGAGGATGATATCACAAGTGAAAGATCCACTGGGATGGGAAACCAATAAGAACTGAACAATAAATAGTAAAATTACATGCACTCATCAGTTCCTGTAGGGGAATTACATCTAGATTTAGATAGCTATTTCCAGTGTGAAACGCTTGCTATGTCATCGCATCTAGACCAGGGTTCATTATAAAAGAAATGGCCTGGTTTAACTTCCATTCATGCAACAGAGACATTTTAGTGACTTGTAATGACGTTTAAGTGATGGCATTTACCGTGAAAAGCAACAGATTATGCTTTTTAAAATCTGCTCCTCTCACCAGCCACACAGTTCACTGTAACATGAGTAACGTACAAATGTGCTCTCTCATCCAGTGAGACAGGTAGACCATGTGCAGTCTCTCCTATTGTGGAATGATAATAATCCTAGAAATCAGAAATATGCAAATAGAAGTCTTCTTGTACAGATCAACATTTCCAGATAGAGAGTTATGTTGAAACAATCCCACATTATCACTGATGAGCAAGCAAAACCTTGGAATATAGAATATACAGTTGACCTCAAAGTTCAGACAATCTGATTTAATGGCACCTATTTGATCTGAGTAACCTCCTGGTCACATTGCAATCATTCATTAATTATATTCCCATACGATTTAGTGAGCCTCCGCATCAGTTTCAACTGGTTGGTTAGTAACCTAAATGGTCTTTAATGTACAATTTAAATGGGTTACTGGCCACATGCATCATTAGCACAGCTGTATAAAGGTCCAGGCTATACTGGATACACATGTAAGTGACAAACTCTAGGTTCAGTGGATACACAGGTTATAAATAACTCCCATCTGTTGAATGAATGTCAGGATTCGAGGGGGCCAGAGATCTTTTCAAGGCAAAGATATTTGTCTCCTCCATTTTCAGAATTTGTCCTTTGCCGATAGTTGCATTTGAAAAGCGAGATGATTGGATCTCACACATCTTTAATAAAGTGGGAGAACAAGCTTCTGTCCTAACGAACAACTTTTGAGCAAAAATGAAGTCATCTGATCACAACAAAACAGACATAATTGCTGTTTTTCAGCTGCAGTTTTGACTGGATTTCATTGCATTTGGCACAAAGGTGAGCGGATGTACACAGACCCAGCTTTTGTACAGCAGTCAGTGCATTGACTGGTTAATGGATCATAGCTAAGGCCAAGCCTGCACAATCTCCACATGCTCCAGCCAGTGTCGTTGGACAAAACTGGGACCGAAAGCTGGGTAAAGGTTTCCTCTAGCTTGACCTGTTGAGGACAAGTGAAGGACTCATGACTGTAAAGAGCAAAGTAAGCATGGATCAGAAAAAGAACAGGGTTTTATTCTTTCACAGGACGTGACTGTGACAGGGGCAATGGTGAGAAATGTGGCAGAATTGCATGAGAAATCTAGTGAGATCTATCTCCATCAGGATGTCAGGAACGACACACTGCATCCTTTAACCAGGATTTGGGCATCGAGGCACGATTCTTGCCAGGCAGTGATGAGCTGCCTATTCTAAACGCCCTTATTAACTGCACATCTCACTTCATTAATGCGTGGCTTCCTATCGTTCTACCTACCTTCAGCAAACTAGACGGTGAGAATTCTGAACATGGCTGTTTGCGCGCGCTATTAGCACTTTTAAACTACACGGATACTCGCAGCATGCCTGTCCTGTGTTTTTGGATCTTGCTGCTCAGTCAGAGACACCAGGCTGTATTACCTTCCTGTTTAGCACAGACACCAAGCTAGCAATGTTGTCATGGCAGCCCATGGGCAAGTCAAAGAGGGATACGCCTTCAGTCAGTCAAGAGCAACCTCTGATACCAATCTTGGACACATTCAGTTAGCTGCCTGGGGCAGTAAAGTCAGGATCCTCTTTACATGAGGCTGGAGGAACTGAATGTCAGACAACTCTTCAATCTTTCTGCCTTATCGAGGACTGTTTCCTTCCTGGAATGAGAGACAGGATGGAAGTAAAGTAGATTAAAGTGAGTGGCACTGTTTTTATTTTTGTTACAGGTGTCTCGAGGAAGCAACACAGAAGGGCATCGCGTTAACCTGTGTGTGACACCACTTGAGAGAAGATGCTACAGATAATAGTGAGAATACTGGAGCTCAAGCTTTGGTGGGAAGTGGTTGCAGTACCAGAGCAATTGTGAGGTATCAGATGGTGGCACTTACATTAGCAGAGTGGAGAAGGTCATTGACCTTCGTCCTACACTGTAGTGCCTAGACTGCACTGACAACGATAGTAACCTTGGAATCAGGCTGGCAAGGTCTGGTGTTATGGCCTGTACTGCCAATCCTGGGGGAAGAGGAGGTCCGGAGACAGCAACATCTTATGCAGTGAGGCCTCCAGGTCTTTGTCTGCAAAGCGGGATACTAGTTTCCTGTTGTCTACCATGCCCAGGGCAAACATCAGGGACCATACAGACAGCACACATCTGGACACACAACCACCTTTCAAAGAGAGTGCCAGGGAATCCTGTCCATTCTATAATATCCTGGCATTAGCGAGTTGTTCCGTGTACAGGAAGTGGCAGAATGGAGCTAGAATTGTGTGTTAGGGGCATAAGCAAGGAGTAGGTAGATACTAATGGCAGTTTGGTAAGATAGGACAAAAGATCTCACAAGATCCTGTGATTTAACATGACACTTAGCCAACAAAAAGTAAGATTCAGCTCAATGTCTCTGATATGATTGTCACGTTGCAATTGCCAGTGTGGTGAGAGAGAGAGGGGGGCTTTTCTTGCTCATTCTCCATTTTGTTGATGGGATAGCCCCAGGGAAAAGAAAAGAAATGTTGCTTTAATGCACTATTCCAAGGCTTCCTGGCTCTTCCACCACTGATGTGACTAACAAAGCAGGGCCACATTGGTGGAAATTTCTCCTCCACCCCAGGACCACACTCTCACCGGGTTGAAATTGCATGGAGGAAACTTTGCTTGTTCAGTATTTCAGCAAGTTGAGAGAGCAGAAAACAGAAACTTCAGCTGTGCTCAGGTCTCATCAGATAGTGGAATTTTAACATGAATTCTGAAGGCCTAGTACATTTCAATTGCAGGCCAAGATACAAGATCATAAGATCATTCTTCTTCTGATATCCTGAGGCCACAGTAAAATAAAACACCAATTTAACAAGAACACCTGGAAAGAATGGTGTAAAATTTTCAGCTTAAACATTGCTGTGGATCAGTGGGTCTTTATCGTTTCCTGTAGACATCACTGCAAAACCAATTTCACATCAGGTGGAAAGATAAAAATCTATTCCAATATAGATCATACAAAAAGTGACAGCCTCTAGGTGATTTTTTTTTAAAAACACTTTCCCTTGGTGGAACTTTACTCAATGAAATGTCATAGCTTCATTTTTAGTGTATAACAAGGGCGATGGTCTCTGCACAGTACCTCAGAGGCCAGTACATATGACCGATACATCTCCTGATGCCCGGACAAGTGAGATCATTGAAGTATTTAAGTAACAATACAAAACAACAACTTTGTCCATCAAGTTCGCATCCCCCAGAGCAAATTACTGCAGATGCTGGAATCTGCGCTGAAAACAAAAAAATGTTGGAGATCCCAAGTGGGTCAGGCAGCGTCCATGGACAGTCAGAGAGAGCAATCTAACATTTTGAATCTAGGTGATTCTTCATCAGACCTCCAGCGGTTCACACCAGTATTTTGTTCCACATGAATTATCTCATCTAATCCCACTTTCTTGACTATTCCTTGTCACTAATCCAGCAACTTCCCTATTCTTAAAAATATTTATAGATTGCTTTGTGTGAACAATCTTATCTTCGAACCACCTTCTGGACAATGCATTTCTACCCAGTCCTTTGTTTTCAAGATGACCTCAACTCATCCATTTGGTTTTCCTTCAACTGACAGAAATATAGGAACATAAGATTGAGGAGCAGGAGTAAGCAATTCTGCTGTGGGATCTTGCTCTTCCATTTCACACAAACATGGCTTATCTCATCTCTGCCTCAATTTGACGTTCCTGCTCCCTCTCCATAAGCATCATTGATTAAAAATCTGTCTATCTCTCCCTTAAATTTACTCAATGATCTCTCACTGGTTACCACATCGCAATACTTCATACCTTTGACCACTTGATATTACTTGGAGAAAGTGAGGGCTGCAGATGCTGGAGATCAGAGTCAAAAAGTGTGGCACTGGAAAAGCACAGCAGGTCAGGCAGCATCTGAGGAGCAGGAGAGTCGACACAGGAGAATCGGATACTGCCTGACCAGCTGTACTTTTCCAGTGTCACACTTTTTGACTCTGGTTGAATGTTACTCCCAACCTAACATTGAGGGTGAAAGCCCTAACTACTTTAAATTCCTCTTGTACAACTATCACCGTTCAATCCTGGCATCTCATTGAATGTAAGTTACTCCTTTTCAATAGTTTACATATCCATTCTCTGACCGGGTTACAGTGAAGACCATATCCACCTGTGACCCAACTAAGTTCTGAAGAGGGGTCACTGGAATCAAACACTGTGTCTTTTTTCTCTACAGAGGCTGGGGAGTTCCTCACCATATTCTGTTTTTGTCCAAGTTCTGATTGTTTAAACTCAACAATACCTCATAATGATTTGGAGGACCAGTGATGAAGGAGCAGTGCTCTGAAAGCTAGCGCTTCCAAATAAACCTGTTAGACTATAACGTGGTGTTGTGTGATTTTTAACTTAATACCTCTTTAGTTTTCCACTCCATGCCTCTTAATGTGAAAGCAAGGATTATTTTAACTTTTATTAACCTTTTTTTCTAACCTCACCTACTTGCTATGTCAATGTTAATGACCAGTATCTTTGCAAATCAAGATCTTTCTCCTTTACTCGACAGAACTATTTAAATACAGTGGAAGTCCGATATAACATAGATCAATATGCCATTAAGCCACTAATAGAACTGCTGTCTCGTCGCTCCTTTTCCTGTGCCTAAATGTTTATTTTCTTTGTAAGCAAAGAGAGGGTTTCCTTTTTAAAGTGGTCAAATGATGTCCATCATGGAGAGAAAAATTGTCGTCCTGGTTGGGCTAAGGAAACACAATCAAATTCACAGTGCTCCTCTACCTTATCGGAACACACAATGGAAACCAGCCACCCACCCATATCGGAAGCAGTCACAGCAGGGGCCTCATTCTGAATGACTCAGCCTGTGCCTTCCTTATCGACTTTCTGTCAGGATAGGAACACTCCAGAGCATGCCACCTCTATCAGTAAGAAGTTGCCACTGGGGCTGGGGACAGAGTCTGATCCCCACCTCTAAGGGAGGGCCATTTCTTTGCCTGGATGATGGAGAAAGGGGCTGGGGAAAGGCTCATTCGAGCTACAGGATTTCCTGAGGTCGGGTAAAACAGGAGATTCCCTGTCTCAGTAATTTAGTCATAGCAAAAGGATCCAACTGCCGCACTAATGCCCTATCCACTGCTTCCCACAACCACCTTCTGCCCCAAGTGTAACAGAACCTGCTGTAGCCCCATCACTCTGTACAGCCACCTACAGATTTACCCTGAGAGTGCGACAGACACACCCTTGTCTAAGAGGGACCACCAATGATGACGATGCTGATTTAGTTGTAACACTGTCCAGCTGAAAAGCGGTTTGGTTTCTCTGACCCCAACATCCTTATTATACCAGAGCTTCCGCTCTATTCATTCTCCTGTCTGTACTTCCAAAACATATAGATGTATTGACAGTAGACTGTCACTAGAGAGAGGCCATTGCTCCCAGCTGGAAAGTGTAGAACACCAGCAGGGGTTTGTCTCATTGACCATTTCAGAATACAAGAAGAATTTGTTCACCGTGAGGGCTGCAAAATCTTTGGAATTCTCTACCCAGGTTACTGCGGGTGCATGACAACGGTCAATACATTTTGGATAATGCAGTAAAAATTGAGTTGCGTTAGATAATCCGGCACCTTATTGGATGGCACAACAGGGTCAGACAGCACAGTTTTGCTCCCATTTTACATTCTTACGAATGCCTTCTGTGAATATCTGACCATTGTCTACATTGTCCTGCAGTCTTACATAATTTGGCAAATTGTAACCTTGTCACTTTGCTTCCAAAATCGAGTCCTCATTGTACTAGTATTTCCCAATGACCTTGACCTGTTTAAATGTTACAAGCCTGAAGACTTGGAAATGGATGTTCTCAATTCTATTGTCCTCTTGGTGCCACAACCCTGAATTAGAACACAGAGATCCTCAAATTAATGAGAATGCTAATTTAAACTTACTAAATGGCCAACAAGGCTCCCTTGTACGCATGTAGGAGTCCCACATGCTTGTACTGTACACTGCTGGTCTAAAGAAAGCAAATTATAAATTAATTTCCTGTTAATGGTTCAATCCACCTAAAAACTCTTGACGCACATGAATCACTTTCTTCGAACTGCACAGTCCCATCGCTAAAGTGATTGGCATACATCATTAGAATTGTTTGGAACAGGGGACCTCTCCAATGAATAAACTGGGCTATACTTTAAAGCAAGTTCTCACTTCTCCAAAAATGAATCTTTCTCAGACAGTCCTACCCAGCATTCAGCGAGTTTCTGCAAGGCACGAATTAACCAAACGCACCTGGACGGTGTGTGATTAAACTGGAATTGCACAAGATTTTATTTGGAAAGAAATGTGAGAACAGAGTCACAATGCAGAGGCAGTAAATTGCTCAGGAACACTAGACAGCTGTGGTCTGGATACTGACTGTACTGAGGCTCACATGTCCCTAAAGAAGACCTTTAAGACTGCATGGAGGTCAATATTTCATCTCCTGAGCCTCCTTTATTTTTTATGTAGAATTATTAGATTCAGTTTGCTTTTGCTAAGCTCTTTCAGATAAAAAAGCATTAAGTAAGAAAGTACTGCACCTTGTAACAAAGGCTATCATCTATGAAGTAGTTAAGGGGGACTTTAACCTTCATCTTGGCCAAAATCAATCAAGTTGACAAAGGTGCCTTGAAAGATGAACCTGTAGAGTGTTTTTTGTGACAGTTTCTGGAGCAGTATGTTGTGCAATCAACCAAGGATAAATCTACTTTTAGGTCTAGCATTGCACCACGAAGCAGAGTCAATTAGCAATAACACAGTCAACTGATTACTGGGAAATAGTGATCATAATGCTAGTGAATTCCACATTAAGTTTGAAAACTACATACACCAATTATAAACACGAATCTTAAACCGAAACAAGAATACTAACCGTGTTGCCCATTGTACATAAATAAGTCAGTCAGCTAGCAAAGGTTGATTGATTATATAGTTGAAAAGATTTGGCAGTAAATAAACAGTGTGAAACATTTAAAAGGAACTATTTAAATGCTTAACAAAATACATGCCTTGCCTTATTAGGGAGTTTATAGATAGCATTAGGCTTAAAAGAACAGCTTAGAATGGTGTAACAACTGAAGTGCAAGTGTATAAAAAGGAAGAGAGTCTATTGACCCTTAGAAACAGAGGCAGGAGAAATTATCATAGAGAATGAGGAAATGACAAAGTCTTTGGACAAATGTTGTGTGTCTGTCTTCAAATTATGAGGCACAAGTTATATATGAGATACAAAGAGTGACATTTGAGAAGATTATGGCAATTAAGATGAATGGAGGAAAAGAACTGTGGAGAAATTCAAGAGACTAAAATAAAACAAATCCCCAGAACCCAGGACTGTTTCACTAGAAGCGATACTTCAGCCAGTAGCTATGATTTTCCAAACTTATTTGATTCGAGATTGGTCCTAGCATGTTGAATGTTACCAAATAGCCCTGCTATTCAAGAATGGAGAGAGAAAGAAAACAGGAAACTACTGCCCAGTTATCCTTATATCGGTCATTGGAATGCTGTCAACTTCTCTTAAGGAAGTTTCAACAACATGGTTAGAAAATCATAATCAGACAAAATCAACATGGACACCCTATTTGACAAATTCATTAGAATTACTAATGGACATAGCTCAAGTGGTAGATAAAGGGAAACCAATAAATTCATTCTGTCTCTCCAGTACAGGACAATCGGAAATGTTGCCTTTAATAAACCATTCAAGCCAAGTATGACCGCATCTGCCTTCTTTCATTGTTGTAAAAAGATCCAACACACAATTTTAAAGAAAAGCCAATGAGTTGTTTTTGGTGTCTTGACCAATGCCTATCCCTCAAAAGCAGGAAAACAGATCATCCGGTCGATATCACATTGCTATTTGTGGGAGTTTGCTGTGTACAAATGAGTCAGTTGCATTACCTACATTACAATAGAGACTACACTTCAAAACCACCTCATTGTCTGGAAGGGCCTTTGAGGCATCCGGTAGCCATGAAAAACTTGTTATAAATGTGAATTCATCTATTCTAATGATGTTCCCAATCCTCTAAATTTTCCTTCTGCTTTTTTACTCAGTGCTCATGTTTTTTTGATTCATTAAAAAACTCGGGAGTAGATTTTCAACCAGTTATTAAGACCAACATCTCCACTGTGACCACAATAACCCAAATGTTTCCACACGGAGCAAACAATCAACATTGTCAGTTTTTTGGTCAAAGAACCAAGTTGAAAATTTGGCCCTTTATTCGTTTATGTGTACATTATTCAAGCTGAACTTTGGCCTGCCAAATGTCGCACCAATCAGCGTTTGATTTGTTGGAATTAAGGCAGGCCAATAGAAGAACTTCCTTGATTTTCAACAACTCAGTGGAAAAATGTCACTAAGCCAAACTATGTCTCAGATGAAAATCAGACACAGAGATATCCGAACCCCCATTGGATCTACTCTGGTGTTGACTTGGCTGTTTTTCAAGGGGAGAACTATTTGTTCCATGCCCAACTTCAAAGAAAGCTCATAAGCAACTCAATTCATCATTATTTAATGTTTTAAGTGGCTATAGTCATTGGATCCAATATTCTTCTGCAGAGGGTGAAGACAGATCCTGGCTTAAATCAGAGGGATCAAAGCCAGATGTGGTTAGGAACCAAATGGTTCACCACAAAAAGTTAGGGTAACACAGCCGAGAAAGAACCAGCATCAAGGAACTTGACCACAACAAAGATGGCTTTATGACTGTTGCAATGATTCTGCAGTTTTACCGTCTCTGTCTTGCTGTCAACTTCATATATCATTAAGATATTGGCATAAGATAAAATAGGTTGGAACTGATTCAAAATAACAAAATAATGAGCAACAAGGTTTTACAGCAGCCAATGAGCGCTGTAAAAAGACAGTAACTATTGGAAATGTGACACATAGCAGCAACAGAGTGCACACTCAACAAAACACACTGCAGCAACATGCCAAAGGCTCAATGACAGCACCCTCCAAACCCCATGACTACTACCACCCAGAAAAAACAAGGGCGGCATGTGCATGAAGAGGCAACTAAATGCAAAATCCTCGACAAATTATACACTTACCTCTTGTACTGTCACTAGGTCAAAATCCTGGAGCTCCCTCCCTTACAAGAGTGTGCATCTGCAACAGCTAAAGAAACTGGCTCATCTCAATTTCTCAAGGGTATTTAGGGATGGGCTACAATTGTTGGCTTTGTCAGTCATATTTACATCCCACAAACAAAAAACAGAAAAGAATAATGAGAGAAGGGTTACTGCCATTAATTATAGCAGAGCTATTGTAGTTAACGAGAGAAGGATTAGTGAGAAGGATTAATGTAGTTATTGTGACAATTGTAGCTTGTTCTACTCCTTTGCATTTTTTCAGAAAGTGATGACAGGTGCTGGGCTGTACTTGACAAACTCTGGGTAATCACTGGAGGGAAATTAACTGCTGCCAATGCTCAAAATACCGGCAAATGCAGGAGAGAAGCAGACAGACTACAAATGTAGCCAGAAGGTGATTGGTGGCAGAGCAAAGCTAAACAAGCAGGGTTTCCAAGACCTGATGTAATAGGGTCAGAGGTCAGGTGAAGCTGGTGATGAGAATAAAGATTTATGTGTAGTATTATCTCACCACAAATTGTCACACCAACTGTGAATTGCTTGAAGTGCAGTGACTGTGCTAAAGGATATACCTCTGTTTAGCTTTGACCTCCCCAGAAACGGACGCAATGTTTATAGTAATGCAATTTATGTAATAGTGTGCATCCTTTTATTAGAAAAGCAATTTGTTGCTAAACTATGCATTTTATCTCATGCCAATTTCAAAATTGTCTCTTGAAATTAGTGTTTTCCTCGTGTGTTATGGTTTTGTGTCACACGGATCGGTGATGGTAATTGAGTATCTTGTTGAATTCTTCTAATTCTACCACTATGCGAGTCCAAGTAGCCCAGATGTCAACACAAATACAAAAGGTCAACGTAGCAAAAGCAGAAATTGCTGGAGAAACTCGGCCAGTCTGTCAGCACCTGTAGAGGGAAAGCAGAGTTAATGTTTCGGGTCCAGTGACCCTTCTTCTGACCTTCTGCAGAAGGTAATGTTACTGAATGATTGCATCGCCTCATAAAGGAGATAGTGAGGATGAAAAATGAGAAATGGAAACCAAGCAGTTGTCCCCGAAAATCAAAAAATAGCCCTCAAGAAAATTCCAAGAGAAGCCCTTCAGGGAGTGATGGTTGGGTAGGGGTGGAGATCAATTTTGACAGCTGGCACCTGGCTTTATTTTCTCTTGAAGTCATTGGAATAGTATATAAAACAAACATCAAATGTGCGCTGAGCCAATTTCACATTTCTGATGTTGGTTATTTAACCCCGTTGCTACTCTCTCCTTCCATAGGTCGTTCACACTGGCCAGTTTACTTTGTTCCAGAGTTAGCTTTTCACCGGCAACATCACACTGTCAGTCATAAATGACTTTATAATGTTAGTCTCTCATTTATTTTGTTTTCGTATTTCGTTGGCTGGATTGGCACGTGAATTGTCCATTAGCTTGCAATTTAAGCTTATCAATATGACAGTTATAACATAATGCCAAACAACCTCCAATCAGTGTTCAGTTTCACTTCAGCACCTAGTCAATTACTGTTACAAACTAGAAAAAAAAATTCAAATAAGAGGTTCACAATCTTACTTTTCCATCTTTTTCTTATCTCTCCTCACTTGATTATATCTCTTTCTGCACTTGATTTTTCTCTTCCATCATTCACTGCTTTATTTCTTAATTCCCAAATGTTACTGGTTAAAAAGACAATACTACTGGTTCCAGCATTCACCAGAGATCCCAGCAACCTGTCTGCAAATTAACAGCTCAAGCAGAAACTGCCTCATTATTGCAACAAAGAAAAGTCAGTGACACTTGATCACAGCCTTACGTACATGGCCACATTCTCTGACCTTGGTCTAGACAACAGAATATGTACCTGGTTCAAAAACAAGCAGAGGACTGGTCTGTATTACCTATAACCCTTAGCAAAACCAAACAATCCACTATCCCTCAGTGACTCCCTCCCTTGACGAGCTATAGATCCACTGTATAAATACTCCCGGTAGAAAGGGATTCTGGCTGTGCTGTGGAATGCGCAGTCTGCTTCCGAGTATTGTCATCCAATTTCACTCCATAAGTGATGAATAAACATTATAGTCTCTAACAGTTTAAAGTAAAATGCTCGCTCAATTAAAATTTATTTCTCACTGATTTTCTAATAGACCATCCATTTAACTGTGCATCCATGCCGACAACTTACAACTCACTTGATTTATCATTTAGCTAGACTTTTATGTCTGTTTCCTATTGATGTGCATCTTTATAATTCCACATAACACAGATATAATGGAACAATAAATAATGATGTGTTATTTCACTGGAACAATCTGTGAAACAGGTTTCACTAACCTGAACTGCCAAACTGAAGACAGACAACAGGCAGACAATTTAAATGTGCAAACGTGCTATTAAAAGCTGTTGTAAAAGGCCATTGGCATTTAGCATGAAGGGACTTGCACTAATGCTCAAAATACACTGAGGCAGGTGGAGTTGCCCCCGAAATCGTCCAGGAAAATTCATTCAAGGAGCAGTCGATCAGGGAAATGCTGAAATCCTCACAGTGAGCCGATCAGAAAATGCAATAGGGAAGCAAAGATAGAGTATAAATGCAGACAGGACGTGAGTAACAACAATGTGTAAGGCTGCTGAGGCTGGGAGCAAGTGAGACTGCCAGGGTATGAGCCATCTGCTGTGTGATGAGGCTACCATCAAGATCAAGTTAAACATCACACAACAGGTTTATTGACTGACTAGAACCTGATGTGCAATTTTCAACTTTGTCCCACCCCAGTCCAACACCGGCTCCTCCATATCATGGCTACCATCCAGATAGCGGCAATATGAGTGTGGAGGGAGGACAATGATGGAATTGAGCAAAGAGGGGACTGTGGAAAAGCAAAGGTAGCCCTCATGACCCCAGCAGTTTCCTTACTAAGGTTTCCCATCCATCACCAGGGAATTTATGCTTTTTTCAAGAGAAAGCCGGTCTTGGGTCTACTTGGGAGACTTAGCAAGACTGGTCACCATGATCTCTGCTGCTCATGAGACTGAGTACCTGCTGCCCACATATCACCGAACTGCTGCTCCAGCCAATACCAGGCTGGTCACCTGCTCGGCAAAATTCTGCCGTGTGGTTTATGGAGGAGGTTGCCATGAGCTAATACATGGATGAAAAGATAGGGGGTATTGATCCTGAGGGAATATTCCAGGCAGCGGTGAGATAGTTAGAAGAACAACCGTTGCTCATGAATTATCTTGTTATGAGTTCAGGGTGTACTGCTCACCAACACACTATCAATTGGCACTAAAATAATGAAATCCCATACAGTTACCACCCAGTGGGCAGCACGGTGGCACAGTGGTTAGCACTGCTGCCTCACAGCGCCAGAGACCTGGGTTCAATTCCCGACTCAGGCGACTGACTGTGTGGAGTTTGCACATTGTCCTTGTGTCTGCGTGGGTTCCCTCCGGGTACTCCGGTTTCCTCCCACAGTCCAAAGATGTGCAGGTCAGGTGAATTGGCCGTGCTAAATTGCCCACAGTGTTAGGTAAAGGGGTAAATGTACGGGAATGGGTGGGTTACGCTTGGGTGGTTATGGGCGGGTCGGTGTGGACTTGTTAGGCCGAAGGGCCTGTTCACACACTAGCTAATCTAATCTAATTAACTAAACCCAATCTCTAAACATCAATTATAGCATATTACTAAGTACTTGCTTAATCTGATTGCCTGACTTTAATGTCTAGCTTTAAAACAAAGGGGGACAAGCAAACTTCAAAAGTAGCAGCCAGACTGGAATTTTCTGGTACAGAACAGTAAACTTTCAAAGACTAAAGACAGCCATGGATTACATCTCTCTGTTGTTCAAGCCTGTTCAAGCTGAATGACCTTTGAACTTGTGTCCAAGAAATTGAAGGTACAACCGTGAAATAAAATGATAGCTACGGTGCAACCAATGACCTGACATTTTCCATCAAGTACCTGCCAGAAGTGCTCCTGCAAAGCCATAAAATCGCTTGGATGTCTCTCTCTCTCTTGTGCGCGGTCTCTCTCTCTCTCTCTCTCTCTCTCTCTCGCTAATTCTATTCCTGAAGATGCTAGGGCACAGTTCCACTGAAAATGTCAATTGTCAACTAGTTCACCTGAACATCACAATTTCTTCTGGACATAGCTGGGCAAATATCCCAACAGTAACATTTCAAGCCCATCAATGTATCGTGCTCACAGAAGCTGGAGTCATGGTGGAGTAGGAATCCTGCTTGGTCACTGGGACCATTTTTGTGGACTTCATTATTGGCCTGATTGAATTTGCCAAACACAATGCTAAGGCTGCCCTATTCTGTAGAATTCGGTAACCCCGAGGTCATGTATTAGAGGCTGCATAGAACAATATTACAAATCCCAATGATTCCCGCCTGGAGACCACATTGCTGAAGGTAAGTGGGATTGATTTTAAGCATAATGATTAAGCATTTCACTGTGCTTTTATTTGGGGAAGCTGTTGCAGTTCAGGTGTCGAGTTCTGTTTTCATAAGTTCAAGAAAATCTTTAATTAGACTCTGTAGACTTGCTGCAGCACATTGTTTAGACTCTTCTTCTGAATGAACAGTTTGTTTGCTTTGTAATTGCCAAAAACAAATATGTTTGGGAAAATAGGCTGTTTTTTGGGGGTGCTGGCTTAAGTGCTGTACTGTATACAAATCATTCGCAATGGTGTTCACAGGCACCCTACATTTCATCGCATTGGCCCTTGAGTGAGGCTAGAAATGGATTTGAAGCTACACTTCTGGTTTGGATTCCAACCAACCTTTGATATTTACTGAATCTGACTCTCAAAGTCCAGTGGTTGATTCTTAAGGAAAATCATCAAAGAAAGGGAAAGCAGAAAAAATTACTTAATTCATCATTAATCTGCTGGCTCTTTCAAGAGCTATCCAATTGTCCCATTCTTGGCTTTTTCCCCATAGCTCTGCAAATCTTGCCTTTTCAAGAACTTATCCAATTCCCATTAAAAAGTAGCTGTCGAATCTGCTTCCTCTATCCATTTCGGCAACACATTCCAGATCCCATTTACCAACTGCCCAACAAGGTCTCGCCTTTGATTATTTTTGCCGATTGTCCATGTACTCTGGGTACTGACTCAAGTGGAAACAATTTCTCCTTTATTTTGCTTATCAAAAGCATTCATGATTTTGCATTGAAAGAATCAATTTACATTCAAATAGCACCGTAACCAACCTCAGGACTAACCCTCCCCCAAATGCTTTACAAAACGAACTGACCAAAAAAACACACTATCTTTTATTTAATTCAGTCACAGGACTTTGACATTGCCAGTTAAGCCAGTAATTATTTCCCATTCCCTACTTTACCTTTCCCAAGTGGCTTGTTGGGCCTTTCAGGAGGTCATTGAGAGTCAGCCCCATCAATATCTGGAGTCACATGCAGGCCAGACCTCGTAAGGATGACCAATTTCTTTCTCTAAAGAACATTAGTGATTTTTTTTAAAATTGGCAATGCGTTGATGGTTACTGCAAAGCTGGAATTTTATTCTAAATTCATACTGATTTCAAATTTCACCATCTACCATGGCGGGATTTTCGGGTATACCGTCAGAACGTTAGTCTGTGGTTCTGGATTCCTAGTCCTGTGACAGTACCACTACCTCACCAGTTCACCAGAAGGGTCAGAGCTAAGAAAGAGCCCACTTCACCCATTGTGTCTGCGCTGGACTAACAGTCACTTGGGAAGTAAATGATCTGGACTTCTTGTGCACAGAAGCTGATGTCAAAACAGCACAAGAAAATCACACACACACACAAACACACAGACAACACACTCACACAGACACACACACTTCTCTCCCACACCCACACATCCACCCACACCCTCATGTAAAAATAATCCCGAGTTTAATTAAAGCAATAATTCAGGAAGTAAATACAGAATGAAACAGCATTGCATTTAGACATTGGTTCCAATAACTAGCAGATGTGAAGCCCATCCTGTCAAAACCACCGGGCATCTGTAGTAAACAGAGAAGGAAGGCTATGAAGTACTGTTCCCAGAACCACAAAATAATTTCACTTTTAGATCCAAAATGCTGGTGCTTATGTTTTGCTGTTCTACATGTTGCTGGTGGACAGATAAATGGTTGCTTTGCTCCAGCCTAAAGTCCAGCAGTTAATGTAGCATCGAATGGTACATTCAGCTGACAATTAGTTCCTAACTCCTCTGGAATAATATAACACTGTGACATGATGCTACCAGAATGGCAGTGATATTAAACTTACACAGTGCACTTCACTGATCTTCACATGAAAAAGCCATTTTTAATTACTGCCTGCTCACTCTGTATTGAAATATTGTAAAGTCGTCTGCATGGAGTCACGCAAGATGGATGCCTGAATTGGCTCTCTGATACTTATATACCGAGACAGCATGGAACTTTGTGAAATTATTCCTTTCATCTCAGTGTGGGAGATAGCAGGGAACACACTGGAACCTGGGAAAGTGTGCAATTTATTCATAAGTGTGACTACTTCAGAGCAAAGCATTGCAACACCATAAAAGATGCCAGTCATTTCAGCACAACACAAAAATTCCCCAAAGACTCATAAGAACATAAAAGCCAGGAGCAGAGGTAGGCCATTCAGCCCCCTCAAGCCTGTCCCCACCATTCTATACGACCATGACTAAACTGTCCCTCAACTCCTTGGTATTTCTAAACAAATTCTATCTACTGCCTCTTTAAAATACTTGCAGTGATCTAGCCTCCACGACTCTTTGCAGTACAGAATTCCAGACACTCCTCTCCCTCTGGAAGAAGACATTCCTTCGCATCTCAGTTTTAAGTCGGGGTCCCTTTATTCTGTAACAATGTCCCTAGTTCAAGATCACCCCACCAGTGGAAACATCTTCTCAACATCACCCCCGACCAAGTGTCTTAGAGTCGAGGAAATAGACCCTTCGGTCCAACTTGTCCATGCCGACTAATTAATCTAGTCCTATTCGTCAGCGCTTGGCCTTTAGAATCCTGTGTGTTTTAATGAGATCAATGAATAAAAGCTGAACCTGTACAGCTCTACTTCATCCCAGGAATCAGCCCAGTCAATGCCTTCTGAATTGCCTCCAAACTGTGTTAAATATACGGACCAAAAAGTATACACAGTATTTTGGACACAATCTCACCAGCACCCATGCTGTTGTAACAGGTCTTCCCTACGTTTAAACTCCAACCTCCAGAAATGAAGGTTAAAATTCTGTTTGTCTTCTTCATTACTTACTGCACCTGCGTGCTAATTTTCTATATTTCATTCTCAACAGCACCAGCACTGCATGATCTTTGGGGTCTCTCCCAATTTAAGTAACGGGCTGTCTTTCAATTCTTCCCACCAAAGTGCACAAACTCTTTTTTTATTCATTCACAGGATGAGGGCAACACTGGCCATTTATTACCCATCCCCAATTGCCCAGAGGGCAGTTGAGGGTCAAGCACATTGCTGTGGGTCTGGACTCACAAGTGGCCAGATCAGATAAGGATTGCAGTTTCCTTCCCTAAAGGACACTAGCGAACCGGATGGACTTTTCCAACAATTGGCAGTGGATTCATAGTCAGCATTGGACTCAATTTTTATTGAATTCAAATTTCCACCAACTGCCATGGTGGAATTCGAACCCAGATCCCCAGTGCAGTACCTGGGTCTCAGGATTAACAGCCTAGTAATAACACCAGTAGGCCATTGCCTCCCTCAATTCCTCCATTAACCTCTACTTGCCAAGTTTTTGCCCACCCTCTCTCCCTCGAAACCCCTTGCAGGTTCTTTATGATCTCATTAAAAACATGCTCTCTACCTATTCTGAGCAAACTTGGATATATTACACTCTGACCCCTCCTTCAAATCACTCATATGTTTAGTAAATAACTGAGGCCCTAGGTCCGATCCTTGTGGCACTCCACTAGTTACATCTTTCCAATCTGAAAATGATCCATTAATCCTGACCCATTGTCTTCTTTGTGTAATCCAATCCTCTATGCTGATACGCTACCTGAATACTGTGAACTCCTATCTTGTGTGATTACGTGTTGGCTTATTGAATACCATCCAAATATAATATATCTATCAGTTCCCTTTTATCAACTCTGCTTGTTATATCATCAAAATAACTCCAGCAAAATGTGTCAAATGTGATTTCCCTCACACAAAACCAATATGACTTGATGTTTTTCTCCAGAGCACAGCTAAGTCCTATGGAAGCATAAACATATCACGTAATCTAAAGATTCAATGTGGTTTCATCAGCTTGAACAAAGTCTCTCAGCACTCAACCCACTGCATACAACTAAGCCATTTCAATCCGCTCCACCCTCCTCTCCGACCTATCATATTACCCCCAACTTCATCCACCTATCACACTCTCAGCTACCTTTCCCCCAGCCCCACCCCCCTCCCATTTATCTCTCCACCCCTCGACTCACAGCCTCATTCCTGACGAAGGGCTTTTGCCCAAAATGTCGATTCTCCTGCTTCTCGGATGCTGCTTGACCTGCTGTGCTTTTCCAGCACCACACTCTCGACTCTGATCTCCAGCAACTGCAGTCCTCACGTTCCCCCATTTCAATTACAGTCAGTCCTTCTCTAATGTGATGGTTGTGTTCTTGTGCAATCCCATGTTATAGAAACATCACGCTTTAGAAACAGTGCTCAAAGGGTTGGTAATCACATTATGGTCAACACACAGTTTCAACATTGATGCTGTAGAAACAGCATCCCCAATTCATCAATCGCGTTCTGGAAAATATGCATTGATGAAACGTGTGTTATAATAGAATAAACTGTCCAATGATGCCATCACCTAAATTGATTTAGTGGACTTAATTCAAAGTGTCACTTTTGACTCAACAAGTAATATTCTTGCCTCTGAGGGTCCAGATACTGGAGTACAAAATCCAGACAGACTCTCCAGTGCAGTACTGAGGACTTGCTGCACTGTCAAGGGACCACGTTACAGAGGTGATATTAAACCAAACCCCATGTGCTGTGTCGAGTGGTTGCGAGCTATCCTCTGGCAGTACTCAAAGGGAAATTCGCCCCAGTTTTCTGCTCAATATTTATCCTTCTTTCAACACCACCACAGAACAAATCAGCTGATCATTTATTTGTCAGCTGTTTGTAGGAGATTTTCTGAATCGGCTGCAGTGTAAGATTACAACAACGATTGCATTTTAAGATAAATACTACTTGCATGTATCTGACAAAATAGTGATCTTGGCAAGTACATGTTGAGAATGATAGCTAGTGGCAATTAATCCTTTACAACGAACATTCCCAATGAAGCAATTTACTGCCACTTTATACAGTAGTCATGCCCCACTTAGTTTGCACACACACTTCAGTCCAGTTTCAGTGCTTCGGAGGAAGCCAGTGCAGCAAAGCTCCAGGAAGTACATCTGACAGAGAATAAAAGGGGCCACAATCTCTACAAGTCCCCCACCCCGTACCCAGTACGTTCCAAAGCCTACTGTGGACACCCAAAACCGCGGATAGGTATGGACCCATTCACCTTCCTGGCAGCCCCCTGGTCCCTGGTTCTGGAATGTTCCCCGTAAACTGTTCAGGCCGTGGTAAACCGCAGGTAACTAAAACCGCAAAAACTGACTGTATGGATATGGTGGTTGCCCTGTATCTAGTACAGAAATGGTTAATACAAGCAAAAATGTCACTGCAGGAAGAAATTGCTTCTCCATCAAGTTTTGCTGTTGCTATATACTCAGTTAAAAGCTCTCCCTGTGGCATTATTTACATATTAAACTGTTGTCAATGTTTGGGCAGAGGATTACATTATTTGTACTGGATGTTTAGAAGGTGTCCTGCAAAGGAACACCATGTGTTACAAACAGAGGCGAAAAATCCTCTGTGGTCAATTAGTAAGAAAATGAACATTTCAGCATTGAGCTGTGACTTCTCTCTGCTGCCTAAAGACTCCCTCGCTGAATAACCAATAAACATCAAACAAAAAAGAAATCGAGAACAATGCACTGTTAATGACCAGAGATGTAAATAGGAGACATTGAAGGCTGAACTGAAAGGATATGTTAGGCCAAAACTACATGGAGTGGAGAAACATATTGAGCCCAGTCAGTCTACCACCACAGACACAGAACTGCAAATACACTGAACCCCAATATGTGAATCTTATGTCTGCATAATTTTGTGCATATAAATAAGCTCCCACAATTTCAAATGACAGCAGGGGAGATTTCTTTGGGGTTCTGCCTAACATTTAATCCTTTGACCAACATCATAAAGTGGATTCTCTGGTCATTATGATACTTCTGTTTGAGAGTTTGTTATGCATAATTTGGAACTGCCATCTCATTTACATTACAAAAGTGACGACAGTTCAAAAGCACTTCACTGGTTATGAAGACCAATGGAATATTCTGGGTTATGAAAGATGCCCTAAAAATGCAAATAGCCTTTTTTATCATTATTGAAAGTCTGCGATCTCTGAAGATTATCTCAAGATATCTCAATATTTATCTGTCCTCTCCTCTCCAAGACTCAGTCACTTGATATGTATCTGGAGTCCCTCTCAGCAAAGCACCATCATGGTCTGTCTAGAACTATAAGACCATAAGAAATAGGAGTGGAACTAAGGCCAATCAGCCCATCCAGTTCACTCTGCCATTCAATCATGGCTGTGATGGGCATTGCAATGCCACTTTCCCCTAACTAGGTAAGCTATACAGAGTCATGCTCTAGATTCGGAATGCTGAGCGAGGGAAGTGAAAATTACAGAGCAATTAGTCTACAACTAAACAAGAAAATGCACCTTCAATCAGTGCATGACCACAGGCTCTACAGACAATACAGTTACGAGAGGAATAAATCACTTGGCTCTCCTGTGAGAGCTGATTTAAAGGATCAATGACTGTAGTAGACATTGTTTAGCTTCACAAATAAACACTTCTCTCCCTGTCAGGTAAGAGAAAGGCCAACAGACAATTTACAGACTTAGTTTTTAGCTCAATGCATTTTTTTTTTGTTCAGGAATGTGAGCGCACTGGCTAGGCCAGCATCCATTGCTTATTCACAATTACCACAAGGCAATTCAGAATCAAACACACTGCAGTGGGGTTTGGAGTCATACGTAGATGAGACCAACTAAGGATGCCAGATTTTCTTGCTCAAAGGTCATTAGTGAATTAGATTATAAGACGTGTGGAATGAACTTTCTGAGGAAGTGGTGCATGTGGGCACAATTAGAACATTTAAAAGACATTTTGATAAGTACTTGAATAGGAGAGGTTTGAAGGGATATGGACCAGGAGCAGGCAGGTGGAACTAGTTTAGTTTGAGATTATGTTCAGCATGGACTGGTTGGACCAAAGGGTCTGTTTCCATACTGTTTAACTCTATGACAATCTACAGTGATTGCATGGTTATCATTAGACCAGCCTTTTATTACAAGACTTTTATTGAATTCAAATTTCACCATCTGCCATTGTAGGATTCAAACTCTTGTCCCAGAACCTGGGGCTCTGCATCACTAATCCAGTTCCATTAGTGCTATTGAAACCCCTTCCCTTCCTCTAGGCCTTAGCAATTCCTCCTGACCTCAGGAAATCATTGATCCTGGAACTCCAACAGAAATAAGTTATCACTCTGTAGGTTACTTAACACCCCCTTGATATACAACTCATTTCACAGAGAATTCCTACAGTTGCAGATAGAGGCCATTTGACCCTCTAAGTCTGCACTGACCTTCCAAACAGCATCCCATCCAGATCTGCCTCTCATTCTCTCCCCCACCCACCCACCCAATCCCAGTAACCCTGCATTTACCATGGCTAATCAGTCATTGTTTTTACCACGGCTAATCTACCTAGCCTGGACACTACGGGGCAATTTAGTACAGCCAACCACCTAGCCTGCTAGCTGTACTAACCACTGTGTCACCATGCCACCCCATTCAACATTGGTAGTTTTGGTTTGAGGACGGTGGTCATTTTGGGTTCTCTCAATCTCAGAATTGCTATGGTACATGTCACCTGCACTGGCTTTATTAGCTAGTGCCAACTTCCTGCATGCTTCCCTTGTCTCTGCTCACCATTTCTAGCCAAATTATTATCCAGAGCTTGTACAACGTGTAACTCTATTCATGCTACATGGTTGAAAATCCAGTTTTATGTCCAAGCACACAGAGTGAGACCCAAAATCTTGCTAAGTTTAAGCCTAGAGCACAATATGGAGGGGGATGTGGGAGAGCAGATTATGGGACAGGACCTGGTTTTCCAAGTCTCCCCCAGGTTTGGACTTGACTCATTTTCAATCTGATATCAAAAGGTGCACATTATATACAGAGACACATGGGAGTGCCTGGTGAAAAAAATAGAGCCCACCAGGTTTAGAAAGAGTGAAATCATAATGGCAGCTGCTTTTGAAGCAAATCTGTTGACTATGAGGTATGTCCATCCAAGATCAGGCCCAAGAATTTTCCACACAGCAGTTCTTCAAATGCTGTACGTGTTTTTGAAAACTAATTTCCTACCCCACTCATCTTTCCCAAAGCCATTGAGTACAGAGCACAATATTGACATGCGCAGCCTCCCATTAGCCTTCCTTGTCTGATACATGGAAATTATACCAGGCACAAAGCGAGTGATGGGGACCTCCCATTTTGCCCTAGCTACGTGACACTGCAGTGTTTCAAAGCACAGCAATTGCTTTTTGATTGTGATATCCACTCTTTTTCTCTCCCTCCTGCACTCAGTGGCTCTATCTTTCAAATAAAGTGTGAGGGCTTCAGGACCCTGGAGCAGCCTTATGATGATGTCACACTGCTGCACATCACAGAGTATAAATACTACCGTGCAGGTGGAGTTAGAAGTGTTTGAAACGAATGAATGTTGCGATCACGTCATAAACACACAAAGATAGATAGGTTAGTCCATATTTAATGTAACTATAGAGATCAGGGACTGATACTATCACCATGTGCAGCAGTATTGAGTATCAATATAAAATAAAAAGCATTTTGTTGAAGTCTCAACACAATTGCTGGTTTTGCCTACTCCTTCGCTAACCTGTCTTGAATCTAATCTCAGTGTGGCATCAAACCAAGTGATAAATAATTACCTTTCCAACGCAGGAGAATCAACGTTTCAGGCAAATGGCCTTCATCAGAAATGAGGTGATGAAGGGCTTTTGCCCCATTCCTGATAAAAGGCTTTTGCCCGAAACGTCGATTCTCCTGCCTCTCGAATGCTGCCTGACCTGCTGTGCTTTTCCAGCACCACACTCTCGACTCTGATTTCTGACCTTGTCCAACCCAGTCCAACACCAGCACTTCCACATCATTGAAAATACTGGCTAACCCAACCATGCCTCCTAGTTCATTTCTCTCTCACCACAAATCCAGACTCTTCCTTCCCTCTGTACCAACTGCATTAACATTTCCTATATCACAACAGTAAGCAAACTTAAAACATGTATTTTATTGTCTGACAACCCCAGTCTATTCAGCCTCTTCCTATAGCACAAACCCTCCAACCCAGGCAACATCCGTATAAAGAGCTGAAAATGTGTTGCTGGAAAAGCACAGCAGGTCAGGCAGCAACCAAGGAACAGGAGAATCGATGTTTCGGGTATGAGCCCTTCTTCAGGAATGAGGAAAGTGTGTCCAGCAGGCTAAGATAAAAGGTAGGGAGGAGGGACTTGGGAGAGGGGCGTTGGAAATGTGATAGGTCGAAGGAGGTCAAGGTGATAGGCCGGAGTGGGGGTGGGGGGCGGAGAGGCCAGGAAGAAGATTGCAGATTAGGAAGGCAGTGCTGAGTTCGAGGGATTTGACTGAGACAAGGTGGGGGGAGGGGAAATGAGGAAACTGGAGAAATCTGAGTTCATCCGTATAAATCTTATCTGAACTCTTTCAAGTTTGACAACACCTATCCTACAGCAGGGGGACCAGAATTGACCCTGCAGGGTTAGAGGCTGAGGGGTGACCTTTCAGATGTTTATAAAGTTATGAGGGGTGTGAATACAGTAATAGTCAAGGTCTTTTCCCTGGGGTGGGAGTGTCCAAAACTAGAGGTTATGGGTTTAAGGTGAGAGGGGAAAGATTTTAAAGGGATCTAAGGGGCAACATTTTCACACAGAGGGTGGTACGTGTATGGAATGAGCTGCCAGAGGAAGTGGTGGAAGCTGGTACAATTGCAATATTTAAAAGGCATCTGGATGGGCATATGAATAGGAAGAGTTTGGAGGGATATGAGCCAAGTGCTGGCATATGAGACTAGATTAATTTGGAATATTTGGTTGGCATGGATGATTTGGACCGAAGAGTCCATGCTCTTCCCATACTGTACATCTCCATGACTGTATATTCTGAAGATGTCATGTAAATGAAAGCTCCTTCCTTCCTAATTCACCGCAAGGCTCGAATGCCAGTTGGTACAGCTGGCACAGTCCTTGACTGGGTACCAGGATATTGTAGAGGCTTGCTGCACCTTGAAATGCTGGCAAACGTGAGGTCAGCTCATACACTGAAGACTAACGCTAGTTGCAATAGATCATCAGCTGTACTTGAGATACTGAGCGAGCAGAAGCTCAGCCCTGCAGACTGTAACAGTGGAGCTTCAGAACAAGCACAAAGATTAGTTGAACATCACATGATGATGGCTCTTCAAGATTTAGCTGAGGCTCACAGAACAGGATGATGGAGATTAAATAGCCAAGTATATATTTAAGCAGTGTAGCCATTGTAACATTAGCCTTAAAAAAAACAAGTGACAAAACTCTCTGCTTTCTATTTGCATAGACACTCCAGCCATTCACAAAATGTCTTTAGCAGCTGAGCACTTTTGACCTGTTCTCCTGCCATTATACATCAGCTGCTCTTCAGAACCCGCAACCAAACCACACCCGGCTCACCATGTGGGAGCTTCCTGACATATCTGAAGCAGACACTTAACCTGTGGATTGAATGTGATAACTGGAACAGTGAATGGGGAGGAAAAATACCTTTGAAGGAAGGGAATGTGGGAATGGGAGGGGAGTCGGGATTTAAATAAACAACCCTACCGTGATGGGCAATGCAAAAACCTTTCTCGTACAGTTCAAGTTTTCCAAGGTCCTTTTTTATCCTCAACGTGGAAAGAAGAATATTGTAAACACAACAACATTTCACAAAGATTTCCTTCAAGTGGTGAGGAATTTTAAAGGTGAAAATGCTTTCTATTGTATGGGTTCATTTTGCTTCTTTTTCTTTGTGTCTGTTCAAAACATATATTTCGAGTGCATCTGCTGACAGAGTGTGCTGCATTGCAACTCGAGAGCGCAATGAATAACAACAAGCATTGGCATCTATATAGCCCCTTTAATATAGCATAAATCCACAGGTGCTCCTCACAAGCCTGCAGTGGAGAGGTCTGGGGAGGGATTTCCAAAGTTTAGGCTTTAGGCAGCTGAAGGGATGGCTACAAATGGTGTGGTGATTAAAATCATGGATACACAAGAGGGTAGGCTTGGAGTCGTGTGGCGATCCAACAAAATGTATGCAAATGGTGACTCGTGTCCAGTCCCATGTTGGCAAAACCATAAACTCTTTTTTTGTTCTATGTGATATATCACAAGCAGCTGTAGAAGAAATATTAGGAGGAGTAACTAAAGGTTTCTGAAGGTGGGGAATTGGCAGAAGAGTTTCAATGTAATCTGTGACAGGAAAAGTCAAAGATTTGAGCGTGTATTCTCAAAGTTGAAATCACCATTTTGCAGCAGGCAAATTGTCACAGGAAAGTTCTAGTTGAACACAGAGAATGGAGCTTTTAGGCTGTGTGTGCAGACTGCAAACACAGAAACACTGGAAAAGGCATAGTAGGTCAGGCAGCATCCGAGGAGTAAGAGAGCTGACTTTTAGGACTCTTGAAGAGGTTCTCCTCCTGTTGCTCTGCACATGCTGCATGACTTACTGTGCCCTTTTCCAGCACTGTGCTTTATAAACTCTGATTCTCCAGCATCTGCAGTCCCCACTGTCACCCAAATACAGAAACACTCCTAGGGACCAGACTGCAGAACAGCAATGCTAGTCACCCAAGGCAACACCATGGTTCAATGCAGGAAATACCAAATTTAATAGCATCTAGTAACATGGCTACCATATTAGTAATCAAACAAAGTATAGAAAATTGAAGATCCCAGAGATTCTCAGGGTAGGAGTCTTAGAAATACTTCAACTAGCGTGAACATCTACCACAGACAGAGACTGCATCAGCCTTCACAAGACTTCTCCTATGATCCCAGCTAGGGTGCGATAGTCTATACACTAATGGAAAATAACATGACCAATATAGGTCACACTCATGTAGCACCCTTCAGTCCAAACATTTGCTCATCTCTGCTCCAGTTACCGGGCCTGACTGATAGCAGTACTTGGGTACGCTAGCTGAAAGAAAGAATGCTTCTGGTAGGTCTGAGGAGCTTACAGCCTGGACTGCTGTCGTAGTGTGATCACTCATTTGATTCCTTCAGTGGTTGGAGTTTGCAGATTCCATCAGAGAGAAGTCTAACCTTGTCGCATTGAACTGGAAGCAACGTTATTGACCATCCTGTCTACTTTCTGGGGCAAGTGCACGCTGCTTTCCACTCAAGCTCCATGCTGCCCACCTGCTGCTGTTGCTGGTTCGATGTAAGCAGCTTATACAAAGCCTGTGGACTCTGAAGAGGTCACCCCGACAATGAATCACTCATTTATCCAACTGTGTCGGTGCCATGCAAGCCAATTCCAAAAACCTTTTTGAAAATCAGAGATCACAATTAAACCCCCATTTCCGTCAGTACACTACACATGGCTGGGAATTTATGGCATTTGTTTTTTGAGAATGTAAGAGCATCCTTTGATAGTGCCGCAATATTATTGCTAGATAGTTGGAAAAATTGCAATCCCGATGAATGACAATATCACAATCTTGTTTCTATTGCATTTCTCACAACCATTGGAACTCTCTTAAAAAAATCAATAGTCATTGCTGCATCGTAGAAAACACAGTAAGGTCCCAGAGTCTACAATGTGATACTTGACCAGATAATCTGATTTTGGGCGATGTTGTCTGAGGAATACTGTATACTGGCCAGGGGACCAGTGATGTCTGGCATACTCTTTTCAAAACAGGGCCGTACGATCACGTTAGGATTACCTGGAGACACTGTTTAACACTTCATTTAAAAAAAAACACTGCTGACAGTGTAGTACCCAGAGTCTGCCTCCATTTTCAGACTCAAGCCCTGCAGTGGCACTTGAACCTGAACCTAGTGACAGAGGTGTGTGCATTACTAACTGTGCCATGGCTGACAAGCAAAAGAAGAAAATGAAGGAGAGAAAAACACAGGCACTACTTCTTAGACAGGTCGGAATCCTGGATGTAGGTTTGCTCACTGAGCTGGAAGGTTCGGCTTCAGACATTTCGCCACCATACTAGGTAACATCATTAGTGAGCCTCTGGTGATGGCCTGGTGGTATGTCCTGCTTTCTATTTATGTGTTTTGGTTTCTTTGGGTTGGTGATGTCATTTCTGCTTCTTTTTCCTGGAGGGTGGTAGATGGGGTCTAAATCAATGTGCTTGTTGAGAGAGCTCTCGTTGGAATGATATCACCAACCCAAAGAAACCTAAACACATAAATAGAAAGCAGCTCATAACACCAGTGCTTCACCAGAGGCTCACTGATGATGTTACTAGTATGGTGACGAAACATCTGAAACTGAACCTGCCAGCTCAGTGAGCAAACTCACATCCACAACCTCAACCTGAGCTACAAATATTTTCAAAACTCACTAACATCAGAATCCTGAAATAGAGCTGGTATTTTTGGCCTGATTTCAAATATGCTATTTTTAAAAAGCAAACGTTTGCTATTGACATACCAAAATAACTGAAGGTGTAATTTTAGCAGCTGGCAGGCAAAAAACAGTGCGTGACCAATGGGATATAGCACCTAAAAGTGTCCAAGGAACCTCAAATGAAGTGCAATGACAAAGCTAACAAGAGGTTGATAACCCCTGGCAGAAAACTAACCCCCATGTTTTCAGTTTTCTTTCCTTGGAAGATTTTACAAGGACAGAATTAAAAAGTATGTTTTAATTCTACTGCGGTATGCTAGTGGGACTAAGGGTCTCCTGTGTACCAGTCTGGAGTGTTAACATGCTCTGCAAAGAACTACCCCCTTGTCACCCCAGTGTTGCAGGTAAAGACCCTCTCTCATTTGGAATGCTCAAAGTTAGCTTGAGAGTTGCCAGACAAAAGGAAATGGGTCAAGTCTTCCTCACTCTGAATATACAAGTTCAATCACTATTGAAAGGAATCAGCACAATAGAATCTCAACTGGCCTGCAAAACTAGGGATTGTGAAACTAACTGTTTAGTGACCAATATCAATGCTATCAGTAATCTCAACGGCAATGTTCAACCATCCGCTTTTTGCAAATCATTCAGAGACTGATATTTTATCTCGTGGACTCAGCTCTTATTTCTAATGTGTGTGTGCATGTTCCATTTGTATCTCTTCTTGTGTTTAGTAATTAATCTTCTTATCATCTCACAAAGGCCTGGCTAAATTAGCGCCCTTATAAAGCATAAGTTCATTAGTCCTGGGAGAATGGGAGAAAGGAAGGGATGCTTCTCAAATTCACCTTGCTACAACCAAGTGAGGAGATGGTGAATAAAGATGGGAAGCCAGTTCATCATCCCTCAGCAGGGAACTGAAACATTTGGGAGATCCAGTCTGGAACTGGAATGAATCGGGGATCCTCATCTGGGGTGTGATTGTAATATATTGTGAAGCCACATCTTACACCTTTTCAGACACGCGTTTAAAAGATTAAATACTTCTGAATTGAAACACAAACAAAAGGGAAGGGAACCCTCCAAAGTATTAGATTCTCAAGGCATCATAAAAAGCTTCACAACCAATACATCACTTTTTGAACTGCAGTGACAGGGGAAGATTTAGATTTCACACAATAACAATTCAAAATAGAAGCAAAGATGAACACAGTCATATCCGAAAGCAACCTCAACTCACAATTATGCAGTAACAAAGTCCAATTATGTGTTGGTTCTCTGACATAGGAAGGTTCATAAGTAAGAGAACAATCTTCTTTTAGTAAACTCAATATGAGATCTCGACAGTAGAAAAAAACCTCCAAATTCTGAGATTCTTGCATTTTGTTTATTTCCAATCCAAGGCTCAATGGAACAGTTATTACTTTAACTTCTTCCTCAGAATTACAATAACATTTTATTAATACTTGCACACTTGGAGATGTTGGGTAATCTAGAAGTCAAATATCTACTGGAAATCCATGCAGTAAATCCCATCCTGCATAATGACCATCTTCTCCAATCCAGCTCCAATCTGACTGACACGTCTTAAGGGGCTGTCCAGAAACAATACTGACCCCCAAACCAGTACAAAATGCTCGATGTCAATTAATTAGCAGTCACTCGATTGCACAGATCTTGAGATTTGCTGAAAGAGACTGGTTGCTAAAGCATTGTGTCTTGCACTTTTTGACACAAGCATCATTTGAAATTTGGCATCATGGATGTGCCCAAGAAAGAAAAGCTTCAAGAGATCTGACTTTTTCAGCAATATACAAGTTCTGCACTGCCAAACGTCACGCAAATTTTTCGTCTCTGCTCACAAATATCAACTTGCACGATAAAGGAGCACTGAACAAGTGCCTGGATTTGCTTGCTGAAATCCACAGTGCACAGGTCCAGGTGCCCTAATAAATTGGACAAAAAAAGATTATTGACCTGCAACACTACCTCAGCCTCTCTCCCTCTCCTCAGATTCGTACCTGGCCCGTTGAGTGTTTTCCAGCATTTTCTGTTTTAATTACTCATTTCCAGCATCTGTGGGGCTTGGCATTTGTAAATCCAAAGGGAGCCGTGTTGACTGCTTGACCAAATTTAGATCTATACTTCATGTCTGAACGACAATGGAATGAGTCCAGGCTGTTGACTAGAAGCATTCCCCAAACGATTTGGAATGGCAGGGATTGATAAGTGGATGCATGTGTCATTCCAGGCATGTGATTATGCACAGAAGGACTGGATTTCTTCAGTCTGCAAGTGTTGACTTTGTTTTGACATAATCTCTGAGAGAAATACACATACCAGTGAGCTGAACCACCCCATCCCAGAACCATCAGTCACAGGGAGAAATTAATGGGGGGAATAAAACAGACAACAGCAATTTGTATTTATCCAGCATCTTTAAATATAGTCAAATGTTACAAGGCAATTCACAGGGAGGTTAAAACGCACTCTGATATCTAGACACATATGATAAAAAAATTGGAGGAGCAATAGGCCATTCAGCCCCTTGAGCCTACTCTGTTATTCTAGATTACCCACCTTGCTACAGCCCTCAATATTCTTACTACATTTAAGGGCAGAATGCCAAAAGGCTGAGCCAAAAGGTAGATTGTAAGGGACAATTTAGAAGAGAAGAGAGAGCCAATGGACTTTATGAAGCGCAGTGCTCCAATCATGGAAGATATGTCTGCCAAAGGCAGAATGATTAAAAACAATAAAATTCACACCTAAAGCTTGAATTTAATACAAGATGCATTCTATTAATAAACAGTTAAGAACCAAGGAAACTTGTGAACATCATTACATTTTGTGTTGAGAGTCTAAAAAGTTGTCTCATAGCACTTTTCATTCAAAAGCTCACTGTTATAGTTTGGGATTTAGTGCTTTATCACGGTCTCTAAAGTAAGGTTACCCTAAAAGAACTGCAATAACATTATTTTGCTTCACCAGGTTATTATGTGCTTTTGTTGCAATTTTTGATTCAAGTGTCTATCAGTCGTGTCATCTGGTCTGAGTCAGAAGCTTATTACATTCAGAATAAGAAAATACAAAACTGCCACAGTTCTATTCAGAAAGGTAGAAAGTCTTCTTCTACTGGAAGTACATTGTATGACATTCTCAGAGAATGGCTTCTGTTCAGATTGTGATTCTCTTCTCCATTGCTACTTCTTGTTCAGTCGCTGTATTACTCCTGCATATAGTCACTGAATCATGGAAACCAAGAGACACCCAAAGAACTATGCTTTAACCAATTCAGTAATCCCTCAGTCAAGGCATTTTGAAGAGTAAATGCCTTCAACACAGAGGCGTGCTGCAAACACTCTTGAACTCATAACAGCTTGCTGGGCAAGGGCAGATGGCATGATTAATTTGCATAAGAATGAAAGCATTCGCAACGGGGAAGGACCAACAGGAAACACTTGCAGCATTTTTTTTACAAGCTTACAGGGGCTGGGGATGGGAATCAACAATGAGTCTGAAAATCCTATGGCGAGGAAACTCAAGAGTAGGACTTAAATTAGAATTTGTGGTGTGCTTGATGTTGTCAGGAAGGCAAATCCTTCCTTCGGAGCAATACAGGAAGGGCTTTTCGCTTATTTTCAACCCCGTGGCTTTGCTGAAACCTCTACCACCTTACCCTCAGGAGTGCATGGGGTAACATTGGTGTCTGTCATCTTTCACTGCCCCAGAGGCATCTTCTCCAGAAAGCAATGAACTTGCTATCCTGGCTCTTCCAGCTGCTAATTAACCTTCCTGATTAAAATAATTAGTTGTGGTGAATGACTACCTCAGCAACATACACCGATCTCTCTGCTGATGTTCCAGTATAAATATTAGTGATCACACACTAGGCATCTCTTTACGTTATCCTTTGTAGTACTGCTGTGTATTGCCATACTCAACTCTCTGGTAATGATTGTAAGGCTAACAATATTATGGCCTAATGAAGTGCTCAGTCACTTGCCCTGCTCTCTCAGCATCCCAATGTTGCATATTTTTCTTAATATAGAGTTTATAAGCCATTGTGGCAACACAATGCCTCTTTTCTTCGTTATCTCGGGGACTGAGAGAGCAAGGATCATGTGAAACACGAGGGGCCACACAACACAACAAGCTGACTGTGAGCAAACCACAGACACTCCGGCACTTCAATTAACTTTTCAGCAGAGTCTGATGAAAACCATGTCTTTTAAAACTGAGTGATTCTGTTCATATCTAACAACAGCACTTTCTTTCTGCTTCACACGTATCCTGTGACTGGGAGATCATTTAAAAATAAGTGAACATGTAGTCGGGAGCTAACTGCTCCATTAGAAATGGTCAGATTTAAACAGTGCAATTTTGTTTACCCCCAAATATGAATAGTTTGAAATGGCCAGCACTTTTAATACATTATAAGTGCAGCCTCTATAATTGATTCTAATAGCAATGAGAAAAATTGAACAGCTTTTGCCCGACATAGGTGACTGCCTGTGATAAGCGTGAATGGTCCAAGTGCTGAGGATGTAATTTATTTCAGCCGAAATAAAATTAGCTTTACCTGGTCTGTGCTGAGTGAGCTGATCTCAACTGGGTGTGGGGGGAGCAGGAGAAAGGAGGGAAAGGGGCAAGGTAAGGGGGTGGGGGGGGGGGGGGGAGGGTGGGAGGACCAGGTGAAGGGTAGGGGTTGGGAGAGAAGGGAGCAGAAATACAGGCAGAAGCAAGGAGTGAGTGGGGAACCCTGGTATTTGAGAGAGGGGCAGGTTATAAGCAGTGGGGAAGAGCTGAGAGGGGGGATGTGGTGAGAATGTGGGATGAGAAGTGAGCTAGAACAGGTGGGAAGTTAAGAGCGGCATAAATACAAGAACAGGTCAGAAGCTAGGAATACAGCAGTGAGTAATTCACCTCCTGACTTCTGAAAGCCTGTCCACCATCTACAAGGTACAAGTCAGGAGTGTGCTGGAATATGCCCACTTGCCTGGATGGCTGCAGCTCCAACAATACTGAAGAAGCTTGACACCATTCAGGACAAAGCAGTCTGACTGATTGGCATCATATTAACAACCATCCACTCCCTCCAACACCGATGATCAGTAGTAGCAGTTGTACTGTCTGCAAGAAATTCACCAAAGATCCTCAGAGAGCATCTTCCAAATCAATAATTACTTCCATCTCGAAGGACAAGGGCAGCAGATACATGGGAACACCACCCTCCAAGCCACTCACTATCCTGACTTGGAAATATATTGCTGTTCCTTCAAGGTCACTGGGTCAAAATTCTGAAATTCTTGTGGGTCTACCTACAGTACATGGACTGCAGCAGTTCAAGAAGGCAGCTCACTACACCTTCTCAAGGACAACTACGGACGGGCAATAAATACTGGCGCAGCCAGTGATGCTCACATCCCATAGTGAACAGAAAGGCAAGTGAGACAGGGAAAAACAGGCAAGAAAAAGGAAGGGTAAGAAGGAGGGGATAAGAGTGGTCAGGAGAGTAGGATTGGGGAAATCCAGTGCCCCCGATTATCCAAGGAATGAGAGTGAAGCCAGTGTTCCTGCTCATCACTACCCAGTGACAACTGCTACAAAAATGGATGTGCACCAGAGTCGGGGAGGATATTATCTGCCTCTTAACAGTCTTGAGTTCAAATCCCACCAAGGGAATGGGTCAATTTGAATTCAGTTTTGTTTTAAAAATCTGCACATTACAAAGTAACATCAACAAAAAGTGTCATGACACCCTACTGCTGCACTCTGGGGAGGCAAATTGCAACACGTGACGTCAACATGGGTGACTTTTAAATGGCCTTTGAAGTGATCTAAACCATCCCCCTCACTGATGGTCAAGCACTAGCTTGTTTGCCAAAGATGCCCACACATTGAGAATCGATTTTAAAAATGACCATGAAAATTAGGCTGGTTCTTTAATGAACAGCTGATCCGTAAAAACAGGTTTATACCTGGGATGCAAGTTGAAAATTCAACAAATTAGTGACACAGGAGCAGGAAGAAAAATTCAAAGAAAGTACTTCATTATTTGACATTTTCAGAGTACATTTATAAACAAATTAAAATGGACAACAATTTTGTTTTTAATCTGGAGGGGACAATGATGACTGTTTGTATTCACAGTTATTGGATCTAAATGGCATCTTTAGAGAGAAGGATTTATGAACTGTAATAAGCAGCAGAAATTGACTTATCTTAATTCCAACCTTTGCTCTCTGGTAGAGCTGTGGACATGATAAGATTATTTAACACTCAGTGTTTTAGGAGGAAGATAAAAGGACGTTGGAGCCCCATGTGAACTGGAGTCCAAGGCCTGCCTGTCACTCATACCGACTCGCTCCAATTGAGCAAGCTCAGCCAGACTGGCAGATGGAGCACTAGGCTGAAGCCAGCTTTGTTAATCTTGGCAGTGAGGCAGGCAGAAATGACAGTGTCCGAACCACCCCAGCCATACTTACTCAACCACACCCCACCCCCCCACCCCTCCCGAAACAACGCCTCCTGCTGTTTCAGGAAAGAACGACGTGGAGCGGGAGAGGCACCACACAGCCGCAGACCGTATAGCGCAACAGCGAAAATCATTTCGTTGGCGGGGAGGAGAAGCAAAAGAAAATGGGGAGAGATACAAATAGAGGGATTTGAGGCATTTTTGAATTGCATTTCAAAATTAAGGCACAGGAGAACAAAACATTTCATGTTAGCTGCTGAAAACGAAGCAAGACCAAATAGGCAACACAAAAATCACATTTGTCCTTTGACTTTCACTGTTGTCTGCAACATATTTACTACACATCAGGCAAAAATAATAAAAAAGAAAGATAGAGAGAGAGAGAGAAAGAGAGAGAGAGATACCCAGAGCCAAGCAGCAGCCAAACTTGACATCACATTTCTTGGTGAAATGATAACTGTAGCCATCTGGTAACAAGCAATACAGCAGATTTATAGCGGAATTATTGTCAACCTAAATTGATTCTTTAACCTGACATTCTCTGCTTAATGGGGAAAGCACAAATAAATCTCTCCACTAATGCCACAAGCACACTTTGCTCTCTGAAATTCTTCAGCAATTATTAATACGATTTCAAGCAGTGAAAGGCTGGACGTCAAAACTGGCATAACATGGAACCGCTTTGACAAACAGTACCCAAATTTCCTTACACAAAGGTATTTCAAAAATAGAGGGAACCAGGAGGGGGATCAAAGTTGGGATCAGCCGGGGGTAAGGGGGTTTGACATGAACAGAAAAGGCAAACAGAAGAGGCAGAATACTCAGCACCGAAAGTGTTCGTACAGCTCCATTGTTCTGATGTCCCATCGACAGAAAGAGAGAGAGAGGGAGAGAGAGGGAGAGAGAGAGACGGACGTATTCGGGCTCTCCATTGCCTGTCAAGACATTTAAACAAAAGGGCCGCATTTTTCAAACCTGGTTCTGCCAATTCCCCCTATATTTCCTCCACTTCCCGACTGTATCTGGTGCCCTGAGCTCAGTCCCAGTGCCAATGGGGAAGTGGTGGGCTACAATGGAGCCTTACCAGGCATGGCGAGGTGGGGGGGTGGGGGGAGGCAACATTAACTCAAAAGCCCAACTCAACCCTTAGACACTCTTTCGGTCCTCACAGTACTCAGCAAATTCCACTTCAGAGGAAAGGACCAGAAAATGCACAACAATTATTTCCTGCTATGCTTCCCAGACGCAAGCCAGATACAAAAAGCATACACAGCACGTAAAAGAAACAAGCCCTGTAGCACGGCATTTAAATCAGGTTAAAACTCAACATTGTATACACACACATACAGACACACACACAGACACACACAGACACACACACACACACACAACCATACCTCAAAGGCAGTTCATTTCTCACAGTAGCAGATGTGGGACAGCGCATGCTTTGTGCACAGATATTCTCGACAAAAGGCAGCCCACAAGCGCGCAAAACATCAATGGCACAGTATCTCCACTCTCAATGGCCACTCTCTCATCAATGCTGCAGACAAGAAAAGGGGGCCCTCACAGAATCACTGAGCAGAAATAATCCTCCCTGACAAGTTATGTTGTCTGAGCATATCTTACATTAATGCAGCATGCAGCCTCAGGGGTCTTGCTGGCATTCAGCCGTTGTCTAGCCAGCTCCAGTTTCCGTTAATTATAAGTACCAATAGGTGACAGGACTGAAAAAAAAGCCCAGTTAGGAGGTTACTGTTCCAGGTTCGACATGTAAGTGCCAAACCAAGAGCTAAACCCACCAGGTTTAAAAAATCAAACAACTTTGCCACTCAATAGTTCTGACTCAATTTTTCCCACTGCTTCAATCTGGGATACTTCAAATGAATTCAATGTTTCATCCTGGACGTGCAAGAACATGAAAAGGCCAAGAAATCATCTGAAGGCTGACCTTGGTCAGAAAGAGCCTTTTTTTTAAAACCCTAGTAAACAATAGTTACCTTGTAGGCGATGTTCTACAAGTTGAATGCTAAGTAATTGCATCAAACAAAGAGCCAGAGTTCTGAACAGGACCTAGAGATGAATGAAACAGAGTCAGCTACAGCTCAGTGGGTAGTACCGGGTCGGAAGGTCATGGACTCAAGTCCCACTCGCAAGACGGGGGGCACAAAATCTGGACTGTCACCACAGTGCACTTCACAGGGAGTGTCGCACTGTTGGAGGTGCTGCCTTTTAGATGAAACATTAAACAGGGACGCCTCCTGGGTGGACATCAAAGATTCAATGGTGCTATTTGGAACAGCAGGCGAGGGAGTGGTATCCCCCCCCCCCCCAGTTAACATTTATCCCTCAATCGATTATCACCAGAAACAGAGTGGCTGGACTTTATTACTCTGTTGTTTATAAGAGCTTGCCATGTGTAAACCAGCAGGCGATTCTGAGGCATTATTCTTGTCATAATATAGGAAAAATATTTCATTGGCTATGAAGTGGCCTGGGAATCCCTGAAGCTTTGAAAAGCCCTGTATAAATGCCAGCCTTTGCATTTTGCAATATTGAATTCAAGCCTGCGACAGTTAATTGTCTTTCTGTTACAGAAGGGAAGTGTTTATTGGAGGGTGGGAGGTGAGGTAGTCAGATAGGGACCAACAAGAACAGCAGCTGCCAGTTAAACAGTTTGACTGAACTAACTCTACAGCGGCTTTATCTTCCTCACTAAAATGCTGAACTCATAAAATCCATCAGCAATAATTTCATCTCCATTTGGAACCTCTACAAATACATTATTCAAGCTGCTTTGTTGTTAGAGAAACATCAACAGCTGTCCTCCAAGCCCTCCAGCAATTACCCCCATCTGCCTGCTTTTGTCTAACTACTGGAGCATCCTTCTTTCTCTTCCTTCTGTACTATTTCTATTCGAGGGACAGACAACTTCCACTCGACCAACTCAAAACTCAAATAATCTCAGTGATGATCCTCTTCTCATTATTCTTTAGACAGCTGGAGTAGCTTTGGTCACAGTATTTGGTCCCCTTATTTGAGGAAAGATGCCGTGGCATTGGAGGTTGTTCTCTGGCTTGATCCCAGAGATGAGGAGTTTGTCGGACGAAGAGAGATTGAACAGTTTAGGACAATGCTTTCTGGAATTTAGAAGAATGAGGGGAGATCAAATCGAGGTACTCAAGATGATAAAAGGTGTGGATAAAATGGACACAGGGCGGATGCTTCCTCTTGTGGAACTTTCTAGGACGAGAGGTCATAGTTCTAGGATAAGGGAGTAGCAAATTTAAAACAGAGTCGAGGAGAAACTGCTTCTCCCAGAGGGATATAAATCTGTGGAATTCACTCCCCCAAAGTGTGGAGTTTGCACATTCTCCCCGTGTCTGTGTGGGTTTCCTCCGACTGCTCCGGTTTCCTCCCACAGTCCAAAAATGTACAGGTTAGGCGAATTGGCCATGCTAAATTGTCTATAGTGTTAGGTGCAGGGTAAATGTAGGGGAATGGGTCTGGGTGGGTGCGCTTTGGCGGGTCGGTGTGGACTTGTTGGTCTGAAGGGCCTGTAAGTAATCTAATCTAATCTAATCTAATCTAAAGTGCAGTGGATGCTGGGTCAGTGAGTAAATTTAAAGAGGGGATGGACTTTTAATTGGTAATGGGTTGAAGGGACATGGAGAGAGGGCAGGAAATGGAGGGTGAGGTGCAGATCAGTCACGATTGAATGGCAGAGCAGACTCAATGGGCTGAATTGCCTAATTCTGCTTCTCTGCCTAATGAACTTGCTATGCAATTCTCCTGCTTGGAACATTGCTTGAGGGATCACTCTCCCCCTCAGAGAGGTGGTCCTTCCTACAATCTGTTTTTTGCTGTGCAGAATCAAGGAAGAGACTGTCATAGATGGTGAAATTTATCAAAGCTTTTATCAAACTCAGGATGAAGAAATCTGCAATACAGGTCATGAAAATGCTATCCAACTTCAACATTGGTACTTTCCAAATTCAGAAATCTGCAATCTTTCACACAATCTGGTGCTTTGAATCTTTTGATCCAATTGTGATGATTAGTAAATGTTTGCCTGTACTATGATCATTCCACTTGCCAAGTTATTGTCCCCTGCTCTTCAATATGCTGGTCAGCGAATTGCCGACAGCTCTAACAATCCCTTGCTTAAAGCCTTCCACGTGTTCCTCTAGGCGAGTTGCCACAAGTTGACTTGCCGAACAAATCGGTCCTAAGACATTTCAGCTTATTCTCAAGTCAATCCATAATCACTCTCATAGCTCAGTGGCTGAATTGCAACATCTTGACTGCTCTTTTGTTCATTGGGTAAAGAAGGGAGACAGAAAGCAAGGAATTACAAGCTGGTTAGTTTTGACTTCTGTCATAAGGAAAATGCAGAAATCTATCATTAAGGTGGGAATAGAAAGGCACCCAGAAGCCTCAATACAATTGGGTAGACTCAGCAAGGTTTTATGAAAGGGACATCATTTTTCGACTAATTTATTAGAGATTTTTCAAGGAAGTCACAGCAATGTGGATTACGGGGAGCCTGCGGACGTGATATACTTAGGTTTGCAGAAGGCATTTGTCAAAGTATCAGACCAAAGGTCACAACGCAGAATAAGACTACTTGGTGTCGTGGGTCCCATGTTAATATGAATAGAGAATAAGTGAGCTAACAGGAAACAGGAGAAATGGGTCAAGGTGTAACAACTGCAGTACCACAAGAATCAGTGCTGGTGTCTCAATGACTAATGATTTGGATGAATACAATCAATGTACAGTTGTTGAATGTGCTGACAGCACAAAGATAGGGAGGAAAGTAAATTGTGAAGGGACCATGAGGAATCTGCAAAAGGGATGTAAATATGTTAAGGGAGTAGACAAAAATTTGGAAAATGGGGCATAATATGGGACAATGCAAACTTGCCCACTTTGGCAGGAAGAATAAAAAAAAACTCCAGCTTATTATCAATTGGAGAGAGGATGCAGAACCGAGGAGTGGGGGAGATGTATGAATCAGAGTTGAAGTGTTGGTACAGCAAATGAGTACGAAGGTTTATGAATGCAAAATCATTCAAAGAGTAGGAAGCCATTCAGCCCTCAAGCCTACTCCACCATTCAAAAGGTCATGGGTGATCCAACTGCAACCCGATATCTCCCTGCCCGCTTAGCGTGTTGGGCCTAAAAATGATAACTTCAAACCAGACCATAAAGGGTTAATTGTAAAGAGTTAATTACTCACAGCAATGAGAAATAGGGGGAAAGTTGAAAAGCACATGAAGAATAGGCCTCATGCAAAAACAGGCTGCTTTGACTGGGAGGTAATCACATGACACTGCACTGTCAGTGAAAAATGTCCAGTTGTGCAGGTACATGGATTTGTGTCTCAGTCTGTTTTGAAGGTTGGAAACGTGAAATGGAGATTCAACCCGAAACATTACATTCAGAATAGCATTAATAATAGTATTGCCCCACTCAGCAAACTTTTCATCACTGGGATGGGGATTGTGAGACTGCAAGGGAATCTGAGAGAGAGAGCATCAAGTGCACCATCATCAAGGTCTCTGATGGAGAAGGCAGTGTGAGACTCACTAACAGACAGAAGGCAGTGTGAGACTCACTCACAGACAGAAGGCAGTGTGAGTCTCACTCACAGACAAAAGTCAGTGTGAGACACACTCACAGACAGAAGGCACTGTGAGACACACTCACAGACAGAAGGCAGTGTGAGACACACTCACAGACAGAAGCCAGTGTGAGACACACCAGCAGATAGAAGGCAGTGTTAGACTCACCAACAGGCAGAAGATAGTGTGAGACACACTCACAGACATAAGGCAGTGTGAGACATACCAGCAGATAGAAGGCAGTGTGAGACTCACTCACACACAGAAGGCACTGTGAGACACACCAACAGACAGAGGGCAGTGTGAGACTCACTAACAGACAGAAGGCAGTGTGAGACACACTCACAGACAGAAGGCAGAGTGAGACTCACTCACAGACAGAAGGCAGTGTGAGACTCACTCACACACAGAAGGCAGTGTGAGACTTACTAACAGACAGAAGGCAGTGTGAGACTCACTCACAGATGGAAGGATGTGTTGACTCACCAACAGGTAGAAGACAGTGTGAGACACACTCATAGACAGAAGGATGTGTGAGACTCACCAACAGATAGAAGACAGTGTGAGACACACTCATAGACAGAAGGCAGTATGAGACATATCAGCAGATAGAAGGCAGTGTGAGATTCACTCACAGACGGAAGGATGTGTGAGACTCACCAACAGATAGAAGACAGTGTGAGACTCACTCACAGACAGAAGGATGTGTGAGACTCACCAACAGATAGAAGACAGTGTGAGACACATTCACAGACAGAAGGCAGTGTGAGACATACCAGCAGATAGAAGGCAGTGTGAGAATCACCAACAGGCAGAAGGGAGTGTGAGACACACTCACAGACAGAAGCCAGTGTGAGACACACTCACAGACAGAAGGCAGTGTGAGACACACTCACAGACAGAAGGCAGTGTGAGACACATTCACAGACAGAAGCCAGTGTGAGACACACCAGCAGATAGAAGGCAGTGTTAGACTCACCAACAGGCAGCATGCTTTGTGAGACACACTTGTTCATATACGGATATTATATAGTTTATGCTAATAGATTCACTCACTTGTTTGCATATCTGTCCTATATATTAAGTTTGTTAATGTCATAAATTTGCTGTGTATGCATCATCGTGGATTAATTTTGATCAGACCTTAAGGAACCTGTTAGGTACATTCAGCTTAACAATACACTGTTTGGCCCCAATAACCTTTTACCTCTGTACTTACTAACAATCTATCCTGGTCATGATTAAAAATATTCAAAAACCCGACTGCTACCTGGAGTGATTGTAACAAGGTCAGCCATGTGGACTTTATATAATATGAGTTCTCTGATTGGGGCTGTTAATGCATAGCTTACTGAAAGTGGTCATGCAAGAAGATATGGTGGTATAGAAGGCGTATGGCATGCTTGCCTTTAATGATTGGGGAATTGGGTACAAGAGTTAGGATGTCGTGTTGCAATTTTATAAGACTGTGGTTGGATCACACATGGGTTATTGTGTTCAGTTCTGGTCACCACATTACAGGAAAGATGTAGAGGCATCAGAGAAGGTGCAGAAGAGGTTTACCAGGATGCTACCTGGATTGGAGAGTTGAGCTTCAAGCAGAGGCTAGAAAAACTGGGGATGTCTTCTTTGAAATGATGGAGGCTGAGGGGAGTCTTGACAGAAGCCTTGATATTATGTCAAAAGTCACATAACACCAGGTTATGGACCAACAGGTTTAGAGAAATTTTAAGCTTTCAGAATACTGTCCCTTTGGCAGGTGAAGTCACATCACTTGAGGAATAGGCGGTGCTCTTGAAAGCTTGTGATCTCAAATAAACCTGTTGGGTCGCTAACCTGATGTCATGTGACTTTTGACAGAATTTCAATAGACTTCTGTGAGGACTCCCCTCAGCCTCCATTGTTCCAGAGAAGATAGCCAGAGTATTTTCTATCCTCTCCTTGTTCTTTTGACCTTGTCTACCACAGTCCAACACCAGTACCTCCACACTGTAAAATTTTGAGATGCATATAAGGTTGACAGTCAGAATGTTTTTCCCAGAGTTAAAATGTCTAAAACTAGGGGGCATGCATGTAAGGTAAGTGGAGGGAAGTTCAAAGGAGATGTGAGGGGCTAGTGTTTTACACAGAGAGTGGTAGGAGTCTGGAATGTGCTGCCAGGGTTGGTGGTGAAGACAGGTACGATAGGGGCATTTAAGGGGCTTTTAGATAAGTACATGAATATACAAGGAATGGAGGGATACAGACCAAGGGCAGGCAGAAGGGATTAGTTTCATGTGGCGTCATGTTCAGCACAAGATTGTGGCCAAAGGGCCCATTGCTATGTCGCACTGTCCTATGTTCTTGTATCCTGAGTGCAAATTGGGTGATTCGACATTTTGCTTGTGTGCATGGAAATGTTGTGTGCTGTGAAGCCAGGTATGTTTGTACCTGTGCCCATGTATGTGCCTGTTTTGGCATGAGTTTCCCCGTGACCTTCCCCATATTCCAAACAGACCGGGTTTTCCTGGTCCAACAGTCAGCTGACGTTTAGTGTTCCAGCTCATGTTAACTCAACTGCTGTGCTTCTAGCTTCTTCAGGATTTGTTTCAGAATAGCAACAGCATTAGGATACTATTGGACACCTATCAAAGGAATTCTACCTGAGCAAGAACCAGTGCTATTAGCAGAGAGGCAAAGAACCAATAAATAAATAATTCCTGAATGTGAAATATGCTTTAATAAAACATTAGATAGCACACACAGATTTCACCTGTGGAAATATGGAAACCCTCATTGCAAAAACTGCACAAGAAAGCATCAGAAGACAGTTCATTCATAAATTGTCGTGCTAGAGCAGAATCACATTAAATACTTGTCTCTGATAACACAAACTACAAAAAGCAACGAGTCCAGGCACACAGGATCTTTCAGTCTTCCTCCAGTTGTAAGGACCTATTTTTAAACCACTGCACTAGGATATTCCACAGGGGCCCATTAAACTACATTTCTCAGCAATTCTCGACAATATGTCGATGAGAAGTTTATAAAAAAAACTCTTCTCTTCCTTATAAATTGCATTCTTCAGTGTTCAAAGGAATCCTGTTCTCCCAAATTATAACTGAAGGTTAGAGAAGATTTATGATTCAATTTGATGAGGACGGGGGAAGGGATGTGAGAAGGACTTAGAGATTCATGTTGCTAAGTAAAACCTTAGAGTTAATTCAACAAAAACTGTTTATTTGTTATTTAATTTTGCTTGTCCTGTAATCGAGATAGATAGTTGAACATATTTCCTCCTAATCATGGCGAATATATTTTCATTTAAACTATTTTATTTTGATACGTTTAATACAATTGGGTGGTGCTATTGGGGTTTTCATATCAAGCATAGTAATGAGTCTTACTGGACGTACTGCGATGGATTGGGTCTCATAGAGTCATAGAGATGTACAGCATGGAAACACTCCCTTTGGTCCAACCCGTCCATGCTGACCAGATATCCCAACCCAATCTAGTCCCACCTGCCAGTACCCGGCCCTTATCCCTCCAAACCCTTCCTTTCATATACCCATCCAAATGCCTCTTAAATGTTGCAATTTTACCAGCCTCCACCACTTCCTCTGGCAGCTCATTCCATACAGGTACCACCCTCTGTGTGAAAAGTTGCCTCTTAGGTCTCTTTTATATCTTGCCCCTCTCACCCTAAACCTATGCCCTCTAGTTCTGGACTCCCCGACCCCAGGGAAAAGACTTTGTCTATTTATCCTATCCATGACCCTCATAATTTTGTAAACCGCGATAAAGTCACCCTTCAGCCTCCGACGCTCCAGGGAAAACAGCCCCAGCCTGTTCAACCTCTCCCTATAGCTCAAATCCTCCAACCCTGGCAACATCCTTGTAAATCTTTTCTGAACCTTTCATGTTTCAAATCATCTTCCTGATAGGAAGGAGACCAGAACTGCATGCAATATTCCAACAGTGGCCTAACCAACGTCCTGTACAGCCGCAACATGACCTCCCAACCCCTGTACTCAATACTCTGACCAATAAAGGAAAACATACCAAACGCCTTCTTCACTATCCTATCTACCTGCAACTCCATTTTCAAGGAGCTATGAACCTGCACTCCATGGTCTCTTTGTTCAGCAACACTCCCTAGGACCTTTCCATTAAGTGTATAAGTCCTGTTAAGATTTGCTTTCCCAAAATGCAGCACTTCGCATTTATCTGAATTAAACTCCATCTGCCACTTCTCAGCCCATTGGCCCATCTGGTCCAGATCCTGTTGTAATCTGAGGTAACCCTCGTCGCTGTCCACTACACCTTCATTTTGGTGTCATCTGCAAACTTACTAACTGTACCTCTTATGCTCGCATCCAAATCATTTATGTAAATGACAAAAAGTAGAGGACCCAGCATCGATCCTTGTGGCACTCCACTGGTCACAGGCCTCCAGTCTGAAAAACAACCCTCCGCCACCACCTTCTGTCTTCTACCTTTGAGCCAGTCCTGGATCCAAATGGCTAGTTCTCCCTGTATTCCATGAGATCTAACCTTGCTAATTAGTCTCCCATGGGGAACCTTGTCGAATGCCTTACTGAAGTCCGTATAGATCACATCTACTGCTCTGCCCTCATCAATCCTCTTTGTTACTTCTTCAAAAAACTCAATCAAGTTTGTGAGACATGATTTCCCACGCACAAAGCCATGTTGACTATCCCTAATCAGTCCTTGCCTTTCCAAATACATGTACATCCTATCCCTCAGGATTCCCTCCAACAACTTGCCCACCACCGAGGTCAGGCTCACTGGTCTATAGTTCCCTGGCTTGTCTTTACCGCCCTTCTTAAACAGTGGCACCACGTTTGCCAACCTCCAGTCTTCCGGCACGTCACCTGTGACTATCGATGATACAAATATCTCAGCAAGAGGCCCAGCAATCACTACTCTGGCTTCCCACAGAGTTCTCGGGTACACCTGAACAGGTCCTGGGGAGTTATCCACTTTTATCCATTTCAAGACATCCAGCACTTTCTCCTCTGTAATCTGGACATTTTGCAAGATGTCACCATCTATTTCCCTACAGTCTATATCTTCCATATCCTTTTCCACAGTAAATACTGATGCAAAATATTCATTTAGTATCTCCTCCACTTTCTGTGGCTCCACACAAAGACCACCTTGCTGATCTTTGAGGGGCCCTATTCTCTCCCTAGTTACCCTTTTGTCCTTAATATATTTGTAAAGTCCCTTTGGATTCTCCTTAATTCTATTTGCCAACGCTACCTCCAGTTGGCCTCAGAGGTGAAGGGATTGTTAAAACGGGGTGGAGGAAAATGGGTCAGAGTTCTGCATTCAGTTATCGTCCTTAGAGCCTTACTGGATAATAAACCAATGAACATTCGATTATAGAGGTCAGAGGGTGACGTTGACCAGGATCCCTGCGAGAAGTCTTCTTCTGAGAGACGGCACCTCAGATAATGCAGCATTTCTTCATCAACGTTGCCTTGGAAGGGGTGGTGACATGCTTAAATAATCTTTATCAAAATTGCCCACATCCACCAGCGAAAGAGTATGTGGTAGAGGTAGTTGGGGGGGGGGGGGGGGCGCGCTGGATTGAGAGTAGGCCCAACATGCATAGGGACAAATGGGAGAAATTCTGATCAATGAAGTCTCATAGAAGTTCACAGAAGCACGGCAGTGTGGAAAAAGGCCATTTTAGGCCCAACAGGGCAAAATTGAGGACTGCAGATGTTGGAAATCAGAGGCTAGATTAGAGCTGTGCTGGACATTCCTGACGAAGGGCCTATGCCCGAAACGACGATTCTCCTGCTCCTCGGATGCTGCCTGACCAGCTATGCTTTTTCAGCACAACTCTAATCTAGACATACATTGGGCCCAACAGGTCCATACCGACCCTCTGAAGAGTATCCCACCCAGACCCATTCCCCTACTCCAATACTCTACATTTACCCCTGACTAATGCACCTAACCTACACACTGCCGAACACTATGGGCTATTCAGCATGGCCAATTCACCTACCCTGCACATCTTTGGATTGTGGGAGGGAACCAGAGTACCCAGAGGAAACCCACGCAGATATAGGGAGAACATGCAAACTCCACAAAGACAGTCGCACTGAGGCTGGGATCAAACCCCGTTTCCCGGTGCTGTGAGGCAGCAGTGCTAACCCCTGAGCCACCATGGCGCCCATCTTAGGAAGATTACTTATGGATTGGATTGCCTGATTGTTTCGGCCAATTGAACACAGTAGAAATGGAATGCCCATCAGTTACTGCTGTTATCGTGTAAAACAAATATCCAGACACCACTAAATCTTCACTTGGTTAAAGTTGCCTCTATTACCTCAGAGCTAGTACTCCATTAATTTTAATGAAATTACTTTTACATTTCAAAATGTTATTAATGTGACAGTAGTAAAGAGTTTCATCTCGTTACCAGCAACACAATTTGTGTTGTTATGCACACTTGATGGGAACTGAATGTGAATGATTTTCATCTCTGACCTTTCCCTTTGTTGGCCTGCATCACTGTTCCAACCAAGCTCACATACAACTTCGAAAAGGGAGAAAGATTTGCATTTACACAGCTCCTTTCAACTCCTTGGGTTGTCCCAAAGCACTTTACGCAAAATGAAGCACATTTTCAAGCACGGTCGCTGCTGTGTAATGGAGGGAAATCAAGGACAGTGGAGCTGATTCCCAAAGTAGAATGCACTGAGGGTGCACTGTGCAAAATCGCTGGCTTGCAATTTCCCATCCCTTAGAAGTGACAGTTTAGGGTTCAATCCCATATACATCTCCTCATTCATGTCCCCTGAACAAAGATGCCTGATATCATCTCCTCCATTCTGCCTGTTTCACATGGAGTACTGAAATGCCAGTCTGGGATGAGTGTTCTAAACCTAGAGTGAGACTTTCAACAGCATTTGACCCAGAGACAAGGGGCAGAACTAACTGAGACAAGCAGACTATACCGGCTCGAGTGAAATTTCCATCTGTCTTCCACTGACATCTTCAAGCCCCTCCTCTCTCTCTCTCTCTCTCTCTCTCTCTCACTCACACACACACACACACATGCTTAGATACAGAATATACATTTGTCATCTCAAATACTAAACTACAGTGCTGTTCACTGTTGTCCAATGACCACATTCTCTTCCATCTAGGCTGTTATAAACCACTATCATTCTGACTGCTGGGTCCAATTTTGCTTGCGGTTTGCTTATGTATTCAGCTTTTAAGTAAATATTGGCGTTAAAGAGGCTTAATTGTTCCAATGCAGTTGAATTGGCTGGCTGTACATTAATGACCTGCCACAGTTAAGATGAGAAATGATACCTTAAGAGCTTCAAGGTAGAATCAGCAGAACACTACTTACCAACAAGCTACAGCGTGTAAAATAAGCATTAGCACCTTCCAGTCTCCAACACAGAACTCTATCGATGCTGCAAATTGCAGTGTGCAAGTTAACCCCAGCGTATATTTATGTCAGCCTAAAGAGGTTCATGTTTTTGCATGTTTTCCATTATAGTTGACTGCCCCTCCCATCGTCCAACCCCCATATTTTTAGGCATGACACATAACACTCGCATTAGCAGCCACTATGAAACTGTTCACCCCACAGCTGGATGTTTTATTGACTGGTATCTTACAGCCGGCTGGAAAGGATTAAGCAGATAATAGTTGCTATGCACAAAGGAATTCATTGGCTAAGATGGTGACCCATGGGGGAGACGATGGTCTAATGGTATTACTACTAGACTATTAATCCAGAGACCCTAGTTATGTTCTGGGGACATGATGGTGGAATATGAATTCAATAATGAATCTGGAATTCAGGGTTTAATAATGACTGGGAAGCCATTTTTGATTGTTAGAAAAACCCATCTGGTTCACTGATATCCTTTAAGGAAAGAAATCTGTTGTCCTACCCTGGTCTGGCCTCCATGTGACTCCAGCACTACACCAATTAATTGACTCTTAAATGCCCTCTGGGCAATTAGGGATGGGCAATAAATGCTGGCCTGGCTAGAGATGCCAATGCCCTGTAAGTGAATTAAAAAAAAACCACAAGCACACTCGGAATGCACTTGTACAATCAGTGTATAAGTCAATTTTTACAAGGGATTTCAAGTCTTAAAAGATTGACTTGTCAGCTGACACCTATCACATATAAAGATCTTGTGATGCACCTGACACAATTCAGTAGTAATGCTTTGTTTCACTTACAAAATATCTGTGTCACTCTTTCAACAAAAAACAATATTTTTAGAAAAGAAAGCAATTAATTGACCTCAATTTGTTGTTACTAACGTACCTCAGGAAAAACAATGTTTGCTGTTGACTGATGTCAGAATGAATCCAACAACAATTAACCTCAGATTGTGTCAACTCACATCAACTTTATTTTAGTGTCCCTATATGGAAATAGCACCATAGACACAGCACCATCTCAACAAAAGAATCAATGGCAATGAAGCTCAGCATAAGTGATCATAGGAAGATGGGGATTACTAGGAGGTCAGTCAGCCCCTCAAGCCTGCTGCACCATTCAGTTAGACCATTGCTCAACTCCATTTACGAACCTTGGCCTTGTTCCATTCTTCTTGATTGGTCCATATACATCAGTCCTGAAGGCTCTAAACGTTTCCCAAGCATCCGCAAACTATACAGGGGACAATAGTCCGAAATTTCAATTACCCAGATTCCAAAAGAGAGCTTCCTAGCTCCAATTATAAGATTCCTTTTCTACTCTTATTCCCTTTATTCTACACCATCACATCTTAACAGTCAGAACCCCCCTCAATTTCCTACAGTCATGGAGTACAAGCCAATCTTGTGCTCATGTCGTACCATGGCTGAGTTAGGAACATGCTAGTTTATGAATTCAAAGGCTGTGGATTCAAGTCTCACTTTGGTGACTTGAGTACAGAAACCTAGGCTGGTGCTCCAGCGCGTATTGAAGGAGGGCTACATTGTTGGCAGTGTTGTCTTGTAGGTGGGACTTTGAACTGAAGGCCCTGTCAGCTGTCCCAGGATACAAATTATGTCATGGCACTACGTGGAAGAGTTCTTCTGAACATCCGGGCTGATATTTACTCCCCCGCAATCAAAAACAGATTATGCAGTTTTTATTTTGCAATTTGTGGGAGCTTACTTTGCAGAAACCACAGGAGCCAATTTATGCATCACAACAGTGACTATAGTTCAAAAGCACTTCATTGATTGTCAGAATGCTTTTCACTTTGAAGCTGCCATCAAATGCCAGCCTTTCTCTGCCCTCATTCTATAACCTGTACAAAGCCTGAGGTAAGGTTCTTTTGGGGAACAAAAAACTGGGAAAAAACGCAACTGCTGGAGATTAAAAGGTTGGGAGGGTGACAATTGAAACAACGTTTTTCACAGTCTAAATACAGAGAAACACAGGCAATGTGTGCTGAATCCCACAACATTTCTGTAACACGAGACCAAGCTCACTATAAAGTGCCATTTTCCTGCCTCTGCTCACCTTGAACAGAGAACTTCATCCATGCATTTGGAACAGCTGAGTTTAGAGGTAACAATGTTCTCCTGGATAAATAATATTGAGGAAATTAGGGAAGAATTTCTTTGATTTTCTTTTCCATGCCCAGTTGAGATGGCAGCCAAACTCTGACTCCATGATTCATCTGACAGATAGCATCTCCAACAGCGTAGTGCTCCCCCACTACCACACTGGATCTCCAGCCTGGGTTATATGCTGGAATCAATGGGTGGGCATTAGTTACAATGGGAGAGGCTCAACTGTGCTGTACTCTGTGATGGAACAGTGCACTAACATACACTTGCTTAGAACTATGAACACCTCTCACTTGGATAAGAGCTCCAGGAGCTCATGCAAGTCAATCTCAGCACAAACCAGTAATCTTGGGAAGAAAAAAGGAGCAATATTCAATTAGTCCAGAGAATAATCTCACCCTGTGGCACATTGTAAAATTTGTACCCAACTTTATTCCACAGTTCCAGGTCTTAGCTTTCGAGAGAGAGAGAGTGATAGCAACATACCTAAATTATTTTAATCTCTATTTTCTTGTGCAGTTAATGCCATCCATTTAAAAATGAACGTGAATTTCAGAGCCTGCTGGAGTTTATAAAATAATTCAATTGATATATTTATAATTCAGAACCACTATGTCCAATCAAAACAAGAGGAGGAAGGAGAAGTGCTCCCCATCTAAAAATAAAGCAAGAGGCATAATAATGAAAGTAAGAACGGTTGCCATGGTTACACAATAAAGTACTCTTGACAATTAGAGATTAGTTTATGTGATGTTATCAAGTTAATGGGACCTCAGTGACCCCTTACTTCTTTTTTTTGCATAATTTTTATCTACATGAAGTATTTAAATAATAGGCTGACTTACTTCAGAGCGCCTGGGTTAGAACAAGGTGACATTTCTTAAATACAGAACATTATGGCTTATTGATTTCTGTTGTACTGCTAAATTGAAGACGGCTGGGTGAAAGTGGGAGGTCTCCCTACCACCGCCACCTCCCCCCACCCCCCAACAATCTACTCTTACTGTTCAACAGTTACACCGAATTATGGCCTTTATATCTCTCTTTATTTGCCGTTTCTCTCATTCCTCCTTTCCTCCTAGAGACCATTCTAACCTTTCCCTTCAGCTTCACCCCCTCGTGCCAGTGACATCCACGGGCTGGCTAATAGTCACATGTGCATCGCTTATATTTCACTCATGTGATCCTTCTTCAGCTGCAAATCTAGACAGCAACTTCAGAGAAGCTGTTTCCATGGAAGTCAGGACAGCCAGACCTCATTTCAACTGAGTTTTTATAATTTAGTCAAGTAATGAGGGTGCCGTTGGCTAGGCCAGCATTTATTGTCCATCCCAGGGGTCAGTCGAGAGTCAACCACAACGCTATGGGTATGGAGTCACATGTAGGCCTGACTAGGTAAGGTTGGCAGTTGCCTTCCCTAAAAGAGGTTAGTGAACCAGATGGGTTTTTCCCAATAACCAGCAACGATTTCATGGTCACCATTCGACAGTTAATTCCAGATTTTTACCGAATTCAAGTTCCACCATCTGCCCCAGCAGAATTCGAACCCAGGTCCCCCCTAGATTCAGAGTTCAGTGATAATACCACTACACCATCACCTCCCTGTTAAAGATACTCTCCACACAAGAGTCAAAGTGGGATCTGTGCCATGTCAAAGATAAGAACAACTTGTGTAGCCATTTTAAAGTGGTGAACCATCCTGAGACATATCACAGGACTGGCAGACATAAGTGACAGCCAAATGCTGCAGATACTGGAGATCGGAATGATAGGCAATGAAAGAAACAGAGTTAATATTTCAAGACCAATACGACCTGGTTTTTTTCTTCAGTGATGCTGCCAGACCTGCTGAGCTTTTCCAGCACTTCCTGTTTGACAATTGACACCAAGCTGCAGAAGGGGATATTGGGGCAGGAGACCTAATGTTTTGAGAAAGAGGTAAGTTTTAAGATAACTTTGAAGGAGGAGGAGGAAGGAAGAAAAGAAAGATGAGGGCAAGGGAAGGAAAAGATTCACTACATTTAACCATTGCAATGTGATGATGCTTTCACTGTCAATGGATCTGTTGCTTTGGGAATAATAAGAAAGTAGAATTGCTTAAACAAAACTTATTGCTCTCAACATGGGGAGGGGAGCTGGCAAATGCTGCAGCTGTTTGGGATATGATGGGGAAAGCTTGCAAATACATTGCTACAAAGCAGCATTTATTGTCCATTCTAGTGGTTTAGAAGTGTATAAGATCATGAGAGGCATGGATAGGGTGAATGCACTCAGTCTTTTTCCCAGGGTTGGCGAATCGAGGACTAGAGGGCATCAGAGGAAAACGAGTAAAAGAGAACCCGAGGGGCAACTTTTTTACACAGAAGGTGGTAGGCAAATGGAATGAGCTGCCAGCAGAAGTGGTTGAGGTTGGTACATTAACAACATTTAAAAGGCATTTGGACAAATACATAGATAGGAAAGGATTAGAAAGTCATGGGCCAAGTGCAGGGAAATGTGGATGGACATTTTGGTCAGCTGGGCTGATGGGCCTGTCTCCATGATGTAGGACTGTATGAATCTATTTGTGACACTTAGAGTGATAGTCAATCAGCAATGTGGCAGTACTTCCAGAACTGGGAAGAGAAAGCCGTGTGGAACAAGTAGAGGGAATTGCGATGGTAATGGGGAAAGAGAAAATGGGGGGAGACCAACCAAAAGAACATGGAGTGAAGAAAAAGGAGAACAATAGGGACAGTCAGAATGACAGGAAGATTGTTAGATAAAAGCAGTCACCCTCAATACTTTTGTTCAACATACAATCAGCAGCAGTTGACAGGACTCAAAGCAACATTTCAAGACTCCATAGAAAATCTGTGGCCCTAAAGTATAAGTTTGTGTATTTTACCACAACAATGACCATTCTGACTCTAAAAAGACAATCCTGAGTCAGCTGACCTTGCTAATTTACACACAGCCGGCCTGCTTTTCCTGTCCATTGAAGAAGCTCAGATAGATTTGCTCATTCTTAAAATACTCAATCCAGCCTGGTTCATCTTTGACACAGAAAGAGGTTGAAGACCGATGGGTGCACACACAGAAAAGGACTGTCGGCTTGACAGTTATTGCCATGGTGATACTTAAGGCATTACATTCAGGTGCACGCACTGGCCATTGTTAAGTATCTGCTGTAATAGGTTAGCACAGCACCATATGAAGTGAAGAGATGGATTGCTGTTTGCTAAGAAGCCATTGTGTTGCTTTCTATTCCTCTTAAAGAGGCCTTCAGATCGGGGACACCTTTGCTCGGGAGCAGGTAGTTGAAAAGCAAACAATAAAAAAAATTGCATACTGGTTTCATAATCATGAAGGGGGCTACATCAAGTTGATGGGGAGAAACTATTCCTGCCTGTGAAAGGGAACAAGAATGACTTGGCTTGGATTTAACGTGATCCACAAAAGCAGCAAGTGTAAAGTGAGAAAAGATGAGTGGCTAGGGTATGGAATGCGCTGTCTGGAAGAGGGGGCAGGTTGAATTGAGGCACTCAAGAGGACATTGGAAGATTATTTAGATTAAAACAAGTAATGTGAGGCATGGTGGCTCTGTGGTCAGCACTGCTGTCTCAGAGACCTGGGTTCGATTCTACCCTCGGGTGACTGTCTGTGTGGAGTTTGTACATTCTTCCTGTGTGTGCGTGGGTTTCCTCCGGGTGCTCCGGTTTCATCCCACAGTCCAAAGATGTGCAGGTTTAGCTGTATTGGCCATACTAAAGTGTGCAGGCTATGCAATTAACGGTGGGAGATGCAGGGTTACAGGCATGGGGTGGGTCTGGGTGGGATGCTCTACGGAGGGCTAGTGTGGACTCGATGGGCTGAATGGTGTGCTTCCGTACTGCAGTGGTTTGCATGAATATGAGGGAAGAAGCAGAGGATTGGCAATGGATAACATTGCTCATTTACCAAGCCAGTGCAGGCACAATGGGCCAAATAGCCTCCTTCTGCAACTTCACACATCTCTGCAGCAGGTGAGATTTGAACTCAGAGCTTCTAGCTCAAAAGGTAGGGACACATACTGCAGGGGCCCTTGTGGTATAGTGATGATCATAACCCCACAAAATGACATTTTAGTTTAAATCACTAAGTTCCTTTCAAGATTTTGGCTTGAGTTACAACATCCCTTTGAGGATGTTCATTTTATACAGAGAGTGGTTTGTGTGTGGAAGGAACTGCCAGAGGAAGTGGTGGATGCTGGCACAGTTACAAGACACAGTTACATTTAAAAGACATTTCGATAAGTACATGAATAGGAAAGGTTTGGAGGGATAGAGGCCAAACGCAGGAGGCGGGACCAAGTTAGTATGGGAACATGAACAGCGTGGACTAGTTGGACTGAAGGGTCTGTTTCCATAGGGATGACGTTTTACTGAAACTGGTGAGATGCTACACAGGAGCTGTATGAAAACAAATTTATTGGGATAGATGACTGAAAGATTGGTGCTTGGTGGGTGTCGTAAGGTTGTAAAAGGTTCTATTAACATCCATGTCTTTCTTACTTAGGTCTACTACAAAGTTTGAACAACTTCTGCATCTTTTGGCCTGAATTGAAAAATGGCACATTGCAACCATTCCTGAACCAGTTGACAATCAACAACAGTTTCATCATTTTTTTCATTCACAGGATGAGAACGTCATTGGCCAGGCCAGCATTTATTGCCCATCCCTAATTGCTCAGAGGGCAGTTAAGAGTCAAGCACATTGCTGTGGGTTACACATAGGCCAGACCAGGTAAGGGTGGCAGCTTCCTTCCCTATAGGACATTAGTGAACCAGATAGAATTTTCCTGACATTCGAGAATCATTCAAATTCAACATTCAGTTCCAGATTTTTAAGTATTTTAATTGAATTCAAATTCCACCATAAGCTATGGCAGGATTTGAACCTGAATGCCGAGAACATTACTGAGGTTTCCAGATGAACAGTCTAGTGATAACACTACTAGGCCGTTGCCTTCCCTAATGGACAATGCAAAGGCTATACTTTTCAATAAGAAGAAGAAATAGGAATAGGTGTGGGTATGATGGTTCGGCAACAGTTGAAAACTCAGGTAAGAGTGAATACTGGAATTGGCATTTGACAGTGTGAGTAACTCAGCTGAAAGCTGGATTTCAGGCTGAGCTGTGTGGGCATATCTGAATTATAAACTAAGATAAACATCTAGGTTGTAGAACAATTTATGATCTGGAGGCATCAATACATGTTGTAGATTCCAATTAATCAGCAGAAAAGTTGTTAACCTGGGCCAATCAGGGAGCTCTGGCTGACAGATATAAACAGGAGATTTCACACAGCACTGCCCTGTGGTTTGAAGGGCAGTGCTTGTCACTGGCCACTCGGGTGTTTTCCTATCTTCCTGGTGGTGGAAATTGAATAAAAATTCATGTTTCTCACTGTGTCTCACACCTGCACACACACACACACACACACACACACACCATGGGTGCTGGGGAAAAATAAGCACTACCGCAGTTAGGTGGTAGTGTGGGGGAGAAAAAAAAGAAAAAAGGAAAAAAAAATAAACAGGAGATTCTGAGTCTCCTCAGTTTAGGGGACTGACTCTGTGCTGGCTGGTCTTACAGTCAGTATGTTACTGTTAGTTTCTGCTTCTCTTTTTTGGAGGGAAAAACCTGATTACTGAACTGGCTGAATTATTTAGCCAGTTTGTTAACTGGCATTGCTTTTAGTGAGGACTGGTTGTTAAACTCCTGATGCACATAATGTGTTTCAGGTGTGACTCAGTTCTCATTAGGGGAGTGTTGTTTCACTGGCTGGTTATAGCCTGTGTGTTACTCTTTTCGAGAAAAGGACAATGTTAATTTTGTGGTAGGGCTTAGCCCTTGGATTAGTGGTGCTGGAAGAGCACAGCAGTTCAGGCAGCATCCAACGAGCAGCGAAATCGACGTTTCGGGCAAAAGCCCTTCATCAGGAATAAGGGCTTTTGCCCGAAACGTCGATTTCGCTGCTCGTTGGATGCTGCCTGAACTGCTGTGCTCTTCCAGCACCACTAATCCAGTATTTGGTTTTCAGCATCTGCAGTCATTGTTTTTACCTTAGCCCTTGGACTCTAGTTTCCTTTGTTTTTTGTATGTATTTTCACTTTTTATTGGTGTTTGGACTGAGCCCTTGTGGAAGACATACATTTCACCAGAGGAGCTGTTCCTGTGGGGAAGCCTAGCCCTGGGACTGGGCCTTGAAGATTGAACACGTGTGTGTTGGGAGGTGAGCACTTGCTGTATCCTGGAGTTTGGGAGAAGAGTTTTGGACTGACTCTGTGCTGGCTGGTCTTACAGTCAGTATGTTACTGTTAGTTTCTGCTTCTCTTTCCTTTAGGAGTGGACCAAACCCCTGTGAGTTAACTGCACCTGTACAATGTACTGTTCCTGTGAGTGGGCCTGGTTTTCCAAGGCTGGGCCAGGACTCCATGGAGACTGAACACCTGTGGGGTGTGCATTTGCTGTCTTCAGGAGTGGACTCTGCCCTTGGTTGTGGACTCTGTTTTTAGCAATGGACTCTGCAGTTTGAAGTGGACTTTATTTCTGACAATGCACATTGTATACTGGAGTGGACTCTTCCTGGAAATGTCTTCTACATTTTGAAGACTGTATAGATTTGGACTGTGTACCAGAAAGGACTGTTTTTTTGGTAACTAACTGTATTGTGCTGTTTCCTGGGTCTATCACCTGCACTCTTGCGTGTCTGGCAGGCCTTGCTGGGAGGCTCATGGTTTGTCCTGAAAGCTGTCACCCCGAGAGCCGGAGGGTGGGTAGGCCATCCTGTGAACCTGAAGGTTGGTAGGCTGTCCCGAAAGCCGGAGGGTGGGTAGGCCACTCTGATGCCAGTTGCCCTGAGAGCCAGATGGTGGGTAGGCCGTTCTGAGCACTGGTTTCCAGAGAAGGGGTAATCGGGAAGGGCTGTTCTAGAGGTGGTCGAAAGGTATGTCAGAGCAGCCGAGAGCCAGAAGGTGCGTAGTGGCGGGCTGAGACCCGGAAGGCTTGTGGGCTACCCTGCACGCTGCCATCCCAGGGAAGGGGACGGGCTGTCCTAGGGGTGGCCGGATGGTGCACCAGGGTGGCCCACTGGCTGGTTGGTGCATCTGGGTGGGTGAGAGCCCAATGGTACGTAGGGGCAGACTGAGAGCCAGAAGGTGGGTAGCCATCCTTAGCGCTGTCACCCCAGGCAGGTACAGGGACAGGCTGCCCCAGAGGTGGTCAAAAGGTGTGTCAGGGCGGACTGAGAACTGGAAGGGCATGGGGTGGATCGAGAGCCGGAAGGTGTGTAGGGGCGGGCTGCCTTGGAGTGGCTAGAACGTGGGAGGGATGGGGGCTTGCTGGGTCTGTATTGTCTGCACTCCTTTTTATGTAACTGGATTATCATATGTATAAAGGTCATTGTTGCTGTCTTTTTATATTAGAAACTGGAATTTGTGGTTTGTCCTCCATTCCCTGTAAACTGGTTGAATGGTAGGGTTTGGGGCCTAGCTTTGCTGCTCCTCTCTCTTGTAAAATTGCTGTTGTAAACAGCTGTAAATGTTAATTTTTTGTTTGTAAATTGTTTTGTAATCTGTTTAATAAAATATTATAAACAGGAGATTTGAGAAGGTTTCCTCAGTCTTGGGACTGGCTTTGAGCTGGCTTGTCAGAGCCCATATACTGTGCACATGTAAATAAAGAGTGACTTGGTTACAGGATACTGTCCTCTGTGCATTTATTTCAAAGGGAATCTGAAATTCTAATGTTACTTTGATTGGCCTGAGCCCAACTATTCAGTATCTCTCTACAGGATGTAGGTTTCCTTGCTGAGCTGGAAGGTTCATTTCCAGACATTTCATCACCCTATTAGGTAACATCTTCAGTGGGCCTCTGCACTGTTGATTCCTGCTTTCTACGTTTGGGTTTCCTTGGGTTGGTGATGTCATTTCCTGTTCTTTATCTCAGGGAGTGGTAGATGGGGTCTAACTCAGTTTGCTGTCAACAAATACTTTGAGTTAGACCCCATCTACCACTCCCTGGGATAAAGAACAGGAAATGACATCACTGACCTGAAGAAACATATAAATAGAAAGCAGGGATCATAAACAGTGTTTTGCCTGGAGGCCCACTAGAGATGTCACCTGGTAAGGTGACAAAACATCTGGAAATGAACCTTCCAGCTCTGTGAGCAAACCTATATCCAGAACCTCAACCTGAACTACAAATCTTTTCAAAACTCACTCGTATCTCTAATTTTCCTGAAATGTTCCCTACTTTTTCACTAGGCTTTGGGTTGTGCCACTAAACTGTTCTAACTGTGGCAGGTAGCTGGGCAAGACAATAAGGGGTAACAACAGGTGACTGTGGAAAGGAATGAGTTTCTAAAAATCTCCGCACAGCATTGAGGAGACCAGACAAGCTATCATCGGTCAAGTCAAATCCAGAAGTTTAGAATGTGGAACAGAGTTACAAACATCAAAAGGACACAAACATCGGTCATTAGAGGGAATATTTTTGAAGAAATTGAGTGGAGATTAAAGTAGATGGCATCAAGAAGATGATGATGATGTGGTCTGTTTAAGACAAATGACAAAAGACAATGGCAGATGGGATGTGGACAGTCCAAAAAGTGATAGTTGGTAAAGAACGTGATGTGGAGGAGACAGTATTGGACTGGGGTGGACAACGTTAAAAATCACACAACAACAGGTTTATTTGGAAGTACTAAAATGACAGGTCAGGTTGATCAGTATAGAAAGCAACGGTGATCTCTTCTAGAGGGTAAACAAGGGGCCAGCAAGTGTCGTTGGGTGGCAGCATGGTCTCAGAGCAGAGAATAATGTAAGACAGAAAAATGCAATGTAGTGTGATAATGGATCTCCTGGTAGAAGCAGTTACAAGCAACAGTTTTGAAGATTTTATTTTAAATTTGTTTAAGGGATCTTTGCTTAGGCCAGTAGTTCTTGCCCATTCCTAATTAAAATCATATGACATGGAAACAGTGCAACTCGTCCATGCTAAACAGACATCCCAATCTGACATATTCCCATTTACCAGCATTTGGCCCATACTCCTCTAAACCCTTCCTATTCATGTACCCATCTAGATGCCTCTGAGATGGGTAATTGTACCAGCCTCCACCACTTCCTTACACGCACCACCCTCTGTGTGAGAAAGTTACCTCTTAGGTCCCTTTTAAATCTTTCCCCTTTTAACCTAAACCTATGCCTTCTAGTTTTAGACTCCCCCACCCTAGGGAAAAGGATCTTAGTTATTCATGCCCTTCATGATTTTATAAATCTCTATAAAGCCACTCCTCCCCCTTTGATGCTCCATAGAAAATAGCTCCAGCCTATTCAGCTTAACCCCTCCAACCCTGGCAACATCCTTGTAAATCTTTTCTGCACCCTCTCAACTTTAACAACATCCTTCCTGTGTAAGGGTGACCAGAACTGAGCAATGTCCTGTACAGCCACAACATGACATCCTAACTTCTATACTCACTGTCTGACCAATGAAAGCAAGAATGTCAAATGCCTTCCTCACCATCTTGTCTACCTGAGACTCCACTTTCAAGAAAGTATGAACCTGCACTTTGTTCAGCAACACTCCCCACGGCCCTACTATTAAGTGCATAAGTCCTGCCCTTATTTGCCTTATCAAAATGCAACACATCACAGTTATCTAAATTTAACTCCATCTTTCACTCCTCAACTCATTGGCCTATCTGATCAAGGTTCCATTGTACTCTGAGGTAATCTTCTTCACTATCCACTACATCTTGGTGTCATTTGCAAACTTACTAACCATACCTCTTATATTCACATCCAAACCACTTATAAAAATGACAAAAAGCAGTGGACCTAGCACCAATTCTTGTGGCAGAACATTAGTCACAGGCCTCCAGTCTGAAAAGCAACTCTTCATCATCACCCTCTGTCTTCTGCCTTCAACCCAATTTTGTATCCAATTGGCTAGTTCCCCCTGGATCCCATGTGATTAAACTTTATTAACCAGCCTATCATGTGGAACCTTGTCAAACGCTTTGCTGAAGTCCATATAGACATTTACTGCTCTGCCCTCATCAATCTTCTTTGTTACCTCTTCAAAAAAACCCAAACAAGTTAGTGAGACATGATTTCCCATGCACAATTGACTATCCCTTGTCTTTCCAAATGCATGTAAATCCTGTCTCTCAGAATCTCCTCAAAACAACGTAACCATTATTGACGTCAGGCTCACCAATCTATAGTTCCTGGCTTTTCCTTACAGCCTTTCTTAAATAGTGGCACCACGTTAGCTTGCAGTTTTCCGACACCTCACCCGTGGCTGTTGATGATGCAATTACCTCAGCAAGCAGTCCAGCAATCTTTTCCCTAGCTTCCCACAAACTTCTGGGAAACACCTAATCAGGTCCCAGAGGGCAGTGTAGAATCAGCCACATTACTCTGGAGTCACATATAGGTCAGACCAGGAATGATGACAGATTTTCTTTCCTAAAAGGATATTAATGAAACAGATGTGTTCTTACAATTGACAGTGAATACCCAGTTACCATTAGACGAGCATTCTATTCCAGACTTTTACTGAATTCAAATTTCACCATCTGCAATACTGGGATTTGAACCCATGACTTCAAAACATTAGCCTGGTATTCAGTATTACGAGTTTAATGACATAACCATGACATCACCACCTCCCCAGGTGCTGTGTTGAAATCATGGTGGATAACTGCATCTTACAAACTGGGATTATGCAAAATATCAAAGTATACAAGGATCTGTGGTCTGTATTGGCCAAATGCCTACCTCACCACCCTGTCTACTTGCGACTCCACTTTGAAGGAATAATGCACCTGCACCCCTTGGTCACGTTGTTCAGACCCTACCATTAACGATATAAGTCCTGCCCTGATGTCTTATCAAAATACAACAATTCACATTTCTCTCTCTCTCCCATTCCCCAACCCACTGGTTCATCTGATCAAGGTCCTGCTGTACTCTGACATGATCACATTTAGCGTGGGGCAGAGGAGCAGGATGACTCGATGTGATTCTGACTGCTACAAAAACAGCCATCAATCCTGTTTCTCGTCTCCTTTCAATGAACCCCACTAGAGGGGTTAGCAGGAAGCAATGGGTTTGTGGGTCTTTGATGCAGGAAAGATCTGGCTCAACTTTGACATCTGTTATAGTACATTCAATGCCAGGCTTGAACAAGAATATCATTCAGCAGTTCTTAAGAAAGCAGAGAGTACCCCACAGGTTTGAACTATAACCCCGACCTAAGAAGGCTTAAGATACCTTTTAACAAGGGCAGCATGGTGGCACAGTGGTTAGCACTGCTGCCTCACAGCACTAGGAACCTGGGTTCAAATCCAGTCTGTGTGGAGTTTGCACATTCTCCCCGTGTCTGTGTGGGTGTGCTCTGGTTTCCTCCCATAGTCCAAAGATGTGCAGGTTAGGTGAACTGGCCATGCTAAATTGCCCGTAGTGTTAGGTGCATTAGTCAGAGAGAAATGGGTCTGGGTCTGGGTCTGGGTGGGTTACTCTTCGGAGGGTCGGTGTGAATTTGTTGGGCTGAAGGGCCTGTTTCCACACAGTAGAGAATCTAACCTTAACCTTCAGAGTGCAGTCCTTTAAAGACCATGAGAAAGTTGTGTGTCCCCTTGAGCCTGCTCCACTACTCATTAATATTCCCATGGGGCTGAGTGATTGTGTATATTTCAGGCCGCGGTAGATTCTTGATCAATAAAGGAATTGAGGATTACAGGGAAAGGGAAGGAAAATGAACATGGGAATATTATTGAATAGTGGAGCAGGCTCAAGGGGCCACATAACTTTCTCATGGTCTTTAAAGGACTGCACTCTGAAGGTTAAGGTTAGATTCCCTACAGTGTGCACACCGACCCTCCGAAGGGTAACCCACCCAGACCCATTTCTCTCTGACTAATGCACCTAACACTATGGGCAATTTAGCATGGCCAATTCACCTAACTTGCACATTCTCCCCGTGTCTGCATGGGTTTCCTCCCACAGTCCAAAGATGTGCAGGTCAGGTGAATTGGCCATGCTAAATTGCCTGTCGTGTTAGGTGAAGGGGTAAATGTAGGGGAATAGGTCTGGATGGGTTGCTCTTCGGAGGGTCAGTGTGGACTTGTTGGGATGAAGGGCCTGGTTCCACACTGTAAGTAATCTAATCAAATCCTATAACACAAAGAATGTGTTTTGTGTATATTCGGGCACTAAGCCTTAATGAGAAAGAATGATCACCGGTTAGGAGGGTCTCAGTCTCCCTTTTGACACACCAATAGAATTGCCAATTTACAGCTGCAGCATTTCTCTTCCTGTGACAGGGTTGTGGAAGGTTTGCGGCATCCCAAGCACATTTGCGAAGACAAAACCAAGCGAACAAAGTGAACTCTGGCAGCAATGGGGTTTTGTTGCCTGAAGCCTGGACCCTGCATTCAATCAGCTGCTTGTGTAAACTGGGCAGTGACAGGTGTTGCCAATGCACACGCTCAGTTACAGCTGTCCCAGCTCAGAGAAGACAAATCAGGGGAGCCTGGGGAAAATGTGACTTTTATTCAATTAACCGGACACACAAACCTGTCTTGGTCACGCTTGCCTGGTCAAGGGCATGAGTGGCACTGTGAGGTATGTGAAGAGAGGTGCAGCACATGGCTAGAGATCAGTGCCCAAACCTTGTCAAGCAAGACCATCATAAATCAAACCCTCCTCACCCCAGTTATACTCTCATCCACCCTCTTCCGTTGCGCAGAAGATTTTTATACTCATATGAATAGATTCAAGAACAGCTTCTTCTCTTGTGTTATCTGACTCTTGAATGGACCTCATTAATATTAATGTTGATCTCTCTCTGCACCTTCCCAGCAGCCGTAGCCCTGTATCCTGCGCACTGTGCTGTAACCGTGATGCACTTATACAGCACAATCTGACTGTATAGCACGTAAGACGACATTTTTCACTGTAGTTCGGTACACGTGACCATAATAAATCAAACAAAAATCACCTGGTGAGCACCAAGTTGCCTCGTTCATCCCAGACAAGCAAGGCTCTCACAAAAACTGGTAATTTGTTTTGCTTTCTGACTGACAATCTGATTTCCCAATTGTCCAAAGATTGAGAGATCAGGGTCCAAGATCGATGTGAAATTGTAAAGCAGTTCATTGAAGAAGTGATACACTTTTGCGTGCACAAGAGGGGAACTGACTTCAAGTGAAAAATCATAGAATCTTTCGACACCTATGTTGCTTGAAAACAGCTGTCAAATGCTTAGTCTGCTTCACAAGGAGAAATGAGAAATTGGTAGTGTCAGTGCATCTGAGCCAATGACCAAAAATACTAATCTGACCAGACATCAGTACATGACTGTAATTTTTGATGATAGCATCATAGGATCGAATCTTAAGAAAGTTTTGTTTTATTCACACATGGGACATTGGTATCACTGGCTCAGCCAGCATTTGTTGTCCTAGTTGTCTGAGAGGAGGTGACGGGGATTCTGCTTGCAGACTAGAGGGTCACTGAGGGACCCTACGTAATCCCCTTTCCCACTGAACCATCAATCGATAAAGCCTGGTGCTGGAAAAAGCACAGCAGGTCATCTGAGGAGCAACAGAGTCGAAGTTTCAGGCATGACCCTTCTTCACTGAACCATGAGCCAATCAGGAAATAGTGGAGGTCCCGCCTGCTCTAGGATGTTGGCCAATCAGGGGCCAACAGCTCTTGGTTAGGCAACATGGTGATGATTCATGCCAGAATGGTACCCCACCCCCCATGCCCAGAATATGGAGCAACACTGGGATTTTAGGTCAGAGGAATTTTGTGATTTTGGAGGTTGTAGCTGACTCTTGGTGGTCACCCTGCCTTCTGACAGTAGGTCTCTCGGCTGGGCCCTACACAGGATTACTTGAGTATGCTCCCATTTGGAGACAGGCCCACTCACAACTGCGTTAATACTAGTGGCAGCAGGATGAGGCACTTAACCTCTGGTCTATTAGGGATGGGCTATGACAATCACATCCCATGAACGAACATCCCATACTGTCAGTTGTTGAAGTTGGGTTTTGGCATTGAAGCTGCTGGGTACAGCTCTCCCTCTGCTACTGTAAGAGGCTGGAGTTCCCTCTCTGCTGCTGGATTCATTATCAGTCTTTCTTTTTCTAGACGGGAGGAGATCACAAGGGAGGGAAAAAGTGTTTTGCTGCATTTGCCTTTACTAAGGGCGAGTTTATGGAATGCTGGTACATTGGAACAATTGGCAAGCAGTAGTTAAATAAGTATTTTGTCAGTTAAAGTTATGCCAATTTATTTTTGCTTGTACTTTAACAGTGGTGTAAGAATGAAGTGTGTTTTACTTCAAGCCTAGTAGTTTGAACAACTAAATCACATCTGGAATGCAGCACCTTACACTTCCCTTTAAATAGAATAAAAGTTAGCGTCTAGGTTATCACCTTGATATGTTTGATCAGGTCCATGTCACTAGTGACTGACCCTCTTGACAATGCAAACTGTTTCTTCCTCTTTATTCTAACAAATCCTTCACAATTTTAAACACTTCTATTAAATCTCCCCTTTTCGACTCCTGCCCTAATGTCAACTGTTCCAATTTCTTCAGTCTCACCACGTACCCTCATTCCTGGTATCACTGTCATCAATTACCCTTGTACTCTTTTCCAAGATCGAGATATAATTAAGGCAAGGTCAACAAACTGAAAAGCAACATAACTGTAACATGATGGAACCAGCAGGCAGTCCTGCTTGTACGATGTGTAAGATTCATGTGTTTGAGCCATAACTCCCTCAAATCGTGCCTGACACCAGGAGGTCATTTCTTAAATGACCACTAGGGGCAGAACATGTGAAGCACTGTCCTATGGGGAAAGGCACCCTCACCTCATGCCTATTACAAATGCACTTACCCTCAATCTGCTGTGGTCACCAGCGCTAGCAATTTGTCGTGCAAAGTTCAGGTCTACGCTGTGTGCATCCTTTTGAGCCTCCGGCCAGAATGAACAATTGTGCGATGATCAATTCAGTGAGTTGGATGCACTGTTATTCCAAGGGAGCACTCAGAATCAGAAAAGACCATTGAAAATGCCTCTGTATAAAGGGCAATGTACTAAGCAAAGCTAATGCCTGGAGGAGTGCTCTGCAGACAGGAGAAAGAACAGCTGGACTCCGCGATGGGGCCACTGCATGTTCTGTCTGGATGGATGAGATCGGACTGAAGGAACTGCCTGCTCCATCCATATCTATCCTGCCATCTGGTGGGAAACAGTGTGAAGCTGGTACTCCAAGTGGGATGCTCAGAGGCTCCGTGCTCCTAGCAACCATCAAGGTCATATCATAATCGACATGCTACCTTTGAACATTCTTCAATGCTGTCATTGAAGAAAAAGAGAAAGAACTAAAAGAACGCAGGGTTTGACTATGTAACAATACATTGTAATTATTGGATTAACACGTAAATTAGAGTGCACTTTGTTTGACCATTTTCTTTTCAATATTTCATACCATCTATCATCTAGATAATAGCTGTGTATTTAATATTGTATGAGTTAATCTGGCTTTCAGTGCCTGTACTTTATGTCATGAATTTCCTGAGCCCTTGGTGTGTTAGTGACAATAATTGCAATGCTCGTTGGGTGGTGTGCTAGTTATCTGTGTGCACACCTTGGAATTACTTCTTGCATTTTTCACTGAGAAAATTTTGGTCAACTGAATTAATCATTTTTTTGTTATTTGAATAAATGCCCCCTCTTGAGGTTGTTCAGCAGCACATACACTGTGTGCAAATTTTTCAATTGCTTACTCCCTTTGTTGCCAATGAATCTGCCAAAATGGGGGAATCGAGCCATAGAGGGGGAGGTGATGGCTTCGTGATATTGTTGCTGGAATGGTAATCCAGAGATCCAGGTAATGTTCTGGGGACCTGGATTCAAATCCCACCACTCCAGGGAGTGAAATTTTATTTCAATAACAAAATAAGCTGGAATTAAAATCATGACCATGAAATGACCCAATCAGCCCATTACCTAGTGCCTCCTCCAGGCCCAGAGCGATGTGTATGACTCTTAACTGCCCTCTGAAATGGTCCAGCAAGCCATTCAGTTATATAAATGACCAGAAAGCCTCAACAAAAGAAATGAAACTAGGTGATCCAGCTACCTACAGCCCATAAATTGCAGCAGTTCAAGAAGGGCCCTCAACACCATCTTATCAAGGGCAACCAGGGACAGGCAATAAATGTTGACCCAGCCAGTAATGCCCACATCCCCATGAATGAATAAAAATATCTGCAAGATACATGCGCATTACTTGAGACGCTGCAGGTTTCTGGGGGTGAAAGGACTGGGACGATTTGTAATGGAGTGACAAACAGCCAGGTGCACCACTTTATAATCACTCAGGACATGTTGTGATAACCTCAGTCCAAGAGACCACAGTTACAATTTGTAGGCTGCTGATAGGTGACACAACTGTTCCTCGTCAGCGTGGAGATGCTTGGGCAATTCGCCAATCATTTCAGGAGATTGCCTCCAATGCAGTAGCTTAAACTGTGATGTTAACAGAGTTTGAATCTAAATGTAAGGGATGCATTTTTAAGTAATTGTGGAGTCTGAAAGGTAGATAGCATTCCAAGGGCAGAAGTTTATCCTAAATGCATGGGATTAACTTTGCACACACCCTTTATGTTATGTAACTATCCTCCATTTACTATATTAAGCTGGAAAAATAATTGGTTTGTTTTCTGTAACTACGAACAGTAGTCCATTCAGCACATTATGTCAGCTCCACCAATTATTATAGATTCCATCTCATCACCTACCTCAATGCCACTTTCCCACATTAGCACTTGGTGCCTTTGATGTCATTAGTGTCCAAAAAACCTTTCAATCTCAGTATGGAACATTCTAAAATGATTGACCTGTCAATGTTTGATAAAATAAAACATCCTCCATTCACTGTTTGGAAAAAAAAATTCCCTGTTTTTACTGGGAGAAGTTACTGCAGTTTTAGTTATGAGTTCCACTCAACGTGCACTCATTTTTTAAATGGACTCTAAAACACTTTGCTGACTATAAAATACACAGCTTTTCTCCAGGTACTGCAGTAAATCTATGCTGCCTCCAATGCATTTGCTCGGGGCTGTGGTGTTAATAAACATGGAATTGTGAACTCAATAGGAGGAATTTTAAGCAACTATGGATTCTAAAAGAGACTTCCAAAAGTATTAGCTTTATCGACAGTAGAAAATCTTCACATTTGTCCCCAGAAAATTGAACCGCTACATTCCACAAACTCCAGATGTCCCTCAGCAGCAGGGATCCGCTGAGTAACATATGGAATTTTGTGATACTGTGGCAGCAGCTTTTTAGGCGCCATAGATCTCCATCAGTCGATCACATTCCTGCACAGTTCGAGTCTGGTTCTGATGACCAATCTCCCGCTTTTTCTGAAGGTGCTGTCATCGGGAGAGGCCCACGCACAAACAATACGCAGGAACGGTTCCGTTTTGATGTCCTATTCAATTCAGAGGACTATCAATGTCTTGTTCTTCTGTCTGCATCAAACAGAGATCCACTCCACTTGCTCAGGAGGACGCAAACCATTTCAGATATCTTCAGAAACACAGAAAAATCCGATTCTCTTGCCTTGATCTTACGTGGAAATGTGTGGGATCTAATGTGAAAGTGTTCTACCACATTTGCCTATTAAATATTGAATACACCAATAAAAAAGTAATTCATTGGCTGTAAAGCACATTTATGAGATGTCCTAAGGACATAAAAGATTATAGAGAAATACAAGCTCATTCTTTGTTAACATAGCAGTTAAATTACATTTTCTTATTAATTAGCTTTCTGAATACACTTTGCACTGGGGGAGCAACAAAACCTGGCTTTTTTTTTCCTTGCACTTGTGGATTACAATTGTAACACTCCTGAAACCAACAAATTCACCATCATCACAAGAACGGATGAGGGCAGAGGGGTGGATATGATCTATCTGGACTTCAGTAAGGCATTCAATAAGGTTCTTCATGATAGACTGGTTAGCAAGGTTATTTCACATGGAATACAGGGAGAACTAGCCATGTGGATACAGAACTGGCTCAAAGGTAGAAGACAGAGGGTGGTGGTGGAGGGTTGCCTTTCAGACTGGAGGCCTGTGACCAGTAATGTGCCATAACTATCACTGCTTTCTGTCATTTATATAAATGATTTGGGTGTGAACATAGGAGGTATAGTTAGTAAATTTACAGATGACACCAAAATTGGAGATGTCGTGGACAGCAAAGAAGGTTACCTCAGAGTACAACGGGATCTTGATCAGATGGGCCAATGGGCCAAGGAGTGGCAGATGGAGTTTAATTTAGATAAATGTGAGGTGCTGCATTTTAGGAAAGCAAATCAGAGCAGGACTTATACACTTAATGGTAAGGTCCTTGGCAGTGTTGCTGAACAAAGAGACCTTGGAGTGCAGGTTCATAGCTTCTTGAAATTGGAGTCTCAGGTAGATAAGATAATGAAAAAAGGTGTTTGGTAAGCTTTCCTTTATTGGTCAGAGCAATGAGTCTAGAAATTGGGAGGTCATGTTGTGGCTGTACGGACACTGGTTAGACGACTCTTGGGATATTGCGTGCAATTCTGGCGTCCCTCCTATAGGAAGGATGGTTTATACTTGTAAGGGTTCAGAAACGATTTACAAGAATGTTGTGAGGGTTGGAGGATTTGAGCTACAGGAAGAGGTTGAACTGGCTGGGGCTGTTTTCCCTGGAATGTTGGAGGCTGAGGGATGACCTTATAGAGATTTATAAAATCATGAGGGGCATGGATATGGTAAGTAGACAAAGTCTTTTCCCTGGAATGGGGGAATCTAGAATTAAAGGGCATAGGTTTAGGGTGAGAGGGGAAAGATTTAAAAGGGACTGAAGGGCTAACTTTTCCATGCAGGGGGTGGTACGTGTATGGAATGAGCTGCCAGAGGAAGTGGTGGAGGCTGGTACAATTGCAAGTTTAAAAGACATCTGGATGGGTATATGGATAGGAAGGGTTTGGAGGGATGTGGGCCAGGTGCTGGCAGGTGGGACTATATTGGGTTGGGATATCTGGTCAGCATGGACAGGTTGGACTGAACAGTCTGTTTCTGTGCTGTACATCTCTATGACTCTATGACTGAACTTCACATATTTTGTCTGTTTCACTTAAACTGTCACAAAGCACGGTCGCTCAAGCAGGGAATATTCTGAAAATATCCAGAAACATGAACAGAGTTCACACACACCCTCAGGGAAGGGACCCACTGGGTTAACACTGTGAGCTTTTATCCCACGATATAGCCAAAGTCATTAGATTTGGAGATACCAGTGTTGGACTGGGGTGTACAAAGTTAAAAGTCACACAACACCAGGTTATAGTCCAACAGGTTTTATTTGGAAGCACTAGCTTTCGGAGCGCTGCTCCTTCATCAGGTGGTTCGCCATTAGATATTGTCGATTTCAGGGTTAAAGCTGCTTGACACTGACACCGGTGGTGAATTGTGGAATTGCACCAGAGGAGAAAAGTTTCAAATCGAGTCACTGTAATCTGAAAACTATCCAGGAGCTATGCTGTAGAACAGATTTGAAGGCGACAATGAATATTGTGTTTGCTTTACAGCCTTCCAAGGACTCGACATCACATTCAACAGTTTCAAATTATAACCATTGCTCCATTTTTTTTCCCCTCGGGTAGCTAGTGACGATGCTGCTATTTCCATTTGCTGCTCTTTGTACTAACCTTTATTTAGTTGGCTCATTATCATCCTTTTCGTTTTGCAATACATCATAAATTTTTGTTGAATCTCTCCTGTCTTTCATAACACCGATTTTCCTCCTCCTCCCTACTGCCCTTTACCCTACATCAGTGTTTGTTTCAACCCTGTTACACCTCTTAACATGGTTGCTGACTCTGATAAGGGTCCAACAATCTCAAGTGCTCATCTGTTGCTTTTTGTACAGATGATGCTAAGCCTGCCACATATTTTCATCATTTCTTTATATTTTTCCTTTCATTTAAAACACAAAAAAATTATCAGAGGAAAGTAATCAAGAAAAGAATAAGTAATCAAGAAGCGTAAAGAGAACGTATAAGTGAAAGGATAGTAGAAAAGGGATTGGATATACATGTACCAGCAGAGGGAGTCTAGAATGAAACAAAAGAAACCATGTTTTAACAGCACATTTAATCATTCTGTTTCTTACTGAAAGTTACTGTTTGTTCTATTGTTAAGAAAAACAAACACTATTACAAAGCTTTTTGTCCTTCACTCATCAGAAATAAAATTGCAAAAACAACAATTTACAAGGAAAACAATAAGACAGAGGACTAACTGGTTAGCAGACAGGGATGGCTTCATGAGGAAATGTATCAGTTAATAATAACTGACAGTTAACTGCCAGCCTTGGTTGAAACACTTAATTTCAACCAGATAAATTGACTTCAAAATGGTGACGGTACAGTCCTGATCAATTTTCAGAGATCCTGGCAAGTATACAAATGGTTGTGAGGAGGGTGAAATTGAGCTCAACACTGATATCCTTTGTGAGCAAATATTCTGCAAATACTGGCAGGATCGCATCCGAACTATAACCACTCGGGAAAGATGACACCAGGCATTTATTATCTATAAGAGATTGGTCCTCTAATCTAAGGAAGTATATACAGGAATTAGAGGCAGTGTCGAGAATGCTGATCGTGTGGATGTGGGGATTTTCATATTAAATTAAATTGGACCTGTACTCTTTAGAGCTTAGAAGGTTGAGAGGCACCTTACTGAAACACACAAGTACCTTAGTCAGGTATAACGGGTAGATGCAGAAAGGTTGTCTCCCCTTGTGGAGCAGTCTTGGACCAGAGGGCACAATTTCACAGTAAGGGGTCACCCATTGAAGACAGAGATGAGGAGGAATTTCTTCTCTTAGAGGAGAGTGAATCCACAGAATTCTTTCATGCAGAGAGCTTTACAGGCTGGGTGATTAAGAACATTAAAGGCGGGGACAGCCAGATTTTCAATCAGAAGGAAATCAAGAATTATAGGTATAATTCAGGAAAGTCAAGTTGACGAGTATCAGAACAGCGATGATCTCAATGAATGAAGGATCAGGATTGATGGGCTGAATGGCCCATATCTCCTTCCCACATCTACAAATCCTGACTTTATGGAACTGTATGCCTTCAGATATGGAGAGGAAGAAAACTGATGAGGAAAACGAAAGTGAAGGTCAGCAGATCGAAGAACCCAAAGACTGAAGATGCCGATTAGTTGAATGGATATTATCTCCCAAGAGTTTTGATTGCTGTCTATCAAAGACAGACCATAGCACAACAATAAAATTAGCTGCCCGTGTGGGTGTCGGAGGTCAACAAAGCAGCCATTAGATAATCAGCGAAAATTGTTGGGAGAAGCGAAAGGGGGCAGAATTGAATATATGAGCACTGAAGGAAACAGCCGAGCATTCTGGAAGGATGTACCTCAGGATAACACCGACTGATGCTTGGCTCTCAAGTTCACCAAACCCAACAGCACTGTTTTACCAAACAAAATGATGAAATTCATGATCCAAAGCAAAACATGTAACGTGGAACCACCTCAAAGAATATTCCCAATGCCTCAACCACTAACTAAGACGATCAGTTAACCTTGTCAGCTGTACATGATAAGGGATGTTTAGAGCAAGCTTAGATATGGAAAGAGGGGGGTTCGATACTGACAAAGATAAATGGAGGTTGATAAACATTGCTTAAAATCATGAAAAGCTTAGGTAGAGTAAACATTCAGAAAAGTGTTCTCAATTTCTGAAGGATTAATAACCAGAGGTCACAGTTTTAAGGCAACTAAGCTGGACAAGACAGGAGGTAAAACTTTATTTAGCAACATGTAGTTGTGTTTGGAACTCCTTGATACAGTGGCAGAAATCTATGCAATAGTAGTTCCCAAAAAGGAATTAGATAAATATTTTTTGGAGAAAATACAGGGAAAGAGGGAAATATTTAGGGTGTGGGATCAACTGGTAAGTCCTCTGAAGAGTCAGTGCAGACTCAACAGGCAGAATAGCCTGAGAGTCATACAGCGTAGAAACAGGCCCTTCAGCCCCTCATGACTATGCGACCAACAGACATCAAAATACACTCATCCCATTTACCTGTGCTTGGTCCATAGCCTACTCTGCCCTGGAATGTTATGTACTCGTCCATTTAAATTTCTTACTTGTTGCAGGAGTACTTGCCTCCAGCACCCTGTCAGGCAACACTTGCCATATTTCCACCACCCTATCGGTGTAAAAAAAAACAGACCTCCTCTAAACCAATTGCCCCTCACCTTAAACTTATACCCTCTAGTCTGCAATGGGGAAGAGTTTCTTACAATCTACTCTGTTTATGCCTCTCATAATGTTGTTTACCTCAATCAGATTCCCCCTCAGCCTCCCCTGCTTCAGGGAAAAATAACCCAGCTTATCCAAGCTCTCCTTGTAACTGAGCCTCTTCATCCCAGGCAACATTCTGGTGAATCTCCTCTGCACCCTCTCCAGTGCACTCACATTCTTCTGATATTGGGATGACCAAAACTGCACACAGTATTTCATCTGTAGGTTAACCAATGATCTATAAAACTATAACAAGACTACCTTGCTCCCGTATTCTATACACCAGCTAATGAAGACAAGCATCTCGTATGCCACCTTTACCATCCTATCTACCTGTGCTGACACCTTCAGGGAGGCTATGGACTTGTACACTAAGATCCCTTTGCTCCTTGGTATTCCTGAGGACCTCCCTTCATTCTGTATATCCTTCCCCTATTAGACCTTCCAATAATGAACCACTGCACACTTACGAGGATTAAATTCCATCTGCTATTGCTCTGCCCAATTTACCAGCTGATCAATATCTGACTTAGGCCACCTTCCTCACTTTCAACAGCACCGCCAATTTCCATGACACCTACAGACTTATCAATTATACCTTCTACCTTCCCATCCAAGTGGTTAGCACACAGAACAAACAGCATGGGTCCCATCACTGACCCTTGTGCTACACCACTGGTCACAGGCTTCCAATCACAAAAACAACCATCCACCATCACCCTTTGCCTCCTAATTGTAAGTAAATTTTGTAAAGCTCCTTCAGTCCAGTACAATTCTGTGAGCCTCAGGTGACTGACTGTGTGGAGCTTGCAAATTCTCCCCGTGTCTGTGTGGGTTTCCTCCGGGTGCTCCGCTTTCCTCCCACAGTCCGAAGGTGTGTAGGTTAGGTGGATTGACCATGCTAAATTGCCCAATAGTGATTAGGGTTCCATAGGTTAGGTGGGTTCGCCATGGGAAATGCAGGGTTACAGGGATCGGGTAGCGGGGTGGGTCTGCGCAAGTTGCTGCTCAGAGGGTCAGTGTGACTCGATGGACCGAATGGCCTGCTTCCACACTGCAGGGATTCTATGATACAACTAGATGACTAATCAGAATCATTGGAAAATGGTGAAGGCAGAGAGGTTGGAACAAGATAAGGTTGAGTTCATTCTGACTGTGACCCTCTGCATCAATTGGTCTCTCGAGGGAACCACGAAACCTTTCATATTTCCTTGTCGTCCAATTTGGTCAAGCGAGCTATCACCAACTGCTCAGCTTTATCTTGTTTCTCTAATCAGCCAGCCTGATTTTTCTCACCAGACTTGACCCCGGGTGACTTCACGTCTTTATCTTGTCTTCTTTCTGTCTGGGCATCCTCGAGAAGCAAAGGACGCACTTGACTTTTGCACCCATTCAGAGTTTGTGGAACAGAATAGAATTCGCTATTCTTACAAAGACACAATAACAGGAAACAAATGTCTTGAACATAAGGGACTCTCTTTAATTGACTGTTTGAAAAGTAATTTCCTGCTGATTTCACAAAACAATAAATCTCCTGGAAATTGTTGCTTAATATCTAGTATTTAAATTAGATTTTGTGCAGTATTCACTGCTGTCCTTGATCGATATGCTTGTGAGACTTGCATCAAAGAGAAAGAAAATTTTCTTATCCTTTCTGTGTAAGTAACTGGCTGTTAATTTGCCTACTTCAAGGTCTTTAGAATTTGGATGAATACCATAGGATGACAATGGAAGAAAACAAAGGGTTGGCATTGTGATGAATTTTCCAATTGTTCATTAAAAGCCACAGTCATTGCATTCTGCTCCGCAGTTATTATGTTTTCAGTTCAGAGGCACTTTTATACATCAGTACTGAAAGAATTTTAAGAGACAAAGAATCGGAAGGAAAACATTCGAAAGGGAAAGAATGAAGAAATTATGATTGCCTCAAGGGTTTGGAGAAGCTGCACAGAGTGTCATCATCTTTCGGGTTGTATAGACTTCTGGTAAGTGCAAATTGTACATCATTTATTGGAAGAACCAGGCCAAGCATGATAGTTTCAAACTGCATTTTCGCAGGTTTCGTGACACAGTTAAGGAAGAGGAAGTGTCACTTTTTCTTTTGGTTAACAACCCACACTCAAAATCAAAGGCACCAACACTAACGAATCTCAGGAGGACATCAGAAATGCTTTAAAGATGTGCTCAAGATTCAAGATCCCGAAAACGTGGGAAAGACTCTGACTGGTGAGCAAGAGAAAGGGAGATGAAGGGAGGCAGCAGTGACAGAGAGAAACTTTGTTGGGAATGTGGACTCAAAATGTTGGAGAGTGCCGGAAAACCTCCGAATATAAGCACCACTGGAGGCAGTACCTGCAGATTGTGCACTGGGCTTATCAAGTACTTCAGGATATACAATAAACCAGACTGGAAGCAGATTTGAGGGATTGCCTGAGAAGGAGCATTACTCATTTGGCTCCCAGCACTTCCTGGGCTGTTGTCAACACATCATGTATGCCTCCATACCAATCATGTCATTTCAAAATCCACTCATTTTGGAACGTGTGGTGACACAATTTGATGGGAGGCAGCATGCCCAATAAAATCTCATGTCTTAAAGAAAAGATGAAAGAGAAAGATGATGTTGATCCCTTACCAAAAGCACACATCACAGAGGAGTAAAGTTGGTCATGCTAGGAACACAAAATGGCTGATCATTAATTGCCCATCCGTTTTACAGTGAAGTCAATGATACAGAAACTCAGACACAGTTTAAGCCAAGATACTGGGCTACAGTCAACCTATTTCACAGTTCTGCTGTGGATCAATTTAACACTCAAAGTTAATTGAGAATTAAATGGAATAAATCATTAGCAATAAGTGGTGTTACAGACATGGACGGACAAACACTGCAGAAACTCAAACTCCAGAGCAAAACGATGCTTCCTCTTCAAAGTTTCCATTTCCAGATTTAATTTTGGCTCATAGACAGCAACATGGTGTTCTAGATCGTAAAAATAAACAAGAAACTCTCGAAGGCGGCACACCCAGCACATTATGCAAGCCCCGTCAAAAAACACTTCCAGCTTCTCCTGCCTTTCTGAGTAAACTTTAAAGGTCTTGAAGCTTGTCAACTCCCTGAGAACATGCTTAAGGGCACCTGAAAAGAATGAATTATTTTGAATTGCAGTTGTTAGGTCAACGAGCATGCCAGTTACTGTGATCTGGACTCGATCCCAAAGTAATGGAAATATTCAACGTTGCTGCAGTGAGAGAAATAAAGTTAAGGACTTGGACATCACCATGATGCGTCAAAGAGGCTGCCCTCCCTCTCCCCAAAACCCTGGCAAGCTCAAACGGGTTAGGTCAGCAGAACAACATTTATCAACCTGTCTTTCTCTGCACCTATTCTGCATTCAGTTCTATAACCCTGATGTATTAATTAAGGTGTGATTTGCCTGGATAGCACACAAAACAATACTTTCCACTGTATCTCGGTATATGTGACAATAATAAATCAAATCAAATTACTGCTGCCTCACAGCGCCAGGGACCTGGGTTTGATTCCAGCCCCAGATGAACTGAACCCATCTCCCTCTGTGGTGTTTATGTTATCCCAATATTTACATGGGTTTCCTCTGGGTGCTCTTGTTTCCTCCCACAGGCCAAAGATGTGCAAGTTAGGTGGATTGACCATGCTAAATTGCCCCCGTCGTGTCCAAAGTTGTGCAGCTTCGTGGATTAACCATGGGAAATACAGGGTTACAGGGACTGGAGGGGTCGGGAGGATCTGGGTGTGATGCACTTTGGAGGTTCTGTGTACACTCAATGAGCCACGTGATCTCTTTCTGCACTGTAGGGATTCTATGAATGCCACTCAGGCTGAACTATGCAAAGTTTTAAATTGCACAGCATCCCACAGTAAATAGGTCAAAAATACACTGACATCTTGAGGGATGGGTGTAGATATGAGTGAATGCAGCCAATCAGAAAGTAAGAATCTGTCTCACTCCAGGTATCATCATTTGGGTTCAATGACTCTCTCACCACATTAAAAAAAAATAATTCTTGCAGAAAAAGATACAAGTTACCTTCTAACTGACCATATGGGGATACAGTAAAACTTCAATTATTCAAACATCGATTATCCGAATTTCGGACTGTCCGAACAAGATCTCTAGGTCCCGATGCTTGGCTAAACCGTGTTGTCCGAACATTTGATTATCCGAACAAAATAATCCCCACTCGTGTCATTCAGATAATTGAGGTTGTCCTGTACCATAGCTCCGAGATGAGGGTCCACTGGCATGTTCTGAAGTGTATAAACAGAGCTCAACACAAAGAGCTTTACAGCCATTCTTCTTAGTTACTAAGTCATCTGGGAATGGAACAGCAAATTAAGTGTATTTCTGATTTTGTTAGAGTGCTCTTATTGTGGATTATGATGTTTTGCACCGATACCTTGAATGCTCAAATCCAATGGATTCTGGTCCCTCACAAAATGACTGCTATTTTGCCTTTCAGGCTATTATGGTATGCCATTGTCACTGGAGGGCTTTCAACCTGCACGAGTGACAATTAAAGTAATCCCGCTGAATGTCAAGGGCATCAAACATTCTATCACAAGAAGGAAAATCCTTCCATTCCTCAGCAAAGACATTACAAAGCAATTTTTACCTGGACGAATCTCACAGGTAGCGTCAAGAGTGTGATGCTGGAAAAGCACGGCAGGTCAGGCAGCATCCGAAGAGCAGGGGAGTCAATGTTTCCGGCAAAAGCCCTTCATCAGGAATCTCAAGTGTATTATCTAGCTGACTTTAGCAAAGTTGGTGATTGTCAATTGATAGTGCGCTACTTTCTAGAAGTGGTGTGGAACTTTAATGCAGCTGAATGGGTTTTACTAGACACTAGGCAGGAAAGAGCAAATCCTGAACAGAAATTACTGGAGAAACTCAGCAAGTCTGGCAGCATGTGTGGAGAGAAAAACAGAGTTGACGTTTCGAATCCGGCGACCCTTGCTCAGAAATGGTCTCTCCATAGATGCTGCCAGACCTGCTGAGTTTCGCTAACAATTTCAGTTTTTGTTTGTTTCCGATCTCCAGCATCCACAGCTCTTAACTTTCCAATAACGAGTCAATCACTTTGGTTTGGAAAAGGGATTGCATGCAGGCCAGAGCAGGAACAACAGCAAGTTTCATTCCTCGAGGATATTCAGGTAACAGTTGGTGCTCATGACAACCCTGTTATGTGTGTGTACAGAGCAAAAGCAGCACCATATATTTCCAATAGCTGGAAATGTAGTGGAGATTGGAGGAGGACTGGTCACTAAGGAGAAGTTAGCCATTGACCAGTCTAGCTCTTCAACAAAACCCTCTCTTTTTCCCTAATAGGGATCTTCGATGGGATCATTAACACAGATGGATGATACCTAACAGAAATGTAAATGTACCAGTGAGAGCATGGCGGCACGGTGGCTCAGTGGTGAGCACTGCAGCCTCACAGCGTCAGTGAACTGGGTTTGATTCCCGCCTCAGGCAACTGTCTGTTTGGAGTTTGCACATTCTCCCCATGTCTGTGTGGGCTTCCTCCCACAGTGACAAAGATGTGCAGGTCAGGTGAATGGGCCATGCTAAATTACCCATAGTGTGCAAGAAGTGATCGGGTAGGGGAATGGGTCTGGATGGGATACACTTCGGATGGTCAGTGTGGACTTGCTGGGCCTAATGGCCTGTTTCCACACTGTAGGGATTCTACGTTTTATGTGAGTCTGGACAGTTTCTGTCAGAAAGCCTACTCAACATGGGTGGGTGGTGTTTGTTTTGGCAGGGGGGTGGCGTGGTGTGAGACAGTACTCCTGTGGCCATTTTTTTGTAAGTGTGATCCAATCAGTCCTATTCCATCCTCACTCTTTCTATAGCCGTTACAAACAAAATATTCCTGTATCAGATTTGCCCAATCTCCTTTTGAGAATTATGAACAATTTCATCAGCCCTTTCAGATATTATGGTACAGACCATTTAACGTCCACATTCCCCTTACAGTTCCTTTCTCAATTGTCATAAATCGGTGTAGTCTAACCGCTGACCCACCCGCAGGAAGGCACAGTTTCTCATTTACTCTACTCAAACTCCTCAGTGATTTTGTATTAAATCTCTCTTTAACCTGTGTAGTTCCAGGCAAACAATCTCATCCTCTCTGATCTGTCCGTAATTCTTGAATCCTTCAACTCTGGTATCATTCTTGTAAATCTCCTTGACACCGTCTCCAAGACCTCTTCATTGGTTCTAGTGAGTTGCATGGAGGGAGTAATACGCCGCATGTCCTATTCTGTTCAGAGGTGAACTCACTTTTAATTAAAATCTAACCAGGAATCGGTTTAGCTCAGTTGGCTGGATTGTTGGCTTGCAGAGCAGTGTGATGCCAACAGCCAATAGCCTCAGGCAGCTGACTGTGTGGAGTTTGCACATTCTCCCTGTGTCTGCGTGGGCTTCCTCCGGGTGCTCCAGTTTCCACCCACAGTTCAAAAATGTGCAGGTTAGGTGAATTGGCCATGCTAAGCTGCCCGTAGTGTTAGGTGAAGGGGTAAATGTAGTGGAATGGGTCTGGATGGATTGCGCTTTGGCAGGTCGGTGTGGACTTGTTGGGTCGTAGGGCCTGTTTCCACACTGTAAGTAATCTAATCTAAAGTGTGGGCTCAATTCCCATCACTGGTCAGAGCTTACTATGAAGGACTCTTTTTCTCAACCTCCTCCCTCACTTGAGGTTTGGTGGCCCTCAGGTTCTCTAGTGAGAGAGTAGCCCCTATGGTCTGGTAAGGCAATGCCAACACAACAACAAAATCTAACTCAGTAGTGGATAGCATAGCCTACCACACAATGGGCACTGCAAAGGCTCAGCAATCCCATCATATAAAACACTCCATGTGACTAAACCCAATATAAACACGTACGAATAACATTTGATTAAAATAGGAGCCACAGGCGTTTGAAAGAGTTTTAGTTGGAGGAGGATTTGGAACTAACATTTGGAACTAACTGTATGCGGATGATTAATAACACTTTCATAGCGACAGCATGACAACAAGATATTGGGACAGAGCACTGAACACATCAGGCCTGTGTCCAACATGAAAGTGGAAGAGTCTCGAATTTCACACGAGGATGGTGAGATGGTGGAGATGAGAGAGAGAACAGTGACTTCTGCACTTCAAGCTGGAGAGGGATACCAATCCCTCTATCATTGTCCTGGAGCCTCCAGGAGAGAATGGATGTACCAGGCAGCCAATGAAGCTGGAGAGCAGCTGGAGGCAGGGATTGTGTAGCAATGCATCCAGAAACCCTCGCATGTCGCTAACTTTTACGTTGAAAACATTAGACACAACTTCAATAGTTCTCATTTGTGAAAATAAGAAAAAAATCATTTTGCTCTTGCATAACTTGCAGTCTGTCACCTCAGGAGTGTAATGGCTGGTACACCACTCCTTCACCCACTCTTCAAATGCTAGCTTTCACACATAGGGAGTCTATACCACGATTGGAGCAGCAATCAATAACTTCACCTTGCCAAACAATCAACAAGATGTTGCTGGATACCTTTTAAGAGTAAGAAACCTGGATTATTTATTTCTGGATCTTCCCAAAACACTGAAATGCTCATAAACAAGTTAGAGATAGGAGTAATGCAAGTCCAGACTCTCCTAAGCTTGTTCACTTGCTACAAGGCAAAAGTCAGGAGTATGATGGAATAGACCTCTTTTTCCTGGATGGGTGCAGCTCCAACAATAGTTGAGAAGCTGGACACTAGTCAGGAGAAAGCAGCCCGCTTGATTGGCATCACATCCACAAGCATCCACTACCTCCACCACTAACGCTCAGTAGCAGTGGTGTGCACACTACAAAATGCAGTGCAGAAATTCACCAAAGATCCTCAGCCAGCACCTTCCAAACCCACAATCACTTCCATCTAGAAGGACAAGGGCAGCAGATACATGGGAACACCATCACCTGCAAGTTCCCCTCCAAAACACTCAGCATCCTGACTTGGAAATAAATCACCACTCCTTCAGTGTCAACTGGATCAAATTCCTGGAATTTCTCCCTAAGGGTATTGTGGATCAAGCTACAGCACATGGACTGCAGTGGTTCAAGAAGGCAGCTCACCCCCACCTTCTCAAGGGGCAACTAGGGACGGGCAATAAATGCTGGCCCAGCCAGTGAAACTCATCCCACGAGTGAATAAACTGTGTCAAGTAAGATTGTCCAATTTAAGAAAACATGCAACAATGGACATTCTGGACTCATTTCAGCTATTTATTACTTCAATTTTCTGAGCACTTGGCAACCCAACTAGGAGATACAACATCATGCGATGAATTTCTTCACAACTAACAGCAAAATCTCACAAATTAATATCAAGCCCAGCTCACTGTTAACAATAGGGCACAATGAGCTAAATATTTCAGGTGGGGGTGGGGGAAAGAGCCTTACATGGCTAAGATACTTTAAATGTAACTTAATTTGACTCACTCCCTGAACTTCAGCTTGTCAACAAGTTCAGAGAAATTCCTGTCTTGGTTAATCCTATTGCATTAATTTCAGTCTGTGACACGCATTGCAGAGGAATGCCCATTACTTGGCATTCAATTATCCAAATGTAGGGTTAACCGGACAAGATCACAAGGTCCCAATGCTTGGCTAAACTGTGTTATCCGGCATTCGATTATCCGAACAAAATATTCCCGCCCGAGGCGATTGGATAATCAAGGTTACTCTGTGTTAGGATTAGGAGGTCTTGATTTGATGCATCCAGTGATTGAAGCAAGAAATGTAAAATAAAAACATTTTAATGCTGCTCATCTCATTGTTCTTTAACCTTTGCACTCATTCCTCCCCCAGTTTTGCCAGCTCCTTTCATTTAACCCCCTTTCATTCCCTTTCTGCTTCTCACCAGCTTATTCTGCTTATCATAGAGACAAGTGCACACCCCTGAAAAAGAAAACGGGCTTGGATTGGCTGAAAAGTCAATTTCAAATGAAAAGACAACTGTGAACAAGTAAAATGGTCACCTCATTCAATTGTAAAGACTTGACGATAGACTTGAAGTTAGGCAGCCCTGAACATGTAGACTAATTGGTGGCTTTTGATGGTCATGTTTCAACAGCTAGCGGAAGAATCTTGGGTTAAAAGTGAAACTCTCTGAGCATTATAATGGGATTAATGGTGGTATCAGCTTGAGCAATAGGCAGGTCAAGACAAAGAAGGGCTATTTACATTGTAGAGTCATTGGCATTTTTTCATATCACATTTTCAGTGCTTTAGAAACATTTAATGCATGACTTAGACAGACAGAAAAATGGCATAGCAGGAGATACTGCAACAGGATGTGACACGGAAAAACATAACCACCCGTTACATTGTTAAATTTAGCTGCTGCTTGAGGCAGCTCTCAGGAATAATTGGAAATGTCTGCCTGTTTCATTCTTTATGGGACATGGGTGCTGCTGGCTAGGCCAGCAGTTATTGTCCATCCCTAATCACTAGAGGGTACTTAAGAGTCAATCGCATTGCTGTGGTTCTGGAGTTAAATACAGGCCAGACCAGGATCCCTTTCCTGAACGATACTCGTGAACCAGATGGGCTTTAAAACAATCAACGGTGGTTACTTGGGCACCATTAGGCTAGCTCTTAATTCCAGACTTTTAAAAACTAAATTCAAGGTGGGATTTGAACCCATGACTTCAGAATATTAACCCAGGTTTCTGGATTATTTGTCCATTAGGGGTGGCACAGTGGCTCAGTGGTTAGCACTGCAGCCTCACAGCACCAGGGTCCCAGGTTCGATCCCAGCCTCCGCTGACTCTCTGTATGGAGTTTGCACATCCTCCCAGTGTCTGCGTGGGTTCCCTCCAGGTGCTCTGGTTTCCTCCCACAGTCCAAAGATGTGCAGGTCAGGTGAATTGGCCATACTAAATTGCCTGTTGTGTTGAGTGCATCATTCAGAGGGAAATGGGACTGGGTGAGTTACTCTGTGGAGGGTTGGTGTGGACTTGTTAGGCCAAAGGGCCTGTTTCCACACTGGGAAATCTAATTTAAAAATTACCACCTCCCCTTAACTCCATGACGGAGCATTGTTATCCCTTTTCCACCCGACCAAGTGTCTTTCCTTTTCTTATCTTGAAGACATGGACCATTGTCAGGGTATGGCCATGCATAGGAGAAAGTGTGGACTGCAGATGCTGGAGATCAGATTCAACAAAAGTGGGGAGCTGGAAAAGCACAGCAGGTCAGGCAGTACCTGAGGAGCAGGAGAGTCTTCAGCATAAGCTCTTCATCAGGACTGCATGCTTGCATGGATCTTACTGGGTATTATCTAGGTCGCAGGTAGTGTGTGGTTGGTCGGCAGTTGACTTTGGGCAATATTCTTTTTAGACCTCAATCCTGTATTCATCCAAAATGGAGTCAGAAGGTATGGGTTCAAGACTTGCTCCAGAGCCTTGAGTACAAAGTTTACTCTGATGCATTGCTGACATACTGAGAAAATACTGCCGTGTTAGAAGTACCATCTTTCAGATAAAGCATCGAACCCATTTTAATCTCATATGCATTTTAAATTTGTATTATATTATTTTGAATGAGAGCTGTAACAATTGCCCTGCCAAAACATATTTCCCCCCAAGCAACATCAGTTTAAAAAAAGCTTCCTGCTCATAATCACTTTGCTGTTTATTGGAACTTGTTACATGATCCCAGCTGATGTCAATGCCAAATGTGTCATATCCCAGATGAAAGCTGATGTGACAGATCCTAACTTTAGGGTTCTCATGGTACAGTGGTAGCATCCCTACCTTTGGACCAGGTTAAAGTTCGACTTGGTTCAGAGGAGTGTAGTAATAACTCTGAACAGGTTGATCAGAAAATATCTAGGCACTAACCTTTTCTTTTAACAGAACCATGGGGGTCAGTTATCTAACATCTAACATTAAGAGTCTGCCAGTGTACTTCTAGCGCAAGGAATAAAGTGTACATTCAACAGCGAAAAAAACATGATCCATGTCACACTAAATGAAAAAAAAAGCAGAATGTTTTGATTTCTGGTATTTATGAATTATTCAACTTCTCTCTATTCCTTTTTATTTCCAGCAATGCCCTTAAAAACACCCTACCTCATCACCAAAGCAAGCCTTCTCACATAGGCTGGGACAACTGCAACCTGCTTCCTTCCTGAAAATTTCTATGTGCTCACTAGATGTTTTCGCTTCAACTGGGAGATAACAAAAAAATGCAAACTAAACCCAATTTTTTTAACATCTCAGCAAATGTGAGTTCCCTCAACTCGTGAGCAGTCTTGCTGGATTCTTCTTTACTACAGAGTTCACTTCAGGCTCTGGCGCACACAAACACACACACGCGCGCACACACTGACTGATGCCAATCTGGATTTGTTTATAAAGTGTCCCTGTACCTCTGTTTCTCGGTGACAGGAGAGGGTTTCCCCCCATCTCTTGTTTTAACTAACTAGTCACCCCATCTCTTCAAGGTTTGTAAAATCTCATTAAAATGTACGCTAACAAACAAGTTTCTGACTTCCATCCCGAAGTACAACCTAAAATATAACAAAAGCCAGGTCTCCTTCATAACACACAAATAGAAAATTTAATCTAAAAAGTTATACATTTGTCCCTGACACTTAACAGTGCACACATAAGTAGTTGTGTTTCATCCTCTACAAAATGACCGCATTTTAAAAGTTGCTAATTAGGAGTGAAACTCTTTGGGACATTCTCATTAAAACATGTCACCCATTTACCAGAGAGATGTGGGAAGGAAATAATTATCCCAGAGGATCATGACTCTTTGGAATTCTTTTCATCAAAAGGGGCTAGAAGCAGAGATTTCAACAGAGGTGGACAGCTTTTTAATAGGCAAGGGGTGAAGGTTATCCTTGTTTAGTGGGTAGGTTGAACAATCAGATCAGCCAGGATCTCAGTAAATGGCATAGAAGGCTTGAGAGATGAAGTGGACAACCCCTGCTCTTAATTCAGATATTTGTGTATTAAAAAAGAGAGACTTATACTTATATTGCACATACTGTGAGCGACTTCTCAAAGCAATTCACTGCCAATGATGTGCTTTTGTAATGGCGGGAAGAGAACAGCCAATTTGCATGCAGAAAGCGCGACGAACATCAATGCAATAATGACCAGAGAATCTGCTCTTTTCATTGGGATGTCTATTGATGGATTGCTGATTGGTCAGGACAGCAAGGGTGTGTCTTCTTGGCGTGGAATCTTTTTCATTCACGTGAGCAGGCAGCTGACTGTGTTTCTGTTTAACATTTCAACCAGAAGGCAACCTAGCTGACAGTGCAGCACGCCCTCCGTCCTGCTCTGGGGGGTTGGCACAGATGTTTGCAGTCAGGTTCTAGAGTGGGAGTTGAAGTTGGAATCACAGAGCAGAGTGAACTCACTGGCCACTTAGCTAGGGCTGACTCACTATAAACCCAAGCACTTATCCTCACTAAACAAATGCAAAGATTTCCAGTTGGAAGTATCGGTTGCTGATTAGGAACAAGAACATTGACTGGACTAATGTCCTCCCTGATGAGTGATCCTAAATTACTTTTGTGCAGTGTTCACTCAGCACAGGTTAAAATCCACTTTGCCCAGTCTTGATACTCTCACTAAACCAGTCAAATACTTCCTGAAGTGGTACACTTCTGCAATTTAAATCCAGCAGTTCTCAGGCCTATAGTGGCTTGTTAATCTTTACAGGGGCAGTAGTTTCAGTAACCCACTGCTCATCTCCAATCCAAACAGATAATGGAAAATCACAGACTGCTGTGTTGGAGATGATCTTTTCAATATTGTACTGATGCAATCAAACCCACAGCACATTGTCAACAATCATCACATGGGATCGATTTTTCCCTCACCCCATTTTGAGCAAGCAGTCCTTTGCTAATCTCGTTCAAAGATCAACACAGTTATCTCAAATAATTACATTCCATATCTGGGAAATGCTTGGAGTCCAAAAACTCATCTTCGAAAGATCGAGTGCATTCCCCAGCAGAGATGGTCACTCCCTGGCACCAACAGCCACACTACAGTGGAGGGGAGCATCCAAGTTGAAAATTCTGACTGAAGATTCTTTCCTCTTCACCTCTTGCCACCACGGTCTTTTGCAAAAGGTATCATCTTGTGGAGGACTAAATTCTGTTAGATTTGCTGAATGCAAGAAATGGCCAATACAAGCCTCAGATTTGGAAGTCAGCTCCACTGTGCTAAAGAAATCCCAGAGTCAATAGATGTGAAGGTGGAAAAGCAGGTCTGACAGCATCCAAGGAGCAGGAAAGTCAAAACATTTTGCTTGTTCCTGACAAAAGGTTCTGGCATGAAGCAATTGACTTTCCTGCTTGTCGGATGCTGTCTGACCTGCTGTGCTTTTCCAGCCTCACATCTATTGACTCTGGCTTCCAGCATCTGCGATCCTTACTGTCTCCGATCTGAAGAAATCCCAGGCCTGATCGCTGTCCAGTCATTTTCTTGTCCGGAATGCCCATGCGCACGAGGGTCATGGGAAATAAACAACGACAAGCCTGCATTTATATAGTACCTTCCACAACCTCCCGAAACCTTAAAGTGTTTCACAGTCAGTGAATAATTTTTGAAGTTGCTGCAAGATTGGGAATGTGGAAGTCAGATTGCAAACAGCAAACTCCTACAATGTCATAATGACCAGATAATTTACTTTAGTCCTGGAGTTAGCTTCCTTGTCCATTTCCACAAGACCTTATTACCTGCTGAGTAGACAGGGCATCTATTTGATGTCTCAACCAAAAAGACAACAATGATCTTGGTCAACCCGAATTAATGGTGCTCAAAGTTTGTTCAAGTCACTGCACTGCCCACAGAGCATCTGCTGAGGAAATTCTGGATCATCGTTGGTGTGACACCATTCTTCCTGCCACCCACACACTTGGCAGAGAGATGCAGATTGGCCATTGATAGCACCAAGATCTTTATAGGATAAGATTACTTTAAAAAGGGGACAGGAACCAAATCAAAATCTTCTTTCAGTGAACATAATCAATAATGATGGCTTGCATGGCAGGATGAACTGAAGGAAGCCTCCTAGGACAACTTTTGTCAGGTAAATGTAATAAACTGTCCATTTCCATCATGCTGCCTGGAATTCTCCTCTCATGCATTGCAAACAAGTGAAATACTCTGCCAATTGTGTTTAAACATATCAAAAGTCAGCAAGAAGCCAGCATTTGGCCCCTTTGCTGTTGAATTTTGACAGCCTTTCTTGTCACAAACAAAGGAATTATTTGCATTAACAGAGCCCCTTTCACCAGGGCAGCAAGTCCCAAAGCGCAAAACAGCCAATGAGGATTCCGGATGTGAATTGGAGGTTTAAGCAGGAGGAAAAGACTGCCGCCCTTGTGTAGTTTTACTCCAGTCTCATTGTAATGTCCCTCGGAAGCCAAGATTTATAACAAATGATTGAGAAATTATACGGAGATCGTTGGGTTTTGTGGTTGTAATCCTTTCAATTTCTTCTCAGAGAAGATTAAGAGGTGATCTAATTGAAGTGTTCAAAACAATGAAACATTTTGACAGGCTAAAAAAGGATATTCTCTTTCTGCTAGTTGGTACGTCAGTAACTATGGCTGACGATTTCAAGATTATCAGCATGGCAGCTAGGAGTGGGATGAGGAGTAACTTCTTTACTCAGAGAGCCATTAGGATTAGGAATGCACTGCCTGAGACAGTGGTGGAAACTGAGTCCAGAGTGAGATGACTCCACAGAGGATGGCATCCCGTCACCAAATCACACTTTATTTACATGTGGGAGAGTCCTCGACATTGATCCGGTTTCCTCAGAGCCAGCTCTCAGACTGAACGGAACCTCTGACACTCTGTAAGCCAGGGGCTCCTCAATTGGACACTAGGTCAACAGCCCCAACCAGGGAATGAATGTACGATGAGGTCCACCTGGCTAACATCATTACAATCACCACACATTGGAGATTCCAAACAAGAGCTGGATCTAAATATGAAAGGGATGAATTAAAGGGCTATGGAGATAGGGCTGGAGAAGAGGAATAGCTGGGTAGCTCTTCTGGAAGCTGGTCCAGACACTATGGATCAAATGGCCTCCTCCTGTTCTGTAAAACTCAATGATTCTATAATTCTTCACCCAGAAAATTTAAAGAAACAAAATGCTAAGATGGTTTACACAGACTCTGGGAGACTGGGACAAGTGTGCTACCTCCTAATGTGTGGAGAAACTTGACCCAGCTCCCTTATCCCAAATTCAGAAAACTAGGCATCTGACTGTTCCAATCCATTCCTTAGCATGCTGGCTTGTGGTGCCATATTTCTCTCTAGTTTGTCACTGACATGGCTGCTGTCCATGTTGACCCTGCCTCTTGTTCCCCTCACCGTCTCAGATACTGCCAGAGCTGCTATTTCCAGCATTTTCTGATTTCAACATCTTGTGAATTAGTAAGTTGTTGCTCACAGTGTATGTCACAGTCAGCTCGCTCCACAGTCTCTCCCCATTGGGCTGAGTATATAAGGAAGACTGACATTCCCAGTATGCTACTGATGGAGTGCTGCACTGTCAGGAGGTGCCAGATTCCAGGTGGGATATCACACCCAGACTGTGTCTGTCCTCAAGTAGTTCTGGCAAGTTTCGGAGAGTTCTCCCACAGTTGTCCTGCCAATATTTATCCACAATCAACACCAAAATCAGATTGTCTGGTCAGCAGCACAGTACTGTCTGTTAGACCTTGCTGTGTGCAAATTGGTTACCATATGTTCAACATCATAGCAATGACTAAGAGTTGGTGAAATGGTGTTAGGCAAATACAAGTGTTCTCTTCACTCAGCTTGTAAAGGGAAGACTGGGGGCAAAGAGAAGCAGAGGGGTAAAAGAGGGGTGGAGGTGGAGTATCAAAGGAGGAAGGGAGAGGGAAGGAATAAAAAGAAACGAGAGAGGACAGAAGAGTGGAAAAGAGGAAGAAAGGAGAAAAAGGAAAATGTAAGTTTGTTTGAAGGTTTTTCTTCGTTCATTTGCTCATCTTTAGAGTTGAGGCTATTGATTTGGAATTATGCAGCTTCTGAAAAATAGAAGACATCAGAGACTCAACAAATTGACAGTTGTCGTTAATCAGTGAAGCTGCAAAGCAGTTCCAGACTGACTGACCCTTCATGAGGAAAGGTAACTGTCTGATGTGCCAGCTCGACAATACTGCATTGTATTTTTGCAGAAGACAACGTTAAGCCTAGCCTGGGGCATAAACCAGTAACCCATAACATAAAGCTGTCCTGTCATGAATGCAGTGCTTTATTGAACTGCTTCAGAGAGACAAAAGGTTTATTGGGGAGAGGATGGGCAATGAAAGGGAGATATCAGTGCTGCACAAAACTGACACAACACAAGCGCCTACAACTCGAGACTCCACCGCTACAGTCAAAAGCAATTCAGTACAAATCTATTGAAACTTGAAAGCATACATACCAGCTTGAACCAATGCTACGAGCTCCTCTGACTGCCGTGTGTGCAGACAAGGGGCTTTGAGAAAATCTTACACTTGTGGGATTGTTTCGGAGGCCGTGCTAATAAATGTACACTTTTTGTTGCTGTTTGCCAGCCACCTCCTCTTGCCCCACAGCAACATTCCAATCTCGGTCAGCAACTGGCAAACTGCGCTGGGTAACTTGGGAAAAAGTTCTACTGCTCCTGGCATGAAACTTCAAATGGGAATGGTCATCAACTTGCTGCAGCCACGGCAGTTACAGCTAGTCACAGCAGTGATCATCTCTCCACTCAGGCGCATTTTGCCTTCATTTAGAGGAACATTGTGTTGGAGTTGCAATGTTCCTTATGCACAATGGTTAGGGATGTTAAACTCATCATTCCCACACAGTGCTCAAGGGGCTTTACTTCAGCAGCATGTACAAGGAAGCACATAAGCGATAATCAATCATTTTTACTGCATCCTTCAGGGGTTGGGGACACACGAAGGAAAAGAATACACTTGCGACGGAAGATGATAATTGCAGATGGTTGCTAGCCAGGTGTTTGTTACAAATGCACAAAGCTGCGCTTATCAATAGGAAAACCACTGGAGTGAAATGAAGGAACATACAAGTTATAAAACACAAACAGCCCCAACTGGTGTGCATCATTGTTTATCCTCCACAAATGGACCTATTTGTCCACTAAACAAAAAATAATCAAAGAACTGCAGATACTGGAAATCAGAAACAAAAATAGAAATTGCGGGAAAAACTCAGCATGTCTGGCAGCATCTGCAGAGAGAAGGCAGAGTTAACATTTTGGGTGCAGTTTCAAACTGAGGTTCTGAATAAGGGTCACATTGGACTTGAAACATTAACTCTGTTTCTCTCTCCATAGATGCTTCCAGACCTGCTGACATTCTCCAGTAATTTCTGGTTTTGGATTAGGTTTATCCATCCTGTTGCTGTAAAAATCTACAGCCTCTTTTCCCTCTTCTTTAAAAGCTTCAGTCTGGCTTCCAAATCCCCCTCAAGATCTCATTGCCCTCGTGGTGTTTCTCCAGTTTTGACCTCTTGTTCATTCTTTATTCCAATCGCTCTGCCATTAGCATGGACTTTTCAGCCACGTGGGCCGAAAATATTGGTATTCGTTGCACAAACCCTTCTTGCTTTACTCCTTTAAATATACTCCAAAAAGACCTAAATCAAGGATGATATTTGTTATAATCTGCCCTAACCTTAATATCTCATGTGGTTCAGTGCCAAATTCTGTTTTATCACATTCCCCTACAAAACAATGTTTTAAAAAATGAATGTGCATTTCTGACTAGGACAGCAATTATTGTCCATTCCTAATTGCCCCAGAAGAGTCAATTACATTGCTATGGGTCTGGAGTCACGTGTAGGCCAGACCAGCTTAGAGCGGCAGTTCCTTCCACAAAGGACATTAGTGAATCAGATGGGTTTTTCCAAGAAATTGTCACCATTAGACTCTTAACTCCAGATTTTTACTGAATTCAAATTCCACCATCTGCCATGGCAGGGTTCAAACCTTTGTCCCAGTGGGCAGCATGGTGGCACAGTGGTTAGCACTGCTGCCTCACAGCGCCAGAGTCCCCGGTTCAATTCCTGCCTCAGGCAACTGTCTGTGTGGAGTTTGCACATTCTCCCCGTGTCTGTGCGTGTTTCCTCCGGGTGCTCCGGTTTCCTCCCACAGTCCAAAAATGTGCAGGTTAGTTGAACTGGCCATGCTAAATTGCCCATAGTGTTAGGTGAAGGGGTAAATGTAGGGGAATGGGTCTGGGTGGGTTGCTGTTCAGAGGGTTGGTGTGGAATTGTTGGGCCGAAGGGCCTGTTTCCACACTGTAAGTAATCTAAAATCCCCAGGGTTTCTAGATTTATAGTCTAGCGATAACCATTAGGCCATGTTAAAAGCGATATATAAATAAAGTCACTACTATTACTCATTGAACTACCAAATGTAACATTTGACATTGACCTGCTTTCAGACTCAACTGCAAATCCTGGGACCATACTCGAGAGCCTCATACCACCATTTGTTACATACTGCTCTTTGACTCCTCAACTACCAGAAATACATCGAAACCTCAATTATCAGTCATTCGATTATCCAAATTTCGAATTATCTGAATAAGATCGCAAGGTACCAATGCTTGGCTAAATTGTGTTATCCGGCATTCGATTATCCGAACAAAATACTCCCCATCCGTGTCATTGGATAATCGAGGTTCCTCCATAACCTGCTTCTATCCTCCCTCCCCCAACCTTCCATCAATCATGTGAATATTCAAATTAAATTATCCATTTTATTGTGCTCAATGTGTTTTGCTGGTTGAGGGAAATGAGTCATCCTGGTTTATGAACTAAATCACCGTGGGGTGGCCCAGTGGCTCAGTAGTTAGCACTGCTGCCTCACAGCGCCAGGATCCCGGGTTCGATTCCAACCTCGGGTACTGTCTGTGTGGAGTTTGCACATTCTCCCAGTGTCTGCGTGGGTTTCCTCTGGGTGCTCCGGTTTCCTCCCACAGTCCAAAGATGTGCAGGCCAGGTGAATTGGGCATGCTAAATTGCCCGTTAGTGTTAGGACGGAAATGGTCCTGGGTGGGTTACTCTTCAGAGCATCGGTGTGGACTGGTTGGGCCAAAGGGCCTGTTTCCACACTATAAGGAATCTAATCTAATCACTGGCACCATTTGCATAGGAGTGGAGGATGAGGGTGGATGAAGTAGTTAGAGGAGGGAGGGAGGGAGAGAGATTATCAGCCATCATTCCTACTTGGTACAGACAAGGGATGATTGAACAGTCTTTGGTTCTGGTACTTTCCTCAGGTTATTGTTAGACTGCCATTCTCCGTGACAGACGGAGAATCTGAAGCCTGAGCCATAGACGCACACCTCCCTGAAGATACAAAACCTTCAAAAATTGACAGGAGGGAAGATAACCTGGTTGACAAAACAAAAGAGCCTTATCTGAAAAATGAATTAGAATCGGTATTAAACGGTATTAGAATCACTCTGGTTGCTCTGCCAGCTTGCAAATATTACTGATTCTTCAATAGCAACACATAAACAAGAAAAACGGGAAGATAAAAACATGACACTTAACATTAGCTATGCAAACTGTGTCATTGCAAGGTGTTCGCAAGGCAAGTGAGATTCACATGGAAGACCCTTAAAGGTTGTTCCTGTCATTACAATCATTACATACAGGAGGCTCCAAAAGAGAGCTGGATCTAAATATGACAGGGATGAACTTCGAGGGCTATGGAGATAGGGCTGGAGAATGGAACTAGCTGGGGAGCTCTTCTGAAATCTGGTACAGACACTGGGTTGAATGGCCTCCTTCTGTTCTATAAAACTCAATGACTGTATGATTCTTCACCCAGACATTTTAAAGAGACAAAATGCTGAGATGATTTATACAGATTTTGGGAGACTGGGACAAATGCGCTGGCTTCCTAATCCCAAATTTGGGAAACTAGGCATCTGATTGTTCCACTCCATTCCTTAGCATGCTGGCTTATGGCACCATATTTCTCTCTAGTTTGTCACTGACATGACTGCCGTCCTCGTATGGTTCTGGTCTGTTCACGATGACCCTGCCTCTGCTTCCCCTCACCCTCTCAGACACTGCCAGAGCTTCTGAGTATTTCCAGCATTTTCCAATTTCAACATCTTGGGAATTAATAAGTTAGTTGCTCATTAATATGTTGCAGTCAACTCGCTCCACAATCTCTCTACATTGGCCTGAGTACATAAGGAAGACCGACATTTCCAGTGTGGTACTGATGGAGTGCTGCACTGTCAGGAGGTACCAGATTCCAGGCAGGATATCACACCCAGACTGTGCCTGTCCTCTGCGGTGAGCATCAAGGATTCCATGGTGCTATTTCTGGCAAGATTTGGAGAGTTTAAACATAACTGAAGGCAGACAAAAATGATGCAATGAGGAATAGCAAAGGCTGAGATGACCCATTGTTGTAACGATTGCAACTGCTCTAGTACATTATCCAATGTTTACAGTGAGGGAATGCATGAAACGGGCATGCGACAGGGAGAAAAGCGAGAGAGAAAGAGGGGCTGAGGGGACAGAGAGAGGGAAAGGGAGCGCACACATGCGAGAGTGACCTCTAATGTAAGAGGCAGAAAGCAAAAGAGATAATGGAGGCATTTTGAGACAGGTGGACACTGCAGGCTGCATCATAACCTGGGATAAATGTTACTATGATTTATGTGCACCTTTTGTAAGTTTCTTTTTGCCATTAGTTTGTACTTGTGCGACACTGCCCCATCAGGGGCTGGTTAACCCTTATTTTACATTTAAAGAGAGAAAATAGCTACAGCATGTGTGACTGAGAGAGTACGAGAGTGAGACAACACAAGAGCAGAAGCCTGTGCTCTTGGGAATATATCCATGGCTGCTTTCCCAGAGGGTGAGGGGAACACGAGAGGAGTGTCATAGTGTTAACCCAACATCTTCTCGAATGCTTGATCTTAGCACAGACTTCACGGGATCAGTGGGGAGTCCGAATGATTATTTTCCTCTCTGAGGGAAGGAAAGAAGGATCAGCTATTGTCGTATCCTCAGTGGGAAGATGAGACAGGTGAAAAATGGACAACTTTTATTTTAATAGCTGAATTATTTTATACATTAATGCTGCTGGTTTTACCTGATGCAGCAATGCTTATATAATCTCCTGCAAGAGAAGATGTTAGGTCATGGTTTGTGTGGTATTAAATAATCCAACAGACACTTGTTAAAGCTCATTAATATGGACAAACATTACTTTCACAGATACGTTGTAATTGAATAGCTTAATGAAAGTCCTTTCAAATAGCATGTCATGCTTCAAGGGATCAGAGTTGAAATGGTGACACAGTCAACATACCCTGAGGTTGCATACAATGATGCTATCTGAAATACCTGTACAAAAGCTGATGTCCCATCACCTGTTCACCCTTTATTTACTTGGGCACAATGCACTGGCCATGACCAGCCAGCTTGGAGTCAGTCCGCTGAACTGAGGAGACTCTAATCTCCTGGTTATATTGGTCAGAGTTTTCTTGTTTGGCCTAGGTTAACAACCCCAATGAAGAACATCACAGTTAACAAGGTCAATCTGGCTCCAAAGACTACACTATCATAAGTATGTCTCAAACTTATTCTGATATACTGAATGCTAAACAAATTATCAGGCCGTGATAGGAATTGGCATGTAACAAAACATTGCCGAGCATAGCACAGATCACTGAGGGAGATAAAACAGTGAATGCAATGCTTTCTTTTCAATTTACTTTTGGTAGAGGGTACATATGAGTCTATTAATTATATGGGCAGGGGGTCTACAAGGCTTAAAATGGTACCAAGTGCTAATATTACCTGCAAATCAATTACTCAGTAAGGAGCTGCGAGATGCAGCGATATAATAATCATCATCTTTGACGCGTTAGAGCTCATCTTTATTTAGCTGCACAAAGAGATTCCCATTTTCCCACAGATACAGTTTTGCCCATAAACTGTTGGACAGAGTCACAGAGTCATACAGCATGGAAACACGCCCTTCAATCCAACTCATCCATGCCAACTTGGTTTCCAAAATTAAACTAGTCCCACCTGCCTGCATTCAGCCCAAATCCCTCTAAATCTTTTCTATTCATGCTCCTGTTCAAATGTCTTTTAAACAGTGCAATTGTACTTGAATGCACCACTTCCTCTGGCAGTTCATCCCATGACAGAAGCACCCATCGTGTGAAAAGGTTGCTCCTTAGGTCCTTTTTCAATCTTTCCCCTCTCACCTTAAATCTATGCAATCTAGTTTTTGACTCCCTCGTCCTAGGAAAAACACCTTGGCTGCTCACCTTATCGCTGCTCCTCACGATTTTATAAAGCTCTGTAAGGTCACCCCTCAGTTTCCAACACTGCATGGGGAAAAAGCCCCAGTTTGTTCAGCTTCTCCCTATGGCTCAAACGTTCCAGTCCCAGCAACATCCGTGTCAATCTTTTCTGCACCCTCTCCAAATTTAAGAATATCATTCCTTTAGCAGAATGATTAGAACTGTACACAGTACTCCAAAAGTGGCCTCACCAACATGCTGTACAATGGCGACATGACATTGCAACTCCTACACTCAATATGGCACAAATGAATCCAAAAAAAATTAAATGGGAGATTTGCAAATATTAGAACAGAATTTATTAGTTTCACCTGTGTGTATCATTCCCCTAATTTCTACAGTAAGTTAGAGACACAAGTTACAAAGTAGGAAGAGGAGGAGTCAGTTGAAATCTCTTCATCCGATCAATGAATTTGTGGAATACAATGCAAGCGGACATCATCGATGAGGAGGATACATGGTACAGATTTGTCCTGCATTTTCAGCACCACCTAGGAGGGTGCATTCATGTAAGCTTTGTACGGTCGGTTCTGCTATGGCACAGTAATTCCTTTCTCGTGCAATCCTGTGTTATAAGAAAATTGCGTAAAAGCAGCACCATTGAAATTAACAGGGCTGAAATTGTGTTATAACCAACACATGCTTGAAATGTTTGTGCTTTTAGAAACAGTATCCCCAATTCATCAATCGAGTCATAGCGAATTCACATTAACAAAACGCGCATTAAAACAGAGTGACCTGTGCATCTTCCCCATTTTGATTTTGACAAAGGTTGCAGTGTAAGCATGAAGAAGTGATGTCACAGTTGGACAGAATCTGGGTCAGACTCCATCTACATTAGACAACAACCTTTCATACACTTACCTTGCAATATGAATGACACAGCAATTGAAAGGGGGGAACGATAACAACTGGTTGGATAATGATGTTTTCAGTTCTCTAGAGTTTAGAAGGTTGATTGGACATTAAGTCAACGTGCTCAAAGTGAGAATAATACTCGATGGAGTAGCTGCCAAGGAACAGTTTCCTCTAGAGGGGGAATCAAGGAGACATCATCTTAAACTGAGAGCTAAGTGACATAACAGTGGAGTGAGGAAGCACTTCTTCATATGGATTGTAGTTGGAATGTGGAACTCTCTTCCCCAGAAAACTAGCTAAATAGAACAATTGTCAGAGTTTTCAAGACAAAGAATGCATCATTTTTGTTATAGAATCAAGAGATTTGTTATTACGTCAAAAAAAATGGAATTGAGCTACAAATTAGCCAGGATCTAACTAATAGCGCAAGGGAGTGGACATTCAATTTTTCTCATGTTCCTCATTTAAAGCACAATTTAAAAGTCTGAAACAGTCTACCAGAAACGTGGTGGTGCAATCCTCAGCACTGAAGAACAGGATTGGTCAGGCCATGTTGCCTTTCCTCACCTTTGATATTTACTTACTTTCTTCAGGAGTCACGTAACAAAAACCAGCCTCCTGAGTGCTTGGGGATCCTAGGCCTCAAACCCGAGCAGATATTAGATTAGAAAATTTATGCAAACCAAGACGTTACCTCATCATTTTCCCTTTACCTTGCCAAAATACAAAATGATTAAAAATTCTGAGCAAAATTCTTTTAGTCGTCCTTAAGATCCAAATTTTAACTTGAATAATCACACCTGGTGAAAGTAAACCTAGAATGTTGCACTTCAATTGGGACTTAATTTCTCACTTCTGATAAATTTTGGTCAATAAATTAGTCTTTTGTAGAGTCACACAGCACAGAAAGAGATGCTTTAGTCTAACTTATCCACACCGATCAGGTTTTCCAAACTAAACTTAGTCCCACCTGCATTTGGCCCAGATCACTCTAAAATCTTTCCTATTCATGGACTTGTTCATATGTTTTTTAGATGTTGTAACTGTACCTGCATCCACCACTTCCTCTGAAAGTTTGTTCCACACACAAACCACCCTCCGTGTGAAAATGTTGCCTCTCAGGTTCCATTTCATTTGCACGGTTTCCATAAGACCATAAGACATAAGAGCAGAAATTAGGCCATTCAGCCCATCCAGTTTGTTCCCCCATTCAATCGTGGCTGATAAGTTTCTCAACCCCATTCTCCCGCTTTCTCCTCTTACCATTTGTCCCCTTGATACTCAAGAACCTACCTATCTAAGTCTTAATTATATTCAATGACCTCCACAGCCTTCTACGGCAGTGAACTCCATAGATTTACCATTCTGTGGCTGAAGAAGTTTCTCCTTCGCTCTGTTCTAAACGATCTTCCCTTTACTCTAAGGCTGTGCCCTCAGATCCTAGTTTTCTAATTAACTGGAAGGAAAGATTGATAGTACTTCTCCACTGTGGATAACCACAGTCTGACTCTATTGGTGCCAGTCTCACATCTGACACAGTATTGAATCTTAAACTGCATTGTGGGATGTCAACATTGCAATAATATAACACTACAGTCAGATATTAGGGAGAGTGCCGATTTGTCAGAGACTCAGTTCTTCAACTGAAATATTAAACTGATACTTCCTCTGTTCCAGTTGTTCATGTTGATGTCAATAATAACACTTGGGCATCACTTCATTCATCATCCACCCCAATCAGCCTTGAAAAGATGGCGATAGGACAGCTCTTGGATTCCTGCACTCCATGTGGTGAAGATATACTCAAGATGGTGCTTTGGAAGAGAGTTCCACAAGGTTGTCCAGGAAAATGGGCCAGTGATACTGTCTACAGTGAGGGAGCTTTCCAGGGCAATGTTTTGTTTTCCCTTCACCACAACCACCTGCATTTGTAGGGCGCCTTTATCGTCACAAAACATCTCAAGGCACTTCACAAAGGTATGACGAAAGGAAACCTTACACCGGTCCCATATAAAGAAAGGATACAAAAACAGTCAACCTTCCCCATGCCTTTCAACTTCTTACAAACCAAGGATTTGCCCCAGCTGCCAGGTACTGCCACTGATTTGAGCTGTGCATCCAACACTGTTCTCACCCAGTGCTCCCAGGCACTTACAATTCAACACCAGGGGTGTGTGTGTGTGTGTGTGTGTGTGTGTGTGTGTGTGTGTGTGTGTGTGTGTGTCCTGATGTTGAAATCCTGGCAATTGTTTTGTTAAGAAAATCACAGACATGCTGTCTGGGCACTGGTCAGTCCCACCCGTATCACCCATCCTTCAATGGCATTGAGAGGTTGGTAAGAACCCCTCTTGTTGAATGAAAATATGTTGTTTGCGAGGCTCTTTTAGAAGTTAGGTCAGAGTCAATCACATTGAAACTAACACACAAAGTGCTGGAGAAACTCAGTAGGTCCTGCAGCACCCACACAGAGAGAAACAGAGTTAACATCGCAAGTCCAATAGACTTCTTCAGAACTGTCACATTGATGTGGATTGTGAAGCACATTCAGGCCAGAAAGGGTAGGAGTGGCAGATTTCCTTCCGTGGAGCTATTGTTGAACCAGATAAGTTTTTAAACAGTTTCCAAGGGCTGGTTTTTCCATGATCACCGTCATGAAGCTAAACATTTTATTTGAGATTTATAGCACTACCTGAATTTGTTGTCATGCTCGGATTTCAGCTGTTGCCTTGGGTCAATTTTCCAGGTCTCCAGAAAATGAGTTTAATACCACAACCACTACCTCAAGTGTACTCTAATTTTGCCCCAAACTCAGTCAACCTCCTCCTACTGGTCTATTGGAAACCCAATACAGGTATTCAAAATGCAATGGAGAAGTGATAATAAAAGTACCCTTTTTACTGGATTAAATTAGGAACTGAAGAACATAAACACAAAGATCATCAAATTAACAGAAGATTGGTGGGGAATTATCTTTTGCCTCAAAGGTTCTTAGGATGTGAAAGGTCCTATATCCTAAAACGTTTAAAAGATGAAAAACGTACGTTTGAATGGTTACAGTGAAGGCACAACGAAGTAGGCCAAAGTGAAAAGCTCTTTCACAGAGGTAGCATAGGAAAGACAGGACAAATGGCCTCATATATTGTAACATCAGAATGACCGATTGTGGGAAATCTACAACGAATAATACCAGAATCAGACTGTGATGCCTTTTACAGCCAAACTGCTGCATTGTGAGGCTGAAGAGTAAAGACGAGACCATTTGAGTGAAGGTAACAGCTGATAAATTTAAAACGAGGAGTATCAAAGGTAGTTGGGGGGGCTTGGGGTTAGGAAAGAAAACAGGAACAGCTTAGGAAATCAATTTTAATCTGAAGCATTCTTTTACTGTGAGAGATTTATGTACACATTACCAGAGGTGGATCAGAACTTACAAATTGGAGAGGGGACGGGGTTAAGAGAATAACATTAAGTTGAAAAAAACCTTGGGTCATATTTTTCACCGAAAACGTGCTTTTAATTAAATTGATTTGACTTTTCTTCCCCTCCACCTCCGAACTTGCCTTTCATTCCCAGTGCTGTCAGATGCTTGTTTTTTGTCACACTGTATAGAACAATTACAAAGTGACAACACAGTGTGTACACTGGCCAATTACTAAAGATTTTCTGTTGGTCCTAATGACACACAATTGATTACAGCTGGAGGAGGGCCAGGAAACAGCACACAACCCACATGAGAGTCCAACCGGCTGTCTTGTGGAAGACTTTGAAGCAATGCAGACAGAACGAGGACCCAGTTACCTGTCACTTCACAGATTCCACTAGCTACAGCCACATACGCTCTCTCTCGAGCTCCTGCCCATGTGCTTTTAATCACTCGCCAGAGGCACGGTTCAATAACTGTGTCACGGCAAACATAGGCTTCAATCGCAACTTGAGGTTTTCCTCTTTCTCCCTCCCCCATCCCAGACAGGCACTGGATTTGATTCACTGTGCTATAAACAAAAGCTCATCCAAGAATCTGTTCCAGAACCCACTGTAAACCAATATCTCAGTGTTACTCATATTTCCCAAGTTTAAAATAATAAAGCAAACCGAACTAGAAACTTTATTGAACCAGTCACATAAATATAACAGCTATAAAAGAGTGGGTTAGAGACTGGGAATACTGCAGCAAGTAACTTATCCCCTGACTCCCCAAAGCCTGTCCTCCATCTACAAGGCACATGTCAGGAGTGTGATGGAACACTCTCCACTTGCCTGGATGGGTGTAGTTCCAACAACATTCAAGAAGCTTGAAACCATCCAAGACAAAGAAGTCTACTTGATTTGCACCCTATCTAACACATCAACATTCACTTCATCCACCAGCTGTGCAATGGTAGCAGTGTGCACTCTCCAAACACACACTGCAACAACTCACTAAAGGCTCCTTGGACTGCACCTTCCACACAGCCTTTGCTGTCTAGAAGGACAAAGGTAGCAAAAATATGGGAATATAAGTTCCCCTCCAAGCCACTCACCATCCTGATTTGGCACTGAAATGATGCTCCTTTACTGTCACTGGATCAAATTCCAGGACCTCCTTCCCTAACAGAACTGTGGGAGGGGACTCTGTGTCTCAAGGACTGCAACCATTCACGAAGCCAGCTCATCGTCAACTTCTCAAGGGCAATTAGGGTTAAGCGTTGACTGTTGGCCTAGCCAGTATTGTCCACATCCCATAAAGAAATTAAATACAAAAGCTTTGAACGCAAAGGGACCACTCAGCCAATCAAGCCTGTGCATTCCAAGCAGTTTATCCAACACAATTTAATGCAGTCTCCACCAATCCACAACCTCCAGAAGCAAGTATGTTTACAAAAGAGCCCCTGATGCCAGAATATTCCAGAATATTTAACAGACGACCATGTTCCCTGACCAACACCTTTAAGTTGGAGCTCAGCACAAGCTGGAAGAACAGCACCTCATTTTCCACTTGGGTACTGTGCAGCCTGCAGGACTCAATATAGAGTTCAACAATATTAGGGTTTGAGGCACTTTCTTCTAACTCCTTATCCCATTCCCCCACACACCAAGCCTTGCCATCACATGGTCTGCTACCATAACCAACCCGTTGTCAGCTACGAACGATCCCCATTAGCAGCTATTGATGCTCCCAGGCTGACCTTTACCCACTCCTTTGTCTGTCCAACTGCTTTGCTCTACCTATCGTTTACTGCTACCCCTTACATCTACCTCACCTTCTGTAAAATTGCCAACCTTTTCCGAGCTACCATCAATTCTGAAGTAGGGTCACTGGACCGGAAACGATAACTCTGCTTTCTCCTCATAGATGCTGCCAAACCTGCTGAGTGTTTTCCAGCAATTTCTGTTTTCCAGCATCCACAGTTCTGTTGGTCATTTTTGGTCTAGCCTTTGACTTGGGTAATACGCAGACATCGCTCATGATCGAGGTAATGTGGTTCTCTCTTCAAACCATGTGTGAAAAATCCATTCCCTCAGTTGATGAATGAGAAAGTGAATATTTACCTGTTAACATTAAATCTTTAAGTCTTCAAAATGTTAAAAATCAGAAACATAGGTACAATCAAGATGACTGTAAACTGGCTTACTTAATAAAGGCGCACCATCTTATTTGGCAACAGAGGCTTGGCTGACAAAAAGAAAGTGTATGTTAACCCTATTTTACCGGTGGGATTTGCATTGAAAAGTGCTGTAAAATTTTAGAAAACAGAAGTCCAAGGGTACAAGATCGACTGTGCCCTTAGACAGTGAAATGGTATCTTTATAAACACATTAAGTGTTTCTGTACATCTTGTACAGAGGAAACCTTATTCCACTGAGTTCATAGGCACTTTAGGAGAACCATGTATCATTATCTGACAGACACTGTGTTTACACTGTGGTGCTGCTGGAATAGGGACTGGTTCCAGGAGCAATGCAGCATCTTAAGTGGAGAAATGAAAGTCTGGCAAGTGTCACTGCTTCACGTAGACACCCAACAGGTTTTAAAGGTGGCATAAAAAAATAATTAATGTATTCAAAATAAAACAAGCACGGGGATAAAATAACAATGATAATAAAAATACACATGTGGACAATTATCAAAAATTGTGAAGGACCCAAAAGGAAAATACACTTTTTAATTTATACAGCTTTAATGAGGTGCAAACTAATTCATAATTTCTGAACTTGTAATGGTGAAAACTGAATAAATAGTGGGTCCAATTAACAGCAGCAAAATGTCTCCAAGTATTCTCTAAAACTTGCTTATGTGACGTCAATGAAGCACATTTCAAATTCCTTTCTAAAGGACAATTAAATGTAAATTAAAACTGTGGGTGAGCTGAAAGGACAAGGATTGTTATGGTGAGTCATTCTTGCTGACCTAGCCATGGAGAGCGAGCACTGACAAAGGCACTCAGTTCAACCAGACTGCAGAATTAGAGATGCTTGCTGTTGTGTTGTTCCCATTTGAGTAGCATCTGTAGTACAGCACAGGAAGTCTCTTGTTGAAAGCACTTCCTGCAATGAACAGGAAATCTGCTTATGATTATACAGCCATTCTACGCTATTAAGATTTATCTGTAGTCTTCTGCAGGAAATTTTATTGTTTTGATGTGGATTCTGCCTCCAGCAGGGTATCTTTACCTGACACAAGTATGCAATGTTATGAGGGATAACATATGTAAATGGACATGGGAAACGTAGTTTTGAAGAATCCAACAGAATGTTTATTACAACTCACTGTTATATACAAATATTATATTCACAGGCAGACAGGGTTATTATTAAACATTTTAGTTACAAAGAGCAGTATGGCTTTTATCAGCAAATCATGCTTCAAGTAATCTGACTTAAGATGGAGTCTGAGATCCTCATATCATCAGGTATGTCTCTCTTAAAGGTACACTGTCATACCAGCTGAGACACATAACATCTCTTGCTAACTTTATCTAATTTATTTGTCAACAAATGACTGCAAATGGCTCACCTACTAAACTTCACTTGGCCTGCAGCTGAAACCAATGCTTTTTGCATTTTGAATCTTTGTGGCAATATGAATTAGATATTTGATGTTAACTCATGTGCCTCTAATTCAGAACACACGACATTACATTCCAGCTATTGTTACCAAGAAGCTTCCACGTTTCTCTCACTTTATATATAAACGGTTACATTCCAGACTTTGGCACCTTGCAGCAGGGGTCATAAGGCAAAAGTGAGGACTGCAGATGCTAGAGATCAGAGTCTAGATTAAAGTGGTGCTGGAAAAGCACAGCAGGTCAGGCAGCATCCGAGGAACAGGAAAATTGACGTTATGGGCAAAAGCCCTTCATCAGGGAGCAGAGGTCATAAGCCTAGTTGCTCCTCAAAACTTGTAAAATTTCTCACCCACTTTCTTTGGAGAGACTGATAGCAATAAGAATGGGAATCCTGGTAGCATCTTCCCATTGAGTGAAGAAAGAATCTATAACTAAATGTTGCACAAGCCTAGATGGAATCTGTGAATTCAGCATGGGTAGGTGAGCTAATACTAGGTCTAATTGGTCAGTGAGACTCAATAAACTGAACTGCATTATCTCACTTACCTACTGAAGATCAGTCGACATCTTTCCAGCTACAACAGATGGTGGACACACAGCAAGCAACTGATTTAAAATGGGACATTTTCACATTGGCGCACTTTCTCTGATGTCTGAAAAGCCCAACTCTCAAGAGTCAAAGTAGTGTCAGAAACGCAGCACGTGAAGCTATCAAATGTAGTTTAGATTTGTTGTTTTGGTGTCTGATGACATGCCCTGGTCGCCACTAGTTGTTGTGGTGTTTTGGTAATCCCAGAAGAGTTTCCTAGGCTACTAGCTCTCCAGTCTGATCATAAACGTTGACAGTCTTCATTTCACACCTGCAAGCATCTATGAAGCAGAATTTGGTCACCTGACTCTAGCTATCTCACCAACAAGGCCTTGGGTGTGAGACTATCTTCCATCTGCTTTCACATGCACCAACACCAACTGTTTTCCACACATATTTTTATGATGAACATGGTTGGCATGACAATAAAACAAATAATCTGTTTTATGATGTTGAAGGATCAATAGTAGCAAGTAAACTGTGAGTGACTTCCCTGTCCTTTTTCAGAAAGGCACCTAGGATCCTTTAAATCCACCTGAAGTGGCTCTGACTTAAAGTCTAATCTGATAGACAGCATCTCCAATACTCCTTCAAGTTCTGTTTATAGCAGTGGATTGCCACCCTTGGGTTTTTAAGGACTTAAACCCTTGAGTGGGGCTTGAATTTAGGAACTTATGGTTCAGAGGCAAGAGTGCATTCAACGAGCTACATCCTGTGGATGAACCTAATTCAAAAAAAGTGATCTCTTGATTGATAAGTGGTAACAAACATCAGAGTTATGTCTTTTCAGAATATATGCACTGGTGTGACATGCATAACTTTCATTGAAAATAAGAACGTTGTCAGTATTGGCTAGCTCATGCATTAACAGAAAGCTCATAAAGTCTCTCAAAGATTATTAAGTCTTAGGGACCCTCTCCCAAAGTAGATGTGACCATATACTCATTCAGTTCCCTTTCCTTATCTCCACTTCTGTATTTGTACTGAGCAATGACTTTTCCACTCTCTTCAACTTAGGTGGCAGCTGAACTACAACTTTCATGAATTTGAAACCTTACTTGTTCCACCCCAGTTCTTAAGGAGATGCTTCTTTCTGTACCTGAAAAAGGCAGGTACTAAGCCAAGGCAGGTGGATAGTTCAAAACTCACAGGAGAGCAGATGGACCTTGTCTGCTATTCCTGCAAAGTTTCTGACACCTGGATCCTTTACAAACATTGTCAAGGTTCCCAATCGAATAGTTTCAAAATAATGAAGCCAGCCAAAAAGAAAACTGTGTTCGAGTTGCAAAGAAGATATTTCATGTCGAGTATATGGCAACAACAGAATAAGCACAAACATACATTTAAAAAAAATACCATTTGACAGTGGTTGTGTAAGCAGTTGTCTGAGGGCTTTGAACATTGACATTTCAGAATATGGCAGCTGACTGTTAGCAAGACAGGTTGTGATCTGTCCCACAGGAGAACTTCAGAATGGATGTATGGCTCCTTGCTGCTGCAGGAGCTCTGGTTGGAATTTCCTGTCAGAAATCTGGAGCTTCCTCCTCTTATACCAAAGAGGCAGAGTCACAATCTGTGTGGACTGCCACTCCACGGAAAACCCAGCCCACAGATCTCACTGTGTGTGTGTGTCTATATATCTGTAGCTGGAAAGAAGAGATGGTTTTGCAGATAGCTCACACCTGAGTTGTTCCCCTAAAGTCTCCATCACTGAATATGAGAGTACAGGGAACCAGACAGACTTGGAATAGAGACTTCCCTCAGTTTTACAATACAGCTTTGCTGATGTACAAAATAAATGGGATTCATGTCCCCTTTATACACTGTAGCTTCTGTTTTCCAGAGAGGCCAGTAGCCAGGGGCATAAACGGAAGGAGGACTTGTTTGCAGACACCCTCACAATTGAGAGAGTCACTTTAGCGAAAGAAGGCTGTGCAGTCTTAGGAAAATAAAGCAGAGTTATTTGGGGTGGAAGTGAAATGTGCACATTTATCCTTGAAAACAACACGAGTTGCTGATTCCTGCCACAATACAAACTGTTTAAACACTGAATTTCTGTTCAGTGCACTGACCATTTTTAGTTAAGAATTGCTGCGTCCATTTTGTACACAACAGGATCCCATCGGTGGCAAATGAGATGGCTCGCTGGTTTAGATAGTCTGTACTGTTCAAACTGATTAACTTCCAGCTCCATCCATAGGTAATTAAAGGATAACTTTTCACTACAATTGTGAAATGACCCTCAAGGAGAATGAAACAGTGAGGCAGGAGTGAAGACAGAGCAAAATGATTCAGTGATGGAGACTTCAGGGGAACAACTCAGGTTTGAGCTATCTGCAAAACCATCTCTTCTCTCCAGCTACAGATATATACACACACACACACACACACAGATTCAGTTACGAATTATGTTAACTTTACACAAAACCACTCCAATTACCACTTCCAGTTGAATTTGTCGGAAAGGTGTACAATACCACAATTTTGCTTTATCTGTAAAGAATGCAAGTCATTGTATCACATTAATCATAATCATAGCTGTACATTGTATACTGGCACAGCTTTTAAAATCTGGTACCTAGTACATCACTGTACTCATTTATTTGAATTTTACATCTTATTATAGTGAGAATTGTTATAATCCCAGTAGACACTGATAACTTGTATGAACAAATTTAAAACTTCCAGCTAATAGCTAAAAGAATGACATATCAAGATTTCACTGAAGACATCTACTGTATGAAGTGAGTGTTTCCATTAAAAATGGTCACTGTGACATCTTTACGCAGGCGCAGGCGCAGGCACACGCACACACACACACACACACAGATACACACACACACACACACACCACAGTTGAGTGCGAAATGTGTTCAGAGTTCTTTTACAAAGCACTTCAAATGACAAGAGTGTGGAATTAAAGAGGAACACAGTTTCACTCAGTTGGAACTTGGCTGATCTGCAACATGTATAAACTTGGACAAGCCAGTCCTGCAATTACCCTCTCCAATTTCGCTGCACTTCCTGTACGACATTCAACTCTACATGATGTTCCCTCTGTGGCAAGACCAAAGTAAATTATTTGTCAGACAGCACTAGGCTGCAGTGCTGCATTTCCATATGCCCATTTATTGCTCCAGCTAGCAGGGTTGCCTATAAATGCAGCCTTTACAAATGATTGAAAACTGAACCAACACTGACTTGGTCGGTGACCTATACTGTAATCCACCGTCTGGAATACCCTCCTCCTTATTCTTAGCCGAATTGAAAATATTTCACAGGTATATTTTACACTGTCCTTTACACAGATACTGAACTTTCCCAGCTTAAATCCAAAGTTGTTTTTCAGTCCAGAGGATTTATTCACTTTATTTTCTTTTCTCAGCTGGATAGTTCTAAGAATGTAAGTTGTCTTTTATAATAAGGCTTTCCTTTCCCATTTTTGACCTTTAGTTGCACTCTATCTTTCAGGTGAAGGCAGACATTAAATATTATCTGTAAAATATAGTGATATTTTGGGAAAGTCTTTATCTGCAACCTTCCATAGGACAATATGAATCTCAAGGCTTTGTATCTAGGCAGAAATGCTAAATTTGCAGGGCAATCTCGATTATCCGAATGACACAGGCAGGGAGTATTTTATTCACATAATCGAATATTTGGATAACACAGTTTACCCAAGCATCGGGACCTTGAGATCTTGTTTGGATAATCGGAAATTCAGATAATCGATGTTCGGATAATCGAGGTTGTACTGTAGTTAAGATTCAACCCTCGTATCTTGGAACTAACTGGACAGTTTAATGTTCAAGTGTTTGCAACTTGATATTCTTGACACTTTCCTTGCAACTTAGAGATTCTGTGTCCAACCTTAATACAGGTGTCATTATCTTCAAGTGTACCTTCTCAGTACGATCACCTCGGCTTTTCTTTCATCTCGAATTATCTGGCAGACTTCAATAACGGTCACACACCCCTCCATTATATCTTAAATTTAAAGACAGTCCCAAATCATACTCATTTTATAAACCTCATAATGAGACTAGAATTCAAAGTTCAAGAATATCACAAATACCTGCTGAGTTGAGGCATTTATTTCTGTTCCCTCAGGTTCCCTGATGACAGTTGCAATCTGTTTAATGTTATGTAGTCCACCCGGATTATTCGCATAGTTATCTGATAATGTGTTGCCAGTTTTCCGGCAGGATTCAGTTTGACTTGATTTATTATTGTCACATGTACCTAGGTACAGTGAAAAGATTTGTTTTGTGTGCAGTACAGGCAGATCATGCCATACAAAGTGCATTAGGGTAACTGAAGAGAGCGAGGAATGCAATGTTATGGCTGTAGAGAAGGTGCAGAAAGAGAGGGATCAACTTTGTCAGACATCCTGGATGCTAAGCTATTGGAGGAAGGCTTGGGTTTCATTTCTGGACTCTCGACACTACTTCGACCACCGTATTGATCAAACTGACTCACAAAATAAAAAATAAATAATGAAGGAAAATGTCTGCCTTTGATAAGAAGAACAGAACAAAGTGCACAGTTTTTATTGTTCACATTTGCACTCTCATCACTGAGTTGCAGATTTGAATTCATACCTAGGCCAACACTCCTATGTAGCAACTCGGGATGTGCCCTCCCTCAGGTATAATGCTATTCTCTCCAACTAAATTTGATGAATTTTGGTTAAGGATTATGGAACCAAGGCAGGTGAATGGAACTAAGGTACAGAGCAGTGATAATCTATTTGAAACGCAGTGGAACAGGCTCAAGGGGATGAGTGGTCTACAACTATGACAATTCCCATGGTTGGTGAAAAATGGTCATTGGAAGACAGAGGTATTCAGGAGTGAGGAACAGAAATGGGCCAGAACATCTCCCTCATTGACTCAGAATCATCTCTAACCCCAACAGTTTGGAGAGTCTTTTTTTAAAATAAAAAATATTCTTCCAATAGGATTTGAGCACTGTCGGCATTTGCTGCTCAAATCCATCTGCAGATATGAACAAGGTATTACAGTTTTAAAAAAAGCTGGAAATTAAAAGCCATTGATAGACAAACTAGAGATTTTAATCCTAGAAGATTTTTTTGTTTAAAAGAAACACTTCTCATTATTATGCATTATTTTCTCCTTGCGATCAACACAAAAGACAACATCAACAAGCAAAGCAGCAATAAAAATTGAAGCTTAATCTGTAACACAACACATCTGGGATAGTATTGCCAGAGTGCAAATAATGGGTGTTTAACTATTTGAGTATTATATACAACCCAAACCCTACTTACATCTTTTCAAGCTTGTGAAAAAACTGTTTAGTGCAGGCCAAAAACAGAATTCACTTTTCTATTATAAAAAAGTAAAGATAGAGTATACAGATACAAGAATAAATTAGCAGATCAAAAAGTCTCAATTAGTCCTTAATTATTGTCAGTACTACTTCTCAAACAAAAATATCAAAGAACCTTTGGCGTACATTTGATATATGAGTATACCATCGCCCTCGTGGGCCTTCCCCCACCACAGATATTTATACATGAAAGGGCTGAGGTGAATAATTAGAAAAAAGCTTGATGTATGATTAATCAGTTATTAGGCAGCCTTCCATTTCAAAACTGTCTGTCTACACAATCACCACCAAAAAAAAAGGTGTGTTGTGAAACTTGAAAGGGTTCAGAAAAGATTTACAAGGATGTTGCCGGGGTTGGAGGATTTGAGCTAAAGGGAGAGGCTGAATAGGCTGGGGCTGTTTTCCCTGGAGTATTCAAGACTGAGGGGTGACATTAAAAAGGTTAGAAACACATGAGGGGCATGGATATGGTAAAAAGACAAGGTCTTTTTGCCAGACGGGGGGTGTCCAAAACTCGAGGCCACAGGTTTAAGGTGAGAGGGGCAAGATTTAAAAGGGACTTAAGGGGCAACTTTTTCACACAGAGGGTGGTGCGTGTATGGAATGAACTGCCAGAGTAAGTGGTGGAGGCTGATACAGTTACAACATTTATTAGGCATCTGGATGGGTAAATGAATAGGAAGGGTTTAGAGGGATATGGGCCAAGTGCTGGCAAATGGGACCAGATTAATTTTGGACATCTGGTCAACATGGATGAGTCAGACTGAAGGATCTGTACAACTCTATGACTCTAATTCCAGACAGGAGGCATTAGTCTATAATATAGTGAAGACAAAACTGTTTATCACAAGACAGCCTGTTGGAAACTGCCATTCTAGAAATCCTGCTGGTCGTTTTCACAGCTACTGAGCAGAGATGATGCATCTGGATTTCCTCCCAGGACAATTACACTTGAAAATGACTTAGTACAGGCAATTGACATCCCAGTGGTCTATATTAACAATATGCTGCACATTTTTTTGGAACAAGCAATAAAGATAGGTTGGTCCACCTACTACAACGAAAAAGAACAAGAAATTGGACTTCAAGGAATCTTGAACTTGAAATGCGGTTCAACGTGCAAATCTCAGAGAGAGATACCCATCCACACCCTGGTTTTTCTGTTTCTTGAGCCCTTAGTTTAAAATTAGTATCGAGGTTATATTACTTGCTAGTCACTCAGAATTAGATGCGTCTTCACCACACATTCTGAGTTATTCTGATTCAGCACAAAACATAATGTCACTTTTTACAATATTTATTCATTCCGGTGACTGATGAATAGCATCTTAACAGCAGTCTGGGCATATAATGTCAATCTTCTGCAATCATCAGCAAAACCACAAACATCTCTTACCTAACGAAATCAATTCTAACTGTCACACTCTGTCCAAGCTTTCATTGTCTAAGGCCATTAATAGAGGCTGTGAACAGCTGGGGCTTCAATCCAATCACTGTATACTACAAGACAATGTATTCCAGTTTTAATAAAAAAAAGAATATTCACACAGAATGTAAACAGCTTCTAGCATCCACTGCAAAGAAGGTCCTAATGCAACAATGCACAAGGCAGCTTTCATTCACTTTGACAAGAGTATGCACAGTCTTTGGGAGAGAATGGGGAATTCACACTTTCCGAGCAAGATCGTCAGGTGCAAAGCAGAAGATCTGACAGAGTCACAACCAACATCCAGCCATGATATAAGGCAATTGAATGATATCAGCTCATTCTCAACACCACCTCAATTAATGTGCCCTCACCCAAACACTCGTTCTGAAATACCCCTCTGCTGGTCCCCAATGCAAAAGTCTATTCCTGAACCATTGGATCCCAAGCTCTCTCCCTGAACAATCACATTCTTCTATACTGTACTGTCTATGATAGTTAAAAATTACACAACACCAGGTTATAGTCCAACAGATTTATTTGGAAGCACTAGCTTTTGGAGCGCTGCTCCCTCATCAGGTGGTTATCAGGTGCTCCCAAATAAACCTGTTGGACTATAACCCAGTGTTGTGTGATTTTTAACAATGTTCTATGATATGCAGGTATGCTTTTTATTCTACTATTGTATATGGGTGCAGGTTTCACATTCTCATCCCTCTCTGTTTAAAATAAAATTGATACCTTTTGGTTGGGTTTTATTAGCAGCTATCATGTATTTAAGACCATTAGTTTTGCCACTCCCCACATGTGGAAACATTATCTTTTCATAATTTTACAGTTGACTCCTTCCACCTTCTCGTTTATATAGAGAGAGTCCCAGCCTGCAGAACTTCATGCTCGATTAATGACTTGTGAAGCATAATTATTGTTGCTTTGCAACGAATACTTCAGCCAAGACCTCACAAAGCGTAAGTTGGGAGAATGACCAGTTAATATGCTTTTGATTATAATGATCGAGAGGGGAAGTTGGTCAGAGGGAACAGTCTCATTCTTTTTCAAATGGTGCCGCCAAATCATTTTTTGGTCACCTGCACAGAGATGGGACTTTGGTTCAACATCTCAAATGAAAGGCCTATTTTGTTTTATTACTGTCACATCTACCTTCAAGACTGCAGCGTACTCAGGACTAAATAGAGCCTCAGATGGACTAAATGCACCTTGCATCTACAGCCTCTCGATTCAGGTTTATTCACTGACCGAAGTTGCCTGTTAGGTTTTTTTTTGACAGGGCCATTTCACCACTGGACAAATAGCAGTGTAGGCATCAAACCGTTCCATTTGCACAGGTCTGGATCCTGCCCAAATTGCAGGCACCGGGTAACTCTCATGTTCGGAATGGGAGTCCCACCTCAGCAAGGAGTGTGCAATATGTCACAAATATTCATATACCTTTATGGCATTATAAGTTAAATATGCATCCAATATAATAATGGTTCGCAATTATATCTCACACTGATAGATAAGGGTCAGACGTGGTTGGGCATAGATACCTGTGGCTATCATAACACAGTCAACCTTATCTAGAGATAATCTCTGTTGTTTAGACACTAGAGATAAAACCAAGGATTTTCTAAAAAGTTGCTGAAAGAAGGGGAGCATTTCTAATTCACCGAACACTGGGATACCGTAGGTTTCTGTTCCAGAATTGAGAACTCCTCCTCCTCCTCTCTCTCATATCACTAGTGACTGGAATTTCGATTCGTATGTTCCTGATTGGCCAGCCCAAATCTGGCAGAAACTGCTGAGAAATACTGCCGGAGAGCAATACCATAAGAGACTGGGAGAGCACATTCTGAAATGCCACCTCTGGATTTATTCCCGAGATGCTTTCATCTCAGGATCAGACAGCCGAATATTCAGCCATCCAGTCAAATTCCATTGAAAATTTGAGCGGGAATCAGGAAAATAAACAAAGTCCCTCTGTGAATCCAAAAAGGTCTTTCATGTTTCTCCAGCATTTTCTGCATATTCCATCTTACTTTGGATCACTTAAATCACAATCTTCTGCTGAAAAAATGCTTCTCTGTTTTAAAGTAATAGTTTAATATTAGCCTAGATATTTCAATAGTTAGCAAATGCAATCCTTGTATATCATAATCAGTGCAATAAATATCCATAGGATTTGTCAATGCTCCAAGATATCCATGTCATGTTCACTATGTCACAGGAGATAACAGAAGTATTGCTGCACCTAGTAGAATCTCTTGTCACAGGCAAACTTACATATCAAGGAGGATTGGTTAGATTCTCTCTTATTTGTGCTGGTCATTACCTGCTGACTGTATGGCACAAAATATACCTTTGTTATTTACTCCTGAGGTGTGGATGTCACTGGCTGGGCCAGCATTTATTGGCATCACTGACGACAAGAGTCAACCACATTGCTGTGGGCTTTGAGTCACACGTAGGCCAGACCAGTTACGGACAACAGATTTCCTTCCTTAAAGAGCACGAGTCAACCAGATTTTCTTTGAACAGTTGACAATGGTTACATAGTCACCATTAGCTTTTATCCCCAGAGTTCTTTTTATTGCATACAATTCATATATCGCCTGTGCCATGGTGGGATTCAGACTCATCTCCAGAACATGAACTTGAGATTCTTTTAGCTCAGTGACATTACCACCTCCTCATGCCTCTTATCACCCGAAGTATGGATGCTGCCTGGGTGTTGCTAAAGCTGCTTTAATTTGACCCTCTACGCATTCTTACTTTCTACAGGATCTTTATCTATCCCATAAACACACATTAGATCTCTCCCTATCAGAGCTTAAAAATATGCTGCTGGAAAAGCGCAGCAGGTCAGGCAGCTTCCAAGGATCAGGAGAATTGACGTTTCGGGCATAAGCCCTTCTTCAGAAAACGTCGATTCTCCTGCTCCTTGGATGCTGCCTGACCTGCTGCGCTTTTCCAGCAACACATTTTTAAGCTCTGATCTCCAGCATCTGCAATCCTCTTCCTATCCGGTCAAAAACTCCAATTTTCATCATGATTAAAAACTCTCTCGTTTCTGTATTATTAACAAAGCTTGGACAATCATAACATTTTAGAGGCCAGCTTAAGGTACAGGCATATATGGGAGTCATAGAATTGTACAGTACAGAACAGGCCATTTGGCCTATCAAGTCTATACTGCCAAAAATACACTAAGTCTTGTAGCTTGAGAGGAGCAAAGTTGGGTTAAAACCAAAACCAAACATGTTTTGATGGCAGGAGTGAAAGACAGTGATCTCACCTTAATTTCCAAACTGTCAATGAAAGTTGAGCGCAGAGTTTAAGAATATCATCTCCATGTCACCAGAACAATGCAGTTAAATGAATTCCATTCTCCAAGCTAGATTTTGCTGCTCAGTTTTGCTTCACATTTGTCCTATAGTCTCAACAGTGAATTCTGATGATCGTCAAGGGATAGAGAATTTTATCCCCTTCAAGAGCAAAGGAAAGAGGCATAATCACATCTTTAAAATGCTTGAGAATACTGTTATGAGTCAGGAGGAACAATTATTGAAATTATTTGTTTTCTTGAAGCTGAGTTTTGTATCTTTCAATCCTGGATGAATGTCCACAGCTGAACTTAAGATACCATCCTACAGCATCTTATTGACCTGGATTGTTTCTCCTTCTCTATGTCTTTTCTTCGATGAAATGTAGACCCTTTATCAGTGACCTTGTTCACTAAACTCGGCCTGAAGCCCTGGCCAGATCTCACTGTTTTTCCAAAGCGCCAATTCCTTTCAGAAGTGGAACATCTAAAGTAGTACAAATTTTCCAAATAAGGTAGCACCAATTGTTGGAGAAGGAAATGAGGCCCCTGGTGAAACCCTGTGATGATATCACGGAGCTGCACATCAGTGAGTATAAGTACTATAGGGTAGGTGGAGTTAGAACATAGGAGAACATTAGACACTCTGGAAGCAGACTATGATGCTCTTTCAGAAAAACCACCACAAGAGCACATGGATATGAACATGAGGATGACACTCAGTAGATCAGAGCCATTTATAGCAGAACTTAGTATTAATGAATAAATAAAGAGTGCTACTTTGAAGTCTAAGTTGAGGACAAATTAGATTACTTACAGTGTGGATACAGGCCCTTCGGCTCAACAAGTCCACACCGGCCCTCCGAAGAGCAACCCACCCAGACCCATTTCCCTCTGACTAATGCACCCAACACTATGAGCAATTTAGCATGGCCAATTCACCTAACCTGCACATTTTGATCTTGACTTTGCCTTCACTTCCACCAGCCTATAAATAAACCAAATACAACGTGGCATCAAACCACATGATAAAAGAACAATGAGCTACACAGGGTGAGACAAAAGTGATTTTGATTTACAATCGATTTTCTTTCAAGCTGAATCTGAGACCTTAATTAACCACGCCAGCATATGCACAATACTGGTAGAAAGGTTTTGGAAATGGAATAATTAAAACACCTTAATAATGTTCCATGTTTCAGCAAGTGCCAAAATTTGAAATTGAAATTCTTAACATTCTATTTAAATGGTAACTGCCATGAATGAATCACTTTGTACAGCTTCATGTCATTGTGACCTCACACACAATAGTACAAGTGAAACCTCCCGAGCGTCTGCTGAATTTGCCATAGACTGTTTTAATGGAGCTTTTACTGAAAGCCAGTCTCCTACACATGTCACTGTGAATCAGTTTTCACTGGACTGAAAAGACTTAGTGTTTTCCTTTCTCATATTCATCCTGAACATGATGTTCAGGGGAATGGGGGATGGGGGGGGGGGTGGGGGTATCAGTGAGATGCAATGACTTAGTGATATGATACGATCATCAAAGAACTGTTTTGAATTTCTTCCTTCCTCCTTCTCTGTCCCCCTCCAGTTCAGATTCCTCGATTCCTGAATGTACCAATTCCCTTGTTATGTATTCTAGACCCCTTTCTGGTACACTGCACTGCTCCAGCCAACTTTGCTATCAGTGTCAGCACAGAATCATAGAATCGATGGGCTGTATGGCATGTTACCACACTCTAGGGATTCTATAACAAAAAATAAACCCTCAATGTGGAAACAGGCTTTTCGGCCCATTGAGTCCACGCCAACCCTCTGAACAGCATCCCACCCTATTCCTTAAACCTTGAATTTCCCAAGGCTACAGTGGTCAGTGGTTAGCACTGCTGCCTCACAGCACCAGGGTCCTGGTTTCGATTTATGCTAGTCTGTGTGGAGTTTGCACATTCTTCCTGTGTCTGCGTGGGTTTCCTCCGGGTGCTCCGGTTTCCTCCCACAATCCAAAGATGTGCAGGTCAGGTGAATTGGCCATGCTAAATTTCACACAGTGTCAGGTGCGTTAGTCAGGGGTAAATATAGGGTAGGGGAATGGGTTTGGGTGGGTTTCTCTTCGGAGGGGCAGTGTGGACTTGTTGGGCCGAAGGGCCTATTCCCACACTGTAGAGAATCTAATCTAATCTAAGCCACCCAACCTGCACATCTTTGGATCGGGGGAGGAAACCGGAGCAAAGCTACGCAGACACGGGGAGAATGTGCAAACACCACACAGACAGTCACCCAAGGCTGGTATCAAACCCAGGTCCCTGGCCCTATGAGGCAACAGTGCTCACCACTGAGCCACTATGGTGCCCTAAACAGCTTTTGAGTTCAAACTCCACCATCTGCCATTGTGGGATTTGAACCTGGGCCACAGAATATTGCAAGTCCAGTTGCATTGCCACTGGGCTATTATTTCCCTCCATGTCACGACATGTGGTTGTAAGGAATTTTCTCCTCCCACTCCCACCTCAGTAGGATTCCATGCATGCTTTCAGCAGACTGGAAACAGGAAGTAAGATTCTAGACATCTGTCTTGCCGTTTCACTCAGGTGTTGCTGATGCTCATGCTGAGGTGTCACCTCAAAAACATCTGAATTCAGTGCAAATCCTTTAGATCAATGAAATGTAGTCCCTCATTAAATGACTACCACTTGACTGGTGAAACCACACTGGTTCCTGAGGTGGCAGGACTGACATATGAAGAGAGGCAGATCAATTCAGACTATATTCACTGGAGTTCAGAAAAAATGAGGGGAGGATCGCATTGAAACCTGTAAATTTCTAACAGGGCAAACACAGGAAGGATGTTTCCAATGACTGGACCATCCAGAACCAGAGGTCACAGTCTAAGCCCTAGTGGTCGCAGTAGTCTGGCTGTCAGTTCAGAAATGCTCTTGATGTATGGTAGTGTGGCTAGTCCTTTGGGTTGCGGCATGTCCTTGTTCCGTTGTCTTTCCCTTAGGCATCTGTTGATGAAATTGCACAAGTATCCGTTTTTGGCGATTGATTGAATCTGTGGATGAGTGCCATGCCTCTAGGAATTCCCTGGCTAAGAACACCTATACAATGTATTTGCCAAAAACGGATACCCGCACAATTTCATCAACAAATGCCTAAGGGAAAGACAATGGAATGAGACATGCCACAGCCCAAAGAACTAGCCACACTATCATACATCAAAAACATTTCTGAACTGACAGCCAGACTACTGCGACCACTAGGACTCATAACAGCACACAAACCAACAGCCACTCTCATAGAACATAGAACATAGAACATAGAACATAGAACATAGAACATAGAACAATACAGCACAGAACAGGCCCTTCGGCCCACGATGTTGTGCCGAACTTCTATCCTAGATTAAGCACCCATCCATGTACCTATCCAAATGCCGCTTAAAGGTCGCCAATGAATCTGACTCTACCACTCCCTCGGGCAGCGCATTCCATGCCCCCACCACTCTCTGGGTAAAGAACCCACCCCTGACATCTCCCCTATACCTTCCACCCTTCACCTTAAATTTATGTCCCCTTGTAACACTCTGTTGTACCCGGGGAAAAAGTTTCTGACTGTCTACTCTATCTATTCCGCTGATCATCTTATAAACCTCTATCAAGTCACCCCTCATCCTTCGCCGTTCCAACGAGAAAAGGCCGAGAACTCTCAACCTATCCTCGTACGACCTACTCTCCATTCCAGGCAACATCCTGGTAAATCTTCTCTGCACCCTCTCCAAAGCTTCCACATCTTTCCTAAAGTGAGGCGACCAGAACTGCACACAGTACTCCAAATGTGGCCTAACCAAAGTCCTGTACAGCTGCAACATCACCTCACGACTCTTGAATTCAATCCCTCTGCTAATGAACGATAATACTCCATAGGCCTTCTTACAAACTCTATCCACCTGAGTGGCAACCTTCAAAGATCTATGTACATAGACCCCAAGATCCCTCTGTTCCTCCACCTGACCAAGAACCCTACCATTAACCCTGTATTCCGCATTCTTATTTGTTCTTCCAAAATGGACAACCTCACACTTGGCAGGGTTGAACTCCATCTGCCACTCCTCAGCCCAGCTCTGCATCCTATCTAAGTCCCTCTGCAGCCGACAACAGCCCTCCTCACTGTCCACAACTCCTCAGACAACAACTCAACTGGACGAAGGACCCGATACCCAGCATGAGCAAAACCAATGTAGTATACAAAATCCCATGCAAGGACTGCACAAAACACTACATAGAACAAACAGGAAGACAGCTAACGATCCTCATCCATGAACACCAACTAGCCACAAAACGACACGACCAGCTATCCTTAGTAGCCACACACACAGATGACAAGCAACATGAGTTCGACTGGAACAACACTACTATTATTGGATAAGCCAAACAGAGAACAGCCAGGGAATTCCTAGAGGCATGGCACTCATCCACAGATTCAATCAACAAACACATCGACCTGGACCCAATATACCGACCACTGCAATGGACAGCTGGAACCGACAACCGGAAGTGGCAGATTCAAACCGCTACAAATGGCGGAGGAAAGATCACAGAAGCGCTTCACAGGAGGCTCCCAAGCACTGAGGATGTCACCTAGACAGGAGACGAAACGTCTGCAACACAAATTCCCAGCTCAGCGAACAGAACCACAACAGTGATAACATAACATTTTGCAGCCAGCTACCAAGGGCAAATAGGCTCAATTAAAATCCCTATGAAGGCCAGCACATTGGAAGTGCAGCTTTCCCTCAGTACTGCACCAATGTCAGCTTGACTGTATAATCTTCAATAACTCAAAACACAGAATACTGGAGAAATTCAGCAGGTTAGACAGCATCTATGGACAGAGAAAGAGAGAGTTGACATTTCTGGTCTGACTCTTCAGAAGTTCTGGAGAACAGTCATTCTGGACATGAAATAGTAACTCTCTCCACAGATGGTGCCAGATCTGCTGAGTTTCTCCACCATTCTCTGTTTGTTTCGGATGGTCAGCATGCACAGTGTTTTGCCCCTATTCTAAGCATTCAAATTTGAGTTCAATGCTCTCTGCAAGACCAACAGTAAGACTCACTATAAATGCACCAGGGCTAACAAGGAGAAAAAAGTACATTGGGATTCCAAATATTTGCATGAACATGGTGTGAACGTAGCCCCCTTTGTGCATTTGAAGCCATTTGATGACAAATAGAGTCATACAGCACAGAATCAAGATTGTGGTGCTGGAAAAACACAGCAGGTCAGGCAGCATCTGAGGAGCAGGAGAATTGATGTTTCATCAGGGAGAGCTTCTGCTCAAAACGTCAGTTTTCCTGCTCCTCTGCTGCTGCCTGACCTGTTGTGCTCTTCCAGCGCCACACTCTCGACTTTGATCTCCAGCATCTGCAGTCCTCACTTTCACACAGCACAAAAACAGACCCTTCAGTCCAACTCATCCATGCTGACCAAGTTTCCCAATCTAAACTAGTCCCACTTGCCTGTGCCTGGCCCATATCCCTCTATACTTTTCCCATTCATGTACCTTTCCAAATATGTTTTAAATGTTGCAACTGTACTTGCATCTACCACTTCTTCTGGTAGCTCATTCCACATATGAAGCACCCTTCTGCATGAGAAAGTTGCCCCTCAGATCCCTTCTAAATCTCTCTCCTGATCTGCTATTGTTCATTCCCCAGGTCTACCCCTGAATAATGGCCACTCGGTGAATTCTGGGTGACTACTGCTGCTCAGGAAACCATTGCCCAGTTTCTGTCATTACTTCCTGGGAAGGCAGAATTAGCTGGTCCAGAAAATGGCTGCAAATTGCCCAATTTCTATCTGCAGAGCTAAATGCACATAACCTCTCAGTTTGTTGCTCAAGGAAGTGAGACCATTTTGACAAATCACTGCAGATGACAAACAGGATAATGGACCCGTAATCCCATCACTGTTTACAGAACCTTACTGAAATTGGCTGCCTACATGACCATATTTTGTCTTTACAAGTTGAAGATATTGCATCGGATGTTGAGTGCTTTGAGATGTCCTTGGGTTGTGAAAGTCTTCCTTTTTATCACCTTCTGGCCTATAGCCAAGTGGCACATGGAGATGATTATATACGGGTGAAGAATTGAGAGCTGGGCAAGAGACCATTACTGACATTATCCAACAAACAACGCAGGGCAGATTTAAGTGAGTTTTGCAGCCGGTGGAGAATGGCAGGCTCTTGGAATTCATACCAGAAGTGCAGTTGCATGATTCAACATGCCAGATGGGAGAGTCCATCCACTAACTGTGAGCTCCATTCACAAACTTAGTCAAGGTAAAAAGGAACCCTGGGCCAGAGACATGATTTTGCAACATCTTCCCATTAAAACCTCACAATGACTGTTCTTCCTTACATTACTGCAATCTGTCTGCTTCAAACTGGTTAACATGCTTTGTATGTCGGAGAGCAGGATGTTAAACCAATGCAATAATCAATTGCTCCACTAATTTTGAGGATTCAGTTTATTTGTTCAAAGTGAGTGGTCAGGTGGAAGGGAGATAAAAACATTGTACAAATACGTCAGACACAATTGCTGTGTGAGCACACCAGTGAAGCATGAAAAGCTATTGACATTTTTCTTAGATTGCAATGACTATTAGAACATTGAATGTACTCAAGTGATCAAATTTACTAATGACATGAAGGGATATGGAGGTAGCACTAGAATATGTTGTTGAGATAAATTATAAGGCATGATCTAGTATTGCGGAGCATACTCAAGGGGGTGAATACGTATCTTGCTTCAAGGTCTCTAAATCTGCACACAACTTTTCAGGTTTAGAAGGATCTGGCAGGGATGTGAGACCATGACCAATTTAGATGGCTTGCATCAAGAATTAAGCCATTGCGATGAATTTTGACATCAAGTCTCAGGATACGACACCCTCCATTTGCAGCAGAGATCGAACCACACCACAGCTAATGAATGGGGCTCTGCGTGGTTCAGTTCCTGGACAGCATTTAATCCACAGAATTGACTTAGACCCTGAAAGTAAGAGTGAGGTGGTCACTGGTGCCATGAGAAATAAAATAATGGGAGGGGCAGAAACAAAGACTGAGAAGTGATTTCATTGGAAGTGCAGGACAGACTGGACACAGGGGTGATGTTTCGGAAAGAATTGGGCAGGGTAGATACGGTTGATAACTGAGACAACATTTATTCCCAGAAGCTACAACAAATGGTATTCCTTGAACACCAGCCCCTGATTGACCAACATGCCCAACCTTGTGGATCACTACATTCCAACAGCAACTGGTAAAGGGCTGTTCTCTTGTGAGAGAGACAGAAAAGTGTACGTGTCAGAGAGAAAGAACAGGTGACGGTTTAACCTGAGGGTCACCACATCTCAGGTGAAGAGAGAGGGTGAAAAGAGGGAACTGAACCCACACTGTTGGCATCACTCACCAGATATCCAGTCAACTGAGCTAACTGACCCCTGTACACCACTGGAAAGGCTCATGACTTAATTGGATGAAGCTAGTCTATCAAATACCCATTTTCTTAACCTAACATTTTCATATTCTTCCATTCTCTTCAAAGAAATGAAAATAAAGTATTTCTCGATGTTGGTTTTTTCCAGAAGACTACTGGTGATTGATGTCCATTTTTTGGATTCCAGGCCAATCCTAGAGAGCTGGTAGCCCTGAGGGTAAATGCTAAGAATCTGTGTTCCCCTTGGTTAGAGAGTTTAGGATGACATGGCACAATCACAGGATAAGATACATAGAATCCTAATAGTATGGAAGCAGGCCATTCAGCCCATCGAGTTCATTCTGAACTCCCAAAGAGCATTCCACACAGACCCACCTTCCTACCCCATCCCTGTAACCCTGCATTTCCCCTGGCTAATCCACCTAGCCTGCATACTGCTGGACACGCGACAATTCTCACGGCCAATCCACCTAACCTGCACATCTTTGGATTGTGGGTAGAAACTGGAGCATCCGGAGGAAACCCATGCAGACGTGGGGAGGATGTGCAAACTCCACACAGACAGACAATCACCCCTGCCCCTGGTGATGTGAGGCAGCAGTGCTTAACACTGAGCCACCCTGCCACCCAAGAGGTCAGCGATTTCTGACTGAGATAATTAGAAATCTCTGCACTCAGGATCTTGCGAATCTTCAAATTCTCTACTCGAGGGATCTGTGAATGCTCATACATTCAGAATATTCAACGCTCAGATAAATGGATTTTTCAACGTGAGGGACGCGATGGGGAGACGAGTGGAGCTAGTGCAGAAGATGATTTAATTGAATGGTTGAGGGTATGGTTTTAGTCCCTGGGATGGCAGGTTTGTCATACGTGGAGATATTGGATTGAGCGGACCTGTGATTCTCTGGATCTTAGCAGAATGGGAGGGGATCTCATTGAAAAATACAAACTCCTGACAGGACTGGATGCAAGGATGATGTTTCCTGGAGCCTTGGAGCTCTAGAACATGGTCTCAAGCTAAGGGGTAGGCCATGGTAGACCCAGCTGAGGAGAAATGTCTTCGCCCAGCGTTCTGAAGCTGTGCAATTTTCTACTACAGAAGGCTGTGGAGTTCCATATCACCAGATACGGTCAAGAAAGAATCAGATTTCTAGAGGGTGAAGGTATCAAAGTGTATGGGAGTGGATAGAGTATAGACTGAATTTGGAACCTACCCAACAAAGGAGGCGCTATGTATTAACCACTTTTATTTGGAAACTAAGTTATTTTTCCTTTTTATGTTATCTACAAGAAGCTTAAGGCCATAAATGTTCTTGTTAACTGAAAGCCTTTGGTCACGAACTGCTCCCAAGTCACTGCAGGACTGCATTCCACCTCAATATCAGTGAGAATAGTTTCTCCAGGGAGGAATTTCCTCTTATCATCGTGGTTGTGAAAGCAGAATCTCAAATCAATGTTGAACCACGGAAGTGCAGAGAATGTTAGAACTCCCTCTGTCTCTTCTGCAGAAGTGACCCCCCCACCCCCACAACACACACAGAAGAAAAGTCATGCAGAAAGCGATTTGGAATTTACAGCAGGACAACAGGACATTTGGCCCATCTGGTCCATACTTCATGCAAGCCACCTCTTAATCTAACCCCATTTCTATATCCTAATCCTTTCTCCATCAATGTACTTATCTAGTTTTCCCTTCAGTTTATTTAAGCATTCTGCCTCAACCATATCATGTGGTGATCAAGTGCCACACTCGAATCACTTCTGTTCATCTGATTATGCTTCTGTGAAGTGCCTTGGGTGTTTTCATTTACATCAAGAGCGTTATATAAATGCAAATTGTTGTTGACACAAGGCATCTTTCTTTTTAAACAGCAGAGTCTCCATGCCATCAATAATTGAACGTTCGCTGATAGTTTCAGGCCTGGGCTGCAGACAACCCATTTCCCACATGGTCACATGCTGTCAGCTATGACTCAGCGTGTAGGATTCACACCTCAAAGTCAGAACATCAGGGATTCAAGCCCCGCTCCAGGGATATCCAAATTCACATTCCAGCACAGCACTAGGGCATTTTGGTCTTGAATTTCAACTGCCCCTCTCAGATTTTATGGATGCAAATAATTCCACAATTTTGCAGAGCAGCAGGAGTTATTCCCACTCATTAATATTAATTTATCTCTCAGACAATATTACAGAAACAGGTTAAGTGGTCATCAACACATTGTTGCATGTGGAAGCTTCCTGCGCACAAAATGGTGGCCCCGTTTCCTAAAGCAACTGTTTGACAAAACCACTTTTGCTTGCAGGCAAGTATTTGAGGGACATCCTGGGGCTTTGAAAGGTGCTACATAAATCCAGGTCTGTTTTCTGAGAAGCGAAGTTCACATTGTAGCAGACTGATTGTTGTTATGATGTGGGGGAACTGTCAACTAAGCATGAGAGGGAAAAAAAAAAGAGTACGGTACAAAGATTTGCATTGATTTGCAAAGATTTCAAAGCGTTTTATCTGTGGTTTACAGAAGTGCTCACTGAAGTGTGACATTTATTGGCACCACAACAGGCCCTTCGGCAACTGGAATTGCAGAGAAACACCAGAAATATATTACAACAGCAAATGAGCCTTTGGATCTGACAAGCTTGTCTCTTTTTGATCAATCTCTTCCATTTAATGGTTGCTGCGATGTTTGTCCCTCATTTGACTGCTTTTGGCAATCACCTTCTGCTACAAACAAAACTTCAGAGGGTAAATCTCCAATGACACGGTAAATATGGTGCTCAACAAGACTCAGAAATAATGATGTATTTGCAGCGAGCTCCCAGCTCCCTATTCAGCTGTAACAAGAAGCCATTAAAGGGCTGAAGCACATTAAAGGGTCACAGCAAAAGTTTGACAGTAGTTAAGATAAATGGCCATGTACGTGGATAGGGCGGGGACAGGGAATTATTGCAGATTTCAAAGATTACAAATGGTGGAGATGACAGTCAGTCAGATGGTTATTGTCTGGTACCAACTCCCAATTGTAGGATCACTGACACATATCTGGATATCATAGACCTTTCAATCCCAATTTAAGACCAATCTATTGCCGTTGAATAAATAAATACGGCGCCTATTCTCAATGATGGCTACTGTTGCAGAATAAGAAAGAATTACTCCAAATGCTTTTTTATTATAATATGTTGATGCTTACCAGAGGAAATCCAAGACTGAGAGATCACAGGAGTGGGTGATATGATTGATTGTATCTCTGGCATCTTTGATAGAGCTACCTAATTATTCCTTCCCCTCCCTTTCCTTACAGCCCTGCAAATGTTTCCTTTACAAATACTGTCTTCAGGACTCAGGAGGAGACCATTCAGTCCATTAAATCCATGCTGCCTCTTTATACAGCATTACAGTCAGACCCATTTTCCCTTCTCAACATCATAGTGCTGCCAGTTTATTCCTGTCATATGCTTATCGCTGTTATTCTGAAATCTTCTACTCTCTCCTACTTCATAGCCAAATCCAATTCCTTTGTGAAAGTTACTATCGAATTTGCTTCCAGCAGGGTCAGGCAGGGTCAGACAGAGTACTGCAGATTATAATAATCCTTCATAAATACATCTACAACCGAAGAGCAGTAAATAGGCCATTTGGCCCTTCAAATCTGTCCCTCCACTCAATATGATCATGATTAATCCCCTCTCTCAATACTATATTCCCACTTTCTCCCGATACCTCTTGATGCCTTTAATATCTAAACATTTCTCTCTCTCTTTCTTGAATATATTCAGTGACTTGGCCTTTGCAGTCTTCTGTAATAGAGAACTCCACAGATTCACTACTCTTCGAGTGAAGAAATGTTTCCTCATCTCAGTTCTAAATGGCCTCCACTGTATCGTGAGACTGTGAGCCCTGGTATTAGACTCTCCAACCAGGAGAAACATCCTCCCTGCACCCAGTCTGTCCAGCCATACAGTCATACAGCATGGAAACAGATCCTTTGGTCCAACCAGTCCATGCCAACCATAACCCCAAAATAAACTAGTCCCACCTGCTGGCACTTGGCCCATATCCATCCTAATGTTTCCTATTCATGTACTTATCCAAATGCCTTTTAAAACATTATAATTGTAACCATAATGACCACGTCCTCTAGAAGTTCAATCCACACATGTGAACCATTCTGTGTGAAAAAAAATTGCTTCTCATGTCTTTTTTAATTCTACCTCTTCTCACCTTGAACATATGCCCCCTAGACTTGAACTCCCCCCCCACCCTAGGGAAAAGATATCCACCTTAGCCACCTTATCTATACCCCTCATGTTTTCATAAACCTTTATTAGGTCACCCCTCAACCTCCTACACTCCACTGAAAAAAGTCCCAGCCTATTGCTTTACAACTCAAACTTTCCACTCCCAGCAACATCCTGATAAATCTCTTCTGAACCCTCTCCAGCTTAATATTATTTTTAATAATTTCCTTAAGCCCTGTTAGAATTTTATACGTTTTAATCAGATCCCTTATCATCCTTCTAAACTCTAGTGAACACAGATCTAGGCAAACTAATCTCTCCTTATAGAATAGTCCTGCTATACCCCGTATTAGCCTATTATTGAGGGGAATGATCACAGGCGATCCCTGCACTGTCTGCTGGTTCCCTTTCCATCCCCATCTACCTACTTCTTTTACCTGAGGTGTGACTCCCTGTAACTCCTCTCAGTAACCCCCTCTGCCTCCTGAATGATTCAAACTTCATCCAGCTCCAGCTCCAGTTCCCTAACACGGTTCTTGAGGAGCTGGAGTTGGGTGTACCTCCCACTAGTGGTGACCCTTACCTCCCACATACTGCAGGAGGAACATTCAACTGCCCTAACCTCTATTCTTGCTCTTCTAAATTCCCAAATAGACTGCTGGGGAAAAAAACAAATTAAACACAAAACACTTGTCACCTCATCAACTGACACACAAACTTTTTGTGTGGGAGACACTACCTGAGTCGCGTTTCGGGTAAAGCAACCACCCAAATACGTGATCTCGTGACATTTCTGACTATGTCCAGGAACTGAAGAAAAACTGGAACTAAAAGAAAATTAAACCTTATACTCATGTACCCCATAGGCTTCACTACTCACTGGAGACCTTGTGACCTCTCCAACTGCGTCCAGGAACTTTGTGCCCAGGCCCGTGTTAAAAAGCAACCAAGACAAGCATTCACATTGCAGAGCTCTTCTGCTTTGTTCATAGAATCCCTACAGTGTGGAAACAGGATCTTCGGCCCAACAAGACCACACTGACAGTCTGAAGAGCAACCCACCCAGACCCATTCTCCTACATTTAACCCCAGACTAAAGTACCCAACCTACACAGCCCTGAATACTCTGGGCAATTCAGCATGGCCAATTCACCTAACCTCCACATCTTTGGACTGTGGAAGGAAGCCAGAGCACTAAGAGGAAACCCATGCAGGCAGGGGCAATCTCCACACAGTCACCTGAGGCTGGAATTGAACCCAGGCCCCTGGTGCAGTGAGGCAGCAGTGCTAACCACTAAGCCACTGCGCTGCTTTGTTCAAGTTTGCTTTGGAAAGATAATTTCAGAGAACAGAAAGATGACATCAAAATTCTCCAATGAGGTCTTGGAGGTACCGTCCCCTCGGTGCAAAAGAGGAGAGCAGTCCTCGGCCTTGACTGAGGTTGTCACCTGGCGATCATTTCAGGATAGGACAGAGAGGCTAGACACGTGGAATAGCTAGGTAAAAACAATGACTGCAGATGCTGGAAACCAGATTCTGGATTAGTGGTGCTGGAAGAGCACAGCAGTTCAGGCAGCATCCAACGTCGATTTTGAAGTTACTTGGATGCTGCCTGAACTGCTGTGCTCTTCCAGCACCACTAATCCAGAACGTGGAATAGCTGCCTGACCTCAGGCTTCTCACCTCCTGAGGAGGGAATTGTGCTCCTCGCAGGAGAAGATCAGAACTGTGCCCGTGAGGGTGTTGAGACATCCAAGTCGCACCGGTCGAGTAAACAGCACTTTTCAATCTCAGTCCAAGAGTCTCGCTGTCAAGAATCTGTTCCGCAATGTCTCTGGCAGGGAAGTGGGGAGTGCCACAAAATAGGGAAAAATACATCAGGCTGGCCAGGAAATAGGGATCCTCACATGTCTGTTATGACTTGGAAATATATTGCCATTCCTTCACTGTCACTAAGTCAAAGTGCTGGAATTCCCTCCAAAAGGGTATTTTTAAAAAGTTCATTCCAGGGATGGCCAGCATTTACTACCCATCCCAAAAGTTAAGAGCCAACCACATTGTTGTGGGTCTGGAGTCATATTCCTTGCCTGAAGGCCAGACCAGGTAAGGATAGCAGTTAAGATTTTACGGTGCTGGAAAAGCACAGCAGGTCAGGCAGCGTTTGAGGAGCAGGAAAATTGATATCTCAGACAGGAGTCCGTCATCAGGAAAGGATAGCAGTTTCCTTCCCTAGAGGACCCTAGTGAACCAGAGGGGTTTTTCCTGACAACCAACAATGGATTTACAGTCATCATTTGACTCTTTATTCCATATATTTACTGTGTTCAAATTCCACCATCTGCAATGGAGGGATTTGAACCCAGGTCCCCAGAACATTACGTGGGTCTCTGGATTAACAGACCAGCAATAATACCACTACACCATTGCCTCCCCTCTATATTGTAGGTCTCCCTGTGGAACTTCGGCTGCAGGACTCAAGAAGGCAGCTCACCACCACCTTCTCAAGGGCAAACAGGAATGAGCAATAAATGCTGTCCCAGCCAGTGGTGCCCACATCCCACAAGTGAATAAAGAAGTGCCCTTCTGCAGCCTTTCAAAACCAGTTGCCCGGTTTGTCCCACAATGAATGTCTGAGCTCCACAGTGCCCCTGCCAGTATGTCAGAGAGGTGCTATAATGTAGGTGAGGACTTGGCAGATGCCTGATCCCAATGTCCACAGATGAGGGGTACATGCAGCTAGGGTCCATGGATCTTTGAGCTGCAGTTTGATCAAACACAACATGGAGGCCACTCAGAGCAGATAGCGATCTCATTCTTCAGCAATCCAATAATTCCCTTAAAAAAAACACTACTGAATCTGTTACTGCCACCCTGCCAGGCAGAAGATTACAAATCCTAAGCAGTCACCTTGTAAAATCAGGGAGCCCTGGCTGACCGATATAAACAGGAGTGTTTCCCCGTCCAACTCTATTTTGATTTAATCCCTACCCTCCCCTTCACTGTTTTGATCACACAGCACTGCCCTTTGGTTTGAAGGGCAGTGCTTGTCACTGGCCACTGTGGCGTTTTTCCTATCTTCCTGGTGGTGGAAATTGAATAAAGATTCGTGCACTTTGTGTCTTTCACTGTGTCTCACACCTGCACACACACACCATGGGTGCTAAAAAAGAAAAAAACAAAAGAAAATCAAATAGCTTCATCGCACAGCATTGCCCTTTGATGTGAAGGGCACTGCTTGTCACTGGCCACTCGGGTGTTTCCTATCTTCCTGGTGGTGGAAATTGAATAAAGATTCGTGCACATTGTGTCTCTCACTGTGTCTCACACCTGCACACACAAAAGAGATAAAAAAGAAAAAAAAAGAAAAAAAAAACAGGAGTGTCTGGTGGAAATTGAATAAAGATTCGTGCACCTCGTGTCTTTCACGGTGTCTCACACCTGCACACACACACCATGGGTGCTGGGGAAAAAATAAGCACTACCGCAGTTAGGCGGTTGTGTGGGGATTAATAAAAAAAACAGGGAAAAAGTAAGATAAACAGGAGTGTCAGGGGTTCTGTTCACTCGGAGAGCTGGCTCTGAGCTAGCTGGTTCAGTGTCATGTACTACACTCATGAAACCAAAGGATGAAGGGATATCGGCCTTCATAGAGTTATTTCAAGGCTCCTTGAGCAATGGCCTTAAGTCTACTCTCTCTGGTTTGTGACCCATCAGACAATATAAACATTTTTTTTTAAAAACAACTCGACCAAGACGCTTTATGCCTTTAGACAGCTCAATCTCCTCTTGGGGTCTTCTCTGCTCCAAGGTGACTGAACTCCCAATCTCGGCAGCTTAGTGTGGTCAGTGTACCACTGTGGAGGTGGCCATTTTGTTCTGCTTGCAGCTGAGCTGGATATATGATCATGTTGTGCAATGTAACTACCACTGAGCCACAGACACCTTCCTCAGACAGAGCACGAGCCAGTCTGCCCCTGACCCTGGAAGCATAAGGCAACTAATATGGAGATGAAGCACAAATCTGCCACGATCTGATGGAATGATTTGAATGGCCTGCCCTGGTCCCTATATACCTAAATCAATAAGTCCAGTCAAAAACAAAATAGAGAAAGTCAGATAAAAAAAACATAAAAGGCGTACTGACAGATACCTGGAAGTAAGTCAGGCACAATTTTACGATGTAGTTGGGTCAACAGAGTGGAAAAAAATTGCATTTTTATTTTCTAATGTGACGTTTGACTAGGAGACAAGGGCAAGGTGATATTACTTGCCTGGAAAACCAACTTTTATTCCTCGGATTTTGGGGCCACAGGGGCATTATGGAATAGAAATAGCAAATGGAAACCGTCCACTGTAATTATTTTTATGGAGAGTGTGCGGTGCATTCGAGAAATGAATTTTACAACGAGGCCCGTGCTTTGGCAAAGCGGTTGATGTTTTAATAATGCAGCAGTGTTTCTCAACAACTGAGGTCTAAATGCCAACAGGAAAGCAAAAATAATACACACAGCATGCACAAGTCTGTAGCAACTGGAGGAGCTGCTCCAACATCTAAGACAAGCAGGACTTGAAGGAAAATTTAGCAACTGTGGGTCGGAATACAGGATTGAAGGGCGATGGAGTAGGTGCATTAAACCCCAGTCAGTGAGATTGCAAGTGCATCAAAAGTAATGACCTTTGTCTAATTTGCTTGGAATTCTAAAACAATTAGAGGGCTCGAACATGCATTACCTTTGGCTACAGGGAGTGCACCCTATGATTTAAAAGTAGATTTAAGGTAATAACAAAAAATAACGGCGTGCAAGCCGACAAGACATCGGATTGATTTTGTTGCGCAGTTCCAGGAAAAAGAGTCTACATTTAGCATTGTCACTGGTTTGTGACACATTGTGCACCTGCTACGCTCCTTACTTCCTCACACAGAGTGAAGAACTGACAAAGGCAAGGTGGATACTTGAGCTACCAGTCTGCAAAGCAATGTCTGGATTTAGACCATGTCGTTAAATGCATCTGAGCAAGGGATCGGATGACTCTGCATGTTTGTTGTGTAAAGGCGTACAGTTAACCCCAGAGTGTCCAAACTGTGTCGCCTGGGCTCGATCCAGCCTGGCAATATAATTCCTCACACACACACAGAGTTTGATCTCTTTGATTTGTGTGCTTGAAGACTGTCATTTTCTGCCTGACTACATTGGATCACATAAGATAGGTGGCACAAAAAAACCCACAGGCCATTTGGCCCAACCAGTCCATGCTGTTGTTTATGCTGCACTGGGGCCTCATCCCATTTTTTTCTGAATCTACCATTGTACCCATTTTGTCCCTTCCTCCTCATGTGCTTCTCTACGTTCCCCTGTAGTGAATCTACATTATTCAATTCTACCGATCTCCCTGGTAGAGGATTGAGACTTCAGTGGAGCCTGAATCCTCAGTCTGTACAGGAAAATGTTAGCAAAAGCAGGTTACAATATCGACCAATCAATATCCCTGGCACAGTGTTTCAGTTGACAGGAGGAGATAAATTTGTGGATACATTTCTGCTAGTTTACCCACATTGACCTCAACTCTTCTGCACATGCTCCTGCCAAGCAAATCCCTCATTGGAGAGCACAGCCTGATAAAATACAACCTTCAAATAGTCCCATGAGAGAAAGATACACAATGCTCCTTAAGTTGCTCTCAAAGATGAACGTGGATAAGGAGACAGATCCATTCAATGGAGCCTCAATTTTTCCAGAACAGTTTGCAAGAACCTTGTAGACTCTGGTTCTAATTCCATCAATCCCCACGTGATAAGGATGAAAATTCCCAACTCACCCTCCACTATTTGGCTTACAGAAAGCAAATCAAAATATTCCATCAATAGCAGTCATGCGTCATGTTAATGATAATGGTCTAAAAATCAATTGATCATCAGGCACTGATTAACTCCATGGATTAATTAATTAATTTAAAATAATAAAACGAGTTATAAAGCAGAAGTTTCAACAAACCAACAATATCTGTATCTGCAACTTGTCGATCCATAGCAGATTAAACAGGCAAGTATGGTCACAACATTGTGGGCACAAAGTGTTCTTAAAGGTGAACTCTTGTAAAGGTAAGAGACAAACAACATCATGATCTAAACAGCAGGAAGTATTTGTTTTGTGGAGTCTCTGATCTTCAATACTGTACTTCATTTCAAAGTACAACAGATAGCTGATAAATGGGATTTATCACTGGAGTTCTATCGTTTAATGCTGTCTGTTGTAACTAACGAAGTTTAGCTTTTTGATACACTGAGAAAAGACTGAGGAAGGTAATGTGACATAGTGGGCACCATCCCTGTCTCGGAGTCAGAAATACTGGGTTCAGGTCCCAGCCAGGACTCACTGGTTACAGAACTGTCCATTGATAAGGTCAGCAAACAGGTCAAATATTAACCTGAAAATCGTTCCAATAGCAGGTGGTAAGAGTGGGACTGTGGTCGTGGTCAGTGATACTTGTTGAGGTGTGATGTCCCTCAAGCTACAGCATCTGACTACTGACCTGCCCCAAGCAGAAATAAGCTCAAAAAGGAGACGCAAGCATGGGTTCATAGAGTCAGAATTGTACAGCACGGAAATAGACACTTCGGTCCAACATGCCCGTGCCAAGCAAATATCCTAAATCTGCCTTCGTCGATTTTTCTTTGTCACTTCCAAAGAAAATCAATCAAGTTAGCAAGACACAACTTCCCACACACAAAGCCATGCTGACTCTCCCCAACCAGTCCTTACCTTTCCAAATACATGTACAGCCTGTCCCCAGAATCTCCTCCAACAATTTACCCACCACTGATGTCAGGCTCACCAGTCTATAGTTCTCTGGTACTTCCTTACCACCTTTCTTAAATAATGGCACACATTAGCCACCCTCCAGCCTTCCATCACCTCACCAGTGGCAATCAATGACACAAATATCTCAGCAAGTAGCCCAGCAATCTCTTCCCTAGCTTCTAGGGTACACCTGATCAGGTCCCAGGAACTGACCCACCTTTATGCATTATGCATCAATAGACACAGGAAGATTCAAAGACGAAGAAGATGATTTCAAAGCTATGAGGAAAGTAGGATGTGGAGGGGCGGTGGGTGGCCAGGGCATTTGGGGCAACTCATTGGTGCTTGTGACTGCATGAGCGCAAGGGAAGGGAACAGGTCATAAGGCCACACTCAGGAAATCAGAGGGTTTGGGTTAACAGAATAGGGAGGAGAGACTTAAAGAAATTCTCAGGATTAAAAACACAACTTGTAAAAGTTGGAGGAATATGTAAATCAAATAGGTGTCTGTTTTGCAAGTGCTTCAGGACCCTGGAGCAGTCCTGCGATGATAACATAGAGCTACAAATCACCAAGTATAAATAGAGCAGCGTGGGCAGAGATGGAACAAACTGTAAACTTTGCAAGGACACCACCAGACTACAACAATCAGGAGTGCAAGATTCACATGACTACTTGCAAATGTGCACCCAAAGATATATTAGTTCTCACTGAATGTAACATCAAGTCAGAGTCTGGTAATAGCTATAATTACCATGCATATTTATTATGCATTCATACTAAATACTGCTGCAGTACTTTGTGAAGATAGTTCTTGGGTTTACTATTCTAATAGTAGAATAGTATTCTAGAATGCAACCATTCTAATCTGAAACCAAACTCTGTGAATCAAACCACATGCTAAAAGAATGGTCTTCGATTCCACTGCTGAGTTTGAAGGGCAAAAGCAATGACCAGAGGCACAGTATTATCTCAGTCTCAGTTAGGTACAGGCTGGTTGACAGTGCAGAAATAGTCCAATTGAGGTCAAGACATTGTGTTGCCATTAGAACTGAGGTAGGTGTGCTCAAGATTGTCATTGCATCTGGGACAAGAGAGAGGACAAAAAATAAAAACCAACCAGCATTCTCACTGAACGCACGCAGGGAGGTGATAGCCTTATAGTATCATCACTGGATTGTTAATCCAGAGACTCAGGTAATGTTTCGGGGGACTGGGTACACAATCCCACAACAACAGATGCTGGATTCAATAAAAGTCCAGAATCAAGAGTGAAAAATGATGACTATCAATCCATTATCGGAAAAAAAACCTGTCTGGTTCACAAACGTCCTTTAGGGAAGGAAACTGCCATCCTTACCTGGTCTGGCCTACATGTGACTCCAGACCCACAGGAATATAGTTGACTCTTAACTGCCCTCTGGAATAGGCAATAAATGCCTAGCTAGTGATGCCCCGTCCCGTGAATAAATAATAATAAGAAACATTACCCAGAGTATGTTCATAGAAAGTGCACAAGTACAGATGCTGGTACAGAGAATGTTCACACTCTGCTGTGATGCCCTCCCAGTTTTATGTGATAAACCATTACTCAAGAGGATTGATGGAGGGAGCCATTTCTCACTATATATCCAGACAAGCAGAAATCTGGACCTCTGTTCCCCAAAATAGGTCCTGAGGTGAAGTCAAAATTTTGAAACAAGGTTCTTGTTAGCCAGCTATAAAAGGGTTACAGAAACAAGCTGGGAGTTGGAGTTAAAGATCAAACTGAATGGCTGAACAGGTCCCCTTTTGGGATGGGACAGGGGATTGAGAAAGGCTAATTGGCTGCAAATGCAATGGTTCCTGAAGAGGGGCTTATGCCCAAAACGTCGATTCTCCTGCTCCTTGGATGCTGCCTGACCTGCTGTGCTTTTCCAGCAACACATTTTTCAGCAAATGCAATATTGGCATATTATTTTCATGTTACTAAATAGGAATCTTACAGAACTGAATTTCAAACATGCACTTGAATTTTAGGTCCAAACAGTCTGGAAACAAATTTACTTTAACCTACGAAGGCAATATTTTCATCGCAGTCACATATTTAATTTTCTGAATGGAGATAATCAGGAATCTTGAAAGATAATGACTAGTATTTGTTGGGTTTAATGGTGACAGGTCAGCTAATTATGGGTTATTTGTATGCATGGTTCTAATGACCATAAATAGCCATAATTAGCCGACTCACTGAATGAAGACAATCAAGATTTGCAATCAGTTGATGGTTAGTACTGTACTGGGTTTGCCATTTCTGAGTCACTCATGTAAATGGTGCTTGTATTTAAAAATAACTATGATAACAATTACTAACTGCAGATCCATAATCGGCATTGCAATTACGGAAACAAGATAGTTATTTCAGTGAACCGGCGATACCATTTTCATATCGGGGGAGTTTGTACCCTCAGTCACTGAAAGCAGTTTAAAAGGATACAGCACCACAGGTAGTAGGCACCCTTTGGTATTGCACACCAGAATGTGAGCATTGGGCATGGGGTAAAATTCCCAATCAATCAGATTTTACACTACCCTGACTTAGTTAACGCTCAGGCCAATTGTAAATGTGAGCCTGACTCGGTCAATAAGGTCAGCATAGACTAGGGTCCACCCCAGCCGGATCCTTCTTGTGTGTGTGGGACCAGGAAACATCAAGGAAGTGCCCAGTGATGTGGCCCATTTGATGTTTGGTTCGATTTCTGTGCAGCGATGTATCTGGGGTGACTGTGCAGTTCACAAGACGAGAAGACCACAGGAGCAGGGGCAGAGATCGGCCATTCAATCCATCGAGTCAGCTCCATCTTTCAATGAGCTGATTTGATAATCCTCAACTCCACTGTCCTGCCTTTTCCCCCCAAGCCTCGATTCCCTTACTGATTAAAAAGCTGCTCAGCCTTGAATATACTTAATGACCCAAACTCCACAACTTTCTGCAATGAAAAAAAATCCATAGATTCACTACCCTCAAAAGAAAGTCCTTCTGAGTTCTATCCTAACTGTGCAACCCCTCAGTAGACTTTCCCACAGGAGAACCAACTTTTTTGCATTTATCCTGTCAACTTCCCTGGGAATCTTGTACATTTGAATAAGGGCACCTCTCATTCTATATTCCGTTAGTACAGGCCCAAAATATCCAATATCATGTCAAGATAGTATCTCCCTTCCCACTATCAGCCTAGTGAACCTGCCCTGCACAGCCTCCAATGTTAGTATAATTTTCCATAGCATTCCAGCTCAGCCTTAACTAGTGTCTTGTATTGTTTAAAGCAAAACTTCCCCAATTTTATATTCAATTTCCTTTGAAATAAAGGCCAACATTCCATTTGCATTCCTCGTTACCCACCGAACAAGTTGTTTATTTCGATTATTGTTTGCAAAGGCAGCAGGACTGGGAAACTTCCCTTTCAAGGTAACTTAGAATTATAGAATAAATATGGAGCACAATGGCCCAGTGGTTAGCACTGCTGTCTCACAGCACCAGAGACCCAGGTTTGATTCCAGCCTTGGCAACAGCCTGTGTGAAGTTTGCACCTTCACTCCATGTCTGTGTAGGGTTCCTCCCACAGTCCAAGGACGTTTAGGTTAGGTGGATTAGCCATGGGATATGTGGGGTTACGAGGATAGGGTGGTGGGTGCTGGTCCTGGGCAGGATGCTCTATGGAGGGTCGTTGCAGCACTTAAGGGCCTCTTTCTGCATTGTAGGGATTCTAGGTTGAAGAGACCGCGATTGTGGATAAGTTACTGTAACCCAAAAACAGGATGCTCTTATAAAATAGGAAGACTACAGAATAGGCAGAGTGCCACAGGTCTGATGTGACAGAACCTCTTCATCATCTTCAAGGCTTTTAACATGAGGGGTTAGATACCCAAACCAGTTACTCTTCAAGCAGAAACGGTTTTTACAAATGAAAGGAACAATGCTGCTACACATGCTGAATGAAGGAGTTCTCACCACTATTGCCTATTAACGCATGATAGTATGAACATTAATATCGGAACAGGAGTAGGCCGTTCAACCCCTCAAGGCTGTTCTGTCATTCAGTGAGATCACAAGTGATTGGTGGCTGAAACTCTATACCTGCTGGCAATTTTTGAGATTTGTTGCTCAGGTTGATGATAAGTCTGTAAGTTAGCTCACCGAGCTGGAAGGCTTGTTTTCAGACGTTTCGTCATCATACTAGGTAACATCATCAGTCAGAGTCTCCGGTGAAGCACTGGTGGTATGTCCCACCTCTCTATTTATAGGTCTTGGCTTCTTAAGGTGGGTGACGTCATTCCCAGCTATTTTCTTTCCCAAGGGAAGGTAGATGGGATCTAAATCGATAAGTTTATTGATGGAATTCTGGTTAAAATGGCATGCCTCTAGGAATTCATGGCTTTGTTTTGCCTATCCTAGGATGCGTGTGTTGTCCCAGTGAAAGTGGTGTCCTTCTTTGTCTGTATGTCTGGAAATTAGTGAGAGTGGGTCGTGTCTTTTAGTGAGAGTGGGGTCGTGTCTCACTCTCACTAGTTTCCAGACATACAGACAAAGAAGGACACCATGTTGACTGGGACAACACACACATCCTAACATAGGTGAAGTAAAAGACACACGCAAGAATTCTTAGAGGCATGGCATTCTAACCAGAGCTCTATCAACAAACACATCGACTTAGATCCCGTCTACCTTCCCTTGAAAAAAAAATCCGGAAATGATATCACCCGCCTTAAGAAACCAAGACCTAAAAATAGAGAGGTGGGACATACCACCAGTGCTTCACCGGAGATTCTCACTGATGATGTTACCTCGTATGGTGACAAAATGTCTGAAAACAAACCTTCCAGCTCGGCAAGCTAACTTACAGACTTACCCATATACCTGTCCCTTCATATGCTTGCTAAAAAATAAATCTCAGATTTAAAACCACTAACTGATCCAACATCCACTGCCAGTTGTGGAAGTGCGTTCCAAACCTCCATCATCTTTTGTGTGTAAAAGTGCTTCCTAACATCTCTCCTGAACGGTCTGGCCCTAATTTATACGCTATGGCCCTATGTTCTGGAATCTCCAACCTGTGGAAATGGTTTATCTATGCTTTATTTTCCGCTTAGTATTGAGGAGACTTTGATCAGATCACCTCTTAAACCTTCTCAATTCTAGAAAGAAAACCTAATTTGTATAATCATGCCTCATCATTTAACCCCTAAATTCCAGGTATCATTCTTGTAAACCGACAATGTATTCCCTTCAAGGTCAGTACATTCTTCTTACAGTGCAGTGCCCAGATCTGCTCACAGTACTCCAAGTGGATAAACAGACAGTCGGGACTTGAAACTTAATAGGTCTTTGTTTGAAGAGGGAGAAAATAGTCAACACTTCTAAATACTTAAACAAATTGAAGACCTCTTGTTTTAATAGCAGTATGGTGGGAATCTGGAATACATCTCAACTCTGAATTGCTTCTCTATTTCTCTTTAACTTGCAGCATGAGATCATCTGTTAAATAATATGGACGGAATTCGTAACAGATGATTTTAATGGTAGATTTTATTTAAATGCTCCCTCAAGATCAGTTGACAAGTTCACTGTCTGGTACACAGCTGAGTTATACAGTACAACACTTTGATCCCTGCTCCATTAATTGATCTCAGTTCGGCTGTAATGTGGAATGCTGCAATTAACCTCAGCGGTCTAATGGAAGGGATGGAGAGGAAAGCATCACCTGGAGGTTTTTGCTTCTGATCACTGCAGGTACAGAGCAACTTGTTAGTCATTTAACTGTACATTTATGGGAGCTTGCTGTGCACAAATTGGTTTTTAACAACCTGAAGTGGATGAGCTCATCCATTGCATTATGAAACCCCTCACACAATTTCTGAGAGGTCTGACAAGGCACTGCATAAAACAAATTTTCTCACTGTTACTCCTTCATACATGCTATGACAATGCCCTGGACATACAAGAGAGGACAGGTATAATGTGAACAACTTCTCTGGACGGTGAGCTGGGTTCATGTTGGCAAAATTAGGTTGGCATCAGTCAGTTGCATGAATCGATAGTGTCCCACAAAGGAAGTTTAGCAAAATCTTTCGTTGGATATGATACCATATTCAGGACCCCCACAGTGCAGCCAAGACATTCAAAGCCATGTGCAGGGCACAGAGGAGATTTGTAGGAATGGTACTGCAGAATAAAGGGATTTCTTAGTGACATCAAGAAACTGAAGAAGTAGGAAGTAGAAGTGATGAGGGGACAATTCATTGAGATATTCAAAATCATGAAGGGCTTTCATTGAGAAATTGTTTCAACTAGGACATTCAGTCACCAGAGGACATAGATTTAACATAATTGACCATTTTGACAGTTGTTATGCGTGGAAATGCACTACCCCAGAATGATGGAAGCATTCACTGGTAAATTCAAAAAGGTCATAATTTGGAGGGCTGATGTTGTGTTTCACAGTCAGCATATCTTTATACCTCAGATACATGTGCATGCATTGGCAGCATGGTGGCTAAGTGGTTAGCATTGCTACCTCACAGCACCAGGGACCCTAGTTTGATTCCAGCTTCGGGTGGCTGTCAGTGTGGAGTGTGCATGTTCTCCCCGTGTCTCTGCGTGAGTTTCTATTGGGTGCTGCGGTCCAAAGAATGAGCAGATTAAGTGGATTGGCCATGGTAAACATGGGTTTACGGGTATAGGGTCGGGGGCTGGGCCTGTTTGGGATGCTTTTCAGAGGGTTGGTGCAGACTCGACGGGCCAAATGGCCTCTTTGTGCACTGTAGGGATTCTAAGATTCCATAATCATCATTGTATCTTCGAGGACCTCGTGCTGTTTCCTGGACCACCTCAAGTGTTAAGACACCATTGAAATTACACCAAAAAAAACCAACTGTGAATGTTGGTAAGCTGAAAAACAGAAACTGCTGGAGAAACTCAGCAGGTCTGGCAGCATCTGTGGAGAGAAATTAGAGTTATCATTTTTGGGTCTAATGTTGCTTCTTCAGAACTATTGGAATCATACTCCAATGTTGTAATATAACAGATTAAAATTAGTCCAGATATTTATGTGCAGGGGAATATAATTTTTTTTAATGAATGTACAAACTTAGGGACAGAAGTAGGTGAGTCAGCCCCTTGTGCCTGCTCTGCCAATCACGATGATCACGGCTGTTTCACATTCCAAAATCCCATTTACACCAAAATAACCTTTGATTTAATTGACTAACAATAATCGATTTAACTCCGCCTTAAAGTGGTTTGATGACCTTTCCAGCTTTTGAGGCAGAGTCTCACCTCCCCTAGAAAACAAATCTTCATCTCAGTCCAAAGGGGCAACCCCTAATTTGCTCCCCTGCACCCAAGTTTGAATGGCTTTCTGTACTGCTGTGCTCTGGACAGTTAACTCATCCACACAATGATCCCATGAAACTTAATAAACCTCAAACCTGCTGGACAGTAACAAGGGCTGAACTTTAGGCCCTCTTGATCCCATACCTCGTTCACTCATAGTCAAGCCCTTTGAGCTCTGGCCATGTCAGCTGATCCGATCCTAAGGGGTGTGATGGCCCCCTGGGATAAAGCTGCTGTAGTAGTTGGCTGTAATTGAAGGATCTGTTGCACCCTCCAATACCCTGATGTTCCATGTCCAGCTTCTTGTGTTACTGAGATAACACAGGTATTGTCGCATCAGGTAAAAACAGCTCTTAGGAGCAAACTCACATCAGGGAAGTGTGCCCAAACAGCAGAGAATGGATCAAATTGCTTCAGAGACCATCCAAAAGCAGACATGGGGACAATGGTCTTTTTCTGTGACATTTGACTGTGAACCTCTGGTAGATAATTAGGAAGGCACATAATAACAAATAATGAATGGGGCCTTTTGTGGCACAGTGGTCATGTCCCTACCCCTGGTTCGGGAGGCCCAGGTTCAAGTCCCAACCTCTGCCAGAGATATGCAATAACATCTTTGGACAAGTTGATCAGTAAAATAGGTTAAAATTAAAAGGAAAAAGGCTGCAGCTTTGGCAAGTGGCAATGGACCTCTCTTTGGGTTGACAGCACTGATTACTGCGTAAATGGAGACTGGGGAAAACAAAACTGGAATCTAAAATTATCCCAAGGAAATCATGCCCCAAAAGAATCAACTGAAGTGCACTCAAATTCTCAAAATAGGAATGTGTTGTGTGTTGCTGCGTCAGTCTGTGAAACTGCTCGTTCTCAGGCACGCTCAATTATAAATTCTGCACTAGCTGGAAACACCAGAGATTAATATTTTAAATAAGTAAAATGACCTATGACTTATTCACGACCACAGGAGAATGCCCTTGATTCGATTCTCAGCTGAATGGATTGCTGCTTATTTTGGGTCTGAACCTGAGCAGCTTTGACACTACTTACTGACCTGCACTACAAGGGCAATGACCATCATTCTGTGGGCACTCGGATAAGTCCAAGTGGAAATCTCTTATAAGAATGACTGAACTTTGTCCCTGGAACTCGTAATACTGCTCAACTATTAATGGCTCAGCATTGATGGGCTGGGCTATATTCATGGCTGGCAAAGAGGACTTCCTGGGTTATGGGGCAGAAGGAAGGAAGGGGAGACAAAAAGTAAGGATTAGAACCAAAAGTAAGTTGGATCTTCAAACGTACCCTCATGTTATTCACTACTCAATAAGAAACAAATAGTCTTACATTACATTACATTTAAAATGGCTTCCACCCATAGTTCCTCTCAATAATCCCGTTTCCCAACGTGAATTGAAGCACGGAGGTGTCGAGGTTCACAGGTTTACCTTACTATCGACACTCCCCTTTGTAAGATCGCCACTGTAACAACTACCTTTCAATTCAATGGCATTGACAACAGCAATGTCACCCTCCCACCACTGACCCCCCAGCTCCAATGCAATGCTCAATCAATCCTTTTGCATTCGCCTGACAGCATGATGCAAAGAGTCCATCACTCTTCTTGTTTGATGGACTTATACATTCAGCTAAAGTAGAATTCAATCATTTTGGCCTGATCAAGCAACAAAGAAATAAGAACAAAGATCTGGGAGTAGGCCATTCTGCCCTTTAAGCCTGCTATGCCATTCAATATGGTTACAGCTGATTCTTGATCTCAATGTCATATTACTTCTTTCTTTCCTTAATATCTTAAATATATAAAAATGTGTCAATCTCTTTCTTAAATATATTCAATGACTTGGTCTTCTACAGATTCACTAACTTCTGAATGAAGAATGGTTCCCCATCTCAGTTCTAAATAGTCTATTTGTACCCAAGCTATGCCCTGGTTTTAGACTCCCCAACCAGGGGAATCATCCTTGCTGCATATAGTCTGGCCAGCTCTGCTAGAACTTTATGCATTTCAATCAGACCCTCCTCTCATCCCTCTAAACTGTAGTGAATACAGGCTTAGTTATAGAGTCAGAATTATCAAGTCATACAGCACAGAAACAGACCCTTCGGTTCACCCAGTCCATATTGAACAGGTTTTCGAAGCTAAACTAGTCTCACTTGTCTGCACTTGACCCATATCCCTCCAAACATTTCTTATTAGTGTATTCATCTGAACTATACCCACAATCACCACTTCCTCTGGACATTCATTCCATACACGAATCATTCTCTGTGTAAAAAAAAAATTGCCTCTCATGTCTTTTTTAAATCTTTCTCCTCTCACCTGAAAAATATGCCCCCTAATCTTGAAACCCCTAATCCCCCACCCTAGGGAAAAGACACCCGCCATTCACCTTATCTATATCCCCCATGTCTTCATAAACCTCTTAACCTCCTGTGCTCCAGTTAAAGTCCCAGCCTCTCCTGATAATTCAAACCCTCCATTTCCAGCAACTTCCCAGTAAATCTGTTCTGAACTCTCTCTTGTTGACCAATCTCTCCTCATAGGACATTCCTACCATCACCAATAGAAGCCTGGTGAATCTCTGCTACACTACCTCGATAACAAGTATATCCTTTCTTAGGTCGGGAGAGCAAACTGCAATGCAATATTCCAGGTCTCACCCAAGCTAAATAACTGCAATAAGATATCCCTACTTCTGACCTCAATTCCTCTTTCAATGCAGGCCTACCGATTGAGGATGATCAGCCGTGATCATAATGAATGGTGGTGCAGGCTCGAAGGGCAGAATGGCCTACTCCTGCACCTATTGTCTATTGTCTAACATCTCATTTGTTTTCCCAACTACTTACTGCACCTGCCTGTCTACTTTTATGGACAGTGTACAAGGACTCTCAAAGCCTATTTTACATCTACATTTGCCAATATCGCACTATTTTAATAATACTCTGCCTCTATTAACTTCTAATTAAATTATATCACACTCTGTTTGTAATTGGAAAATCACATTTAATTAAAGCCATCCCCAAAAATCTTCCAACATCATGTTTCAGCCTTGGGAACTCCAGTCACATAGAACGACACAGTTTACAGAATGGAACATCTGGTCAATGTTTACATCTACCTCTCATCTTCTTTATCTTGACCTTAAAACCTGTTCTCTTTTCTTCTTGCTGTCTCTGTTTCTTGTGTCGACTGAAAAACAGCCAATTAGACAAAAAGAATTCCAGATTTCCACATCCAGGTGTGCAGACACTGCTTCCTGATTTCTTTGCCTGGATTTTAATTCTCACTCGAGTAGTTGGAACGTACAATTCCGGTTGACCCTTTAGTGCAATACTCTGGTGTCTACAGCCACTGTCGGAGTGACTGCACTTACAGATATAGTTCATTGGCTGCAAGGATGAATTTGCTCACATCCCATGATTGGACAACACTAAGAAATTCTTCAACAAATGTATCAACCTGTTGTTTCAAACAAGACAAATTTAACCTTCAGACTGGGCAAAAACAAATCCTGAAGCCAGAAGAGAGAAGTGAAGAACTGGTGAGGTGGGGGGGGGGGGAAGGTGCTATATAAATGCATGTTTCTTGTCTGCTTCATTGGGTGCCTGTTAAAAACACAGAGCTGGAAAATGTCATTCACCTTGCGGCCAGTGGGGAGCTGCCCTTTGGCTGACATTTTTACACACAGTAGATTCGCCAGCTTTCACATCACATTAACGTGATGATTACTCGCTGATTATTTTCCTTGCTTTACTGCTTCAAAATGCAATGAATAAACACAGCCGAAACAGATCGCAACCCGCCCTTTGAAGAAACCCAATCCCATGGCAGCCAAGAGCAAGCTGCAGAAACAGCCACACCCCACCACGTGTCATGACTGAATGGAGAGCTGCACTGAAATGTGGAATCGACTGTCTGAAAAAGGGGGGGAGGGGAAGGGGCTTAGAATCACAGGAAATAGGTGGAGGGATCTGAAATAACTCCATACAGGCTGGTATCCAGTCACCAACTCACCCTTTGTTTACACATGGAGGGTCCTTGACTCTGATCCAGCTCCCTCAGAACCAGTTCTCAGAGCGAACAGAGCCAGATAAATGCTAGGTGATGCATTTGGAGAATCACATTTAGGTGTGAATTATACTGCAGAATCCTTAGGAACATTAATATACAGTTGGAGCTGACCTTGCAGGTCCACTGTTCCTTAAAAATGGCAAAACAGGCAGCCAAGGTGATTAAGAAGGTATAAGGCACGCCTACGTTCATTGCCCATGACATGGAGTACAAAGATTTGGTAAACCATGTTTCAGCAACAGGTAGTTCTATAACATGATGGTGGTGTTCTTGTGTGCCCCCACATAATAGAAAAATCATGCTTTAGAAACAGTGCTTAAACGTCGGCGATGTAATCGCGTTACAGCCAACACACATTTTAAACGTTTGCACTGTAGAAACAGTACCCCCAGTTTGTCAATCGCGTTATGGCAAATTCACATTAATGAAACACGCGTTGTGGCAAAAAGAGCTGTATATAAAACCCTCGTTAGGTTTGCATTTGGAGTATTGTGTGCAGTTTTGATCACCACATTATCAGAAGGCTGTGGAAGCTTTGGAGAGAGTGCAGAGAAGGTTCACCAGGATGTTGCCTGGTCTCAAGGGCATTGGCTATGAGGGAAGGTTAAAAAGACTAGGATTGTTTTCACAGGAAGACGGCGACCGAAAGGAGACCTGATAGAGGTCTACACGATTATGAGAGGCATAGGTAGGATGGATAGTCAGAGGCTTTTTCCCAGGGGGCACAGGCTCAAGTGGGGGCAAGTTTAAGACAGATGTGTGAGGCAAATTTTTCACACAGCGAGTGGCCAAAGCCAGAAACGCACTGCCAGAAGAAATGGTGAGAGCTGGCACAATAGTGTCATTTAAGGAGGCATCTAGATGGTTACATGAATAAGGGGGGAAATAGAGGGATAGTGACTGAATAAAGGCAGAAAGTTTGTTTTCTAGTTTAATTAGGGTGTGTTGACCGGCACAGTCTTGGAGAGCCAAAGGGCCTGTTCCTGTGCCGAACTGCTCATTTGTTCCTTATTCTTGCTCTCCGACACACCTGTTTTTTTTTTGTTTTTTTTTGCGCAAACCTTTATTCAAATTTCCACCACTAGGAAGAAAGGAAACACCCAAGCGGCCAGTGACAAGCAGTGCCTTGACATCAAAGGACAATGCTGAATCCCTGTTTATTTTTTTAAATTTTATTTTCCTTTTAGGAAGAAAGAAAATACCCAAGTGGCCAGTGACAAGCAGTGCCCTTGACACTCTCCGGACACACCTGTTTTTATCTATCAGCCAGGGCTCAAAGATTGGACCAGATTAACAGCTCCAATCAGGGAACTCCGACTCTATGATGTCCACCTGGCTGATCTCGTTACAAATACTACAGAATCCATTCAGACCATTCAGCCTGCTGCACAATTTAATAAGATCATAGATGACCTGATTTAACCTCAACTCTAGATTCCTGCATAATCCTGATAATCTTTCACCTCCCCTCTAATCAAGAATCCACCTATTTCTTCCTTAAATAAAATTTAAAGATTCTGCATTCACTGCCTTTTGGGGAAGGGATTACCAAAATCTTGCCATGCTGAGAGCAACCTTTTATTTTTAAATGATGATGTGGAGGTGGCAGTATTAAACTGGGGTGGACAAAGACAGAAGTCACACGACACCAGGGTGTAGTCCAACAGGTTCATTTGAAATGAACTGCACTGCTCTGAACGCTTGAGATTTCAGATGAACCTGTTAGACTATAACATGATTTTGTGTGACTTTGAAAACTGTTGTTCGAGTCTCCCAAAACAGGGATCATCCTTTCACCATCCGCTCAGTCAAGCTTCCTTAGGGTCTTATATGTTTCAATTGACTCTTCTAACTCCCAGAGGATACAGTCCTATGCTTTCCTCACTTTTAAACAGATTCTTATTTCTAGATTCACTCATGATAAAGCATTCCATTTGAATCCACAATGGTGAGCCACCCCCAGAATCTCATGCTTTAAATATATCACTTTGCGTTTCACCTAAACACAAGCACAGTGCAAATGCCACCATTTTCCTCCATAAGTCTCAGAAATCAACCCTGAGGACCTTCTCTGCTTAAATACTTAAATACGGTAAGCAAAACTTTACACTGCTGCCCAGATGTTATCTCACTAATATCCTGGACAGTTAGAATCCCTACAGTGTGAAAGCAGGCCATTCGGGCCATCAAGTCTACACCGATCTGCCAAAGAGCATCCCACCCAGAGCCACCCCTTTACATTTCCCACGGCCAATCCATCTAACTTGCACTTTTGGACTTTGGGAGGAAACCCAAACAGAGAACGTGCAAAATCCACACAGACAGTCGCTCAAGAGTGGAATCAAACCTGGGTCCGCGGTGCTATGAGGCAGCTGTGCTAACCAATGTGTTACCATGCTGCCCTAAGTTGTCATGAGGCTTCCTTACTTTTATACTCTAAACTATTTGTAATTAAGGCCAACATTTTATTTGCCTTCCTGATAACTTGCTGCACCTACATATTCACATTTCGCAATTCATGGTTTAAGTGTATCCTCTATAATTTGGTGTTCTGCAGATCCTTTCCCTCTCAGACAACCTCACATCTTTCCACATTGTTTCTGCACATTTACTCAACCTTTCTCCTTTAAGATTTAAAATTCTCTCTTCCCTACTTTCTTGCCGGCGTCTCAGGGTAACATCAGGACATTTGGCTGCAACAGTCAGTCCCTACATTCAGATGCAGGATAATGTGTGCAATGATCCCAGCTAATGTTATTGCTGGAGAAGTCCAATTCTAAGCTGAAATAAGCCTCAACAAAGATTTATTTTTGGTCTTACTATTCAAAAACAAATTAATAATGCTACAGATTTTGCTCTAATGGTAAAATAAAAGTTTGTGGTACAAAAGATAAAATAGAATTAGCCAAGCTACAAACAATTAACCAAACAATTAACTGTTAGCCATTAGCAGCAATAAAAAATTTAAAGATTTAGAAACTCATGAAGAGATACAACTCTAGTAATCCCAACAGGCACCCCTTTTACGTTACTCATACCAAGGAAAATCACAACCAAAAGGCTGACTTCCAATACTCTGTTCTTATAAACTAATTGCCTCTTCCTGAAACCTTCATACTGCTGAGCTTAGACTTTCTCAGTGTCACGTGATCTCTTCACGGTTTTAATTAAACATGTCTGGTCTAGAACTTTCAAAGTCAACTTCCTTACACGAAGGTAAGCTCTTTAACAATCCTAAACTACTTCCTTTTCTCAGAAGCAATTGCCTTACACATTTAGCTTTCATCAAAACTTTACAAAACTGCCAAACTGAAAGTCAAAGAGATTTTTTTCAAGCAATGGGTGTTTCCCATAAGCCCAAAACAAACAACTTCAATGCAAAGCCCTAATAGACTATACTATCTACTTATTTCATTCTGTCAATGAAAGCAAAGTCCCTTTGCTTTCCAGGAAATCACTCTGAAGATGGACAAGGGTGATCCAGTAGATGTAGTGTACCAGGACTTTCAGAAAACTTTTGATAAAGTCCCACATAGGAGGTTAGTGAGCAAAGTTAGGGCGCATGGTATTGGGGGCAAAGCACTAACTTGGATTGAGAGTTGGTTGGCTGATAGGAAACAAAGAGTCGTGATAAACGGCTCCATTTCGGAATGGCAGGCAGTGACCAGTGGGGTACTGCAGGGATCAGTACTGGGACTGCAGCTTTTTACAATATATGTTAATGATATAGAAGATGGTATTAGTAATAACATTAGCAAATTTGCTGATGATACTAAGCTGGGTGGTAGGGTGAAATGTGATGAGGATGTCAGGAGATTACAGGGTGACCTGGACAAGTTAGGTGAGTGGTCAGATGCAGTTTAATGTGGATAAATGTATGGTTATCCACTTTGGTAGCAAGAACAGGAAAGCAGATTACTACCTAAATGAAATCAATTTAGGTAAAGGGGCAGTACAGAGAGATCTGGGTGTTCTTGTACATCAGTCAAAGAAGGTAAGCATGCAGGTACAGCTGGTAGTGAAGGCGGCTAATAGCATGCTGGCCTTCATAACAAGAGGGATTGAGTATAGAAGCAAAGACGTTCTTCTGCAGCTGTACAGGGACCTGGTGAGACCACACCTAGAGTACTGTGTGCAGTTCTGGTCTCCAAATTTGAGGAAAGACATTCTGGCTATTGAGGGAGTGCAGTGTAGGTTCACAAGGTCAATTCCTGGAATGGCGGGATTACCTTACACTGAAAGACTGGAGAGACTGGGCTTGTATACCCTTGAGTTTAGAAGACTGAGAGGGGATCTGATTGAGACATATAACATTATTAAAGGATTGGACACTCTGGAGGCAGGAAACATGTTTCCGCTGATGGGTGAGTGCCGAACCAGAGGACACAGCTTAAAAATACAGGGTAGACCATTTAGGACAGAGATGAGGAGAAACTTCTTCACCCAGGGAGTGGTGGCTGTGTGGAATGCTCTGCCCTGGAGGCCCAGTCTCTGGATTCATTTAAGAAAGAGTTGAATAGAGCTCTCAAAGATAGTGGAATCAAGGGTTATGGAGATAAGGCAGGAACAGGATACTGATTAAGGATGATCAGCCATGATCATATTGAATGGTGGTGCAGGCTCAAAGGGCAGAATGGCCTACTCCTGCACCTATTGTCTATTGTCACTCTCTAATATTGTATTTTAAAACAAATCACCATGGCTACAAAAATACTTAGAAAGTAAATCATTAAACCCCTTCCTGGTTACAGATATTTCAGCAAGATTGGGGGGGAGGGGTGTGGTAAAAAAGGAGGGGGGGGGTGGCATTGCTAATTAGAAATGGTATAACGGCTGCAGAAAGGCAGTTCGAGGGGGATCTGCCTTTGGAGGTAGTATGGGCTGAAGTCAGAAATAGGAAAGGAGCAGTCACCTTGTTGGGTGTTTACTATAGGCCCCCCAATAGCAGCAGAGATGTGGAGAAACAGATTGGAAAACAGATTTTGGAAAGGTGCAGAAGCCACAGGGTAGTAGTCATGGGCGATTTCAACTTCCCAAATATTGATTGGAAGCTCTTTAGATCAAGTAGATTGGATGGGGCGGTGTTTGTGCAGTGTGTCCAGGAAGCTTTTCTAACTCAGTATGTAGATTGTCCGACCAGAGGGGAGGCCATATTGGATTTGGTACTTGGTAACGAACCAGGACAAGTGTTGGGCTTGTTCGTGGGTGAGCATTTTGATGATGGCGACCACAATTCTGTGACTTTCACCTTGGTTATGGAGAGAGAGGTGCATGCAACAGCGCAGGTTTTACAATTGGGGGAAGGGTAAATACGATGCTGCAAGACAGGATCTGAGGAGCATAAATTGGGAGCGTAGGAGTCAGGGAAGGATGTCATTGAAATGTGGAACTTTTTCAAGGAACAGATACGACATGTCCTTGATATGTATGTACCTGTCAGGCAGGAAAGAGATGGTCATGTAAGGAACCTTGGTTGACGAGGGAGGTTGAATGTCTTGTAAAGAGGAAGAAGGAGGCTTACATAAGTTTGAGGAAACAAGGTTCAGACAGAGCGTTGGAGGGATACAGGATAGCCAGGAGGGAGCTGAAAAAAGGGATTAGGAGAGCTGAGAGAGGGCATGAAAAATCTTTGGCAGGTAGGATCAAGGATAACCCCAAGGCCTTTTATGTGTACGTGAGAAACATGAGAATGAAGAGAACGAGGGTAGGTCCGATCAAGGACAGTAGTGGGAGACAGTGTATCGAGTCGGAAGTGATAGGAGAGGTCTTGAATGAATACTTTTCTTCAGTATTTACAAATGAGAGGGACCGTATTGTTGAAACGGACTGGTAAGCTAGAGGAGATACTTGTTAGGAAGATGTGTTGGGCATTTTGAAAAACTTGAGGATAGACAAGTTCCCTGGGCCTGACAGGATATATCCTAGGATTATGTGGGAAGCAAGAGAGGAAATTGCAGAACCGTTGGCAACGATCTTTTCGTCTTCACTGTCAATGGGGATGGTGCCAGGGGACTGGAGAGTGGCAAATGTTGTGCCCTGCTCAAAAAAGGGTAACCCAGGAATTACAGGCCAGTTAGTCTTACTTCGGTGGTAGGCAAAGTAATGGAAAGGGTACTGAGGAATAGGATTTATGAGTATCTAGAAAGACACTGCTTGATTAGGGACAGCCAGCACGGATTTGTGAGGGGTAGGTCTTGCCTTCCAAGTCTTATCGAATTCTTTGAGGAGGTGACCAAGCATGTGGATGAGGGTAGACCAGTGGATGTAGTGGACATGGATTTTAGTAAGGCATTTGATAAGGTTCCCCATGGTAGGCTTATATGGAAAGTGAAGAGGCATGGGATAGTGGGAAGTTTGGCCAGTTGGATAGAGAACTGGCTAACCGGTCGAAGTCAGAGAGTGGTAGTAGATGGTAAATATTCAGTCTGGAGGCCAGTTACAAGTGGAGTTCCGCAGAGATCAGTTCTGGGTCCTCTGCTGTTTGTAATTTTTATTAAGAAGAGGGAGTCGAAGGGTGGGTCAGTAAACTTGCAGACGATACAAAGATTGGTGGAGTTGTGGATAGTGAGGAGGGCTGTTGTCGGCTGCAAAGGGACTTAGATGTGATGTAGAGCTGGGCTGAGGAGTGGCAGATGGAGTTCAACCCTATCAAGAGTGAGGTTGTCCATTTTGGAGGGACAAATAAGGATGCGAAATACAGAGTTAACGGTAGGGTTCTTAGTAAGGTGGAGGAGCAGAGGTATCTTGGGTCTATGTTTATAGATCTTTGAAAGTTGCCACTCAGGTGGATAGAGCTTGTAAAAAGGCCTATGGTGCATTAGCGTTCATTAGCAGAGAGATTGAATTCAAGAGTCGTGAGGTGATGTTGCAGCTGTATAGGATCTTGGTAAGGCCACATCTGGAGTACTGTGTGCAGTTCTGGTCGCCTCATTTTAGGAAAGTTGTGGAAGCTTTGGAGAGGGTGCAGAGGAGATTTACCAGGATGTTGCCTGGAATGGAGAATAGGTCGTATGAGGATAGGTTGAGAGTGCTAGGCCTTTTCTCATTGAACGACAAAGGATGAGGGGTGACTTGATAGAGGTTTATAAGATGATCAGGGGAATAGATAGAGTAGACAGTTAGAGACTTTTTCCCCGGGTACAACAGTGTGTTACAAGGGGACATAAATTTAAGGTGAAGGGTGGAAGATACAGGGGGGATGTCAGGGGTAGGTTCTTTACCCAGAGAGTGGTGGGGGCATGAAATGTGCTGCCTGTGGGAGTGGCAGAGTCAGAATCATTGGTGACCTTTAAGTGGCAATTGGATAGGAACATTGATAGGTGCTTAACCTAGGACAAATGTTCGGCACAACATCGTGGGCTGAAGGGCATGTTCTGTGCTGTATTGTTCTATGTTCTATTTTCAGATACACAGAAACATCCCATTTGCCACTAGTTCAAAATTCAAAAACCTAAAATAAAAGATAATAAATTACACTGAAATCACAATCATGTGTCTAACTGTGAAGATAACTGCTTTCGTGAAAAAAAAGTATTCCATAATTAATGAGAAGTTTGAACATTGTAGGAGCAAATTACTGCAGATGCTGGAAACTGAACCAAAAACAAAAAAATGCTGGAGATCACAGCTGCAGGTCAGGCAGTGCCCAGGGAGACAAAACAAGCTGATGTTTCAAGTTTAGACTCAAAATGTTAGCTTGCTTTCTCTCCACGGATGCTGCCTGACCCGCTGTGCTTGCTAGCATTTTTAGTTTTCAGTTTTCAGACGTTTGAACAATGTTTTCCCAAGGGGTATGTTTTATTATTAATTGGTGAAATGTGGATGTTACTGGCTAGGCCAGCATTTATTGTCCATTCCTTACTGCCTGGAGAGCAGGGAAGAGTCAACCACATTGCTGTGGGTCTGGACTCACATGTAGGCCAGACCAGGTAAGGATGGCAGATTCCTTCCCTTAAGGCTTTATGGAACCAGACGAGTATATATGAAAATTAACAGTGGTCACATGGTTGTCATGAGACCCACCTTATTTTTAAATTCCAGATTTTTCAAACTAAATTCAAATTTCACCATCTGCCACAGTAGGATTCAAACCAGTGTCCTCTAATGACACGAACACCACAACATGGCTTTGTTTTCAGAGTTCCTTTGTTCATGAGTCTAAAAAGCTAACTAGCATTAAACAATTAGGAAGGCATATTTTATGCTGTGCTTCATTGTAAGGGGATTTGAGTACAAGAGTAAAGATGTCCTGCTGAAATTGTGTAGATCCTTGGTGCGACTGTTTCAGATAGCCAAGATTTAAGTTCTGGAATTTTCTGAGTCTCACCATCTCCCTCTCCCCTTTTTAAGATGCTCCTTTACCCTATCCCTTTAAACAACTTGTTACCTCCTGTCTCAAGTGCCTGCCTGCAGTGGATTAACATCAAATTTTGATTGTTAATGGTTCTGTGAAGTGTCCTGGGATGATTTGCGATATTAAAAGATGGTATGGATAGGTAAGTTGTTGTTGACAACATCCAAACAGCTGGTGGCTTTATCCCTCTGATGTACAAACATCTGGAGTTTCCAATAATGACCTTTCACTTTGTTTCCCTTTTAATAAAAACGATGTAAATTGACAGGGAGAAAAATCCGCAGTCCAAAAATAGACCGATATATTTTCCCAGTCCAGTTATTTATTTCTAATAACTGTATCTGAAGGTGAGGAGTACTTAGACAAACAAACATGTTGTATCTTACTTTATTCTTAGACTCATGGGGATGCACAGTGGGAACTGCTGAGCAAAACTACTTGGTATCGTGCACATTTGGTTACGTGAGAACATTGGACACTTATGTTATAGTTCATGACGATGCTGCTAAACCCAAAAAGAACTCTGCCCAAGGCTTTGAGGAACCGCCACTGTTTAACTATTACTCAACTGTTTCCCAAAATGGCTGCATTCCAGCACAGTTCTTAAGGATTCCAAACAGCAACCAAGCAATGAACTCAGCAACATCTGCCTAAATTACTACAAAGAAAAATAATTGTTGATTAAAATCAATCAACTGCTAATCAGCCCTGAATTACTGAGAGCTCTGCTAATCTAGTTTTAAAAAAAACACAGACAAGAATCCCTGTTAGCTTTGCTTACTACTGACAAACTTGACAGAATGTGCAAGTGTTATAGCATATGGAACTGAAATGTTTACTTCCCCCGCAAGCAGAGATTAATAAATGTATCCTTTACCCACTGACAATGTCAACGTAGCTTATTCTGTGTCCCCACAACTTCATCTGCTCCCAATCCCCACAGCTTTTGTTGAGGTGCAGACCCCAGGTACATTGAAACAGGAGGAAGCACCTTGGGCCTATTTCGCTACTTACTTAGCTCCTGGCTGATCCACAAACCAGGACTCCACATACCCACCCTCACCAATATCTCTCAACAGAAAGGTCAGCAAATTCAATTCGTCAGAGTTTTAACATTAATCATTGTTGGGATATCATTTGCACAACAGATTTCTAAATGCTTCCAATCATTGTGACGTGATGCGTTTCCTAATTTCACTCCTGACAAAGTCGGGTTTTGACCACAAATAAACACAGAAATTGCTGGAAAAGCTCAGCAGGTCTGGCAGCAGAGAAATCAGAGTTAACGTTTCGGATCCAGTGACCTTTCATGGTTTTCACCATGCCTCCTTGTCCTAGAATCTAGTTCCCTTAACATCTTGAATACTCCTAACAAAAACACCTTCTCAACTTCCAAGGAATACAAACTTAGCCTTAAATTAATTAAATTTATTTTAAACCTCTCCTCTAGCTTAATGAATCAACACATCGTTCTGGTAAATTCACACTGCTTTTCCTTCAAGGCTAATTTATGTTGTAACCTGCTTGCAGTATCGTGGATTGAATCTAATCCAGGATAATGTAGCAGAACTAGAACATCAGTTTGTTACTCAACACCTCTCAAATCATCCCCACACAGGAAGTCTTCAAAGTGTAATCCTGACCAATAATCATACTGTAGGCTATCCCCACTCCACAATTTCCTTTCTCGGTTAAGATTTCTAGTCTTCACAATCTTTCATTTCCAATCTCTGTTCTATGTATTGTTCACGACCAAACAGAAGCCAGGTTCCCAAAAGAAAAACTAAGAACTATAATGCTGGAGATCTGAAACACAAGCTAATATTGCTAGAGAAACTCAGCAAGTCTGGCAGCATCAGTGCCTGATTCTGCATTCTTTCCCCTAGGTAACTGGAGCTAGGATTTGCAATAATACTGAAAGAAACTTATACTGCTGTGACGTTTGTACATAAAAACAGAAAATACAGAAAACGTTTTGCATTGATTCAGGTGAAAAGTCAACTGCCCAAAATGTGAACTTTTCCTCTCCATATATGCTGCCTGGCATCTGCAATACTTCAGAATTTTGCGCTTTGATCATCTTGGATTAGAATGCTTCCATGCGATTATGGTGACATCAGTTCCTGCCAAAATGACACTTTGATGTTTTTACCTCAGTAATCTAAGGATAAAGAGGCAGGTCAATAAAGTTGAGAGACAAATCAGAGGGGCTGAACACCCTCCTTCCATTCCTATATGACTGGGTATCTCAGTATTGGTCAATGCCATCAAACAATAGATCTTTTAACTGTGATTCCTCATTGTAACAGCTGTACGTTAACCTCATGATATGGGATGGTTTATCCTGATTGACAGCAAATTGTGAACTTAGAAATCTAAAGTCACAAAATGCCTCTCATAGTCATTTCATGTTACTTGTGGGGCTTTACAAGGGAGGTGTTGATCTCATGAGGGTCTGTCAAGGCTGACAGTCAAACCTGAGTGAGCAATTTAGACAAAAGAGAGTCAGTGGATGTGATTTATCTAGATTTCTACAAGGCCCTTCAGAAAGCCGCTAAACAAGATAAGAACCCATGGTGCTGGGAGCAAGGTACTGGCATGGGTAGAGGATTGGCTGACTGGCAGAAGATGGAGAGTGGGGATAAAGGAGCCTTTTTCAGGATGGCAGCCGGTGATTGGTGGAGAAGAATGAGATACGGGATATTAGACTAGAAAGGATTGAGGTTAGTAAGGAGGAGGTGTTATCAATTCCAGAAGGAGTGAAAGTAGACAAGTCCCTTGGGCTAAATGGGATTTATCTGGGAAGCTAGGGAGGAGATGGCGGATCCTTTGGCCTTGATCTTTGAGTCATCATTGTCTATAAGTTTAGTACCAGAGGACTGGAGGATTGCAAATGTGCGCCTGTTCAAGAAGGGCAGTAGAGATGACCCAGGTAATTATAGACCACTGAGCCTTACTTCTGTTGTAGGAAAAGGATTATAAGAGATAGGATTTGCAATCATCTAGCAAGCAACAATTGGATTGCAGATAGTCAACATGGTTTCGTCAAGGGCAGGTCATGTCTCACAAACCTCACTGAGTTTTTTGAGAAGGTGACCAAGAATGTGGATGAGGGTAGGGAAGTTGACGTGGTGTACATGGAGGTAAAAACAATGACTGCAGATGCTGGAAACCAGATTCTGGATTAGTGGTGCTGGAAAAGTTCAGGCAGCATCCAAAGAGCAGTACAATTGACGTATCGGGCAAAAGCCCTTCATCAGGTGGTGTACATAGACTTCAGTAAAGCCTTTGATAAGGTTCCACATGGTAGGCTGTTGGAAGAAATGCAGAGGCATGGGATTGAAGGTGATTTAGCAGTTTGGATCAGGAACTGGCTTTTTATAAGAAGTCAGCAAGTAGTGGTTGATGGAAAATATTCAGCCTGGAGTCCGGTTATTCATGGTGTGCCACAAGGATCTGTTTTGGGACCATTGCTGCTTGTCATTTTTATAAATAACTTGGACGCAGGCATAAGGTGAATGGGTTAGTAAGTTTGCAGATGACACTAAAGTCGGCGGAATAGTGGACGGTGTGGAAGAATGCTGCAGGTTGCAGGGGGACTAGGATAAACCGCAGCATTGAGCTGAGAGGTGGCAAATGGAGTTCGATGCAGCTAAATGTGAGGTGATTCACTTTGGCAAGAATAACAGGAAGGCAGAGCACTGGGTCAATGGAAAGATTCTTGGTAGTGTGGATGTGCAGAGGGTTCTTGGAGTCCATGTGCATAGACCCCTGAAATTTACCATCCAGGTTGATAATGTTGTTAAGAAGGCATACGGTGTGTTAGGTTTCATTGGTAGAGGGATTGAGTTCCAGAGCTGTAACGTCACGCTGCAACTATATAAAATGCTGGTGCGGCTGTACTTGGGATATTGTGTACAGTTTTGGTCGCCCCATTACAGCAAGGATGTGGAAGCTTTGGAAAAGGTGCAGAGGAGATTTATCAGGATGTTGCCTGGTTTGGAACGAAGGTAAAAACAATGACTGCAGATGCTGGAAACCAGATTCTGGATTAGTGGTGCTGGAAGAGAGTTGAGGCAGCATCTAAGTAGCTTCGAAATCGACGTTTCGGGCAAAAGCCGGTCTTATGAGGAACGGCTGAGGGACGGGTCTGTTCTCATTGGAGAAAAAAAGGCTAAGAGGGGATTTGACAGACACATACAAGATGATCAGAGGATTAGATAGGTAGACAGTGAGAGTCTTTTTCCTTGAATGATGATGTCAGCGTGTACGAGGGGACATAACTACAAATTGAGGGGCAATAGATTTAAGACAGATGTTAGAGGCAGGTTCTTTACTCAGAGAGTGGTAAGGGCATGGAGTGCCCTACCTGCCAATGTAGTTAACTCAGCCACATTAGGGAGATTTAAACAATCCTTGGATAAGCACATGGATGATGATGGGATAGTGTAGGGGGAGGGGCTTACATTAGTTCACAGATCGCTGCAACATCAAGGGTCGAAGGGCCTGAAAAGCGCTGCATTGTTCGACGTTCTACGCAATGTCAGCATTAATTTCAAGACAGCTAGAATACCACAGCAGGGATGTACTGCTGAAGCTGTCGAAGGCTCTGGTCAGACAACATTTGGAATATTGTGAGCAATTTTGAGCCTCATACCAAGGAAGGATTTGCTGGTGTTGGAGGGGGTCTACAGGAGGTTAACAAGAACGATCGCAGGATTGAAGGGTTTGCCATAAGAGGAGTGGTTGAGGACTCTGGGGCTGTACTTGACGGTGTCATTAAAACTTAGTGAATACTGAGAGGCCTGAATAGAGTGGATGGGGAGAAAATGTTTCCACCAGTAGCAGAGACCATGGCCTGAGGGCACAGCCCCGGAGTGAAGGGATGACCCCCTTAGAACTGAGATGAGGAAGAATTTCTTCAGCCACAGGTTTGTGAATCTGTGGAGACCATTGCCACAGACAGCTGTGGAGGCCAAGTCATTCGGTGTATTTGAGACAAAGATAGATGAGTAAGGGGATCAAAAGTTACATGGAGAAGGCAGGAGAAACAGGGTTCAGAAAGATATCAGCATGATCAAATGGCAGAGCTGACTTGATGGGCTCATGGACTATTTATGGAGTGAGATTTCCTCAGAAATCTGTTCATGATGAATTTGCTAATGTGATTTTTTTTTAAAAAAAGAGAAAAGCTTTCATCCTCCTTTGAAGGGATGTAAACAATAGGATTGTTTGTAATTCTTATTCTCAGAGCCAGAGTGTTTTAGTTCAATGAGATAATCCTTCATGAAGCAACAGCTCTCTAAGGTTGCTTACTCTTTGATGGACTCCTGCTAATGACAAGTACACAATGCTCTGTTCATTAATGACACTCAAACACAGAAATAGCCCTGCCCCTGGACTCCTGCCATCCCTGTACTGCTCTTTGTTGGCTTGCCTTTCCGGTTAAAATGTGCTCCAAGGTCTACAACTCCCACAGCTGAAGAGGGGGAATCCTGCATCTTGACTTGTATGGGAGACAAAACATCTGATTTTCCAATAAAAAGATCACTTGGGATAGTTTGGAATATTAAAGCATGCATTTTAGATTCAATACTCCCGGTCCCCAGCTTTGTACCTAATGCCAGTTTTCATGGAGCCCATCAAATTCAATTATAGGTCCTGTAGGAATTTCCGTCAATAATTTGGTCTATAGTTGTGGGGATCATCCTCCGAGATTATTAGCTGACATTGCCATATGACATCATATCCACGAAGCAGCTAAATCACCAGTTTTGGCACAAGTGACTAAATTACTACCAACTGCTCAGAAACCACGTGGATCAGGATTCCCCCCACCAAAACAGCACGAGTCTTTGATCTGCGGCCTCATCAGCAGGAAGCTGGGGAAGGGAATTTGTTATGTTCCACCCCTCAAACATCAGCATTTTCTCTTAGAGCAGTGATCTCCATCAGGACCAACGTAGGACGATAGATTACGGAAAGATTATTGGCGATTCCTGACTTGAACCATTGAAATGGCCATTCATGGTGACGCACCCATCGCTTCAAACAAGCATCTCGTCCTCTCTCCTAACTTCATGTCACACAGCAGTGTCATTTCTTTTTGTCTGAAGTGATTCAAAGCATTTCTTTAAGGGAAACCAGGGCCTAGCAACAGTCTTGCCAATGGTGCCCATGTCTTGAGACTGATATCTTTTCTAAAATAAAGCCACTACAGCACCAACATTTCTTGTTCCTTCACCTTTTAATTTGATTCTCAAACAAGTGGGAAATCAAAGTATTTTCACATAAACAATATGCAGTCAAGTATTTTCATAATGATAGATTTGTAAAATTAACTTTTATGTGCAGGATTACATTTCTGGGAGTTGCTATTCAATTTGGTGATATCTGCTCCATTGGAAGAAAGTGTGATAGTCTTCAATTTAATATCATCCATGTGGTAGCTGGTAGTGCATTCCACACACAAACACACAACACACACACACAACACACACACACCACACACAACACACCACACACAACACACCACACACAACACACCACACACAACACACACACACACACACACAACACACACACACACAACACACCACACACACAACAAAAACACACACACACACAACAAAACACACACACACACACAAACACACAACACACACACACAACACACCACACACAACACACCACACACACAACACACCACACACAACACACCACACACAACACACCACACACAACACACCACACACACAACAAAAACACACACACACAACACACACACACACAACACACACACACACAACACACACACAAAAACACACACACACACAACAAAAACACACACACAACAAAAACACACACACACACACAACACACAAACACACAACACACACACACAACACACCACACACACAACAAAAACACACACACACACACACACAACACACAAACACACAACACACACACACAACACACCACACACACAACAAAACACACACACACACACACAACAAAACACACACACACACAACAAAACACACACACACACACACCAAACACACACACACACAACACACCACACACACAACACACACACACAACAAAAACACACACACACACACACAACACACCACACACACAACACACACACACACAACACACACACAACAAAAACACACACACACACAACAAAAACACACACACAACAAAAACACACACACACACACAACACACAAACACACAACACACACACACAACACACCACACACACAACAAAAACACACACACACACACACACACAACACACAAACACACAACACACACACACAACACACCACACACACAACAAAACACACACACACACACACAACAAAACACACACACACACACACCAAACACACACACACACAACACACCACACACACAACACACACACACAACAAAAACACACACACACACACACAACACACCACACACACAACACACACACACACAACACACACAACAAAAACACACACACACACACAACAAAACACACACACACACACAACAAAACACACACACACACACACCAAATACACACACACACCAAACACACACAACAAAACACGTACAACACACACAAACAAAAAATACACACACACAAACACGCACAACAAAACACGCACAACACACACAACAAAACATGCACAAAACACACAACAAACAACACACACACAACACACCAAAAACACAACAAACACACACAACAAAACACGCACAAAACACACACAACAAAACACGCACAACACACACACAACAAAACACGCACAACACACACAACAAAACACGCACAACACACACAACAAAACACGCACAACACACACACAACCCACACACAACACATAACCCACACACAACAAACACACACAAGAAAACACACACACAACACACACACCACTCTGTGTAAAGAACCTACCTCTGATATCTCCCTTGAACTTTTCTCCAATTACCTTAAATTTACGCCCCTTGTGATAGCCACTTTTCCCTGGGAAAAAAAGTTTCTGACTGTTCACTCTACCAATGCCTCTCATTATCTTGTACACCTCTATCAAATCACCTCTCACCCTTCTTCGCTCCAATGAGAAAAGCCCTAGTTTGCTCAACCTTTTGTCATAAGACATGCCCTCCAGTTCAGGCAGCATCCTGGTTATTCTCTGCTCTCTCTCTCAAAAGCTTCCACATCCATCTATAATGAGGCGTCCAGAACTGAACACAATATTCCAAGTGTGGTCGAACTAGGACTCTATACAGCTGCAGCATAACCTCATGGCTCTTAAACTCAATCCCCCGGGTAACGAAAGCCAACATACCGCACACCTTCTTAACAGGCTTATCAACCTGGGTGGCAACTATGAGGGACCAAAGGACACGGACCCCAAGATCCCTCTGTCCCTCCACAGTACTAAGAATCCTGCCTTTAACCCTGCATTCTGTATTCAAATTCAACCTTTCAAAATGAATTGCTTTGCATTTTTACAGGTTGAACTCCATCTGCCACTTATCAGCCCAGTTCTGCATCCTGTCAATGTCTGTTGCAAACTACAACAGCCCTCCACACTATCTACCACTCCACCTGCCTTTGTTACATTGGCAAACTTACTAACCCACCCTTCCACATCCTCATCCAAGTCATTTATGAAAATCACAAAGAGCAGAAGTCCCAGAATTGATCCCTGTGGACCACCACTGGTCATTGAACTCCAGGTTGAATATTTTCCATCTACCAGTACTCTCTGTCTTCTATGGGCCAGCCAATTCTGTGTCAGACAGCTAAATTTCCCCGTATCCCATACCTCCTTATTTTCTAAATGAGCATACCATGGGGAACCTTATCAAACACGTTACTAAAATCCACGTACACCACATCCACTGCTCTACCTTCATCAATGTGTTTGGTTACATCCTCAAATAACTCAATAAGGCTTGTGAGACATGATCTGCCTCTCACAAAGCCATGCTGCCTATCTCTAATCAAAGCATGGTTTTCCAAGTAATCAGAAATCCTATGTCTCAGAACCCTGTCCAATAATTTGCCCACCACAGAGATAAGACGGACTGGTCTATAATTCCCAGGATTATCTCTATGCCGTTTCTTGACCAGGGTAATAACATTTGCCACCCTTCAATCATCTGATACTACTCCAGTAGACAGTGAGGATGCAAAGATCATCACCAAAGGTGCAATCTCTTCACTCACATCCTGTCGTAACCTTGGGTATATCCTGTCTGGCCCGGGGACTTATCTATCCTTATGTTTTTCAATATTTTCAGCACATTCTCCTTCTTAACATCAATCTGTCCAAGCATATCAGCCCATTTCATGCTGTCCTCACAAATGGAAAAGCCCCTCTCAGTAGTGAATACTGAAGCAAAGTATTCATTAAGGCCTCCAGGCACAAGTTCCCTCCACTATCCCTGATCAGCCCTGTCCTCACTCTGGCTGTTCTCTTGTTCTTCATGTAAGTGTAGAATGCCTCAGGGTTTTCCTTAATCCTACCCACTAAAGTTCTTTTATCCCCTGTCTAGCTCTCTTAAGTCCATTCTTCAGTTCCTTCCTGGCTACCTTGTGACCCTCTAGAGCCATGTCTGATCCTTGCCTCCTCAACCTTAATCAAGATTCCTTCTTGCTCTTGACTAGATGTTCCACATCCCTTGTCACCCAAGGTTCCATCACATAAACTTAACCCAAACTTCGCCCTCACTCTAACCTTAACCCTAACCATCCCTTCCTTGTCTCAGTGGAACAAACCTATCCAGCATGATTAGCAAGTGCTCCCTAAACAACCTCCACATTTCTGTCATGCACTTTCCTGAGAACATCCATTCTCTATTTAGGAGCTCCAGTTCCTGCTTAATAACATTGTAATTCCCCCTCCCTCAATTAAATACTTTCCCATGCCTCCTATCCCTCTCATGACTATAGTAAAGATCAGTGAGTTGTGATCACTGTCACTGAAATGCTCTCCCACCCGAGAGATCTGACACCTGGCCTGGTTCGCCAAATCCAATATGGCCTCCCTTCTCTTGTTCTTCATGTAAGTGTAGAACATGAAGAACATGTTGGCCTATCTACATATTGAGCCAAGATTCCTTCCTGGATATACTTGATAAAACTACTCCATCCAAGCTATTTGGATTAAGGAGGTTCCAATCAATATTAGGAAACTTAAAATCAGCCATGACAACAACCCTGTTATTTTTACACATTTCCAAAGTCTGCCTCCCAATCTGCTCCTCCGTGTCTCTGTTGCTATTGGGAAGGCTGTAGAAAACTCCCAATAAAGTGACTGCTCCTTTCCTGTTTCTGACTTCCACCCGTACTGACTCTGTAGACAAACCCTCCTTGACAACCTCCCTTTCTGCAGCAGTGATACTATCCCTGATTAGCAATGCCACTCCCCTACCTCTTATCTCCCCCAAACCATTCCTTTTGAAACATCTAAACCCTGGAACATCCAACAGCCATTCCTGTCCCTGTGATATCCAAGTCTCCGTAACGGCCACAATATCATAGAGCATGGATCAGTACTTGGAACTGAGTTTGTCAGAGCTGAAAATGTGTTGCTGGAAAAGCGCAGCAGGTCAGGCAGCATCCAAGGAGCAAGAGAATCGACGTTTCAGGCAGGAGCCCTTCTTCAGGAAACGTCGATTCTCCTGCCCCTTGGATGCTGCCTGACCTGCTGCGCTTTTCCAGCAACACATTTTCAGCTCTGACCTCCAGCATCTGCAGTCCTCACTTTCTCCTCCGAGTTTGTCACCCTTATTCCTGATACTATTTGCATTATAATAGATTAGAGGATATCAATTGCCTTTCTGTATTATTCAAAAGGATGCAATAAGTATACAATTCCTAACCAGAAAAGACTACATTTATTTGTTGAGGGAATACCCTGTGAATATCAAAACCTCAAAAAGAAATTCAGAATACATTGCTGCTGTTCATATCACATCCCTCACCAAATTCCACTTATCAATCACTCCTGTCTTTATGGACTTACATTTGCTCTCAGGCCCTGAAATCTTGAATTTAAAATAGTCATCATAAAACAAAAGGTACAAATTCCTCCACAGCTCTTTTCTGGCTCCACAACCCTCCGAGAACTCTACACTCCTCCCACTCTGTCTCACACATCCATCAAATTTCTTCCATTGGTGACAAAGTTTTCAGCTGCTTGGGTCAACTCCGGAACACTCTCTTGGATCTTCCCTGTCCATCCAACCCTCTCTTTCCTTTTCAGACACTCCTTAGAACCCATTACTTCAATCAAGCCATCTCGCCCTCTCTCCTAACATCACTTCCTAACATTCCGGGTTCAATTCCCGCCTCAGGCGACTGACTGTGTGGAGTTTGCACGTTCTCCCCGTGTCTGCGTGGGTTTCCTCCGGGTGCTCTGGTTTCCTCCCACAGTCCAGAGATGTGCAGGTCAGGTGAACTGGCCGTGCTAAATTGCCCGTAGTGTTAGGTAAAAGGGGTAAAAGGGGATAGGGGCATGGGTGGGTTGCGCTTCGGCGGGTCGGTGTGGACTTGTTGGGCCGAAGGGCCTGTTTCCACACTGTAATGTCATCTAATTTGCCAAAACCTAAAAACTTTCATCCAGCAGCGTCAACTCTTTTTTTTGTCTGAGGGGATTCAGAGTGTTTCTTTAGCTCATGCCACAACATCAGTGTAAGTTGCTGTTCTGATAAGAGTGTCAAAATAAACCAAGAAAGGTCAAAAATTAATTTGAGAAAAAGCAAATTCAGGACTAATATCAGAATATTCTGCAAACAATGAGCAATTAATTCATTCAGCTAGGATGGTGGATGCAAAGAAGATTGCAAGTGACTTAGTGACAGTTGGATGTGACCATGTTTTCTACATGGATGAGCTGAGTTACAGTGAATAGCTTTCTTCATCTGTATTTATCGTGTGACCTTCAGAAGCATTATGGAGGAAATCAGCAGGGGTGCACAAGACCTCTGAGCTGAAAAAAAATAAATCAACTAATTTGCTGGTTCTACAGAAGCTCCCTCCCAACTGCACAATTATCCTTTATTCCAATCTAACACAGACGTGCAGCACTGCCTCAAAATGTGAGAGTGACCCTTTTTCTCACTCCCAGTCCAAGCTGGAATAAAAAGGAACAGTCTGTCGGCCAGAGAAACACAGAACCAGTGTCCTACCTTTGTAATGATCCAGTTACCTCTGGGCTGCTCTGCCTGCAAAAGAGAAGGAAAGCATTAATATTAAGAGCAAAATCCCACGGTCAGTTTTCAGATCTCTCTCATGATGTCATGAACTCTCGCTAAGTTGGGGGTCATACAGTCTGCTGGGAGGAACGGAGATGCAGAGTATTTCTTAAATGGTGTTGGAGACATTTTGATATCCACCAGGTGTGAAGGTATTGGCAGTGTTCTGGGGTGGACAAAGTCAGAAGTCACACGACGCTAGGTTACAGTCCAAAAGGTTTATTTGAAATCACAAGCTTTCGAAACGCTCTTCTTTCATCAGATGTGATTTCAAATAAACCTGTTGGACTATTGCCTGGTGTCATGTGACTTCTGATGGTGCCCAAAGGGACCTCTGTGTTCTTAACCCCAGGTTATGGAATGGTAACAAGCCAATGCCACAAGCAGTTAGAAAGGGGAGCAATATGGCGGAATTTAACCCAAGAGGATTCAGTACAGGAGTACAAAATGTCTTGCTTCAATTGTGTGGAACCCTTGCCACAGCCACCACACCCCAGCATCCCCCCCAAAAAAAAACTCAAGGAAGGATATACTTGCCATAGAGGGAAGGTTATGGAGTGTCACTAAACTAATCACTGGGATGGATGCAACTGTCCTATTTAGAGACTGAAGAGGCTGAGCTTCTGATCTGTAGGAGTTCAGAAGAATGAGAGGTGATCTGACTAAAACTTGCAAGAATTCTTAAAGGCTTAAACAGGGGAGGTGCAGAAACGATCATGAGCCATTGAGTCGGATGACAGTCTCATCCCTGTATCCGAATGCAAGCCAGTCCTCCACAGCCAGGAGCCACTAATTGGGAAGAGGAAACCTGCTCAGCTCTCTAACCCAGGAGTGCTGTGGCCTTCTCGAGGGCCACACTCTCAAATGGATACCATAGCTTCGACCAGCCTGGGCTGCACACTGCAAGGAAAAGGTGCAGGCAGGTGACACATGGAGGCAGATTCTGTCTATGTTTTAGCTTCACACAGAGACAGTAGAGCCTTCGAAATCATCTGCACTGCTTGTCCATCCATTCAAGGTCAATAAAAGTTAATATACAGCAATGTGTATCCCAGTGATGCGGTGACCTACAGTGCAGCACCATACACAGCCTTAGCTCATAGCACCTGAGTGCCGTAATTATCATCTGTTCTTGCTCTGACCTTTCAACATGGGTCATCATGTTGAGACATGCATTTCACAACTCTTCTCCACTTTGTAACAAATAGTTCAATAAAATCTTGCTAAGCTAGCAACAGAATCCAATCTTCTGACTTTGATCGCTTACAACAAGCACACTTTTAGGTAAAAAGTTTAAACCGGTTGAAATTGTTGGCACGTTCGCATGAGGATTTTGTTCCAATGGCAACAGCCATTGCCTGCTAATGCACCCAAAATGGTTATTCTAGTAGTATCTAGAGAGTGAAGACATTATTGTACAACTTATTAGGCTCATTAGGAACATTAAGTGTGTATAAAACAAATAGCCAAGGCACGAAAAACAGTACGATGGGAAATAACATTCTGATTTTTGTACTCAGGACTGCATAGGGTTTGTTGATTGCTTCGTTAGCCTGTTGTGTCACCTTCGAAAATTCATAAAAACAACCCTAGATCTCTCACCCTGCACCTTTTTTTACAATTGTACTACATAGCTCGCATCCTTTCCTTATGCTTTATCAAAATGTATTATTTTGATAAAATCTATTCATTTCGAATTTCATCTGCCCATTTCACCAGCTTTTGTTCGCAAGTTTTGAGAAGATTTGTAGCTCAGGTTGAGGTTCTGGATGTAGGTTTACTCGCTGAGGTGGAAGGTTCGTTTTCAGACGTTTTGTCACCATACTGGGTAACATCATCAGAGAGTCTCCGGATGAAACACTGGTGGCATGGCCTGCTTTCTATTTATGTGTTTAGGTTTCCTTGGGTTGGTGATGTGGAAATGATGTCACCACAGGAAATGACATCACCAGCCAAAGAAACCTAAACACATAAATAGAAAGCAGGCCATGCCACCAATGCTTCATCTGGAGGTTTAGTGATGATGTCATCTAGTGTGGTGACGAAACATCTGAAAACGAACCTTCCAGCTCAGTGAACAAACCTACTTCCAGAGCCTGTGTCCTTTTAAAGTCTATTAGTATCTTCCTCACATCCCATTGCAGCTTTGCAAATTTCAAAACTATGCCCTGCACCCCCAAAAATCAGTCATTAATGTGGTTTGAAAACAGAAATGGAGTAGTGTTTTGAACTGTTCAGCATTAGGATCATTGCATATGTATTAGAAATGAAACCTTTACCCTACCAGCCCTCGATTCTTGGCCAGCTCTTGTGGTATAATGGAAGTGTCCTTAGCTCTAGGCCAAGAGACTTAGGTTTACGTCTCTTCTGCTTCATATGTGTATAATAACATGTCTGAAGAGGATGATTAAAAAGATCTATGAATGAAGCATGCAAATCAGATCCCAGCTAAATTTATCATCCTCAGAATGGTTAAAGCACTGCTCAAGTTCCCCACTCTAATATCCTGCAGTCAGACTTGAACCTGCAACCTCAGAGTCAAATGTGTCATCAAGCAGATCAAACGCAGAATGCGATAAAAGCCAAGTTTGAAGTTATCAATTTCCCTACATGGTGACTATTTCCAATTGGGAAGAAAAGGCAGGCTGTCGAGAGATGATAATAATGTGATTTTCCACTAGCAAAAATCAGCAGGCAAGATAACTCGGAACGAAGAGACTTGGGGTTATGGTACTTATCTGGTTACTCAGCTCACAGGGTGGTGAAGAAAATTAAGGAGCAGAGAAAAGCAATTTTTTGGTTGGCACACAGACTGATTTGAACAGTTTCCTTTCACTGGAGGCAAGCAACACTTGACATTTACTGAGCCATATTTCCTCTTGAGTTTTCATGGCAAAGATAGATCTATTTTCACTCACTAAGAGAGCCAAAAGACGCAGAACTATCAAGTGGTTTGTCTCATTAGCCAGTGTATGCATTGTACCAAATGTAATGGTAGAGCAAGCCCAAGGAGACCAAATGGTCTCACTCCTTTGTTGCTGTTACCACCTGTTCCTTTGGATATCCCCCCAGTATCTGAACCCTCTTAGTTAGAGCAGGGTGATGGGCATTATTCACTGTACACATTGTATCTTTGAAGCAGGAGAGGGATAGAGAGATGGTGGTATGTTCAGAGATTAGAGTCACAGTCTAACTGAAGCCTAATCCAAGACCATTATTGGAGCTGAATTGTTCACTTTAAGGCCTTCTCTCTTCACATGGGAATCCTTGAACTTTGACATTTCCTGGAACCTCCCCACAGAAACTCTGTGACTGTTATCTGTAGGGTGTAAGCCAATGTATACACACACACACACACACAAAACCCCAAAGCCAATGTATTATTTACACTATGATATTAAATCAGTTTGAATTATGTAACAGTGCTTTTGTTCTTTTGCTAACATTGGATGCAAAGTAGTTACAGTGAAGTCCTGTGTGCTGGGTTTGTTTCATGGTAATGGAATGGCTTTCAAAGAAGAAACCAATAGTCTCATCAAAGAACTGCATTACGGTTGTGGGGACAGAAAGGGGACATGGCAAGGTGCAGATTCGTATGCTAAAAGTCAACTGTGTTGGAGCTGTGGCCCACGATTCTTGTGATCATGAGATAACAGAGTTTAGAGACAGCACTCCAGACCATGGTCTGTATTTCCTTCAACCATTGCCTTTTTGGGATGGGGAGCAAGAGAATGTACGATGATGAGTTTCAACAATGTGGTGTTGAAATTAAAAAGCAATTAAAAAAAAGGAGCCAACACTAGGTAATACTTTACACAGCACACAATCATAGCAAGATAAAGGTATAAATTCAGATATCAAGGGAACTCTGAGCTCCAGTAGTTTGGTCACCTAGCTCTGAAGATTAGTTGATGGATTGACCACCTGAGGTAGGATCTGGCTCGCAGCATTTCTAAGCAACCAGTGTATATTCTTGTGATGGGTTTAGGGTTGGTACGTAATCTAGCTGAGTAGCTTTTAATAAAGATGCCTCGCATTTTGTGAATGGCGCATGACATATTACTGACATTGGTATCTGGGCCATAACCATTGGAGTTTTATATGGGAGAGGCAGAAAAAAACTGAAGGATTGGGAGAAAAATGTAACTGTAGTCTTCTCTTGTTGCCCTTTGTGAACAGTGACTGGGAGAGTAACCAGTGTCATAGGTGGAACGAGGAAGTTCATAGTAAAAACAGAGCTAGCAATAGGACATATTATCTGCATTTTCCTCTCTGTCCTAATTTGGGTCTGGACCACAGAGCAGTGTTCTAGAATCACAGAATCCCTATAGTGTGGAAACAGGCCATTTGGCCCAACAAATCCACACCGACCCTCTGAAGGGTAACCTGCCCAGACCCATTCCCCTACATTTACCCCTGACTAATACACCTAACCTACACATCCCTGAACGCGATGGACAATTTAGCATGGTCAATTCACTTAACCTGCACATCGAGTGTGGGAGGAAACCCACACAGATACAGGAGAATGTGCAAACTCCACACAGACAGTCACCCAAGGCTGGAATCGAACACAGGTCCCTGGCACTGTGAGGCAACAGTGCTAACCACTGAGCCACAATGGCTTTTTTTTGCCAAGGTTCTTTCAACCTACTTAGTGTCACCTTTTGATAAAGTTAAAAATCACACAACACTAGGTTATAGTCCAACAAGTTTATTTGGAAGCACTAGCTTTTGGAATGCTGTTCCTTAACCAGATTGTAAGACACAGAATTTATCGCAAAAGTTTACAGTGTGATGTAACTGAAATTATCTATTGAAAAAGACCTGGATTGTTTGTTACAATTATATTTTACTTTGCTCAAAAACTGCATGAATCCATGTAAGATTCTGTAAATCCTTTTTTTAAGATTAGAATCATCTGAGCATTGGGGCATAGACAGCCTCACACCTTCAATGCATTATCTGGGCCGATATGGCACCTATTGTTAAAGTTCACTTGAGAATGTAACTTTTAAAAAGTTCTGGGATTTACACTTGAACGAACTGAAAACAACATGACCATTCTAAAAGAGGAGAGACTTTACAAACAATCCAGGTCTTTTTCAATATATAATTTCAGTTACATCACACTGTAAATTTTTGCTATAAATTCTGTGTCTTATGATCTTTTACTCCACAACCATGTGATGAAGGAGCAGCGCTCCAAAAGCCAGTGCTTCCAAATAAGCCTGTTGGACTATAATCTGGTGTTGTGTAATTTTTAGCACACCACAGTCCAACACTGGCACCTCCGAATCATGACCTTTTGACAACAGTGTTTGAAGATGTAGTGGTGCAGAATCATTTCCATTTAAGATCCAGGATAAAGTGTGAAACAGATGGCCCTGCTGCATGAACATTCATGATGGAACGTAGCTTGCTGGATAGCCAACAAAACCTGGCCAATTTCAGGATATCTATAACAATGATCTCAGTATCTAATGAGCCCTGAACAAGTAAACAAATTGTGTTGGGTTCACTGCCTGTGGAGTGTGCAACGTGAAAGATTCACTCAATGTTTCCAAGTGTATGTGCGTACATGCGTATGTGGAGTGTGTGTTTCTAATGCAGGAACTAGGCCACTGCTATCAAATTTGGCTACTGGAATCTAATAGTGTACACACAATTGCACCTAGCACTTTTAGCACTTGTTGAGAACCCTTGTTATTAGTAAAAGTCACCACAGCAGATAGCATGCTGTGACTCTGTTCTGTAAGCAATGCATTCGTTTTTGGGTTTGCAAGTGCTAAGGTTCAGCAGGTTACCAGGTTATACAACTGGTACTTCATAGAACTGTTACTTTCTCTGTCAGACAGTGTGAGCTAGAATCATAGAAACCCTACAGTGTGGAAGGAGGTCATTTGGCCCCTTGGGTCCCCTCCGAAAGTATGCCCCCCCAGACTCAGCACCTTACCTAATCCCTGTGACCCTGCATTTCCCATGGCTAATTCACCCTAACGTGCACAACTTTGGACTGTGGGAGGAAACCAGAGCACCTGGAGGAAACCCATACAGACACAGAGAATGTGCAAACTCCACACAGTCACCCAAGGTGGAATCGAACCCAGGTCCTTAATGCTGTGCTAACCACTGAGCCACCAGGCCACTGTAATGACTTGGTTACATCGGAACTTTATCTTTATGGATCTCATACCCAATCAACAGTTATTCATCTCAGGTTCAGTCACAAAATGTGTTGTTTCAGTAAAGTCACCTCACTTGCACTACTCAAAGTCCCCATCATCACCTGTCTATCAACAATCTTTTTGTCTGCTGTACCAATTTCCTCATGGACTCTCGCCCTGGGCTCCATCTCCACCCACCCCTCAATCCTTGCCCTTTCTCACTCTCCGGTCATCAATACCACCCATTCCTCACTGCTCCTTGCTCTGAAGAAAGGTCACCAGAATCGAAATGTTTTCTCTTCAGATGCTGCCAGACCTGCTGAGTTTCTCCAGCAATTTCTGTTTTAGTTTGAACAGTAATTCATGTTGACTGGACTCCTTATAATAGTAGAAGGCAGTGTAGTCATTTGTACGTCCAACTCAGGATTAGGGGAATTGTTTGATGAACTCCCAATTCAGCCAAGGTGCCATTTAAAAGCAACACCCCAATTATATGCATGTTCACATGGTGCTCCACCTAGTGGCAGCTGTGGTTACAAATGCTGCCTTATCTTTGTGTTAAAAATCACACAACACTGGGTTATGGTGGCTTATCTCGCAACACCAGGTTATAGTCCAACAGGTTTAATTGAAAGCACTAGCTTTTGGAGCACCGCTCCTTCATCAGGTGGTTGTGGAGAACATGATCATGCTCACGAAATTTATAGCCAAAGGAGTCCAGTGTCATGGAGACATGATACAGTAAACAATCTCAGATTTAAAACTTTGATCTTTTGTAATGGGATATGCTGGCTTCTGTTCTTTGATATGTAAATCCCAAAGTTTTTTTTAAAAATTACATTCTCAAGATAACTCAGGTTTTTAAAGAATAGGTATGAAATCTGTCTGTGTCCCAATGCTATGAAAAACTGATAAATATGAGTTGAGTTTGACAGAATCTTACATGGATTCATGCAGTTTTTGAGCAAAATAAAATGTAATTCTGCAAAAACAAATTCACGCCATAAACTTATATGTGTGCACATGCAAGAACAACAGATTGAGTGTGCATGTGAGTGTGCGCGTGTGGATGTGAGTGCATGTGATAGAGTGTGTGTGTGTAAGCTTGGTTAAGTGCGTGTGTGTGTGTGTGTGAGTGTGATGGGGTATGTGTGAGAGCGTGCGTGTGTTATTATGAGCGCAGTGGTGTTTGTGTGTCATGCAGTGGGGTCACCTGTATCGTGACATGAACCCAAAGTCCCAATTGAAGCCATCCTCCCGAGTACCGAACTTGACTATCAGCCTCTGCTCAGCCACTCTGCATTGCTGCCTGTCCTGAAGTCCACCTTGGAGGATGGTCACCAAAGGCCGAATTCCCAGACCGCTAAAGTGTTCTCCGACTGGGAGGGAACACTCCTGTCTGTTCATTATTGTGTGGTATCTGTTCATCTGTTATCGTAGCGTCTGCTCAGTCTCGCCAATGCACCATGTCGCAGGGCATCCTTGCCTGCAGCGTATGAGATGGACCACACTGGCCAAGTCACATGAGTACTCGCCGCATACATGATGGGAGGTGTCCCCACGTGGAATGGTGTTACCCATGTTGGTACTTTGACACGTCTTGCAGCAGCTGCTGCGGCAAGGTTGTACGGTGTTGTTGTCCTGAAGACTGGGCCATTTGCTACGAATCATGATCTGTCTGAGGAGTGGGGGTTGTGTAAAGGCGAGAAATGGAGGAGCGTGGAAGGTCTTGGCGAGGTACTCATCCTCACCGATAATGTGTTGAAGGCTGTGAAGAACATAGCGTAATCGTTCACCTGCTGGGAAGTACTGGACAATGAAGGGTACCCGATGTCTACCTCCTGAGGAGGTCATTATCTTTGTGTGCCTATGTATGTATGCCTTCACATCTCTTATCAGTGAATGGATTGAGGCTTCATTCTATAGAACAACTTCTCTTATGACCTGCTGGGACCAGACATATCCACAAGTGCAGCTATAATGTACAAGTTCATATGTTTCTATCGTGACTACAGTTCGACATTGCAAAGTGAACTTAGTCTATTTCAAAAAAGCAGAGCTGATGGATTGTAGACTACATGAGTGTTGAAAGCAAAATACAGCACAAAGGAGCTTCAAGATGAAATATCAATGGGTTGCCAACATTAAGGAGTAGGTGTGGACCAGGTAAAATATTACTTTATGAAGTAATGAATAATAAGTGAACCAGACTAAAAAGCAAACTGTGAAGAACCATAGAACAACAGAAAATGCAGCACAAGAATAGATATATTGTACTAGCATGAGTAAATTGGACCTTATGAGATTCCTTCCTCCTTATCCTATCAAAGCCCACAGCACTGGCTTCTATTCCTTTCTCCCTAGTGTTTATCTAACCTTCAAAATGGATCTTTTTGTGTAATGGGAGGAGGACACAAAAGTCCAATACATCATTTCAACGAGGCACTGCAAAGCTAAAGTACATATGTTTCACAGTCCTTAGGTTTCAGTATAAAGTACCTCTTCCACTGCTTTTTCCATTCCGAGTCCAGGAGCTGGGCATTAAGTATAATTTTCTCGACCAGAGGCTAACATGGGGCACAGGCACGAGCACATTCTTCAAATCTACCTCCCCATCTTTAGATCTAAACAGCCTGAGGGTTGGGAAGAATGTAACAGTGCTCAAACCCGATATAGATGTAATATTTTCAGCCATTTTGTAACCATAGCGTTATAACCATATATGGGTAAACATGTGAAAAATATAATGGCATTCAAGTAACGGATTCTATGGTGTGCAATCATTTCCAACCTAGATGATATTTACAAATTGTTGAATTAAGGGAGGAACAAGGAAATTTGCCTTTCGCAGCAGCGAGTGAAGTATGTGTATAAGCTTGCAGTTGTTTTAACATGACTCAACGGACAGCCCTTGTGTCACAAGGTTGTAGGCTCAATTCTACAAACATCCTCAAAAATCCAACCTGATGTTTCAGTGCAGTCCCACAGGGAGTGATGCACCTTTCCCTGGATTTTGTTCTTTCTGCAAATCCAAAAGGAAAGGAAAGGGATGGGGAGATACTTTCAGGAGATATTGAAGGAGTGAATTCTCAACCAGTAAGAACAAGATTAAGAATCAATGTACCCACAACCTCAACATCACACGCAAAGAATTGGACGGAGCTGAAAGATGATAACTCAGCGATGTTGGTGAGCTGGATTGCTGCGAGAACTATGCTCCTCACTAATTTCTCCTTCCCCATTCCACAATGTTTACTTCTTGTCTCAGTGTGTCCATTTGTGTATTTTAAGAAAGGGGCAGAGTTTAAGTTGTAGAGTATAGATTAGCATTTCAATTAGTTTGTTTTTTAAAAACTAATTTGTAGAAACATTTGGATTACAATACATAATTAATATCTTCTCGACGGAAAACCTGGAATGTGTAAGCTTTTAGCCTGAACTTCACGGTTAGGTTAAAACTGTCCAATTTGCTGATTTAATCAACTCTTCACATTACTGACCCAGCTGGGAATGGACAGGCTTGATTTCCAGCACAGCACCCCATGATTTAGTTGTTGCTGAACTAAACAAACAGATACAGATACTGGTCTGAGGTGAACACTGCTTTGAGAGTGTTTGAACCTTTCAACTTCCCTTTCCTTTGCAGAGGCCTACTGTACAAATGCTTTTACTCCAACTGATATCCACGCTGTGTTGAAATCCATATGAGTTGTAAAATCACCTACTTCAACCTCAGAACTGTGAAAACCATGTCCTTCAACCTTCCCCTCCTGTAAATGATTTCCTGCAACTCTAACTGATTGGTCTGGTGTTTTTTTACCCTATTTAACTTCAATAGCATTCTGTACTTTGGGTCCTGGCCAATATTCATCTCACAATTAACATCACTGAAGAGATTATCTGGTCAATGCCCGAGAACCTACTGTGACAGTTGTCGTGGTGCATGTAGGCACCAATGATATAGGTAAAAAAAGGGGGATGGGTCCCACAAGAAGTATTTAGGGAGTTAGGAAACAAGTTAAAAAGTAGGACCTCAGTGGTAGTAATCTAAGGATTGCTATCAGTGCCACGTGCTAGTCAGAGTAGAAATGACAGAATATTCAGGATGAATGCGTGGCTTGAGATTTGGTACAGGAGGGAGGGGTCCAGATTTTTGGGACATTGGGACCGGTTTTGTGGGAGGTGGAACTATTACAAATCGGATGGTCTACACCTGGACTGGACTTGAACCAAAGAACTTGGGGGTGCTTTTGCTAACGCTGTTGGGGAGGGTTTAAGCTAATGTGGCAGGGGGATGGGAACCAAATGAGGAGGTTGGTGGACAGTAAGGAGGTAGGAATTAAAGCCTGTAAGGAATTAGATAATGAAGTCAACGTGAGTAACGGGAAGAGTAGGCAGGAAGTGGAGGATGAATGCAGAGGGACTGGTGATCTGAGGAGCATTTGTTTTAATGCAAGAAGTGTAGTAGGTAAGGCAGATGAACTTAGGGCTTGGATTAGTACCTGGGAGTATGATGTTATTGATATTACTGAGACTTGGTTGAGGGAAGGGCATGATTGGCAACTAAGTATCCCAGGATATTGATGCTTTAGGTGGGATAGAGAGGGAGGTAAAAGGGGTGGAGGAGTTGTATTACTGGCCAGAGAGAATATCACAACTTTGCTGAAGGAGGGCATTATGGAAAACTCGAGCAGTGAGGCAAAATGGGCAGAGCTCAGAAATAGGAAGGGTGCGGTAACAATGTTGGGGCTGTACTACAGACCTCCCAACAGCGAGCATGAGATGGAGCTACAAGTATGTAAACAGATTATGGAAAGATGTAGGAACAACAGGTTGGTGGTGATAGGAAATTGTAATTTTCCCAACATTGTCTGGGATTCACCTAGTGTTAGAGGTCTGGAGGGAGCAGAATTTATAAGGAGCATCCGGGAAGATTTTCTAGAGCAGTGTGTAAATAGTCCAACGTGGGAAGGGGCCTTACTGGACCTAGTGTTGGGAAATGAGCCCTGCCAGGTGGTTGAAGTTTCAGGAGGGAGATTATTTTCGGAATAGTGATCACAATTCTATAAGTTTTAGGATACTCATGGACAAAGACGAGAGTGGTCCTCGAGGAAGAATAAAGAACAAGGAAAATTTACAGCCCAGGAACAGGCCCTTCAGCCCTCCAAGCCTGAGCTAATCCAAATGTACTGTCTAAACCTGTCAGTCAATTCCTAAGCATCTGTATTCCTCTACTCCCCATCTACTCATGCATTTATCCAGACACATCTTAAAGAAGAGTGTTAAATTGAGGAAAGGCCTACTATGCCAAAATTCATCAGGAACTGAGGAATGTAGATTGGGAGCAGCTGTTTGAAGGGAAATACACATTTGATATGTGGAAGGCTTTTAAAGAGAGGTTGATTAGAGGTCAAGAGAGACATGTCCCTTTGAAAATGAGGGATAGACATGGCAATATTAGGGAACCATGGATGACAGGTGAAATTGTGAGACTAGCAAAGAGGAAAAAGGAAGCATACATAAGGTCTAGATGACTGATGACAGATGAAGCTTTGGAAGAATATCGGGAATGTAGGACCAATCTGAAATGAGGAATTAAGAGTGTTAAAAGGGGTCATGAGATATCCTTAGTGAGCAGGATTAAGGAAAACCCCAAGCCTTTTATTCATATATAAGGAACAAGAGGATAACGAGGGAAAGGATTGGCCACTCAAGGACAAAGCGGGAAGGATATCCATGGAGTCAGAGAAAATGGGTGACATTCTTAATGATTACTTTGCATCGGTATTCACCGAGGAGAGGGACATGGTGGATGTTGAGATTAGGGATAGATGTTTGATTACTCTGGGTCAAGTCGGTACGAGGAGGGAGGAATTCTAAAAGGCATTAAGTTAGATAAGTCCCCAGGTCTGGATGGGATCTATCCCAGGGTTCTGAGGGAAGCAAGACAGGAAATAGCTGGGGCTTTAACAGATATTTTTGCAGCATCCTTGAATACTGGGGGAGGTCCCAGAGGACTGGAGAATTGCTAATATTGTCCCCTTGTTTAAGAAGGGTAGCAGGGATAATCCAGGTAATTACAGACCTGTGAGCCTGATATCAGTGGTAGGGAAGCTACTGGAGAAGATACTAAGTGATAGGGTCTATACCCATTTGGAAGAAAATGAGCTTATCAGTGATAGGCAGCATGGTTCTATGCAGGGAAGGTCATGTCTTACAAACCTAATAGAATTATTTGAAGCGGTAACAAAGTTGATTGATGAGGGAATGGGTGTAGATGTCATATACATGGACTTTAGTAAAGGGTTTGACAAGGTTCCCTGTGGTAGGATGATGAAGAAGCTAAAGGTGCATGGGGTCCAGGGTGTTCTAGCTAGATGGATAGAGAACTGGTTGGGCAACAGGAGACAGAGACTAGTGGAAGGGAGCTTCTCATAATGGAGACCTGTGACCAGTGGTGTCCCACAGGGATCCATATTGGGACCAGTGTTGTTTGTGATATTCATAAATGATTTGGAGGAAGGTATAGGTTGCCTCATTAGCAAGTTTGCAGATGACACTAAGATTGGTGGAATAGCAGATAGGGAAGGGGACTCTCAGAGAATACAGCAGAATATAGATAGATTGAAGAGTTGGGCAGAGAAATGGCAGATGGAGTTCAATCCGGACAAATGCAAGGTGATGCATTTTGGAAGATCCAATTCAAGAGTGAACAATCCGGTAAATGGAAAAGGCTTGGGGAAAATTGATATACAGAGAGATCTGGGTGTTCAGGTCCATTGTTCCCTGAAGGTGGCAACACAGGTCAGTAGAGTGGTCAAGGTGGCATTATGGTATGCTTTCCTTCATTGGACGGGGTATTGAGTACAAGAGTTGGCAGGTCATGTTACAGTTATATAAGACTTTGGCTCAGCCACATTTGGAATACTGCGTACAGTTCTGGTTGCCACATTACCAAAAGGATGTGAATGCTTTGGAGGGGGTGCAGAGGAGGTTCACCAGGATGGTGCCTGGTATGGAGGGTGCTTGCTATGAGGGGAGGTTGAGTAGCTTAGGATTGTTTTCATTGGAAATAAGGAGGTTGGTGGGGGGTGGAGGATAGCAAGAAGCTTAATTACCAGGGATCACGAGTTCAAGGTGAGAGTGAATAAAGGGAGATATAGGTGGAAAGCTTTTCATGTAAAGGGTGGTGGGTGCCTGGAATGCATTGCCCGTGGAGATGTTAGGGGCGGGAACAATAGCATCATTTAACATGTATCTAGACAGATATATGAATGGGCAGGGAGCAGAGGGGTACAGACCCTTAGAAAATAGGCATCAGGTTTAGATAGAGGATCTGGATCAGCACAGGCTTGGAGGGCCAAAGGGCCTGTTCCTGTGATGTAAGGTTCTTTATTCTTTGACACAAAACCAGAAGTCAGTATTCACTATATTGACTCAAACAGCACCTACAGGAATTAAAACTTGAAGAATAAGCAGAAAACTACAAGTGAACATCTGGTCCTTCCTAGGGTGCACTGTTGAGGTTCCTACAAACTGTAGCTCTCTTGTGCTCAAGAACTGATGAGAATTTCCACTCCAAATACTTAATCTCCTTGTAGAACTCTAGAATACACTACAGCTTGTTAAATGAGGTATAACTGGGTTTTTAAAAATGGTATTCTAACTATTGCATTGGCATGTTAGCTTTCTCACCTGACACACATGATGAAGATCGTCTAAGCAGAAGATACAACACGGCTTGTTTGGTAAGTGCAGTCAACAAAGACCACTCCTCGGTTTCCTTTGGTTAACATAATGTAGTTTGCTGCATGTTAGTAACTAGTTACAGGTTACATGTGGGTGATAGACATTGCTGGACACTGTTGGGAATGGCCAGATATTAAATCTCACTCCTTAGCTCAGCTGCTTTGTCAAGTCCACATGACACCATTATAGTGGGAGGTGCTTTGTCAAGTCCACATGACACCATTATAGTGGGAGGTGCTTTGTCAAGTCCACATGACACCATTATAGTGGGAGGTGCTTTGTCAAGTCCACATGACACCATTATAGTGGGAGGTGCTTTGTCAAGTCCACATGACACCATTATAGTGGGAGGTGCTGTGGCAATCAGACTCCTACAAAACTTCATAAAACACACTGGCCTCAAGAAGCTAATTTCAATGATGTGGAATATCAAATTCTGCTACATTGTTCAAAAAATCCATTTCTAAATACACAATTTGTTCAAACATGTCTCTTCATTTCAGCTTTCATCTTAACACAATCCTCATTTATTCCATCATCTGAAAATTTAAAAAGTGTAGAGTTGCAGGTTCTTTTAACATTGTGGTTTGCTATGGGTTAATACTTCCATTGGATTAGCTGCTTGCCTCCTGGATGACCACACTGATGCTGTACTCAAAGTTATCTCCTCAGGTTGGTGCTAATTTAGGCTACTGTCAGAAAGTGGAAACTGCCAGCCAAAAAGATGAAATGATCTTTTGAGGTCAGTGGGGACACATTTTCATGCCAAGTCTCAGTACTGTTTATTGGAGCTAGCTGTTGGCAAAATGGCTGTTGTCAGGAGTGTGGTGCTGGAAAAGCACAGGCCAGGCAGCATCCGTGGAGCAGGAGAATCTATGTTTTGGACATAAGCCATTACGTATTTTGGGAAAGCAAATCTTAGCAGGACGTATATACTTAATGGGAAGGTCCTAGGGAGTGTTGCTGAACAAAGAGACCTTGGAGTGCAGGTTCATAGCTCCTTGAAAGTGGAGTCGCAGGTAGATAGGATAGTGAAGGAGGCGTTTGGTATGCTTTCCTTTATTGCTCAGAGTATTGAGTACAGGAGTTGGGAGGTCATGTTGCAGCTGTACAGGACATTGGTTAGGCCACTGTTGGAATATTGCATGCAATTCTAGTCTCCTTCCTATCAGGAAGATGTTGTGAAACTTGAAAGGGTTCAGAAAAGATTTACAAGGATATTGCCAGGGTTGGAGGATTTGAGCTATAGGGAGAGGCTGAACAGGCTGGGGCTGTTTTCCCTGGAGCGTCGGAGGCTGAGGGGTGACCTTATAGAGGATTACAAAATTATGAGGGGTATGGATAGGGTAAATAGACAATTCTTTTCCCTGGGGTTGGGGAGTCTAGAACTAGAGCGCGTAGGTTTAGGGTGAGAGGGGAAAGATATAAAAGGGACCTACAGGGCAACCTTTTCATACAGAGGGTGGTACATGTATAGAACGAGCTGCCAGAGGATGTGGTGGAGGCTGGTACAATTGCAACATTGAAGAGGCATTTGGATGGGTATATGAATAGGAAGGGTTTGGAGGGATATGGGCTGGGTGCTGGCAGGTAGGACTAGAGTGGGTTGGGATATCTGGTCGGCATGGATGGGTTGGACCGAAGGGTCTGTTTCCATGCTGTACATCTCTGTGACTCTATAAGCCTTTTCATACAACCGTGACTGTATTTCACAATTACAGTTGATTTTGCTATAACAAGATGGTTACGTTCTGTAGAAAAATCGCCCTTTAGAAACAGCGCTTAAAGTGTTGGTGCTGTAATCACATTACAGCTAACACACATTTTAAAATTTCACACTTTAGAAACAGTGTCCCCAGTTCACCAATGGGCTTACACCGAATTTGTGTTGATGAAACGTGTGTTGTAGCGGAACGACCTGTACTTCATTGGCCGCAGGATACTTTGGGATTACTTGGGAATTGCACAGGAAAGTATGAGGAGCCATGTCTCACTGCATGGTGATGCAGGGTGAAGAAGACCTATGGCCTATTCCATAAGGCACAGGAACAGAAGGCCATTCAGCCCACTGAGTCTGATCCCCCATTCAATGAGATCATGACAGATCCGATAATCCTCAACTCCATTTTCCTGCCTTTTCCTCATAACTCTTGAATCCTTTACTGATTAAAAGTCTGTCTCAGCTTTCAATATACTCAACAAGCCAGTCTTGACAGCTCCCTGGGCAAACATTCCACAGACTCAATTGCCCTCAGAGAAGATATCCCTCATCTGTCATAACTGGGTGACCCCCTCAACTCAGATTGTGCCCTATAGTGCTAGGCTCTGCATTCCAAATCTACTGTCAGATCCCTGAAGATATCTCATGTTGCAACAGGACTGACTCATTTTTTCTAAATTCTTCATTACAAAAGGATGCAGGAAGTGCTAGAGAAATCTACATTTTTTCTCACACAGGCTTTCTGGTTTAAAATGACTCTCAAACTCAGTGACAGTGATAACTGATGTCTGGGATGTACATGTATCCTTTTGTACCTTAAATATGACCAACATTCTGACCACAGTTACTGTATTCTCTATGGAACAAGACACTCCACACCTAAATGAGCCACCTCAGAGGTTATTCTTGGTGTAAAATAATGATCAAATGCTGCTGTAGATTCTCCATAAACACACACTTGGTTGTCTAAGGTTGCAGCTAATCAATGCCTCTCTTTGGTTCTCACAGATAACCTCTTCTCAGCCTCATTGCTCAAGTGGAATATCTACACAATTTGAAAAGGTCCTCATTATTCTTGTGGAAAACTAGAATAAATATTTCACAGAAGAGGTCAAATTGGATGGTTGAGCACAGAAGTTGAACATGGATGAATAAAAAGGTAAAAAAAGTCGTCACCATTTTCCACAGGTCCATGAGGACCTGAGGGCCACTGTCCCATTAGAGAGAGATGACTGTAAGCGAGTTTAACCCAAGGGTCACCACACCTCAGGAAAACAAAAGGCAGGGTGGAGGTCATGAAAGCAGGAACCTCAAGTTAACTGAACCTAAGCTGCTGATGTCACTCTGTATCACAAAGCAACCATCCTACCAACTGAGATGACAATAAATAATACTGCAATATATGGACAATGCTGCCGTACTATCTCCTTTCACATTGAATCATGGCAGGACTTAAATGCTGCCCTTTCAATTAATAACCCTACTGCTAACCCATTCACAATTCTGCAAAGTATTTTCTTTGGCCTTTTGTTCAGAAAGCCAACAATGAGTCAATATTTCCTTTCCTTTCCCCGTCATTTCGCTATCTATGAGGGAGAGAGGGAAAGGCCACTGGCTGTGATGACTGATATCGTGTCACCATTGACTCAATTATTTAGCCTCAAAATTGGCAAGATGAGTAAAATATGGGGTCTTGGTGTGGGGAGGTTGAAATGTTTCCAATTCCTGTATTCTTGTGGTGCTCCAGATGCAGTTGCAGTCCTTTTTACACTTGACATTCAATGTTCAATTGGAACAATCCACAAAACACAGGAACAAACTGATTGATCTGTGCCTGAATCTGAATCACACCCAATTTGCATTCCTAAATCAGAAGCCCCAAGAGTATTTTAATGATTGACTATTCTCGCCCCCATGGGAGGTTTCACTTAAAGTTGGGACCTTACCTCAAGACACTGATCAACATAAAGACGCTTTCGGAGTGTGGATCACTGCCTGACCCTAACCTCAACACTTGTATTTACCAAGACATGAAATTGCAAGGGATTTCCCTCGGGGGCAAAACCAGATATCCAACAAGGTCAGAAAGTCAGCTATTAATCTTTTGGCAAGTTTTGACTCCCAAGCCCTGAAGCAGTGATATTTGAAGTTCGGAATGCTTGTTTCCTTTGTTCCATCTGTATTTTATTTATGACTAACATTCTGACAACTGCACTTCCAATGAAAAAGAAGCTCAACACCTGAATGAGAGAGCATAGAAGGTATGCTCGTTATAAAAAAATGATCAAACACTGTAGTGTTTCCATTTAATATATATATATATATATATTGCAGCTTACAAGAATGAGAGATATGGGGAACAAACAAGATCCCAAAGGGACTTATCAAAAATGTACTGGGAGACTTCCCCTTCTGTGGGGAGACTTGACCTAGGGCACTCAGTACAAAGAATAAGAGGCCTTGCTTTAGGCAGGAGAATTTATTTCTGTCATAGTGTTGCTAGTCTCTGAAATCCTCCGCAGAAAAATAGTACATTGTGTCACTGACTTGTCTTCCTTCCAGATGTGATTTTAGACAGTTTTTTGATAAAAATCACACAATTTTTGATAGGCAGGGAGTGAAGGGCTATGAGGGGCCAGACTGAAAAGTGGGCCATGATCTTGCTGAAGAAGCTCAATGGGTCGAATGATCTCAGCCTGCCTCTAAGTTCTAAGCTCCCGTGACTAGGATCAAAAAGTAAATCAGTGCATGTGTGCTTTTTTACAAACTGAGTACAAAGGTGAAAAAGGGTATTCAATATTCTTCAGGCAAGCTGGAAAATTATTTTACAAAACAGGCCAAGTTGAAAAGTTGAGAACAACACCGCAAAATTTCAAACAATGTGATTCTGAGATACTGGACCCTATTTAATATGAAGCACTACCTCCTTTTGTACTGGATACATGTCATGGATACATTGAGAAGGCATTTCTTTAGGAAGAGAGTTTGACCCAGCAACAGTGAAGTAGCAACAATGTTCCTGATGAAGGGCTTTTTCCCGAAATGTCGATTTTCCTGCTCCTCAGATGCTGCTTGACCTGCTGTGCTTTTCTAGCACCACTCTAATCGAAACAATGTCCATGAACCAAGTAAGATTAATGCACGATATAGCAGGGGAGGCGATGACCTACTGGTATTATCGCTGGACTATTAACTCAGAGACCCAAATAATGTTCTGGGGACCTGGGTGTGAATCCCGCCATAGCAAATGGTGGAACTTAAATTCAATAGTTATCTGGAATTAAGAATCTAATGATGATCATGAATCCATTACTGGTTGTCGGAAAAACCCATCTGGCTCACCAGGAATATTACCTGGTCTGGCCTACATGAGACTCCAGACTGACAGCAATAGGGTTGACTCTTAACTGCCCTCTGGGCAACTAGTGGTGGGCAATAAATACTGCAAAGCCAATGACGCCCTCATCTCGTGAATGAATAAGGGAAAAAAAATTATTCAACATCCTATCCAAAGAGATATCAGAATGGATGACATGGCTAATAAGGCAGGATTTACAGAAACATCTTGCAGACGAGAGGTTCATGGAGGCATTCCCAGAGCTCATGACCCAGACAGCTGCAAGTGTGGCCACTAGTATGATTTAGTGCATTCGAGACTTAATACATTACTGTCAATCTTTGCGGCAAAAACGAACTGCCAATAACTGGTCAAAAGTTTACTTGGAAATGTCTCTAAAAAGGAAACAGAGTGCATCTTCTTTCTCCCAAAAGGGTTTGAGACAGATTGCTCAATCCAAGAACCTTCTGGAAGCCTAGATTGGAAATCCTCTCCTCACATCAACCCTACCAACTTCACTAATTTAAGTTGGGATTTACCATTCGATCGATAGATAGATCAGTTATTGAAAAATTATGACAGGTACTGAATTGTGATGATAAAAATAAAACAAGTCATCATAATTCATAAGTTATAGATAAGCAGTAAAAGTATAAAATAGAGGAAGGATTACACAATTATTGTAACTATTTGTATATTGGAATGCTCATTAGTCCCTTATTTACAGAGTAAATGTAAAAGGTCTAATGCACTCTGGATTTTGGAATAAGCTCCACGTAGCTATGCTGTCAGGTTCAGTTCATTAAGTTGTCAATTATTTATGGTATGCAAGCAGGTGACTGAACCTAACAGTCCTGGAAGAGTTGTATCGCTAGTCTTGTTTCCCTGCCTTTTTCTCATACTCTTTCAGCTTTGTATATCTTAAAAACTTCTCCATGTCATTTTCAAAAACCATTATGAAATACTTTCACTATGCTTTATGGTGAGGCGTTAACAAACCAACCACATCCAAAAATGACCTTAAAACATTTCCAATTAGTTTTTGGTTGATAAACCTAAACATTTGCCGCTTCTTGTCATTGACTCAGTGACAACTGGCAATAATCCCATTTGCCGCCATCAGGTCTGTACTTTGGTTTAATGGAAAGGCCCAAATTTGCTAAGACTTTCTTCTAGGGATCAAAATAATGTTCCCCAAACACTTACCCGCCCATTCCCTCCCCCTACCCCCCACCAAAACAAGGGATCATGGGAGTTTTAGAATCATACAACATGGAAACAAACCCTTCAGTTCAACTCATCCATACCAACCAGATATCCCAAATTAATCTAGTCCCATTTGCCAGCACTTGGCCCATATCTCTCTAAACCCTTCCTATTCATATACCCACCCAGATGCCCTTTCAGTGTTGTAATTGTATACATCTCCGCCACTTCCTCTGGCAGCTCATTCCATACACGCACCACCCTGTGCGTGAAATGGTTGCCCCTTGGGTCTCTTTTAAATCATTCCCTGCTCAACTTAAACCTATATTGTCTAGTTTTGGATTCCCCTATCCTAGGAAAAAGACCTTGACTATTTACCCTATGCAAGCTCCTCATGACTTGAAAACCGCGATAAGGTCACCCCTCAGTCTCTGACGCTCCAGTAAAAACAGCCCCAGCCTATTCAGCCTCTCCCTCCAACCCTGGCAACATCTTTGCAAATCTTGTCTGAACCCTTTCAAATTTCACAACATCTGTCCAAGAACCTTATCTAACTCTTTCTTGAAAATATTCAATGTTTTGTCCTCAACTGCTTTCTGAGCCAGAGAATTCCATATGGGATAATGCAATCACGCAGTTACAATATCTTCTGTATTTGTGTTGATACATGGGACACTTGGACTGTCAGAAGCAGAATTAGAAGAATTCAACAATTACTTTAGTAATCAATGAATCAATCTCCATTAAACCTAAAGTTTAAATTTTAGCAAAGCAAAAGGCACCAATTAGAAAAAAATTCAAATTAATTAATACATACTTTGATGCAAAAAAAATGTCATTACCATAAAGACATCCTTTTGCCGATTACAGCTCGTACATTTCCATCGTAGATGCATCGCTGGAACATTTTAAGCATGCAATTACCACCCTTGCTTCTGCATCTCAAATTTAAATCAGAAATCAAGACTGTCAGTGGTCATTACAAAAGCATCCACAATATTTCCTCCCCCCAAATAACAACTCCTGAATGTATGCAGCCTTAAGCAGGAGATTCCACAGTCATCAACAAGGAATTTATCACCTCAGTTATTTCAAGTAGCTGTTGTCGATGGGTTTAGGACTACTATTCCCCTGACTACCCTTCTCTCCACACACCTTTGCTGTCTATGGCCTGCTCCCTCTTCACCCCTGCTATCTCCTTCTTACCCCTTGCAACTCCCACATCCTCCCATCCCAAATCCTCTCACAGCTGACTTCACCCTCTCTCTCTCCTCTCTGACCAAATGGAAATTCTGAGAAATGAACAAAAAGAGGCAGCACGGTGGCCCAGTGGTTAGTACTACTGTCGCACAGTGTCAGGGATCCAGATTCAAGTCCCACCTCGGGCAACTGTCTGTGTGGAGTTTGCACATTCTCCCCGTGTCTGTGTGGGTTTCCTCTGGGTGCTCCGGTTTCCTCCCACAATCCAAGAATGTGCAGGCCAGGTGAACTGACCATGCTCAGTTGTCCATAGCGTTAGGTGCATTAGTCAGGGTAAATATTGGTTAGGGGAATGGGTCTGGGTGGGTTACTCTTTGGAGGGCCGGTGTGGACTGGTTGGCCCAAAGGGCCAGTTTCCACACTGTAGGGATTCTAATCTAATCTAAACAAACACGCAGCACCAGCAAAACCTTGCTCCCCAAGCCGACCCTCACCACCAGCACTTAGGCTCACCTGTGCCAGGTGTGGTTTTGGTGAAATAGACTTGATGGGCTGAAGGACCTCCAAGACCATGGGAGCAGAAATTAGGCCATCCAGCCCGAGTCAGCTCCACCATTCAATCCTGGCTGATGGATTTTCTCACATTTCCCCACTTCGTCCCCATAACCTTTGATCCCCTTGGCAATCAATAACTGATCTATTTTAAATAGACTCAGTTGACCTGGCCTCCACATCCTTCTGTGAATTCCACAGATTCTACACTCTCTGGCTCAAAACAACTTTTCCTTTTCTCCATTCTAAAGCGTCTTCCTTTTTTTCTAAGGCTGTGCCCTTGGGTCCTCATCTCTCTTGCTGAAAATGTGTTGCTGGAAAAGCGCAGGTCAGGCAGCATCCAAGGAGCAGGAGAATCGACGTTTTGGGCATGAGCCCTTCTGCCGAAACGTCGATTCTCCTGCTCCTTGGATGCTGCCTGACCTGCTGCGCTTTTCCAGCAACACATTTTCAGCTCTGATCTCCAGCATCTGCAGTCCTCACTTTCTCCTCATCTCTCTTGCCATCTTCTCAATGTACATTCTGTCCAGGCCATTGAGTATTCTGTAAGTTTCTATCAGATTCCCCCCACATCCTTCTAAACTCCATCGAGTATATTCCCAGGGTCCTCAAACATTCCGTATATAATAAGCATCTCATTCCTGGGATCATTCTCGTGAACCTCCTCTGGACCCACTCCAGAGCCAGTACATCCTTCCGGAGGTATGGTGCCCAAAATAATAGATTTTTGTACTGTATGATCTTGAAGATCCACAGCAGAATAGATTACCAGACAGAGTCACAACATTGGCAAAAGTGAGGACTGCAGATGCTGGAGATCAGAGTCGAGATTAGAGTGGTGCTGGAAAAGCACAGCAGGTCAGGCAGCATCTGAGGAGCAGGAAAATCGACGTTTCGGGCAAAAGCCCAAAAGTCACAACATTAAGTACTCTGTTTGCTGTGTGCATATATATGAAGGTAAACTCACTATTAAAGCATGGTACAGATACAAGGAGCCTGACTAAGACACCAGGGGCATTGACAAACTGATCCATTGAGTACACTCAGCTTATCCAAAGGCCTTTTAACTAGCTGCATTTGATCAATTGCGCCTCCAATCATTCCCTTCTGAATGCATTGTTCTTGGCTTCTGAAAGCCAACAGCTAATTACTGGTAATTGTTTCTGTAATGGCAGATTGGCAATGCATTGAATATGATAACCATCATAAATGAATAATCATCTCTTTGTTAAGGTTCTTGCATTAGTTTTATGAAGCTACTTGACAGCTGGGAACACAGGCTGATCAGTAACATATTGACCTGGATGAATTTGCTCAGTATGTATCGTTCTAGTGTTGGAGTCACCAGACAGGATAGCACTGCATTTAACAGTTGTTTTCCAAAGAACCCTTCCTTTGTGACCATAGTCACCACAATCAATAATCCTCGCAAGCAGATATAAATACCACAGCTGCTCTGTGACTGAGTACTCACAGCTGAGAGATGATTTTCCCTCTGATCGGATGGAAAGCACAATTTATTGCAGAAATTCTGCTTCTCTTCAAATTAACTGGAATTATCATTTTGCAATTAACACTTTCTTCAGGGAGAAGCCATTTCAAGCAGGAAGCAGTGGGGGAAAAAAAACTACACAAATTCCAGCTGGAAACAGGTCTCAGAGTGGGCAACGTACGCTTCCAAATTGGAACAGTGCTTCCAGTGGTGCTTCCAGCATCAAGTTGGACTTCCTGCACGGATGTTTTCCAGCAAGGACCAACACTTACACAAGGCCCATTGCGGAAGATCAAATTTCTGTTCATTTACTTATAATGCATAATAAGTCAGAGACTATGAGCCTATAGGGCAGTCCTGGTGCATGTGTTACCCACTGGGAAGACTATTGTTGCATCATCCAATTTGTTGAATTTGTAAGTTAATCACATAGTACAGACACCAACTCACAAAGGTACTAATGTGGTACTAACTCATTGCAGTGTTAATGCAGACACTACTATATGACAGTATTAATACAGACACTTTGAAAATCTAGAGCGGACGTCTGTCCCACTGAGAGCTAGTTTTGAAACTTGCATCTCATACTGTTGCTACTTTATCCATGACTGTCTCATTTTGCACCTCTTCTTGCAGTAATACTTAGAGATGTCCTGCCTCATAAAATAAACACAAATCTCAAAACAGACAGTGCATTGCGAACACCACCCAATGGACATAGTGTTTTAATGAACAGTGGTTAAAAAAAAACACAGCACATGAGGTTCTGTTGAATTAACCTTGATGAAATAAAGATCATATCTTTTTTTATTTTTGTGTATTTTTGATTATGAGCTGAAATTGGAAAAGAACTGTTTCAAAAATCAAGGATATTTGAAGCACTGCTCCAATTTGGAAGTGTACCTTGCCCACTGTGGAGGGAATTGCTGTACTTTTTATAAAGAAGGTTAATGACACTCAATGGTTTGTTCAGAACAATGGTGGCTGGGTGGGCAGGAGGTCACTGCAGATGGGCTGGAATTAGGGTGTGTGTGCATGAATGCAAATTCAGCTAGCAATTAGTAGCTGAATGGACTGTGAAGTGGTGATCAGTTAGTTATCAATAAATAACTTCTGCCTGCTGATAAATGAGAATGATTCCTAGGCTGCTGAACAGCTTGTGGGTATGAACAAGATAGCCTTTAACCACTGGAAGAGGAGATGTGTAGGTTAGGTATATTAGTCAGGGGTAAATGTAGGGTAGGGGACTCCTTTTCTCTGTAGTTAAAAACGACCAAAGCCAAAGCCACTTTATTATCCCTCACCAGCTACTGTTAATTGCTATTAACCAATAAATCAGAGACATTATAAGCTGACAGCCAGTTGCTCTCTGCCTCCTTAGAGAAGGATTGAACAGCAAAAATTCCTAGTAAAGCAAAAAGGATAATCTCAGCAGACCCTGTGGACAGGGACCATTGAATACAGTCTTCCCAGATTTTGCCCTCCATCCATCACACCAACTTTTTTTTGTGGCTCTATGTCTGTATCTGTGCATACGGGAGGTTTTACAAGTGCAAGAAGTTTTAACTAGTTGAGTTGTAGGTCGACGGTTCATAATTGCTTACCTATAGCTGGAATCTATTTATTTAAAGCGCAGATATCATGCTTTCTGTCGACCTTGGTAAATTGGGATCTTTAAAACTTTTGTGATGACTCTGGGAATTTTAGATAGAAAAGATAGAATCCTTTCAGTGTGGAAACAGGCCCTTTGATCCTCCGAAGAGTAATCCACACAGACCTATTCCCCTACCCTACATTTACCCCTGACTAATATACCTAACCTACACATCTCTGAAAACTATGGGCAGTTTTAGCATGGCCAATTCACCTAACTGCACATTGCAGGTGATGGTGGGCTGCTTACTTGAACTGCTACAGCCCATACAACGTATGAACAGGCAGAGTGCCAGAGGGAAGGGAAGCTTTGGAACAGTGTATTTTTATTTAAAGAGATATACTGGAGGCTGGATATTAAAAATTAAATAAACAGCACACATCAGTAATTGGAATAAGTAGGTCAAGCTTGCCTAGATATTTATTTGTTTCCTTTCAATTATAAAAGGCAGTGGGATGTCATCCAGGAGTCATTTTGAAGATGGCAATTTACACAAGATATATCAAACCCCAATAACCTGTGAGGACAAAGTGTACAACTAATACTCATAGCAGTCAAGTTCAAAAAAAGGAACAGAGAAAAAAAAATCACAGCTTAAAGAATTAATGGAATCATTTGACTCCTATTGTATTCTTTCTCTATTTAATTTTTAATTGCAGTTCTTCTGGCGGAATAGAGATAGGCTAATAAGTAGATGGAGCATGGTTCTTGATAATGAATTGTGTAGCAATAAACGACAACACAATACAAAAAGACTTTAAGATTTGATGAGGCTCTCATACAGACGTTACAGCATAGTGAATTGAGATGTCCACTGGCCTCTTTGGCTCTGACCTGGATGAGATTACTTACTAGTTCAAGTGAGAGTAGTTTTATTTCAGCAATTGGAAGATGGAGTCACAACTGAGAACTGGGAAAAGAAAATTGTCGTAGAATATTTTGGAGTCATAGAGATGTACAGCACGGTAACAGACCCTTTGGCCCAACCCGTCCATGCCGACCAGATACCCCACCCCAATCTAGTCCCGCCTGCCAGCACCTGGTCCATATCCCTCCAAACCCTTCCTATTTATATACCCATTCAGATGCCTTTTAAATGTTGCAATTGTACTAGCCTCCACCACTTTCTCTGGTTTTGCAATGCTCAAGCATATTGCAAAGCCCGATTCAGGAGTGAGATAGTTTGAATCCCTGGGAACGTTAGCAAGGATGCCCATTAAATATGTGAAAATCCCTAATGAGACAGAAGGGCACAGTGCTACCTCCTCAGAGTGCAGACACTCTCGGAATCATTTTCAGTCCCGTTTACAATTGTTCCCGCCTCCTACAATTGTGCTGCATTGCCAGGATGCTGACCTTTCAGATTCATGGGTTCCATATAAAAACCATAGAATGAGAGAAAAGCTATTGCACCCACAACACCAGCTCTATCACTTCATCGATATAAAGCTTACTCCGTTAAAGACTCAAGCAAAACTTTTTAACAGAGGACAGTTTCTGTAGAACAGCCACCAGGCCCCTGACTTAAACCTGAGTATTCCTGGTCAACCTTGAATTTATTCAGAATTCATACTAGGTTTTAGTTGAACAGGTTTATTTGAAATCCCAAGCTTTCGGAGTGCTGCCCTTTCGTCGGTTGACCTAATGAAGGAGCAGCGCTCCGAAAACTTCCATTTCAAATAAATCTGTTGGACTATACCCTGATGTCGGGCGAATGGTGAATTTGTCCACCCCAGTCCAACACCAACACTTCCATATCAGAGTAACCTTGAATTTAACATCAGTCATCTGCACCTTTCCATAGCACCAGCTGTGATTGACTTCAACATTAGTTGCATTCCAGTTTAGTTAAGTGGATTAGAAAAGGACATTACAGTTAGCCTTAATGAGTCTGTGTTTATAGAGAGCATAAATCATGAGATCGCCCTCTCTTGATCACTACTTAATGACTCCTGTTGGGACCATGTGAACAGAAACACATTGAGAATGGAACTATTTGGCCTCACTGTAACAGGTCAAACAGCCAAATAGCTTTCTGGTGCTCATATTTCAGATTAAAATAATGGACCTTTTAAAACATCAAGAGAGAGAGTGACCAAAGCCTATCGAATCACAATCAAGGCACCACCTTCAAGGGATGATGTGAAATTATTAGAGTGAAGAGACACAAGAAAATGTGCTAAAAACAAATCTCATACAAAACTCGGTAAATCAAATCGTCATCCAGATTCAAGAAATATTGAGGCCAAAAGGCATAGAAGCAGAAATAGGCCATTCTGCCCATCAAGTCTGCTCCACCATTCAATGAGATCACGGCTGATCTGATAATCTTCAACTCCAGGTTCCTGCCTTTTCCCCAAACCCTTCGATTCCCAAACTGATTACAAACCTCAGTATTGGAAATAAATGCAAATCCCATCAGCTGTCCTGTGCCCAAAGCAATAGCCACAGCATCTGGATTACTGGTGCAGGACATTACCACTCTTCCCCACATTCAAAAATCAAATCCTCCTTTATGCACAGGCAGTCATTTAGATCAGTACACCTCCCTGTTGGGAAACTGAAGTGCAGTTTCCTGAATCACGGGCAGAGATACTAACCACTAAGTAAAGAGGAGCTGCCCTTAAATGTTAACAGTGGGATAGAAACCTGCACCTCCATGATAACTGGAGCCTTACTGAAGCACCTTAAAATCAGTCAGCTAAGCCGGGTGGCTCAATGGCTAGCACTGCTGCCTCACAATGCCAGGGACATGGGTTCAATTCCAACCACAGGCGACAATCTATGTGGAGTTTGCACGTTCTCCCCATGTCTGTGTGGGGTTTAATCTGGTTTCCTCCTACTATCCAATAATGTGTAAGCTAAGTGCGTTAGCCATGGGAAATGTAGGGTTACGAGGATCAGATAGGCTGGTGGATCTGTGTGGACATTATGGGCCACATGAATCCACACTGTTGGGATTCTATGATTCACACCAATTAGAATTGCTATTAACCTGACAATGGGGTCTGAACGCAGCACAATATTTTTAAAAAGTTTAACTAGTCAAAGGAAGATGACCACTTGAAACACCGTAATATCCAAGGCTACAGGAAAATGGGATAGTATAGATAGGGGATTCTTTTGTCTTGATGGGCCAAAGGTGTGCTTCTGCACTATCTGATCCAAATGAAGGCTTTGCCCTACTGAGCGCTACACACAGTGTTTACTTCCTCTGAAGCGAAAAGGAGGTTTATAACAGTCCATCACCAACGTGTACACAACACCCACGTCCAAATCTCAAAGATGCGTGAGTCAGAAGAAACACAAGATTCCAGTTTTCTTGTTTCAAGAGAGGTGCAGGTGGGACTTGAACCCAGGTTTCCAGGACCAGGGTTAGGGACACCACCACTGTACCACAAGAGGGCCACCACTTTAAAACCTAGCCCCTAGGCCAAGATTTGCAGCACTTCTGCTGACATCTCCATCATTCAATTCACTCATCCATCAGGAAATTGAACTTGCAACCAGCTCATGACTTTATTGGTATTACTTCTGTCAAACCTCGGAGTTCTTTGCTACACCAAAAGATGCAAGATGTCGGTGTGAATTCATTGTGCTAAAACCTGACCCATGTCAACATTTTACAGTTCAAATGAAGGCACAATACACATCTTAATTTATTTGTACAGTGCCTTAACAATAAATCACATTTTCCCAACTCTGGCTATTGCTGACACAGTCCCATAATCACCTTAACCAGTGTGTGCACACTTTAAGTGTCAATACCATGAAGGAAGCATTTCCTGATGAATGGACGTCAATCAAAATTTAACATGCAGGTCACTGGGTAAAATGCATCAAACCATCCTGCTTGATGTTATGCATGTACAGAGCAAAGGAAGCACTGGAATTCTAAGATGATGAACTGAAATGTTATCGCTCAAATGTTGTATATTTTCTCTTTCCAACCTCAATGTTCCATTTTGTCCACTGAAGCCAAAAGATTCTGCGGGGGGAAAACTCCCCTCAACGTACTTTATTGGAGGCAATGAAACACACAGAGCATAAGAATCTATCACAAGTCAAAATGAATTTGCGTGTGTGAAACATAAGCAGTTGAATTTAAGAGGGGCACGACAGGGTGACTGCACTCAACATTAGTGGGGAGTGTGAGACGCCAGAGGAATTCAAGAAAGATAGAAGTCAATGGGTATCAGATGCCTCAAACCAGATGTTTAGAGGACAGTGGATCCCTAATTTAAGCTAAACATTTGTTTTGTTTTAACATTTTGTTCCCCAAATCAAGAATGGTCCCTTCACTTTAATGTCAGTGCTGAGGGGATTTAATATGGTGTTGTGTTCAACAATTCAACACTTGTGTGCACTTCACTGCATGTTCTGCAGCATTGTGTACCATTGTTTGAGTCATTGGGACCCATGTCTCAATGGCATCATTGTCTTAAGTAGAGTAAAGACATAACTTCTTCTGCTGAAAAAAAGCAGCTTCTGCAAGCAAGACCTTCACTTATTTATTCACTGAAGTTGATTCTGATAGAGTGGTAGAGATGTACAGCATGGAAATAGACCCTTCAGTCCAACTTGCCTATGCCAACCAGATATCCTTACTTAATCTAATCCTATTTGCCAGCACTTGGCTCATATCCCTCTAAACCCTTCCTGTTCATATACTCATCCAGATGCCTTTTAAATGTTGTAACTGTACCCACCTCCACCACTTCTTCTGGCAGCTCATTCCATACACACACCAACTCTGCATGAAAAAGCAGTCCCTTAGGTCTCTTTTAGATGTTTCCCCTCTCACCCTAAACCTAAGCCCTCTAGTTCTGGACTTACCCACCCTAGGGAAAAGACCTTGTCTACTTAACCTATCCATGTTCCTCATGATTTGAGAAACCTCTATAAAGTCACCCCTCAGTCTCCGACAGAGGGTTGTATCTTCTATCACACACAGTACAATTCCTTTCCTTGTTTGGGTGTTTGGGTGAGAAACATTATACAGGAAGCTGACTCCCTGTTTCATTGCAGCTGAGGCACAGGAGCCATTTTTGAGGAATTCCCTCGAGACGTTTGTGGTTTAATACTATTCCTTTTGAAAATCATTAAGAAATGCCCAGCAAGCACTATTAGTGAATCAACTGCTGCACAGAATTTTTTTTAAAAATCCCAAATCAGCCTAGCGGTGAACTTTGAGGTTTGGAAATATCTTGAGGCAGCAGCATGACCCAGTTGTTGCTGCTAGATTGTTTGAGCTGAAGACCACAACATAACAGTTAGAGCTATCTGTGGTAATGTTGCACCAGGTAGCTCCACAATGGCGTGTCCAAAAGTTCCTCCAAATCCAAGGTAAGGTAAGGCGGTGCACCAGTCTTCCCCCACGGCCCAAGCAGAGGCTCTAACATAATTCAAAGCCACCTCCAATGAAATGCTTTAGGGATGTCCTCAAGCACTTCTGAAAGGGGTCAAACATCAGCCAGTAATGCTTGGTGACCAACCAGAATCCAAGAAGGTTCATTCTGACAGGGAGCAACACAGAGGCATATCATCAGGAACATGCAGAGGGTAAGTTATGGCAGTAGCGACAGAGACACAAAATAAATGAAACCTCCAAGCAATTCATCCAACTGACCTAAAAACAACACCTACCCACACAAGGCCGAGGTTGGAGATTACACATTTGACTTTCAACTATTTCCAAACTCAGACTGGAAGCAGGTCAATTCCCAAAATAACAGAAACGTTTGAGAGAGAGGCGGGTGAGTGTTGTTGATTTGAACTTATAGAGCATCTGTTAAATTCAACAAATTATTTTACTTTGGTAGTTATTACAGTTAGGAATACAGAGTGCTGCACGTGTCTGGTATTGTACATGGGCTCTTTGACTTTAACAATGAATTGCTGTTTCCCGTGGAATGGCTTAATATTGTGGTTGCATTCCTGAGAATCTAGAAATGTGAAAACAACTTTAAGTGAATCATGGTTTCCCACAGGAATTAAGTGTGACAATTTTAAATTGAGATTTCAAGAACATAACCAAAATTTTAAGTGAGGATTTAATGTTCAATTTAAAAATCTTCACCATAACACAATTAGTGCAGCTTCCAATATAATTCCTACTTTCTCTGAGGGGAAAGGCATGTGAAAACTCATTTATCCAATTGTAATCATAGAGAGAGGCATCATCAGCTGAGCAGCAAAGCCCATCCTAATCCAGGGCACATGAGGAAACGGTGAAAAATCCCAGGAATAATGCATCTTCAGTGATACAATTCAAACAAGGCCACCTACCAGTATAACCGTAGCTACATTCCAAATTTCTACCATTACTAAAAGCAGCCAAAGAGGGTTAATGACATTATTCATTCAAACTAACAGCATCCAAAGAATCTGACTATTGTTTAAATGGAAATACCTTTTTAGTGAGGAGTTGGACGATGAATCATCAAGCTAGATTTTTTGACAACAGCACAATACCCAATTGTAAAAGAAAAGTAATAAATTGACGACCTGCATTGTTTTTTTTTGTTTATTTCTCATCTGTTTTTTCCTTACCCGCCTCCTTGAAAAACAATACTCCTCTATTAATCATGCCGCATCCAGAAATCTTTGGGGGGGAAAACAAATCAGTTGTCTTCTTTTGACTGCAACAGCAACAACATAGGGAAAATTGATCAAATGTGGAACTAAACCAGGTAGTTGTCAAGTTCTGCCCTCTGGCAAATAGAAATGTCAAGTCTGTGGACATTCTCAGGACTGACATCACTAGCAGGATACCATCAACATAGCATCTGAATCAAAATACCCACTTTGAAATGGTTATAATCTCAAGAGCCTCATTTGCCTTTAAAAGGAAATTTAAACTCTTATTGACTGCAAATGTACAGTTGGTTCTGCTATAATGTGTGTTTCTTCAACATAAATTGGCTTTAACGTGATTAAAGAATTTAGATTTAGACCATTAATTGTAGGACCTTCGTGTTATATCAGAACTGACTGTATGTCTCAAGGATTCAAGTAAAGACTAAAGTTACTGTGGATCATAAAGCTGCTCGATCATTAGAGAGGGATGACTGATGGTAGCTGAACCGGACGGTCAGCATGCCTCAATTGAAGGGAGAAGTTGAAAAAGAGAGTCCCTCATGGTAACCTCAGCTGGTGTGGGAATTGAACCCACACTGTTGGCATCACTCTGTATTACAAAGCAGCCTTCCAGTCAACTGAGCAGGAGCCTTCACATTTTCGAGATGTTTTGTGTACAAGAATTAAACAGAGGAAGTACTACTTGAATAATATTTCATAAACCCTTATCATTTAAGCCTAAAACATTAAATGGACAATTTCCCATTCTGCTTTTAATTCCACTCAAGATTCCTTCAAACGCATGACAGGGTTTTGAGGGCTCTACCACTCCTAGAAACAAGCTGCCATCAGTCACGGGCCATAGGAATTCATTTAATGAATCTCCTTAGTTTCTCACTCAATGTACACTCCCAGCACTTGGTCTTCCTTTGCAAGAACTCTAGTGCCAATCTCATCCACTACAGTCCTCAATTTGGGTTTTACATTCCAAATCTTAGGTCCTAACCACAATTGCTGCTCAGTGACTCCTAATTAGGAACAGGCCTGGTTCACAATGGCCTCCCTGCTCCTTGTTCTAACTGCCAGTAGATACACAACTACCTTTTCACAATCTTTGAAATGGTCTGCTTATTTCTCAAGGAAGACAAAAACTCAAAAACAGAAGCCTACCTCTCTGCAATCTGTTCCTATTTGATTGGCATCCCTGCAATATCCCTGATAACTCTGTCTCCCACTTTAAACTTTCCCTTTAATCTGAAAGATATATGGATACTTCAAAATCTTAACTGACTTACCATCGTCAAACCTTTATTTGATCTGAAACGCACACGAATAAGTCAAGTCTTGGAAGGGGCCTGTAGGCATGTCTCTACCAAAAACTCAGAAAAGGGCTAGCCAGTGTTCAATTTCTCACATTTCTAACTTTGACTTCAGTAAGTAACTCCCCAGCCACTATGTCTCTCTCTTGTCACTCCAACTGTGTGGGTGAATGCATCATGGCAGTCGTAATCAATGGCAGTGCCCCATCGCCTGTTCTGAATACACTTTATTAAATCAGATGCAGGCTGCCTTTCAAATTTCAACTATTTTAGACTTCCCTTGCCAACTTTTTGAACATTTAAAAAGTTAAGTGTTCATATTTCAGTAAGAGACCATCTTGTTAAAGCCAAAACAAAACATGATCTATCAAGCCAGATGTCAATCTGGATCCTGACTTGGCCATAAAAGTATCAGCTGACATCATGAGAGGATTTGCAAGCACAATAGGCTATCATACAGGCTTACATTACAACAGTGACAATACTTCAAAGGAAATACTTTATTGTCAATAATGCAGTACGAGACATTCCACGGACGTAGAAAGTGCTCTATAAATGTAATGTTTTTTCTTTTCTATTCCAACTTGTCTGGGACAATCATCTCTAACCTCCAGTCTTCCTTGACCTAAATACTGAACTAAGCTTTGACTCTGCATTTACACTGCCAGAGGATATTGGCTATGTTACATTGTGTAAGTGTCTGGATGTGGGCTTTGGACAGAACGCTGTACATATAAATCAGACATATTAATTTTTGCTCACAGCATTTGCTCGTATCCTATAATTAGTCCCTCTCAATCAATGCCACCAATGTTTGTAGCTAACAATCATAGTCATTGATTTTTTTTTTCCAAAACCATGGGTCCATGAAGGGGTCAGTTACGAAGAAAGGACTAACGAGATTCTTCAGGCGAACACAGACAGCAAATCACCATGAGCGCAGGCATCTCAATTTGAAATTTGTAGTGTTTAAAATTTTAATGATTTGGAGATGCCAGTGTTGGACTGGGGTGTACAAAGTTAAAAATCACACAACACCAGATTATAGTCCAACAGATTTATTTGGAAGCACTAGCTTTCAGAGCACTGCTCCTTCATTAGGTGGTCATCAGGACAACCACCTGATAAAGGAGCCCTGCTCAGAAAGCTAGTGCTTCCAAATAAACCTGTTGGACTATAACCTGGTGTTGTGTGATTTTTAACTTAAAATTTTAAGTTTTCCATGTTTTGGAGCAAGGAATTGCTGGACAAAGGGATGCTACTTCAACTGGAGCAATCACAACTTGCAGTTTTGCACTCAGAGAGATATTTATCGAACGGTCTCAGGCCAAGCATGGGGAGGGGGCTGAGGCCACGCAGGACAGTTCAGAGACGGTTCATGAGAAGGATACCTGGTGTGGAGGAACTGTCTTATGAGCAAAGGCTAAACAGGTTAGGACTCTCCTCACTGGACAGGACAAATGCTGAAAGGATGTTTCCCCTCATGGAGGTGGGGGGAATAGAAGAGCAGTACAAACTCCCACATCCTAAGGGTGCCATTGAGGTGCTCCATCCTTCCCTTGAGCAGGAAAACCTGCCATGCCTCCCCCTTCCCTATACTCTTCTACCAGATGTAGAGGTTGCTGGTGAGTACTGTGTGCAGTATTGGTCTCCTCACTTTAAAAGGATGTACTGGCACTGGAGGGGGTGCAGAGGAGGTTCACTCGATTGATTTCAGAGTCGGCTTATGAGGATAGGCTGAGTAGACGGGAATTATATTCATTGGAATTTAGGAGAATGAGGGGGGGATCTTATAGAAACATATCAAATTATGAAGAGAATAGAGAAGGTAGAAGTAGAGAGGATGTTTCCACTGACAGGTGAAACTAGGACAAGAGGGCACAGCCTCAAGATTAAGGCGAGTACATAGAACAAACATAGAACATTACAGCACAGTACAGGCCCTTCGGCCCTCGATGTTGCGCCGACCTGTCATACCAATCTGAAGCCCATCTAACCTACACTATTCTATGTATGTCCATATGCTTGTCCAATGACGACTTAAATTATTTAAAGTTGAAGAATCTACTACCGTTGCAGGCAAAGCATTCCATATCCTTACTACTCTCTGAGTAAAGAAACTACCTCTGATATCTGTCCTATATCTATCACCCCTCAATTTAAAGCTATGTCCCCTCGTGCTCGCCATCCCCATACTTGGAAAAAGGCTCTCCCTGTCCACCCTTTCTAATCCTCTGATCATCTTATATGTCACAATTAAGTCACCTCTCAACCTTCTTCTCTCTAACGAAAACAACCTCAAGTCCCTCAGCCTTTCTTCGTAAGACCTTCCCTTCATACCAAGCAACATCCTAGTAAATCTCCTCTGCACCCTTTCCAAAGCTTTCACCTCCTTAAGACCATAAGACATAGGAGTGGAAGTAAGGCCATTCGGCCCATCGAGTCCACTCCGCCATTTAATCATGGCTGATGGGCGTTTCAACTCTACTTATCCGCATTCTCCCTGTAGCCCTTAATTCCTTGTGACATCAAGAATTTATCAATCTCTGCCTTGAAGACATTTAGCGTCCCGGCCTCCACTGCACTTTGCGGCAATGAATTCCACAGGCCCACCACTCTCTGGCTGAAGAAATGTCTCCGCATTTCTGTTCTGAATTGACCCCCTCTAATTTTAAGGCTGTGCCCACGGGTCCTAGTCTCCCCACCTAACGGAAACAATTTCTTAGCATCCACCCTTTCCAAGCCATGTATTATCTTGTAAGTTTCTATTAGATCTCCCCTTAACCTTCTAACCTACAATGAGTACGATCCCAGGATCCTCAGCCATTCCTCGTATGTTAGACCTACCATTCCAGGGATCATCTGTGTGAATCTCCGCTGGACATGCTCCAGTGCCAGTATGTTCTTCCTGAGGTGTGGGGCCCAAAACTGGACACAGTACTCCAACTGGGGCCTAACCAGAGCTTATTATTATTATCCTTCTTATAATGCGGTGACCAGAACTGTACACAATACTCCAAGAGAAGCCGCACCAGAGTTTTGTACAGCTGTAGCATAACCTCATGGTTCCGGAACTCAATCCCTCTATTAATAAAAGCTAAAACACTGTATGCCTTCTTAACAACCCTGTCAACCTGGGTGGCAACTTTCAAGGATCTGTGTACATGGACACCGAGAGCTCTCTGTTCATCTACACTACTAAGAATCTTACCATTAGCCCAGTACTTTGCATTCTGGTTACTCCGACCAAAGTGAATCACCTCACACTTGTCCACATTAAACTCCATTTGCTACCTCTCAGCCCAGCTCTGCAGCTTATCTATGTCTCTCTCTGTAACCTACAATATCCTTCGTCACTATCCACCACTCCACCGACCTTAGTGTCATCTGCAAATTTACTAACCCACCCTTCTACGCACTCATCCAGGTCGATTTAGGACTAAATTGAGAAGGAACTTCTTCACTCAGAGGGTTGTGAATCTAAGGAATTCCCTGCCCAGTGAAGTAGGTGATGCTACTTCAGTAAATGTTTTTAAAGATAAAATAGATAATATTTTGAACAGTAAAGGAATTAAGGGTTACAGTGAGAGGGCAGCTAAGTGGAGATGAGGCCATGAAAAGATAAGCCGTGATCTTATTGAATGGTGGAGCAGGCTCGACAGGCCAGATGGCCGACTCCTGCTCCTAGTTCTTATGCTCAGCTCAAAATTCAGTCAAGCTGAATAAGAAAGCTGTAAAACAGAAAATGAGATAAGAAATAAGGACTTGGATTTAGGCCTGAGATCCACTTAGGCCTGAGATGAGGGGTAATGTCTTTAACCAGAGAATGGGGAGCCTGTGGAATTCTGTGCCACAGAAAGTCATTGAGGTCAAAACATTTAATATTTTCAAGGAGGAGTAAAGATATAGTTCTTAGATCTGAAGGGAATCAAAGGTTATAGGATACAAAATTGGGATAATCAGCCAAGATGATACCAAATGGCAGGCAGGCTTGAAGGGCTGAAAGGCCTTCCTGCTCCCATTTTCTACGTTTCTAGATATTTCTAATCAATCCATTCTTCAGCAAGCAGAACATGAAGCCAGGTAAGAAATGGCTTTTAAGCGATTAGTTGGCCACTTAAAAAGGACACAATTGAGGCATGACAGGAAGCTCAAGCGCCATGGGGCCTCTTGTGACACAGTGGGTGTGTCCCTAGACTGAGGAGCCCTGGTTCAAGATCTACCTGCTCCAGAGGTGTGCAGTAACATCTCTGAACAGGTGGATTAGAAAAATAGATTAAAAAGCACTCGTCCCCATCCCAAGTCAAACTGTAAAATAGGAAGTTGGCAGAAAAGATCAGGCAAGGAAATTAACAGCAACCATCATCCTGTTAAAAAAAAAATGAAAAAGAAAAATCTGGCAGGTGCTTCACCCACAGAAACAGGCATAAATCCTTGATTTCATATTTCAGCAGATCCCACAGACAAAGCTATGCTGCAATGGAGAACTCGACCTCAATTAGCTACTCCAGTTGGAGCATGATCTTCACAGTCAGTTTATCGTTTGAATGATATTTCTTACCTCCTTTTCTGTTCTACAGCTTCTTATTCCACTTGACTGAATGAAGCTTTAAAAAAAAAAGGTTTGAAAATGCAACTGTTCTATCAATTGGAAATGTCATTAAAATAATGTTTACGTAGGTCTGTAAGGAACAGTCACCTATCACCTCAGCACAAAAATAAGCAGAATGTGAGACGTTGTGCTGTCCTGTTAAACATTACAGATAGGCTCCATAATTGCATGTAATTATACTTGTGCATAATTAGGATAAATTACTGCTATTATAGTGCTTTTTTGCTGCAAGAGTAGATTTTATAATGCAACCCATAGTTCTCCATTCAGAGTTGTAAAAGTATAAAGGGAATATTAAGTAGGACTGGGATTTGAGCACTTTTCTTCCTCTAATTTTCCTCTCCGGTTGTTGTAATGTTCATGTTGGGGTACACTGTTCCTGAAATAATAATGCACAGCAGTTAGCAGAAGGCATATTGGCCAAAATGGGTAGTAAAATCAGGCTTGACATGAACTAAAATTGATGGGCCCAAGAATATCTGGAAGAGAGTGGACATTTGCTGGTATGTGACATCTCTGATGTGGCCAGAATTTATTATTGGAGAAAGTGGCCATCTTGGACCACTGCAGTCCACCTGGTGTAGGAACACCCACAGTGCTGCAGAGGAGGGAGTTCTAGAGGTTGGACCCAGTGACAGTGGAGGAACTCATTACCATTCCAAATTAGGATGGTGTGTGAATTGGAAGGGGTGGTGTTCCCCTGCACTGCTGCCCTTATCCTTCCAAATGGTAGAGGTCGTGGGTTTGGTTGGAAAACAGAGCAGAGAGTTGAGATGGAATGAGAGGATTTTTCTGTTCTGTGCCGTCCAGGGTCACTTTAATCACCCAAGTCATCAGGAGAAACACAATCACTTCTCACTGTTCAGCAAGTCATCATCACCTAACGAGACACTTAGTGTGAGAGCAACACTACCTGATGTGCATATTTCTGAACCAATGTTCACAGAATGCACTCAAACAAAAACAAAACATCATGGATGCTAGAAATCTGAGGCACAAAATGCTGGAGCAACTCAGCAGGTCTGGCAGCATCGATGGAGAGAGAAACAGAATTAACATTGAGTCTAATACCATCAAATAGTCAAGTCCAAAATGCTGGTGGAAAAAAAAGTCATATCAGACTTGAAACATTAACTCTTTTTCTCTCTCCACCGTTACTGCCAGACCTGCTGAGTTTCTTCAGCATCCTGTTTGTTTCATAGAATACACTGAGGCACACTGCAACAGGTCTGTAACTGGGGAGCTACATCTCCTGTGGTAGATTAAGTAGCAGACTTTGATGGTAATAGGAAACTGGGGCAGAACTGGCCACAACTCAATATTTCCACTGAAAACAAGCCAATCAATACTGACATTTCACAATTACCAGTCTGGGAAAACTGCAATTATACCGACAGCTATGAACCACTGCGGAGTGCCAGTGGCTTGATAAATATCAATAGTTTGCTTCCTAGCAAGCACGCTGTTTGGAATGAGCCAATTGTCCTCATGCCAAGGGCCAGAACTTGAATGCTGTTGTAAGCTCCATGAGAAGGAGATATTTACTTGGAAAGAACACCCAATCCACTTAAACAGATGAGTCAAATATTGATGAAGGCAACAAACATTTAAGACATTGAAAGACAAAGCCTTGCAACCCTGCTCTCTGGTTATTATAGATCAGTGCAGCTTGGCACTCAACATGTCAAGTGATTGCGGAACAGCAAAGGGAACAGAAATGTTCAATTCTATCGCTTAACAAGCACAACACAAATGCTAATATGTCAAACTGAAACATCAAGGAGGTTACATTTAGATTTCACAAACTGTAGTTCAAGACATAGGGCTGACATAAAGAAGAGCCATGAGGTTTATTCTCACTCAGAGGGCCACATTATAGGGCATGACAATTAGGACAATGCTGTCTAAATTTGAGAGTCATAAGGATGAGTGCAGACAGATGATAAAATGCTGTGGAGGACAAAATGGTTCTTGAGCTGCTGAGTACTTGGACTTACACAAAAATATACAAAAGGTCACTGATGATAGGATATAAAGCTGTTGCAGAGTTTGGTTTGATTTACCTTTGGGATCAAGAATCTTTCCACAAATTTAAGAACAAACTGGCTAGATTCCCTGGCTTTCTCATGAAGTTCATCTTTTCCTGATCTTGTGCAATGTGCCAGGATCAGCAGAGCTCTCTTTTATTTCAATTCAGACTTCATTTGATTGCCTTTATGTGAGTGGTGATATTTTTTTTGACTTCTACTCCCAACATCTCTTTAATTGGTCATGTCTTCACAAAAAAAAAGTCTCTCCTGCAACACAAGCAGAGAAACTTGGCATCTTTGAAATCAATACTTCAAAGGAAACTATTGAGGCTTGGGATTTGTGCTAAAATATGTCAAGCCATTTTACATCAACTCTGTTTCCAACTGCCATCCTCTTCCAATGAGGAGAACCAGGCAACGTGGCTCACTGTTATGCTCTAATTTGCAGCTGGGCGCATGATTAGGAAATGTTCAAGTGTGCGTACCCTCACTTTATTGCATGTGCCCCCTTATCTACCTTTTTTTCTTTATTTTCCCTATTCTTTGTACCTAAGCTGGTGTCATGTGTGGGCGACATTGCAGACTTTGCTCCAGTTCTTTTGTAACCTGAATACAAGTGAGAGTGAACCAAATTCTAAAAAGGTGCGAGATGGACTCATTGCTGTTCTTATACCCACTAAAGTGAAAGGGTAGTAGAGATTGACTCTCAACTGGGATGTCTAGATTAGAGTAGAGTCATAGAGATATACAGCATAGAAACAGACCCTTCAGTCCAACCCGTCCATGCCGACCAGATATCCCAACCCAATCTAGTCCCACCTGCCAGCACCCGGCCCATATTCATCCAAACCCTTCCTATTCATATACCCATGCAAATGCCTCTTAAATGTTGCAATTGTACCAGCCTCTACCACATCCTCTAGCAGCTTATTTCATACACATACCACCCTCGGCGTGAAAACGTTGTCCCTTAGGTCTCTTTTATATCTTTCTTCTCTCACCCTAAACCTATGCCCTCTAGTTCTGGACTCCCCGACCCCAGGGAAAAGACTTTGTCTATTTATCCTATTCATGCCTCTCAATTTTGTAAATCTCTATAAGGTCACCCCTCAGCCTCTGATGCTCCAGGGAAAACAGCCCCAGCCTGTCCAGCTGCTCCCTGTAGCTCAGATTCTCCAACCCTGGCAACATCCTTGTAAATCTTTTCTGAACCCTTTCAAGTTTCACAACATCTTTCCGATAGGAAGGAGACCAGAATTGCACGTAATTTTCCAACAGTGGCCTAACCAATGTCCAATGTCCTGTACAGCCGCAACATGACCTCCCAACTCCTGTACTCAATACTCTGACCAATAAAGGAAAGCATACCAAACGCTGCCTTCACTATCCTATCTACCTGCGACTCCACTTTCAAGGAGCTATGAGCCCGCATTCCAAGGTCTCTTTGTTCAGCAACACTCCCTAGGACCTTACCATTAAGTGTATAAGTCCTCCTAAAATTTGCTTTCCCAAAATGCAGCACCTCACATTTATCTAAATTAAACTCCATCTGCCACATCTCAGCCCATTAGATCATCTGGCCAGTTGGAAAAGCACAGCAGGTCAGGCAGCATCTGAGAACAGGAAAATCGACGTTTCCTGATGAAGGGCTTCTGCCCAAAACATCAATTTCCCTGGTCCTCGGATGCTGCCTGACCTGTTGTGCTTTTCCAGCACCACTCTAATCTTGACTATAATCTCCAGCATCTGCAGTACCCACTTTTGACTCTCAACTGAGATGAACAATTTCCCAGGTCATTAGGAGTGAATTGGCACTTGGCATGGAACTAAAACACAATTTTCTATGCTCAATGTTTGAAGTCAAAGTTTCCAGCTCTTACGAGAGAGGGAGCACATGCAAGGGAGCCCATGCAAAGGAGAGATTGCTATACATTGCAAACTGTCTGGAGGACACCACAACGTTATGTGGCTCACCAACAACTGGAACGCAAATCAGGAATGCCAAGGTGAGCTGGAAATCATAAGCTTGAACTTGCTTGTGGTTAACACCCAATACTACAGCAGGGGTGCACAGCACCTTCAAACAGAGAAACATCATAGAATCCCTACAGTGTGAAAACAGGCCCTTCAGCCCAGCAAGTCCACACCGACCCTCTGAAGAGTAACCCACCAGATCCATTCCCTACCCTATTACTTTATATTTTTGGATCATTGGAATCTCTTCTGGGCTCAAAGTGACTTGTACAAGAAGGATGGATTGCACCTGCATTGGATGGGGACTAATATACTGGCAGGGAGATCTGCTATAGCTGCTCAGGAAGATTTAAACTATTAGAGTGGAGGGTGAGACCCAGGAAGATAGTGAGGAAAGAGATAAATCGGAGACGAGTACAGTTGAGAAAAAATCAGAGCAGGCAGGAACAGAGAACAAGGAGGACTGATAAATTAAACTGTGTTTATTTCAGTGCAAGAGGCCTAACAGGGAAGGCAGGTGAACTCAGGGCATGGTTAGGAACATGGGACTGGGATGTCATAGCAATTACAGAAACATGGCTCAGGGATGGACAGGACTGGCAGCTTAATATTCCAGGATACAAATGTTACAGGAAGGACAGAAAGAGAGGCAGGAGAGGAGGGGGAGTGGCATTTTTGATAAGGAATAGCATCACAGCTGTACTGAAAGAGGATATTCCCAGAAATACATCCAGGGAAGTTATTTGGGCAGAACTGAGAAATAAGAAAGGGATGATCACCTTATTGGAATTATATTATAAACCCACAAATAGTCAGAGGGAAATTTAGAAACAAATTTGGAAGGAGATTGCAGTTATCTGTAAGAATGATAGGGTGGTTATGGCAGGGGATTTTAACTTTCCAAACGTAGACTGGGACTGCCAGAGTGTTGAGGGTTTAGATGGAGAGGAATTTGTTAAGTGTGTACAAGAAAATTTTCTGATTCAGTATGGTGGTTGTACCTACTAGGGAAGGTGCAAGACTTGATCTACTCTTGGGAAATAAGGCAGGGCAGGTGACTGAGGTGTCAGTGGGGGAGCACTTTGGGGCCAGCGACCATAATTCTATTCGTTTTTTAATACTGATGGAACAGGATAGACCAGATCTAAAAGTTAAAGTTTCAAATTGGAGGAAGGCTAATTTTGATGGTTTTAGGCAAGAACTTTCAGAAGCTGATTGGGGGCAGAAGTTCGCAGGTAAAGGGAAGGCTGGAAAATGGGAAGCCTTCAGAAATGAGATAACGAGAGTCCAGAGACAATATATTCTTGTTAGGATGAAAGGAAAGGCTGGTAGGTATAGGGAATGCTGGATGACTAGAGAAATTGAGGGTTTTGTTAAGAAAAAGAAGGAAGCATATGTCTGGTATAGACAAGATAGATCGAATGAATCCTGAGAAAAGTATACCTTATATTTTATGAAAGTATAAAGCATACTTATGAGGGAAATCAGGAGGGCAAAAAAGGGGACATGAGATAGTTTTGGCAAATAGAGTTAAGTAGGGTCCAAAGGGTTTTTACAAATACATTAAGGAGAAAAGGGTAATGAAGGAGAGAATAGGGCCCCTCAAAGATCAGCAAGGCGGCCTTTGTGCGGAGCCGCTTGAGGTTACGTAGATATAAAATGAGTATTTTGCATCAGTGTTTACTGTGAAAAAGGACATGGGAAGATACAGAATGTAGGGAAATAGATTGTGACATCTTGAAAAATGTCTATATTACAGAGAAAGAAGTGCTGGACATCTTGAAACACATAAAAGTGGATAAATCCCCAGAACCTGATCAAGTGTACTTTGGAACTCTGTGGGAAGCTAGGGAAGTGATTGCTGGGCGTCTTGCTGAGATATTTGTATTATTGATAGTCACAGTTGAGGTGCCGGAAGACTGGAGGTTGGCTAACATGGTGCCACTGTTTAAGAAGGATGGTAAGGACAAGCCAGGGAACTATAGCCAGTGAGCCTGACATCGGTGATGGGCAAGTTGTTGGAGGGAATCCTCAGGGACAGGATTTACATGTATTTGGAAAGGCAAGGACTGATTAGGGATAGTCAATATGGCTTTGTGCGTGGGAAAACATGTCTCACAAACTTGATTAAGTTTTTTGAAGAAGCAAAGATGATTGATGAGGGCAGAGCGGTGGATGTGATCTATGTAGACTTCAGTCAGGCGTTCAACAAGGTTCCCCATGGGACACTGGTTAGCAAGGTTAGATCTCACGGAATACAGGGAGAACTAGCCATTTGGATACAGAACTGGCTCAAAGGTAGAAGACAGAGGATGGTGAAGTTTGTTTTTCAGACTGGAGACATGTGACCAGTGGAGTGCCACAAGGATCAGTGCTGGGTCCTCTCCTTTTTGTCATTTACATAAATTATTTGGATGTGAACATAAGAGGTATAGTTAGTACGTTTGCAGATGACACCAAAATTGGAGATGTAATGGACAGCGAAGAAGGTTACCTCAGATTACAATGGGATCTTGAGCAGATGGGCCAATGGGCAGATGGAGTTTAATTTAGATAAATGTGAGGTGCTGCATTTTGGGAAAGCAAATCTTAGCAGGACTTATACACTTAATGGTAAGGTCCAATGGAGTGTTGCTGAACAAAGAGACCTTGGAGTGCAGGTTCATAGCTCCTTGAAAGTGGAGTTGCAGGTAGATAGGATAGTGAAGGCGGCATTTGGTATGCTTTCCTTTATTGGTCAGAGCATTGAGTACAGGAGTTGGGAGGTCATGTTGCGGCTGTACAAGACATTGATAAGGTCTCTTTTTGAATACTGCGGGCAATTCCGGTCTCCTTCCTATCGGAAGGATGTTGTGAAACGTGAAAGGATTCAGGGGGAGGTTGAATAGGTTGGGGCTGTTTTTCCTGGAGCGTCAGAGGCTGAGGGATGACCTTATAGAAGTTTATAAAATCATGATGGAGTCTCTTCCCTGGGGTGGGGGAGTCCAGAACTAGAGGGCATAGGTTTAGGGCGAGAGGGAAAGATATAAAAGACACCTAAGGGGCCACGTTTTCACGCAGAGGGTGGTGCGTGTATAGAATGAGTTGCCAGAGGAAGTGGTGGAGGTTGATACGATGGCAACATTTAAAAAGGTATCAGGATGGGTTTATGAATAGGAAGATTTCAGAGGGATATGGGTCAGGTGCTGGCAGGTGGGGTTGGGATATCTGATTGGCATGAACGAATTGGACTGAAGGATCTGTTTCTGTGCTGTACATCTCTATGACTATTTACCACTGACTAATGCACCAACCTATACTCCCCAGAACACAATGCGCAATTTAGCATGGCCAATCCACCTAACCTGGGCATCTTTGGACTGTGGGAGGAAACCCACACAGGCACAGGGAGAATGTGCAAACTCCACACAGACAGTTGTCTGAGGCTTGACTCGAATCCAGGTCCCTGGTGCTGTGAGGCAGCTGTGCTAACCATTGAGTCACCGTGCCGCCCTATTAAGAAGTCCAAAACTAGCAAAGATCATTACTATCCAGATGTTTGGTCCCTGTTAAGCCAAATGAACAAAGTCCACAGAATGAGTCCAGTTGCCACAACCTTCATATGTGTGCAATAATTCTTCACAGGTATACTTTCCATTTGAGTTGAACATTAACGTCATATTTAAAATAAAATTTCATTCAACAAATGGCATTCCACACAAAATGGTGCGTAGATAACCACCCAAGCACTAATGAACACATTCAAAAGAAACTGCATATTAATTAAAACACCACACAAAAAGAAAAGGAAAACGTACAACAGGAACATTACACAAAAAAAGTGTCTAATCTGGGACTGAAAAATCCCTTGGGTTTTAACTCAGTTCCTGGGTTCATTCAGTAGAGACATGAATATTTTATTTTGGCTGCCAACATGCTGATTATGTTTGTCTGATGCTGCAGCCTGATACACAGTAAGCTGATTCCATATTGTGGACCTCTTCCCCCCACCTAGCCAGCTGCGTGCTCGAGTGAAACAAATTGATTGTGAAGTTAGACATTTTTTTTCCTCCACTTCTCATTTCGTGAGCGTTGACAGTTGCAAGCAGGAAAGGATGAATATGTTAACATTTCCATTGTCACACTTGGTTTTGTCCCAAAAATTGAACGTGAGGCATGGTGCCAACAACTTTCACCCGCTTATTGCGAACAGATGGGCTTTTGGAGAGAGCAGCTTGCAGTTTGAGGGCAGGTGGTGTTGCACTGAATTCCAAATGGTTAAGTCACTTCGTCTGTGCGTGGTTCACTCTTACCCAAGAATCTCAAAAACATTAGGTTTGGGGGATGAGAGTTCACCACCCCCAGATTGAAAATTAAAAACAAACCTTTCCAAACTGAGGACAAACCAACAACACCTTATATCCACTGAAGCAAGTTTTGGAGTTATAATGGGCACCACCATTTGGGTTCCTCCATGAGTGTACCAGCTGTACATGTGCTCAGTAGAGTGGCTCTATTAGTCATGGCAATCAGAAGAAAAGATCCAACGAATGGACAATATAAAAGCTCAGGAAGGGCAGCAGGTTCAGACAATAGAAGAGTCTGCAAATGGATCGGTGTGATGTTTTTGTGACAAACTCAGCACGCAGGCAGGATACATGGGTCAGGAGATGGGATATGTTGGGCAGAGTTCACAATCATATCAAATGATCCGGGTTAGTGGAAAAATCCAAACCCTGTGAAGCAAGAGGATGAGCCTCAGTCTAACATTTTCCCCAATAGTTATACAAATGGGCTGGGGAAGCTCGGATAGACATCAAAAACATGGATCGCTGGCTGTGTCTGTGGAGAGAATTTAGAATTAGCGTGTCAGGCCCAGTGACCATTCCTCAGGACTGGATGTTCTGAAACATGAACTCCGCTTTCTCTCCATAGATGCTGCTAGACCTGCTGAGCTTTTCCAGCAACTTCAGTTTTTGCTTCTGATTTATAACATCTGCATTTCTTTCGGTTTTTAAATCGAGGGTAGACACCCATTGCTGTTTATGCCAAAATAATTCCAGGATCCATTTTGGTAAGACAAACCAGGGCAGGACTTCCATAGCTAATGAGAGGGTCCTGGTGAGTGTTGTTGGACAGAGAGACATAGGGGTTCAGGTACACAGTTCCTTAAAATTGACATCACAGATAGACAGGATGGTGAAGTAGGCATTTGGCATGCTTGCCTTCATTGCCCAGTTTATAGAGTATAGAAGTCACGCCAAGTGGTCTTACCAACTGTATTGGTAAGACCACTTGGAGTACTGTGTACAGTTCTGCTTGCCCTGCTACAGGAAACATGTTATTAAACTGGAAAGGGTACAGAAAAGATTTACAAGGATGTTACTAGGACTGAATGGTTTGAGTTGTAAGGAGAGGAAGGGGGATTGTTCCCTAGAGCAAAGGAGGTTGAGAGATGACCCTATAGGAGTGTATAAAATCATAAACTTCCTAAGTGTATAGAATCATAAGTTGGGCACAGATAAAGTGAATAGCCAAGGTCTTTTCTCCAGGGCAGGGGAGTGCCTAGGTTTAAAGGTGAGAGGGAAGATTAAAGAGGGACCTGAGGGTCAACTTTTTTTTTTACACAGAAGTAGCGCGAGAATAAGCTGCCAGAGGAAGTGGTGGAGACTCATACCGTTAAAACAGTTAAAAAGACATCTGGATGGGTACATGGACAGGAAGGGTTTAGAGGGATGTGGGTCAAATGCTGGCAAATGGTTGCAAGATCAGGTTGGGAGACCTGGTCAGCACAGATGGGTTGGACCGAAGGGCCTGTTTCCCTGCTCTACGAGTCTATGCTCCAGCATTACTTTCTGCAGGAATTGGCATACCATGTGGTTTTGGCGAGGTTGAGACAGAACAGATCACAACATGAATGTATTGGCCCTGAAGATAATTCAGGATAGGCTGTTACTTGTACAGGACATCACACAATAGGAGCAGCACCCGCTGTCAATGTTCTCCCTCTTGACTCTCAATCCTTTCACTCCTTGGTGACTCTAAGGAAAGTTTCCTCCATTTCCTACACACAGCAGCACGGAACTTTTGAAGCTTCTGGGCTCCTTTCTTTCAGCAAATAAAGTGAGCACCCAATGAACAGAAGGGCTCAGAGGCTGTTAAATCTCCAGCAGACTTCAGCAGTATGAAGTCCACTAAAGTTCACTGCACTTCCTTGGAACTCTGCGTCTTTGTTTCATGAGTAGCCACTTACCTGTGGGACCATTTACCCTGATACAAAGGGTACGGGAAATCCGACAGAGACACACCGCTGTTTCAGTGGCAGCGGCACTTAGGATATCAAAGAGGAAAGAAGCTGAGATCATAAAGGGAGGACATGAAAGGATTTACCTTTTAAAGTACAGATTTCAACCTAAATGGCTTCAGCGAGGATTATTCAGGCAGAGTGACTGAATTCTCACAACAGTCAACATGCTGTTGCCTCTTTGTAACTTACCATGTGTACCTTCATATCAGTCAGTTCCCCAACTGCATCAAGAAGCGTATTAAGTATTATTTGATAAGATCAAAAGCCAACAATAAGAATTCTTACTGAGTATTACTCTAATACCTTGTCAGCCAGTAACTGGAAAACAAGAATACAACCCTCACCTTGCTAAATGGTTTGGAAGATCTCTTCGATTCGCTGGCACACATATAGGCATGGGCCCACACCAACATCAGCTTTGGGCAGTTTACAAGGATTTAAATGTTGCTGTAAAGACAGATGTGTTGTTTTCATCTCACACTCATCAGGACAAATGCAAGAATGTCAACTTTAAAACCATTGCAATAATTGAAACTACAAGGGAGATTATTGCTAAATGAGTGGCTCATAACATAGCTCTTGGGCTTAATGTACACTTGGTAGAAGTGACATATGCAGAGACTTGTTCTCTAAACACAAGGACTATCCTTTCTCCCCCAACACACCAATATCCCCTAGCCCCCCACGCAGCCCCTCCCCCCAATTACTGCATAAATGCTGCGCCCTCCACATTTCAGCTTCAGCTCTGACAAAGAGTCATCTAGACTGGAAACGTCTCCAACATTTCTTGTTTTTCAGTAAAGATTCTAGCACTTGCAGTAACCTGCTCCTAAGATGAAGCCTGGAGCTTCTTTATTGACTTATCCAGGAACATGGAGGGCCCATAGTTCCATGTTGTCTTCCTTCACAGCAATGCTTTGGAAATAATCAACCGGAGATGGCCTGATACTGAGTTCTCATTCCTTTCACTTTGAGCGTGGAACAGTTTACATAGAGTCATAGAGTCTTTAAGCATGGAAACAGACACTCGGTCCAACCAATCCATGCTGACTATAATCCCTAACTAATCTGGTCCCACCTGCCTGTGCTTAGCCCATGTCCCTCCAAACATTCATTATTCATGTACTTATCTAAACATCTTTTAAACGTTGTGACTGTACCACTGCTTCCACCACTGATTCTGGAAGTTCATTTGATATATGAACCACCTTCTGTGTAAAAGAAAATTGCCCCTATGTCTTTTTTTAAATCTTTCCCTGCTGACCTTAAAAATATGCCCCGAGTCTTGAAATCCCCCACTCCAGGGAAAAGACACCTGCCCTTCACCTTATCACCCTCACGTAGGATGAGTATGGAGGGGACCTAGTGATATTATCACTGTGTTATTAATGCAGGAACCCAAGTAGTGTTCTGGGGGCACTGGTTCAAATCCCACCATGACAGATCGTGGATTTTAAATTGAATAAAAATTTGGAATTAGAAGTCTAATAATAAGGACTACCAAACCATTGTTAATAGTCAGAAAAGCCCATCTGATTCATTAGATGTTCTTTAGGTGAGGAAGCTGCTGTCCATCCCGGTCTGGTTTGGCCTACATGGAACTCCAAACCCAATGTAGTTGACTTGTAACTGCCCCCTGGGCAATTTGGGATGGGCAATTAATGCTGGCCTGGTCAGCAGTCTGCAACCAGTGAATGAGCACTGTTGCCTCACAGCACCAGGGAGCCAGGTTCAATTCCTGTCTCGAGTGACTGTCTGTGTGGAGTTTGCACATTCTCCCTGTGTCTGGGTGAGTTTCCTCCGGGTGCTCTGGTTTCCTCCCACAGTCCAAAGATGTGCAGGTCAGGCGGATTGGCAAAGCTAAATTGCCCATAGTGTTAGATGCGTTAGTCAGAGGGAAATGGGTCTGGGTGGGTTACTCTTCGGAGGTTCGGTGTGGATCTGTTGGGCCAAAGGGCCTGTTCCCATACTGTAGGGAATCTAATTAAAAAACAGAAATTGCTAGAAAAGCTTAGCGGGTCTAGCAGCATCTCTACACTGAAATCAGAGTTAATATACAGCTCTAGTGACCCGTTCTCAGAACTGTTTCTCTGTTCAAATAAAACTTGGACTATAAACCTGGTGTCGTGTGATTTTTAACTTAAAACAATCTACACATTCCACATGTTAGTCCAGCACAGTGGGAATTCTAGTCAAACTAATGGGGAAGTTTCCAACACTGGTTCAGTGTATCTGAAAAAAACAGAATGTAGTTTCCACTCAATGACCTCCAGCACTTTCTCACTGCCATTTTTTGCAATCCTGCCACTGTCTCCAAGTTGATTTCATCTGAAATCAAGTGCGTGATGAACAGAAATTTCCCTCGGCTAAGTATTGGAAAAACTGAAGCCAATACAAGGGCTAATCCACTCCCTCATCATCCAAACCAGCCCTCCTTTTGGCAGCTGCCTGAGGCTGGAACAGACAGGAGGGTGTGGTCAATCAGCTCACTGCCATTTCAGTTTTAGGCTTTCCCTCTGACTGATAACATCCTTCCATAAGATGCACTTTTCCCTCCATCAGCAAAGACTTAACAAATAGAGCACTTTCTTCTGGAAAGATCAGATTTGGGGGAGACCGGACTGACAACCTTTTAGGATAGTGAAGGAGTTTTAAATCAGATAAACAAAGAGATGCTTTCACTTCTAATGGGGCCTGATATCAGCAATTATAAACACAAGAAAGTCACAAAAAAAATTCAACTAATAATTAAAGAGAAATTTCTACACCCACAGTGTGGTGAGAATGTGGGACTCACTGCTGCACAAAGTGGTTGAGGTTAATAGGTTTGATGCATGAAAAAAAAACACTCCAGCAGAGAGAAAAGAATTAAAGGATATGTTGGCAAGGCAATATGAAGAGTAGGAGGCAAAGCTCAGTCAAATAAAAATGGTCAGTCAGTGTTGCAGATTCATGCACAGGTCATTCTACTATAACGTGCATTTCGTTCATTTGAAATTGCTGTAACATGATCAACAAATTGGCGACACTGTTTCTAAAGTGTGAACTTTTAAAACATATTGACTGTAACATGAATACGTCGCCAACAGTCGACGTCAGTCAAATCTCAGATAGAGACAAAATAGACTATAGGCAGGAGGTGGAAGACCTGGAAAAATGGTGCACTGAGAACAACCTAGCTCTCAATGCCGGCAAAACCAAGGAACTTTCGACGGGATGTTACTCATGGCCCCCCTACACATTAACAGCACAAAGGTAGAACAAGCGGAGAGTGTCAAGCTCCTGGGACTGGTCATCCACATCAAGCTTTCTTGGATTCTTCATGTGGTGGATTGGTTACAAAGGCCCAACAATGTCTCTTCTTCCTCAGGCAGCTGAGGAAATTTGGCATGATGGCGAATACCCTTGCCAAATTTTATAGGTGCGCCATTGAGAGCATTCTGTTTGGATGTATCACTACCTGGAATGGCAACTGTACCATTCAAGATCGGAGACAGTTACAGAGAGTGGTGAACTCGGCCCGGACAATCACAAAGACCAACCTCCCATCTATAGAATCCATCTACCAGGCCCACTGTCAAGGAAAAGCCACCTGCATTCTCAGAGATCCATCCCACCCTGGCAATTTTATTCTACAACCCCTACCACTGGAGAGAAGGTACAGAAGCCTGAACACACGCACCAGTCGGTTTTGAAAAACACAGTTTGTATCCTACTGTTGTTAAAGTACAGGCGGCACGGTGGCACAGTGGTTAGCACTGCTGCCTCACAGCGCCAGAGACCCAGGTTCAATTCCTGCCTCAGGCGACTGACTGTGTGGAGTTTGCACGTTCTCCCCGTGTCTGCGTGGGTTTCCTCCGGGTGCTCCGGTTTCCTCCCACAGTCCAAAGATGTGCAGGTCAGGTGAATTGGCCATGCTAAATCGCCCGTAGTGTTAGGTAAGGGGTAGATGTAGGGGTATAGGTGGGTTGCGCTTCGGCGGGGCGGTGCGGACTTGTTGGGCCGAAGGGCCTGTTTCCACACTGTAAGTAATCTAATCTACTGAATGGACTCACAAACTCTTAACATTCACCTGTACCTGTGTTTTTGTTTTACCACTGTTTACCTATTATTTACTTATCTATGCTACTTAACTCTGATCTGCCTGTATTGCTCACAAGACAAAGCTTCTCACTATGCCTCGGTACACGTGACAATAAATTCTATTCAACACTTTAAGCGTTGTTTCTAAAGCGCAATTCTTCTAAACTGTGGGCTTGCACAAGAACGCAACCATTGCATTATAGAAGAAATTATTTTGTTTGAAAATGAATGATTTCAAGATGACAAATTTTCTGGTGGGGTCTCTCATCCTAGGGTTGAGCATTTTTTTTTCCTGAGGATCATAAAAGTCTTTGAAATTCTCCGTCAGATACTTCGAATATTTTTAAAGACATAGGCAGAGATTCTTCACAAGGAAGGGGGTAAAAAGCAAGTCGGGGGAGGTGCGAATGTGGAGCAATCAGAGCAACCCTGATTTTAATGAACAGTGGAGAGCTTCAAAGGGAGAATGGCCTACATCTGAACCAGCATATCTTAGTCAAATGGGAGGTTCTGGCCATTACATCAATTGTCAATGCAAGTAAACTAGACGAGAGCAATCTGCCGCTATAGTAAGTGAAACCACAGCTAAATTCAATGCATCAGAACTGACGGTGTGATTTTTTTTTGCCAGCATTATACACCATTTACTGACTATAGCCTTTGGGTTGACACAAACAGGTTTGACAATCCATGCAAGAATTATTTAATAACGTTAGCAGTTACTTGCATTGTGTACTTTTCAAACAGAAGAAAAAAATCAGTAAAATGCCTGATGATACTTCACTATGGAAACAAACCTCATTGCAGTATCAGCAACTGATTCCCTCGCTCCCCCACCCCCCGCCACAATTGACAGTGTGGCAAATGACCACCTGTGAGAATAATCCATGCACAGCTTGATCGACAAAAGATGCTGCACAGTAATTTTTCAGGAGGGAGAAAACCAAAAAAAACACAATTAAAGCTTTGAAGATCTCTTCAGTGTCAATAAAAAGAGTTTACCTTGTGCCACTTACAGTTGTGAAACATCCCATTTACAATGGTAAGTGCAGGTTGCAAATGTCCACAATTCTACTCCCACTTGTTAAAGCACAACTACTCACATCTTTAAAAATTAAAGATTTTTTTTGGAAATTGCAGTGTGCAGTTCTTTCAAAAGCATTGACGATAGTTGTATCAAATTCCGTAGTCTGGTAATGTGTGGGATGGAGCTAAGTGCAATGGTTATACAGATATGCCAAACTTCAAACATTTAATCTCAATTCACAAACAAACTTAAGCCTGTGATAAACAAGCTCTAAAAACTCAATTTTTCAGACAGATTTCTAAATGATATTTCTCACGGGCTCCCTGCTCTTCACCTAATAGAACATGGGATCTGACAACTCAGTCATGTGACATCTTGAAGAGGTGGCTGATTACCCCTTTAATCTGCTAACCTCCCCCACCCCCCCAAAGACCCCAAAAGTTCCCTTTCTCTTGTGTGGCTGCTATGCTGAGCATCAGTAGCTAAGCCATGACGTTGTGAGGATTGAGGGTAGGAGGAGACGGCCTATTCATGGATCTGCTTCTGGGCCAGGCCAAGATGGCTCTCAACAGGACATGAAGGGGCTTGTTTTTCAGCGTTATGTCAGTGCTTGGGTACTCACCAACACGATAGCCGAAGCTGAGATGCATCATCAGTCCGGAAACCATTACCTTAATTTACGTTTACGCTTATTAGGTAAGATTATATTAAGCTGTTTATTGGTGTTTTTTTCATTCAATACTGCCCCGATCACAGCTGCCCAAGGGATGGTTTGATGGGGGCAGTACTGAAAAAGCCACGCTTTCAGTTTAAGAGTAGAATCAGAGAATCCCTACAGTATGGAAGCAGGTCATTTGGCCCATCGAGTCCATCCTAACCCTCCAAACAGCATCCCATCCAGACCCACCCTCTACCTGAACCACACACTTCCCATGACCAATCCACCCAGCTGGCACATCCCTGGACACAAGGGACAATTAAGCATAGCCAATCCACCCTACACAGACAGATAGTTGAGGGTGGAATCGAACCTGGGTCCCTGGTGCTGTAAGTCAGCAGTGCTAACCACTGAGCCATCATGCCATCCTTACAGTGAGCTTTTATTTTCAGTTTAAAACAAAAAGTAGCCATGACTGTGGACTGGATCAGCTCAAGCTTCAAAACCAACATGCAAATTAATCCTGCCTCACCTGAAGCAACTGATGGAAAAGTGGCCTCAAAAGCAGCAAAATGTCAAAGGTCAATGATTACTGCCTACTCTGCTGCGTTAACGGTATTTTCTTCAACAAAGACACTGAAAAGGCAAAATGCATTTTTTGTTTCTTCTGTTTACCTCACATTATTTTAACGATTCTCTAGGGTGGGATCAGACACAGTGGCAGCCATTAACAGTCTCGTTTTACATCCATGTGCTACTCAAAATATCCTCACATGCCAATTACAATTGTTTTCTTTCCGATAGATGTTAGTGTTTTGTAATATTTCCCAAAATGAACTATTTTGAAAGCAAGTGTCTTTTATAACTCTCAGATACACCACTGGCCTCCACACAATTGCTATCCCGCACTGTGGGACTGGCTGGTAATGGGCCTTTGAAGCAAGATGGCCAATTGATTAAAAACACCCTAATCCTGTTGCCAATTCTCAGGACAACTGCAGATTGGTAATAAATGAGGCCTCTGCTCCTACCCATTCAAACATATCCAGAAATAGTGTCGAGAGTGTAGTGCTGGAAAAGCACAGCAGGTCAGGCAGCATCCGAGGAGCAGGAGAATCGATGTTTCAGGCATAAGCCCTTCATCAGGAATGAAGCTTGTGGGTCAGGGCTGAGAGGTAAATGGGAGCGGGGGGTGGGGTTGGCGGAAGGTAGCTAAGAAAACAATATTGGATGAAGGTGAGGGGGAAGATGATAGATCACAGGGGGAAGTGAGGGACAGGTCAAATACTCTACATTTGGAGTACTGTGCGCAGTTTTGGGCCCCATATCTCAGGAAGGATGAACTGGCCCTGGACCATATTCAGAAGAGGTTCACATGAAGGGTCTTAGGAATGAAAAGCTTAACATATGAGGAACACTTGAGAACTCTGGATCTATACTGGATGGCGTTTAGAAGGATGAAGGGAGATCTAGTTGAAATTTACAGAATAGTGAATGTTGGGAAGGTGTTCATTGGTAGGAGAGACTAGGACCCTAGGCCACAGCCTTTATTCTAAAACAGAGATAAGGAGAAACTTCTTCAGCCAGTGAGAGTGGTAATTATATGGAATTCACTGCCACAGAAGGTTGTGGAGGCCAGGTCATTAGAGATAGATAGGTTCTTGATTGTCAAGGGGATCAAGTGGGAGAATGGGGTTGAGAAACCTATCTGCCATGATTGTATGGCAGAGCAGATTCGATAGGCTGAATGGCCTAATTTCTGCTCCTGTGTCTTATGGTGTTAAATAGGTATTTGGTTCAAACATTTGTTTTCAATTATACAAAGGCACATAAACCAGTCCAGAAACTCAGTTTCAGAGGGTGAGCTACACTGAGGGCTAAGTGTGGCAGACAGCAGTAACCAGTGGTCCTGTCCCAGTCACAGAATGATACAGTACAGGAAGCAGCCATTCGGTCCATCATGGGCCAGCAATGGCCCAAATCTCCATTATGCACGAGTCTAAGCAGCGAGCATTGCTAGTGCAAAGCAAACAGGCCATTTTTAAAGAAAAAGAGCTGTACTGCCAGGGGTTAAGTGTGATGTACAGCAAGTACTTACCTCAGTTAATTGCCAGCTAATTTGTTGTGTTTTTAAAAATCAATTAGTTGGTCCAATAATCTCTAGTTACAGGAAGCCTTTGGGAGTCTGCGGAGTGACGTGGGGCAAGATGAACTTTTGTAAATCACAGCTGCTCTAACATTCCTCCCAGTACCTGCCGAGCTGTGTTTTGCTGCAAAATCCCCAAGAGACTCTCTCTCCACAAAGCCCTGTGTCCCTCCAGTATCTGCTCCTCTCAAACATAATTGCAATTTATATAACTCATTGATTTTTAACTAATCATTATCTGGCAGAGGGAACTTAGATTGCTGCCCATACTACATGGCCAATCTCACCTGAACTCTAACCTCCAGGCACACTACCTTGTTTTTAAAGGCAAGCATGAAGCTGTGCAATTCTAAACGAAAAGCTCAATACTTTTGTTTTTAAAATCCACAAGTGCAGTTTGAAACTGCTAGGAATATCTTGGCCAACACAGAATGGTTCGGTCAGCTGTTCTCAAAATTGCTCTCCCGCTGAAATAACAGGTGTCTTCACCTTCTCCATCGGAAAACCAAAGTAAGGACTTTAAACATGAAAACTCAAGAATCTGAAAGGCCCATTTCGGAAAATCAGTTTGTCCTGCCAGCCAATGTCCTGCCAGCGATTGTGACCAGTATGACTCCATGCCTTGAAGAGATTTGCTCATGACATGTTTATTGACCATAGTATGTATATTAGGAGTAAGTGAGGACTGCAGATGCTAGAGATCAGAGTTGAGAGTGTGGTGCAGGAAAAGCACAGCAGGTCAGGCAGCCTCTGAGGAGCAGGAGAATTGACGTTTCGGGCATAAGCCCTTCATCACCATTCTGGATATTGCGTGAGATAAATATCAGCAATATTACGTCAGTATAACAACGTTCATCAGAGACAGTAGCATGCAATAAAGTTTGGCACCTCCTGCATTTTAAAACTGCACTAAAGCTGATGTTATGCATCGTCGGTCAGACTTAGACCAATCATGTGCAGGAATCTCAGCTTCTTTTACAAAGATAAATGTAATACATGATACATATCGGAGATCAAGCCTCAGGCATTCCTTTCCTGTGGCTGAGGATCAGGCTGGGCAAACTGGCACTAAATATTTACTCACACTGGTGTGGATGGAGTGCTCATTTCTTTTTGTTAGGATAACACCATCATGTGCATATCGTTAGCCCCGTAAGTACAAGGCAAGGATTCTGCACTCAGCTTAAAGTTCAGAAGTTATCTACATTTCCCCAAGAGCAATGATTCCTGTTCTGTTTTATCCCAGGCCAAAAAAAGCAGAACAGACAGCATTTTGTTTCATGTGACTATATCTAAGCCAGCGAATCTTATCAACTTACGATGCCCTTGTCCAAGGATAAACAGGTTCACATTAAAAAAGTATAGCATTACATCTTGTTGAACTGCTTTACTCATTTATTCTGTAGTTGGCAGTGGGCTCTGCCTCTCTAGCCATGGCTATAAATTTAGTCTGTTTTTCGACAAATGTCACAATTAATGATCCTGCCATTTGCTGTCACCATATATCAAATAAGGAACAATTTTTGAGCACTTAAGCTGTTCAGGGAGTATTAGTAAAACATTTTGTCCTACAGATAGGATGCTTTTGTTTTGTAATTCAGCAGCATGTAATGAACCCTCTGCTCATTGACCTATCTGAAGAGAGCAAACGGTCAAGGACTGGATCATAATAATTCAGCTGCTTCCTTGGTTCATGCCAGACCCATAATAAATTCACCCAGTAATACTTGCAGACGACGTGAACATGCAGATTTCCAGGGCCCATTTTTAATAGCACAGAACACATCTGTTACACAAAAGCTGTAAAAATTCTAAACCTACTTTCTCACCAAGTGTGGTGAGTGTTTCAGCTGCTGGCATTCGACTTGCCATCAGCAGGAGCAACAGCAAAGCACATAAACCTGCAGCAAACCCCCTCAGACTAGTGCTGAACCCAGCACAGCCATTGTAAAAGGACAGTAACAGAACAACATATTGCAGGATTTTAAACACCATTAGACTCTGGGAGCTCCCTTATTTAATCTTACGGATTAAAACGCCGAAAGAAATGTGATTAATTCAAAACCTCCCTTTTGTTAGCCTGCCTCTCAAATGCTGAAAATTGTGCTTTTTAAATTGCCATAAAGGTTTTGTGTTAATGTGGAACTGGCTGAGAGGAGGCAAGACTTAGAATCAATGGAGACCCATTCATTATGTTTTAACAGTCCTTTCAAGCTGGTGCAAGCTTACAATAAGGTCCTCCAGTTCTGATGGGAGATCTATATTGTTCATGGTTAAAACTCTACGAAGCAACTTTAGCATGGCAACACAAAATGAGCAATAATTGCCACATACAGTCAGGGTCTGTTACCCAGCTTGACACACGCCTTTTTGACCTCTTCAACAAGGGCTGCACTGGCTGGGGAGGGATCTACTGGTTTGTGATTTGGAGCTGAAACTACAACATGGAACAAAAAGCATGGAAGTGCTGAGAAGCAGTTCCTATGTCTGCTTCTCAATTAAGGTTAGCTACACTGAAATAAGATTAAACAGGCTTGTTAATCGCTTTCCTTAAAAAAATGAATTTTGCCCAAGTAACTATTTTCCAGACAAAAAGTAACAAATAAAGTTTATAGAAAAGTATTGAGAGACAATATGCTCACATCTTAAATCACGTTATACAATCTGAACTATTTCAGCTGCAACATTACTATGTTTGCATAAATAATATCTTTCCGTTGGTGCTTTATTCTAAGCAGGTCAGCATCTCCATTCTAAAAGCACAGCGTCATTCTCATATGCTTTTGATTTTGGCAAGAAAACCCAAGATTCAAATAGCCTATTTTACTCCTGTTCATAGATTTCATTTGCTGGTACAAATGGTTGCAGACATTAACTCAATTTTTAAAAGAAACTCCCCTTTGTATAGCATCAGTGGAATGACATCTCAAAATGCAGCATGTACTGGGGTAGATAGCTCTTGGCTGAAAAGAAGAGAGTCAAAGGGTTACGGAGGGGAGAGGGATGGGGAGACAATCATCTCAGCAAATGGTGCAGCAAGCCCAAAGCAGTGAATGGCCGAATCTAATCACGGTCCAGAGTGTGGTACTGGAAAGGCACAGCCAATCAGGCTGCATCAAAGAAGCAGGAGAATCAATGTTTCAGGCAAGAGCCCTTCATCAGGAATGGGGCTTTTCTAATGAAAGGCTTATGCCTGAAACATCGATTCTCCTGCTCCTTGGATGCTGTGTTTTGCCAGCACCACACTCTCGAATCTGATTTGCAGTCCTCACTTTCTCCTATTTTTATCACATACAAGTAGCACTTTTGTGGACTGTGAGCATTTGGTACCCTTCCCTTTTGCTGTCCATGAATACCATGGTGGTCCACCCTATTGTACCACCATAGCATTATGTTATGTACCTTTTGTAACACATACTATCAGGAAAAGAGCATTTCAGGATTCTGAACTAGCAACTAGGGAATGGTGAGGTAGCTCCAATGGTGTGTGGCTTGAAGAGGAACCTTCAGGTGATGGCATACATTGAGGGTTTGGAAGGTGCAGCTGAGGTAGATTTGACAAGTCGCTTCACTGTATGCATCCTGGTGCCTCCTACTGTCCCAATCACTCACTCTGCCAAAAGTGCAATGTTTACAAAAAAGGTGCTAGCTGGATTGCCAAGAATGGCACTGTGCTACAGGCCTTGCAGGGGCTGCAGTCCCTGACAAAAGGATAGCGGAAGCTGGAGATCGGAAACAAACAAACAGAAGAAAACTGTTGGGGAAATTCAACAGGTCTGGCAGGACCTTTCTCTCTCCAAGGGCGTTGCTAAGCCTCTCCAGCAATTGTTGGTCTCTGTTGCTAACACACATGTCAAGGCAACCACTAAAGTTTTACAGAGAACACGTGGGGTGTTTCCCCAGGCCAATATTTTTGGCAAGGTTGGGGTGATGGAAGAGCATGCCTCAAAGCTTTAAAGAGATACCTCTTGCCTCAGGATTAAATTTTAACCTGCATTTACTGCTTGTGATGAAGGGCTATTGTGACTCCAGATCCACAGTAACATGGTTGACTCTAAACTGATGTTTGGGCAATAAGTATTGGTCTGCCCAGAGATGCCCACATCCCATGAGTACATATTGTAAAAATGCTGATGTTGGGTTGATAATCAACAAATTTTCAGAGACAAGAGCACTTGCCGTTCCTCTCGGCTAACATTCTAAATCTTGATTAGCGCTACATCCGTGTAGACAAGGACATACAGTGACACTCAGCAGTGGTTATGAAATCCACCAGTTCCAAAAGATTAGCAAGGATAAAAAATGTAAAGGATCAATGTTATAAAAGGAGCTGATGGTCACAGCTGTTCTTTAATTGATGATAAAAATGTCATTGGTTTTCGTGAGCCAGTTAGTAAATCACTTCTGTCTTTCAGCAGGAATGTGGGAAAGTGTTATCTTTCGAATGGTGAGTGTGGGACAGGATAAGGCAGAATTTAGAGCTCATGTTGCTTTAAACAGCTATTGCAAGGCACAAGAAGCAGCAGCCAAATTGTTCCTCAAGTCCGCGCGAACAGCAATGCATTAACGGCTGGATAAAATCAGTTTTAATGATGATAGTTGACTGAGCAATATTGGTCATGACCCCAGCAGTGGGGGTTGCTGCAACATTTTTCAGCTAGCACCAAATCATCATGGTAGATTGTTCTCAATATTCTGCAGGAGTTTTAACCAACTCTCCTCCAGTGATTCAGCAGGTTTATCCAGTGAGGAGCACAATTCTGCAGGCCGTGGTCCCCAGGCTTGTTTCAGTCAATGTGGAGGTAACAATGGGGGCATTCATTTAATACAGGACACTTTATTTTCCCAACGACTGAATGCCTTTGGAATTCCCTTCCTCAAAAAAGGTATTGGATGCAGAAGTAGATAGATTATTATTTGTTAAGGAGATGAAAGATTGAGGATATTCAGAAATACAGAACAACTTCGATTATCTGGACAAGATGGACGGAGAGTATTTTGTTCAGATAACTGATTGTTCAGAAAACTGATCTCATCGTAAACAAAGGAAGCATTTATGGCACTTTGAGATCTTGTTTGGATAATTCGAAATTCTGATAATTGATGTTCAGAAAATCAAGGTTGTTCTGTATACAGTTAAGGTTACCATCAGGTCAACCATGAGCTAATGGAGTAGTATGCTCAAATGGGCTTATGTTTTTTTTAAAAAAGAATGGAATCCCTATGGCCATTGAGCCCAACAAGTCCACACCCACTCTCCAAAGAGCATCCAACCCAGACTCACCTTCCCCCAACCCCACCTTCACCCCCCCCCCCCCCCCCCCCCCGCAGTTCTGTAACACTGCATTTCTCATGGTCAATCCACCTAAACCTACACATCTTTGGACTGTGGGAGGAAACTGGAACACTTGGAGGAAACCCACGCCGACACGGGGAGAATGTCCAAACTCCAACAGACAGTCCCTGAGGCTGAAATCGAACCTGGGTCCTGGCGCTGTGAGGAAGCAGTGCTAACCACTGAGCCACCATGCCACGCCTATTTTCAAAATAAGAGATGATTAACATTTGTTACACCTGTTACTTGCTCATATATTCCTGCTCACGTTTCATAGTCAGTGACATTCTACTAACGGAAAAGGTGAGAATAAAGGTTGGCTGTGCAATTAGTTTGAAGTCTGAGGAATAAAATTTTAAAGAGCCAATTAACCACTCAGTAAAGCAGGACTATCCTATTATTACTTCTGTTAGCCATGTTTCTGATCTTGGGCTACTGTCAGTGTGTGGAGAGTTTGGAACGAAGATGGAGCTCGAGGTGCATAGAAACTGCGGAAAGAGCAAATGATAATGATTTGTATAAGTAAGGGAATGATTTTTAAAAAAGTGTTATCAAGCATCATTTGGGGCTTCCCATGGAGTGGAATGAACAGTGGTGATGAACAGCTTATGCCTGAAACGTCGATACTCCTGTCCCTTGGATGCTGTCTGACCTGCTGGGCTTTTCCAGTGCCACACTTTTCGACTTTGGTGACTAGCACAGTACGGTGGTTATTATGATCATCAGCATTTCTCCATAGATCCTCACCTTGACATGGTCAAGAGGCTTCTGCATTCCATTGATGCCTTGAGCAATGTCACTCGGAGCTTCTTGTCCCTGGTAGGCCTAGACTTGTACTGGCTCAAGCAAGAGGAAGAAGATGTCAGATAAAGTGCAGTCCAAAAAACAAAATGGTAGTACAATTGGAAGACTGTGCATCTCACCAGCTGTGAAGTTGGACAGAGGCTGCTGCAGAGAAAGTGAGGACTGCAGATGCTGGAGATCAGAGTCAAAGCGTGGCGTTGGAAAAGCATAGCCAGTCAGGCAGCATCCGAGGAGCAGGAGAGTCGAAGTTTCGAGCATAAGCCCTTCATCAGGAATATGTGCTGCTGTGCAAATGGTTCTAGTCACCATGGTCCAACACTGCCAAACTCTGCACCAACTGTCACAATGATGGAGACCCTAGGCTCTCATACCACAAAGTCACATACAAACTTCTACTAGCATCCATTTATCAAGCCTCATCGTGAAAAAACATTGACAACTGTGTAAGAGTCGTAACCCCGGAAGAGTCTGGTCAAGAATCTGCACACAGGACAAATGCACAAAGGTCATGAGGCAGCCATGTTGAGACAGAGGTGTTTATGTTTACTGAGCAATCCTCTTCAGAGTACTCAACCCAAATGAGGAGTGTACGAGAAAAAGAAACAACCCCCCCCCCCCCCCGCCCCGCCCCCCACCATGAAAAAAACACAGCCCCAATTTCTCCTGGCTGGTGAATCAACATCCCGTGGTATCACCACCCTTAAAATGGTCGAAATCAAAACATTGTTGGAACTCATGAGAGCAAACCTCAAGAGTGATCATTGAGGAAGACAGACTGCCCAAACATCACATGAGCAATCATAATCACTGACCTCACTGGTAGTGTTCCACAATTGAGTCACAACCAAACCTGGCATTCAAGTGCCTTGAAAGATGACTTTTCCCTTTGGGGAACGTAAAGGTCAGAACAGAATTTGTACCCTGCATCTTCATCGAAGTCAAGAGTTGGGACATAAGTATGAGTGTCAGGAGTGTGTTGCTTATGGCTGAGCAGTGGCTGGAAGTGTTATGAATATTTCATTGATTGATTGGTTCTGGTAGAGCATTCAAGATCCAATTGTGGGTGGTAAAACTAACCGTGTAGATATGAGGCTTGCTGCTGTCCTTCCTTTGTCAAGGAGTGTGGTGCTGGAAAAGCACAGCCGGTCAGGCAGCATCCAAGGAGCAGGAGAGTCAATGTTTCAACTGTAAGCTCTTCATCAGGGATGTCGACTCATCTGCTCCTCAGATGCAATTTCTGTTTTCGTTTCTGATTTACAGCATTCGCAGTTATTTGGGTTTTTGGACAAATGGAAATTCCAAGAGCACAAAGGCTGGAGGAGATTACAGAGACAGAGAGATGGAGGTAAATACTTTTGTAAGCAAAAGATAAGAATTCCAGCATCCATAGTTCTTTTGGTTTTTTTGATAGGAATTTCAAATCCTGAGGGACAAGATTTACATGTATTTGGAAAGGCAAGGGTGATTAGGATCAGTTGACATGGCTTTGTGCGTGAGAAATCATGCCTCATTTAATTTTTTGAAGAAGTAATGAAGAGGATTGATGAGGTCAGTGTGATAGATGTGATCTATATAGACTTTAGTAAGGTGTTCAACAAGGTTCCTCATGTTAGACTGATTAGCAAGGTTAGGTCTCATAGAATACAGGGACGACTAGCCATTTGGATACAGAACTGGCTTGAATGTAGAAGACAGAGGGTAGTGGTGGTGGTGGTGGTGGAAGGTTGCTTTTCAGACTGGAGACCTGTGAACAACAGTATGCCACAAGGATCAATGCTAGGTCCACTGCTTTTCATCATTTGTATAAATGATTTGTATGTGAACATAGGAGGTATAGTTAGTAAATTTGCAGATGGTACCAAAATTGGAGGTGTAGTGGACAGTGAAGAAGGTTACCTCAGAGTACAATGGGACCTTGGCCAGATGGGTCAATGGGCCGAGGAGTGGCAGATAGAGTTCAATTTAGATAAGTGTGAGGTGCTGCATTTTGGAAAGGCAAATCAGAGCATGACTTATACACTTAATGGTAAGGTTCTGGGGAATGTTGCTGAACAAGAGACCTTGAAGTACAGGTTCAGAATTTCTTGAAAGTGGTAGATAGGATATTTAAGAAGCTGTTCGATATGCTTGTCTCTATTGGTCAGGCCACTTTTGGAAAAGTGCATAATTCTGCCCTCCCTGCTATAGGAAGGTTGTTGTGAAACTTGAAAGGGTTCAGAAAAGATTTACAAGGGTGTTGCCAAGGGTGTTGAGGGTTTGAGCTACAGGGAGAGGCTGAATATGCAAGGGCTATTTTCCCTGGAGTGTTGTACGTTGAGGGGTGACCTTATAGAGATTTATAAAATGATCAGGAGCATCGATAGGGTAAACAGACAAGATATTTTCCTCATGGTGGGGGGGGGGGGAGTCCATAACTAGAGGGCATAGGTTTAGGGTGAGAGAGGAATGATTTAAAAGGGACCTAAGGGACAGCTCTTTCACACAGAGGGCAGTGCTTGCATGGAATGACTTGCCGAGGAAGTGGAGGAGGCTGGTACAATTACAACATTTCAAAAGGCACCTGGATGGGCACATGAATAGGGAGAGTTTAGAGGGATATGGGCTAAATGCTGGCAAATGGGACTAGATTAATTTAGGATATCTGGTTGGCATGAACAAGTTGAAACACAGGGTCTGTTTCCATGCTGTACATCTCTATGACTATTTCCAATTTGGTGTGCAGAAATAATCCTTGACAAATTTAGCATGTGCTGACTTCATGCTACAACATTGATTTGGCCACTATTCAAAACAGCAGCAAGAGAAAAAAAGTCATCTAGACAATTTAAGATGCCAACACTGAGAGTGAAAAACAAGGACCAACATCTACACCTTACCATCAATATCGTCAGGAGTTTCAATGTGCTTTAGCACCTTCCAAACCCACAACCATTTCCATCTTGAAGGACAAGAGCAGCAGATAAATGGGACCACCATACCATCTGCAAGTTCCCCTCCAATCCAGTCACCATCCTGACTTGGAAATTTATCACTGTTCCCTCATTGACACTGGGCCAAAAGTCCCAGAATTCCCTCCTTAATGGCATTGTAGGTCAACCCACAACAGGTGGACTGCAGTGGTTCAAGAAGGCAGCTCACCAACCATACCTTCTCAAGGGCAATTAGGAATGGGCTATAATTATTGACCCAGCCAGTGACACCCATATCCCATAAATGAATAAATAACAAAAAAGAGTCAATGAAACTCTATTTGGTATGTTGGAATGCAACAGCTGTGGTCCCAGTTTGTGCAGAGCAAGATCCCAAGCAGGTAATTTGTTTTAGTGATGTTGATCGAGAATCAAGTGAGGGTACTGGGGAGAACACACTTGCTGCTCTTAGAAACAGCACCACAGATAGAGGTGAATAGATGTGAATAGTCAGTAACAATACCAAATGCAAATATACATCCATTGGGGAAGGCAGCCAAGGGCTTCATTTAAGATCTCACCAGAAAAAAATGACACCTCTGATGGGGCGGCACTCCCTCAGGGCAGCAAGGTACAATTTAAGACCATTAAGCTTCTTTCCCACCAATGAAAAGAAACACTCAGCACGATTAATAGATGGAAATTTTCCACTTCGGGCTGTCTTTGTCAAATTGTGATTTTCCTGTTCATTAACTGGAATGAGGTGGGGGGGAAAAAAAAATCAGCCGACTAACAAACTCACAAATGAGAAATCTCCAGCCGATTCCGCTGGGGTTTTCAGATCTGTGACAAGTGACTAAAAAAAATTCAAGCACCTACTCTATGCTTTCGCATAATTCTCTCTGGCGTGCAGTGGATCTGAAACATTCTCTGTGGATTTTGGCAAACGACTTTGAGTAGAACTGAGAAAGCTCAGATGATTCTGTTCCTGGTCCAGCTGGTGTAATGTAATGTTATTTTCCACCAGCCGGTTCTCATTTAGTTTACATTGCTGAAACCCCACTGTATAATCCTGGGGACCACAACACTGCAATTTCAACTTAAAAGGCTCAATTTTATCACGTTGAAATGCCACAGTACTCACACTTTAAAAAAAAGTTATAAAAATATATAGACCTAAAGTGTAAATACATGTTAATGGTGTGGATTCATTTCATTGACTTCATTCCTTCCTGTTATCTCTCAGTGTTCTTCTGAAGAGGGGAAGTCGGGATACGGATAGTTAGGAGATGGCGTGCACTTTTTCCTGATTGCCGCATCAGATGGAAACACTTTGAGATATCATCTGGACCCAAGGAGAAGGTCATCCAACAGGGCTTTCGAAAGGTCACCTCCCTCCCAAGGCATAATGAAAAATATATCACAATGTGTGTGCAATCGACATTGGGACGTTAAAGGACTCATTAGTGCAAAATATTCACAATTGGTAATTTAATGTTATTGCGATAAAAACAGGGCAGTCAGCTCATCTGTTTCCCCCAACAAAAATAAAAACCCCACAAGAACTGCAGATGCTGGAAATAACACACCAAGAAAGAAATTGCTGGAAAAACACAGCAGCTTTGGCGGCATTTGTGAAGGGAAAGCTGAGTTAATGTTGACACTGCGGCCTCTTTACAAGTGCTGCCAAAGCTGCAGACGGTAACTTGGCTTCTCTCCACAAATGCTGCCAAACCCTGCTGTGTTTTTCCAGCAATTTCAGTTTTTGTTTCACCTTCCCCCCCTTCCCAACCTCACTCTTTTTATGGCTGGGCCCGCCCTTTAAGGTTTCCTGTTGCACCGACATTGCAAACTAGGAGTCTTGTGGACTATTGTGTCTGACTGAAAGAAATGCATGATTATATAGTGCACTGTTACACCTTAAAGTGTTTCATAATACAATTAGTCACTTTGACATATTAAAGCTATTGTGGAGGTGTATGTAGCAAAACTTTTCATTTTAATTGAAGAGGTGCTAAAATACATGGCACCAGGTTTAAACTGGAAGTTCAAGGTACATTTAAATAGACAAACTATTAAACTTTAAACTTGTCTAAAAACAAAAGGTATAATTTTAAATTTATGTTACACTGGATAGATACTGGAAGAAAGCAATAGGCTACAATCAGGTATCATAGAGTATAGCATGGAAACAGACCCTTCGGTCCAACTCATCCATGCTGACCAGATGTCTGACATTAATCTAGTCCCATTGTCAGCATTTGGCCCACATCCCTCTAAACCCTTCCTATTCATATACTCTCAGGTAATCAATGTTGCTGAGAACAAGCACATTTTTAACTGGAACTAAAAGAAAACAAACAAACAACAAGATGGAGGGATTATTAACCATTTTATATACTAGCAATGGAATTACTTGTTCCTTTGGTTCAATTTTTTGATTAGAATTCACATGAGCTGATCCGAGAGTTTATTTAACACACTCTACTCATAGATGTGAATAGTCAGTAACAATACCAATTGCAAATGTACAAGGTCATATTGACTTCTTTGGTTAATCTATTTCCAATTCATACACTGTCAGTTCAAACATGGTTTTGACAATTGCAGGGAATACCAAACCTCAAATCAGAGTACTGAAAATCTCATCACACCATCCAAACTAAGGTCCACAAAGTTTCGCAAACAAAAACAGAAATTGCATGGAGAAACCCAGCAGGTCTGGCAGCCTCTGTGGAGAGAGAAACAGAGTTAATATTTAGAGTCTGGTGCCTCTTCATTGGCACGGTTAGCAGCTCAGAAAAAGTGATGGGCCTGCTGAAGCTGAATTTGGTGTGGTTGGAGGCGGTACAAGAGGAGGAAAGTGTGAGATGATGAGTCACTGGACATGAAACGTTAACTCTGCTACCTTCTATAAATGATTTGGAGATGCCGGTGTTGGACTGGGGTATACAAAAGTTAAAACTCACACAACACCAGGTTATAGTCCAACAGGTTTAATTGGAAGCACACTAGCTTTTGGAGCAATGCGATGAAAGCTAATGTGCTTCCAATTAAACCTGTTGGACTATAACCTGGTGTTGTGTGAGTTTTAATCTTCGACAAATGCTGTCAGACCTGCTGAGTTTCACCAGCAATTAGTGTTTTGTTTCAGAATCTCCACCATCCACAGTTCTGTTTTATTTTATCCACAAGTTTCTCAGTGTCTTGGTCAACATTTCTTCCTCAACTGTAGTCAAGATAATATTATTATTCTTCATCTCTACTGTTCCAGCAACATAGCAAGTCCCTGTATTTTTTTTATTAAAAAAATAAATCTTCGGAGCAATTGTGGTATGTACCACTAGTTTAAAAAATTAAGGCCAGACTATTGGAGGAGAGAAGTTAGGAAATACTTCATCTATAAGAACTGGTAGTGGTTTGGAATTCTGTTCCACAAACAACAGTGGATGCTAGATCAGTTGTTAACTTTATATCAGAGATAGATAATTTTTTGTTCAGCAGAAGGGATGAAAGGAAAAGGGCCAAAGGCAGATATATGGAGTTAGGCCACAGATCAGCCATGATCTCATTGAATGGCAGAACACAAGCTGAATGGCCTACTCCTGTTCTTATGTTCCATCTGTAAGAAAAGCCAGAATTTGAAAATAACCCTTTGCTGTATATATCAATCACAGAGGGTGCATATAATGTTAATTCTTCCATTCAAAAAGACACTGTCCCATGTTCGATCAAGGCTCTTCTCATGCCAAATGTGGCTTATTACTGCATTAGTGTATTGGCTGGTCAGTGGAAACCATTGTTTTTGCTGTAATGCCAACTGCTTCCAGCTTGTAGCTGCGGTATTTTGTTGCTGTCCATCTCTCTCCTTGACTGGGTCTAACAGCTTATTTGATTTAGAGCAATGGGAAATCTGTTAGTCTCATTGAGACGAGACTCTTGTCTTAAACAGGATGAAGTGTGTTGCGAGATAGCAATCATGATTTTTATTACAGGATAGCAATTACACATTGTTACAGTAACCTAGGGGAGACAGGTCTTCAACTACAAAATCCCTAGATGTTCTGCTCTTTCTCAGCTAAGTCCTTGTGAGATCAGGGATTGGAATAGAATTCACAATCTCCAACATTAATGCTTTTAGCATCATTACCTTATACAACACGAATAGATTGCAGGAGCAATTAAACTGGAGTGGCTCCACTCACTGCCCATTTGTGCCAGTGTCCAATACTAAAACCACAGGAAGTGGATTGTGTGCCTGCCAGATTCTGCCTGGAGCTATATTAATAAATGCAAATAGAAACTCCAGATGGGCAAAATCCCTGTGAAATTAGAACCCACTCCACATTACCCCATGGCTTCACCTACTGTGGGGCAACATTGGTGAGCCTGTCTGAGACGTTGAAAAAAAAAAGTAATTTGAAGCATGAGGAGGCCACAAGAAAAGCTCAGGACCCTGTTGGCTCAGCATCTACTTGCTTAGTAGAAAGAAAAAAAAGTTAACTTGCAACAGTTGCTAAGTAGAAAATACAACCAAGGTTGTATAGAAGGTTCAGTGGGGGAGGGGGGGGGGGGGGAAGCAAAGAAAGGGTATGAGAAGAGCCTATCAGCAAAGATAAAAGAGCAGAAAAACATTGAAGATAGGAGTAGGCCATTTAATCCCCTCAAGCCTTCTCTGCCATTACAATCATTGAGCTCAATATCCAATCTAGCCCTCCCTCCATATCTTTTGATCCATTTAGCTGCAAGAGCTATAACCTACTCCTTGTTGAAAACACAAGGTTTTTGGCCTTAGGCACTTTCAGTGGTTGTTAATTGCACAGGCTCACTACCCTCTGGATAAAGAAATTTCTCAGTTGTGAAAGGTTTACCCCTTGTTCTTAAACTATGATCCCTGACTCTGAACTGCCCTGCCACTGGGAACACCCTTCCTGCATCTAACCTGGCAGACAACTGTACAGGTATATGAGCAGGAAGGGTCTAGAGGGATATGCTGGCAAATGGGACTAGGTCAGATTGAGATGTTTGGTCGGCACAGATGAGTTGGAATGAAGGGTCAGTTTCTCTGCTGTACAACTCTAGTCCAAGGAGATCTCTGTCGTCCTTCTAAATTTCAGTTAATACAATCCTAACTGACTCAAGGTCTCCTATGTTATTCCTATCATTCCAGGGTTACATTTGGTAAACTTTTGCTACACTCCCACTATAGAAGGAATATCCTTCTTCCAAGAAAGGAAACCAAAACTGTCACTCAGCTTATCTGTATCACAGTGCACCAGTTTCGATCCCCCTCACAGCTCACCCTTCCATCCAGCTTTGGATCGTCTGCAAATTGAGATATTACATTTAGTTTTCTCATCTAAATCCTTAACATATAATGAGAATTACTGGGGCCCTAACACCGATCTCTGAAGTACCCTACTAGTCATGACCCACCATTCAGAAAAAAAGACATCTATTCCAACTCTTTGTAATTCTGTGGTTAGGAAATGATGACAATTAGCACCTTACACTGGAAAAAAAATAGACAGTGGTGTATTACTATAAACAAACATTTGTGCACTAAAAATGTACAAATTTTTCACAACCATCTTCAACAACCAACAAAAGATTCAATATTTCAGATAATCAGAGAGGAGCATGAAGATAAACCTATTTGCATTTGTATAGCACCTTTAAAACAATGTACCAGTGCTTTTCACTGGAAAGTTTACAAGCAAGATTTGACACTAAGCCACATAAGCTGACATTAGCGCAGGTCATCAAAAGCTTGGTAAAATAGGCAGATTCTGAAGAGCACATTAATAGAGGAAAGAATTGTGGGGAGGAAATTCTAGCACTCATGACCTCAACAGCTGAAGGCATAACCACCAATCATGGAGTGGTTTAAAACCAGAGATTCTTAAGGAGGCCAGAATTAGAAGTTAAAAAAAAGTTACAATGCATATTTAACACCAAAATACTCACATTGTACTATCAGTTTGAAAAAAAAAACACCTCAAGATTTTCCAGAAGTCAAAGTATTATTGTGAACCAATCTAAAATATGCCAAGATCCACAAGACAGGCAGTAAATCCTTTTCACAACACAAATCCTTTACTGAAATTCAGTGGTGTTTCACCATACCTTATAGAGTCACACAGCATAGAAACAGACTTTTTGCTCCAACATATCCATGACAACCAGATATCCTAAACTGATCTAGTCCCATTTGCCAACATTAGCCCACATCCCTTCACATATCCATCCTGATGCCTTTTAAATGTTGTAATTGTACCAGCCTCCACCACTTCCTCTGGCAGCTCACCCTATATACACACATACCACTCTCTGCATGAAAACACTACCCCTCAGGTCCCTTTTAAATCTTTCCCTTCGTACCTTAAACCTACACCCTCTTATTTCAGACTCCATTACCCTGAGAAAAAGACCTCAACTATTCACCCTATCCATCCCACTCATGATTTTAAAAATCTCTATAAGGTCACCTCTCAGCCTCCAATACAGAGTAAAACAAAAGCCCCAGCCTAGTCAGCTTCTCCCTATAGCTTAAACCCTCCAATCCCTGAGACAGCCTTATAAATCCTTGCTGAACCCTTTCATGTTTGACAATGTCTTTTCTACAGCAAGGAGACCTGAACTGAACACAGGATTCCAAAAGTATCACTAACCTGAAAACATATTGAAGTTTATAGCTTTACAAAGTTATCCCATCACTGATCATCTGCATCTAACCATTAAATAGATCGTTTTCATACTGATGGCCAACTAATCTAGCTCATTTCCTACACCAAAGTTATCTAATTATTTATTTCCTACCTACCTCATTGATCAAGTGATTATATTTCCCCACTCCATTGACTAAATGATGTATTATCTTGTCTCCTTTCAGTTGTAATAGTTCAACCTGATTTGCAATGCAATTTGCTCAGATTGTGCTCCTAAAGACTCCTACATTGCTTTCCTTGCTCTGAACTCATGGCAATTGAACTTCACAGTTATGCAATAGCTACTACAGACATTTTTTTTCTGAGTGATGATGAAGATATACCTTTATTGGGCTTTTAATATACAATTTCAATTTTAAAAAAAGACACTAGGTGCAAGCAAGCTGTTTAAACATGGTGGAAAAAGTGAGGACCGCAGATGCTGGAAAGCAGAGTTTAAATCAGAGTGGTGCTGGAAAAGCACAGCAGGTCAGGCAGCATCCAAGGAGCAGGAAAATCGAAGTTTTGGGCAAAAGCCCTTCATCAGGCATGGCTGTTTAAACATGGAGGGCACACGAGCACCAGGCTTGGTGTACTGGCCATTTCTTTCACTCATTCATGGGACATGTGCATTTCTGGCTGGGCCAGCTTTCACTGTCCATCCCTAATTGCCCATTGAGAAGGTGATGGTGACCTGCCTCCCTCAATCGCTACATCCCATGTTCCAAAGATAGACTCAATGCTGTTCGGGAGGGAATTCCAGGATTTTGACCCAGTTGATAGAACTGGGAAACCTGCTATGCCACTTCAAAGGACATCTAAGAATCAACCACATTGCTATGGCTTTGGGGGTCACAAGTAGACCAGGCTGGGTGAGGACTGCGGATTTTGTTTTCCCTAACAAAAACAAAGGGCATAAGTGAACTAGGTGGACTTTGTGACAATTGATCACTGTGAGATTAGCGTTTTTTTCTTCTAATTCTAGATTTATTGCCTGAAATCAAATTCCACCATCTGCTATGGTCAGATTCAATTCCACATCACCAGAACATTGACCGAGGCCTATGAATTACTAGTCCATGACAATACCGTGATGTCATCTTTCCTCCCTGTGCCCCCCCCCCCTCCAAAATAAATCAAAACAGTTGACAAAACCCACTCATCAAGATCAGTCTCTACAGTAATGCGGCCGAAATGGGGCTAGTCCTCAAAACACAATATTTCTGTTCTGTTGTCTCCTCTTCAGAAAACAGCTACAGGAGTAGGCCATTCAGCTCTTCAAGCCTGCACCACCACAGAAGGCATTGATAAGACCTTTGAAGATTCTGAAGAGTTACAACAATGTGAACAGTCCATTGCTTTCTCTGGTTTGAGAGAGGGTTACAAAAGAATACACATAAAATAATTAGGAAAATAAAAGTTTGCAACATGAACTAAAAAAGGGAGCATTTCCAATCTGGTGCAAGCCCAAGCATAACTGCTTCACCATTGCTGGCTAAGATTTTTGTTGACTAGACCGTGAGCCCAGGATATAACATCTCTTATACTTCTCTTCCTTTACAAACATTCCTAAAACCTACCTTTTTGGTCAAGCTTTCTGATCTCCCCTTTCCTGGTGTGATTCGGTATCAGACACTGTTTTGGGACACTTCTGCAAAGTGCCTTGAGACAAGTTGTCACACCTTTAGTTCAATGAAAAGATAGAGATTTTGGAGAGCGTGTTTTTGCACAAAGGGCTGCTCCTTCATCAGGTAACTAGTGGGGCAGGATCACAAGACAAAGAATTTATGACAAAAGATCACAGCGTCATGCAATTAAAACGATATATTGAACAAACCTAGATTGCTGTTAAGTCTTTCATCTTTCAGAATGGGCTGCAGGATTCGGTTCATTAATATGGAAATCCCCAGGACTTCTTTGAAGTCACACTCTTGAGATAACTTAAGATTTTATTTTTAAAAACTGACAACTCAGTTCAGACAACATATTAAAGGTGTGAGGTTAGAGTCTGTTTGTATCCCAATCTTGACTCAGACTGGTTCTATTTCCAAAGTAGGAATTTATAAAATGTTTTAAATGCCTGCAGCCTGTGTGCTCTTTGAGCAAAAATAGAACGTGAGCAAAAATTAATGAACCAAAACTTGCAACCCATTCTAAAAGACGACAGACTTAACAGCAATCTAGGTGTGTTCAATATATTGTTTTAATGCATAACACTGTGATCTTTTGCTCTTAATTCTGTGTCTTATGATCCTGCCGCACTGGTTACCTGATGAAGGACCAGCTAGTGTTTCCAAATAAACCTGTTGGACTATAACCAGGTGTTCTGTGATTTTTAAGTATGTCCACTCCAGCCCAAGAGCGGCACCTCAACAGCATTTGCACAAAGGGTGCTCGAAGTATGGAGTTCCGTACCACGAGACATTGATGTTCTAAGGGTGTAATAAGAATGTATTTAATAAGGAGAGCACTTTTTTTCTGAAAACTGGAAGGTTAATAAGCACGGGGTAAAAAAAGGAGAGAGGTGGTGATGAGATATCTCATGCAGACAAACATCAGCATACATTTGCGAGGCCAAATGACCTGATTCAGCGCTGTCACATTCCATAAAATCAGTACTTAAGCCTTGTGCAGCTATTGTGAACGGCTAAGCTCAGACATTAACTGTCAGCAGGTTGTCAGTCACAGAGTACATCATCCAGCAGTCTGATCCTATCCTGGGATCACTGGCTAAGCAGTTACATCGATGCCTGAATTTTTTTTTAATTTAACCTCCAGGAAAGCTGAAACAAATTGTCCAAGATCCACAAACTAACCGCGAAACGGAGAACAACCCAGAAACTGCAATAGGCCATGCACCCTCTTGAGCCTGTCCCAACAGTAAACAAAATTATATCCTAACTTCATCCATTGCTGTGCTGTGCAGCCTTTAATCCCCTCACCTGGCAAATTTCCATCAGTCACTGATTTACAAAGTGACTGGAGTCAGCAACGAATGTTTTTTTGTTGTTGGTAAAATTCCACACCACCGTCCTTCTGACATGAAAAGGAGTGTTTCCATATTCCTCATCTCAATAGACCAGCTCTGCATTTGGAAAGCACCTGACGAAGAAGCAACGCTCCAAAAGCTTGTGATTTCAAATAAACATGTTGGACTATAACCTGGTGTTGTGTAACTTCTGACTTTGCTTTTGGAAAGGTTATTTCCCCTTGTCATAGATTCTCCCAGAGGTGGAGAGACATTTCCACCTAGTCTATCATTTACTTTTAAAATCCTAAAATCTCAAAACTCAAATCTTTAACCTTTCTGTAATTTCTCCCCCCTAACTTAAGCATTCTAGTAAATTTTAAAAAGCACAGCTGGTCAGGCAGCATCCGAGGAGCAGGACAGTCAACGTTTCAAGCATAAACTCTTCATCAGGAATGAGAGGGGTGACCCAAGGGGGCTGAGAGATAAATGGGAGGGGTGGCGGGAGGTAGCTGGGAATGTGTTGGGTGGCGAGAATTTGGCATTGGAGGATGCCCAGGACTTGTATGTCCTTGGCGGAGTGGGAGTTCAGCCACAGGGCGGTGGGGTTGTTTAGTGTGTGTGTCCCAGAGATGTCCTCTGAAACGTTCCGCAAGTTGACGTCCTGTCTCCCCAAGGAGACCACATCAAAAGCAACGGACACAGTAGATGAAGTACAGGTAAATCTCTGTCAGAAGGATCCTTTGGGGCCTTGGACAGGGGTGAGGGGGGAGGTGTGGGCGTAGGTTTTGCAATTCTTGCTGTGGCAGAGGAAGGTGCCGGGAGTAAATGGTGGGTTGGTATGGGGCATGGATCTGACAAGGGAGTTGCAGAGAGAATGGTCTCTCTGGAATGAAGATAGGGGTGAGGAGGGAAATATATCCCTCGAGGTGGGGTCTGTTTGTAGGTGGTAAAAATGGCAGAGGATGGTTCGGTGTATCTGACAGAACGCCCCTTGTCCTCACCTTCCACTCCACCAACCTCTGGATACAACACATCATCCTCCATTATTTCCACAACTCCTGAGCCTCCTCACTGCCAAACTCTAGCCACCCAATGCTTGGAGGAAGAATGCCTCATCTTCCAGGCGAAAGTGAGGACTGCAGATGCTGGAGATTAGAGTCAAGATTAGAGTGGTGCTGGAAAAGCACAGCAGATTAGGCAGCATCCGAGGAGCAGGAAAATCGACGTTTTGGGCAAAAGCCCTTCATCAGGAATGAGCTTTTCCCCGAATCAGCTCCCTTCCACACCCCCACCCCTACCCCCAGCCCAGTCCCACTCCCCTCCCATTTATCTCTCAGCCCCCTTTGGCCACCCCCTCATTCCTGATGAACAGTTTATGCTCGAAATGTCAACTCCCCTGCTCCTCGGATGCTGTCTGACCTGCTGTGCGTTTCTAGCGCCACACTCTTTGACTCTGATCTCCAGCGTCTGCAGTCCTCACTTTCTCCTCCTTTAGTTTAGTAAATCTGTGCTGCACTCTTTCCAAGGTCAATAGATTGTAAGTTTCCATGATCTGTCAGCCAGAACTATATTACATATTCCAGATGTGTCCTCACTTGGCTTTATATTATTGTTAAATGTATAGGTATGTGAGTACTTACACACAGCGTGTGCGTGCACATGCCAAGAGAGAAAGAGAGAGAGAGAGAGAGAGAGACAGAGAGACAGAGAGGCAGAGACCATGTAGTGAAGTTTAGAGTCAGAGACAAGGGGGAGAAAAAGAAATTCCTCAAAACAAAGTTCACTTCAGCCTAGTGTACCCTTTGCCTCATCATTAGGGGGACACAGTGGCTCAGTGGTTGGCACACTACCTTACAGCACTAGGTTCCCAGGTTCAATTCCAGCCTCGGGTGACTGTCTTGTGGAGTTTGCACATTCACCCCATGTCTGCATGGGTTTCCTCTGGGTGCTCCAGTACCTTCCCACAGTCCAAAGATGTGCAGGTTAGGGTGAATTGGCCATGCTCAATTGCCCATAGTGTTCAGGGATGTCTAGGTTAGATGCATTAGTCAGGAGAAATGTAGAGTGGTAGACTCCATTCCCTACAGTGTGGAAACAGGCCCTTCCGCCCAACCGACTCTCCGAAGAGTAACCCACCCGGACCCATTCCCCTCTGACTAATGCACCTAACACTATGGGCAATTTAGCACAGGCAAGTCACCTGACATGCAAATCTTTCGACTGTAGGAGGAAACTGGAGCACCAGGAGGAAACCCATGCAGACACGGGGAGAATGCAAACTCCACACAGACAGTCACCTGAGGCTGGAATCGAACCTGGGTCCCTGGTGCTGTGCTAACCACTGAGCCACCGTACTACCCCAATGGGTGTGGGTGGAATACTCTTCAGAGGGTCAGTGTGGACTTGTTGAGCCAAATGGGGATCAGTCAGTCATATTCTCACCTTGTTGTCAGGCTATGGATTAAGACTGACATACACAACACGGGTGGATACATTAAATCACAGAATCCCTACAGTGTGGAAGCTGGCCAGTCAGCCCTTTGTGTCCACATCAACCCTTGAAATAGCATCCCACCCAGACCTATCCCATCTCTGTAACCCTGCATTTCTTACGGCTATTCCACCTAACCTGCACATCACTGGTCATTCTGGGCAAATTAGCATGGCCAATCCAACTAATGTGCACATCTTTGGATCATGGGAGGGAATCCCATGCAGACGCAGGGAGAACGTGCAAACTCTACACAGATAGTTGCGCGGGTGGAATCGAACCCGGGTCTCTGGCACTGTGAGGCAACAGTGCTACCTACCCCAACATCATTGTGTCATTCTCTTCACATGACTTTGAAGTAAGATTTAAACAGAAACTCCTTTCTCAGCAAGGTGTAAACGCTCCTATGGCTGAATAACAGAGGAGATCGTTACAGTGTCTTGACCAATAGTAATCCCTTAAACGACACCACATAGAAAATCTGACCTCTACCACATTCCTGTTTGTGGGAGCATGCTGAGTATAAATGGGCTGCTCTGCTTCCTACATTTCAAGAATGATTGCACCTGAAAAGTATCCCATTGGCTGTAAAGCACTTTGGGACTTTATTGTAGTCACTGTTATTTTGTCGGCAAATATTAGAGCCAATTTGAAATCAAACGCAGGAGGTTCCTTGCCTGTGGCTCCATAATTAACAACAGAGACACATTTACTCATTAAATCACCGAGCAGCTGGAGAGCTGGGTGATCCCATTTCCAACACTAATGAAAGCTTGGATGAAATGCATGAGGACATTAGCCTCTCTTCATACCTTGCCATTTTATTTTTTCCGATAGCTGTGTAATCAATATATTGCCACATCTGTGTCCTGCAAATGCTAAATCAACCACAGCTAAGCATGAACTGGAAATTATTGCAATTATATTCAGCTCAATATTAAAAAAAACTTCAAAAGACATTTCTCACATGAATTAATTATTAAGAGGCTGCTTCTCGTTCACCATATTGTCTTTCATCAATTATCCAACAAGTAAATAGTATCATTTGAATATAAACCATAAGGCCATAAGACAGAGGAGCAAAATTAGGCCATTCAGCCCATTAAGTCTGCACATACATTCAATGAAATCATGGCTGATCTGATGACCCACAACTCCACTTTCCCTGCCACCGTACTGATCCACAGTTCAGATGCCCGGGTTCAAGCCTCAGCTGCTCCAGGGTGCAACATGTTGATTAAAAATATCAAGAACAAACCAATTTTTGGAACTAGAAGTTCCTAACCTCAACCACCTCACCAAATCTGCTTTAGCACTGGAATTCCTGATCAATTATTCCTGAAGAAGAGAATTACATTGCACTCAGAACTGCCCTTCAGCCCAATGTCCCCCTTATGAATTCTGCGATTCTAAGGCATCAAATCCATTCATAATCTTCATCTGTTCAGCCCTCTGCTGGAGGAACAGAATTGCCAACATTGCTCGGGTGTCTTCCAGCATGTTTCAACACCCGCATGGATCTTCCAATCATTTTGCTTAGTCAAACAGCTTTTTCTCAATCTCACATTTCGAGTGTTCAAAACAGAAAAGTATCTTAAAGTCATAGAGTCACAAAGATGTCCAGCACTTTGGTCCAATTCATCCATGCCGACCAGATATCCCAACCCAATCCAGTCCTACTTACTTGTACCCGGCCCATATCCCTCTAAACCCTTCCTATTCATATATCCATCCAAATGCCTTTAAAATGTTGTAATTGTGCTAGTCTCTACCACCTACCCTGGCAGCTCATTCCATACATGCACCACTCTTTATGTGAAAAAGTTGTCCCTTAGGTCCCCTTTAAATCTTTCCCCTCTCACCCTAAACCTATGCCCGCTAGTTCTGGTCTCCCAGGGAAAAGACTTTGTCTATTTATCCTATCCATGCCCCTCATGATTTTATAAACCTCTATAAGGTCACTCCTCTGCCTCCGACACTGCCGGGAAAACAGCCCCAGCCTGTTCAGCCTCTCCCTGTAGCTCAAATCCTCCGACCCTGGCAACATCCTTGTAAATCTTTTCTGAAGCCTTTCAAGTTTCACAATGTCCTTCTGATAGGAGGGAGACCACTCCTGGATTAATGATTCCTTTGTCCTTGGTTTCCTCACAAGAGTGCCTTGGACATTCATCTTCATTTCCTGGAGATTCCAGGACACTTGTGGCAACCTCACCTGGGTGGCAGGCAGTTCTACACTTCAGGCTGATTCTAAACTCCCTGAGGTTTGTACCCCCTTTTTAAAATCCCCCTCCCCGCAAGAAACAATTCCCATCTTTTAGACCCAGCCACTACTTAATCTTCCTCTTCAGCTCAGCATCTCCTTTCCTTGCGTTTTTAAATCTGCCTTTGTGGCAAATGGTTTTACTGTTTGTCAGTGACTTTTTCCTGGTCGTTTTCTTCATCAATCTGCCACCCTTCGTACAGAAAGAAGTTCTGTATGACTCACTTCTTCCCTGTTTTTCAAAACGTATGCTGCAATACCCCCATGGGATACTGCGAACTTTCGAAAAGAAAATCTTCTTTCCCTGCCAACTTTCTCCATAAATTTTCATCCCTGAGTTTTGGGTTTTGGCTGCGTTGGCAGTTCAGCGAAGAATATTCTAACAACCGAAGCTGATTTCGTAGTGAGCTGACATCCAGACACGTGTATTTCCTGCAGAATGCCCAGAGATGATTACCCAAAGTGGATGATTTTCCTCTGCCCAACTCAAAGCCATGGAGGGCGAGGTGCAGCATTGTAAGTGCTGCCAACTAATAAAAGCAAAAAAGACCAGCAATCAAACCCTTAGAGCTTTCCACTCTGTACAATTCCTCTGGTCTTTAAAATCTCATGTTTGGCCACAAGCCACAAAGGGATACACAACACATTAAACATTCCCGATGAAGGGCTTTTGCCCAAAACGTCGATTCTCCTGCTCCTCGGATGCTGCCTGACCTGCTGAGCTTTTCCAGCATCACACTCTGATCTCCAGCATCTGCAGTCCTCACTTTCTCCTAACACATTAAACAGCCCATTCTACCCAATGATACTGGCATTTCCTCTGCTCAACGCATCTTTTCCTCTTGAAAATTCGTCTCTGGGTTGGGGTGTCACTGGTGTTTACTGTCCATCCCGAATTGATCTCAGGAGTGTGATGGTGAGGTACCTTCTTGAATCACTGAAGTTATTGTGTTTCAGTGCTGCTAGAGATGGGATTGCTACCTGTCCATTACTGTCTCATGGTCATGGGAATGCTCATCAGGATGGAGGGGTACAGGTGGCATTCTTGTGCAGCCTTCTGCCCCTGTCCTTCTTGGTGGTACAGGTCATCAGCTCGGAAGGAGCTGTCGAAGGACTTTTGGTGCATTTTGTAGACAGTGCACAGTGAACCAGAGAGGGAGCAAGTCAGTCTCGACCAGAGAGACTGGCCAAGGAGAAGACCTCTTTGGCCAAGCTTTTGGTCTCCAACGACAGATGTCTTCTACAAACATTTCATCAACCATTTCACCAACCTCATCCCCAAAGATTGCGCAGATAGAGTCAAAAAGTTATTGCTTTTTAAAAATTTATCAATAAGTTGATGACAAACTACCACATTGGAGGGGAGGAATTGGTGAGAAAGAAAGATGGCAGCCTTAATATTAAACGTTGACAAGTGCGAACTACTAAAGAGCTGAACCTCTGGCTTTCACACTGTGTTGTACAATTTTGTGAAGAACTGGATTTTCACCAGGATGAACCTTTTACTGCAGTGGTGTGCAGTTGGGAAGTACAGAAAGTTTGGGTTTTTTTAGGCTAAAAGTCTGGAGTTAACATGAGATCCATGAAAATTAAACATGTTATGGCCAAAAAATGTTAGGGGCTGACTGGTGCATAAGTTCAACCATTATTGGTATCTGTAAACAATGTGGCTCAATGTCAAATCTGCTTGGTAATGTCTCCAGGAAGTGGCTTGGGGCATCTCACTAAATCAAAAGATACCAGAGATACACAAGTGGTTTTGATGATCTCATGGAACAAACAGGTAGATGTAATTGCTACGTCTCCCTAGACTACCTTGTGAATGGTCTGTCATCCAGTGCACTTGCTGAACTGGTTTAGGATAGAGTAGGGCATGGGAAAATTAACCAATACCCTCTTCAGACACATTGCACACTCCAGAAACTGTGGTTTAGGGTCACAGGGGTCTTTGACATGGCCTTCATTCTTTGTCAACAATGGTAGCTACCCTTTGTTTAACCTTCGCTTTATGTCATACACACTGGATTGTGCCCAAGGGAACTGAGTCAACCTTAAAACATTTTCATTGCACTTAATCATTTAAAAAGATATCAGGCACATGGGCTGTTCAGTGTGTCATTTCCTTTGTACCTGTGTTAGCATAATAAAAAAAATTTACAATTCAAATAAAGCTTGGAGGGCATTTAGCTCTCTGTTCCAGGGTTACCAATCACACATAGTGTGGAATAAATAAATGCATTCTGTGCCTTTGGCACTTACACTTCATGTCCTGAAAACTTGGCAAAAGTGAGGAGAGTGGCATGCTTGCATAAGCTCAAGCATCAAGATCCGATTATACTGAGGGTGTGGACACACATGACCCAACAATGGACAGGGCCTCACCAAAACCATCGGAATCTGCAGAGAAAAATATATTTCTTACTTTGTTACTCTTGCCCAATATGTTTTGTCTTGCAAAGCCCTCAACTCCCCACCTTTGATTGTCAGTGCTATAAATCAACACACGCTGTCCAGACAGAAGACAGCTTTGTCGGGTCAAAGACGTTAAGGGCTGTCTATATTTACATGTGTCAGTTGTGGCTCAGCTGGTTGGACTTTTGCCCAAGTCACAAGGTTTGTTTCAGGTGCCACCTCGGAAACTCGAAATCATGACCTTAGTGGCCATTGCAGTGCTGTGCTGAGAGAGTCCTGAAACAGAAGGTGCTAATGTTTGCCCAAGATATTACACATAAAATGGGTATGAAGAAAAACAACGAGGTCACCCCGCGAACAACACAAGACAATAAAGACTTTGACAATCATCACACTGCTGTATCCAGTAGCTAACTGTGTGCTGATTGGTTGATATGTTTCCTACAATAAACACTTCTAAAATATTGCATTGGCTGTAAAGCACTTTGGGACATTGTTTGGCAAATCCTTGATTGTGTAGTTTGATGCAACTTGAGGTGTTTGGGTCCAACACATACTGGTTGAGGAGAAGGCAAATTTACGAACTGACTTCAAGCTTAGACTTCATTACTGTTGGTACACTAGGCTCCGATCTTACAACTACATTGGATAAAGGACTGCTCCATCTTCCTGTGTACATATCCTTGTGCTCTCAAGACATCCTAGAGAGTTCTAGTCTAGTGTAGCAGTCTGATTCAGTCTTTTACAATCTTCCAATTCCGTCCACAGTGATATTTGTGGTCAAGATGTGCCACTGTCGTGAGAAAGCATGTAGCCTTTAATGTGACACATTTGCTGCAGAGAATGCGTGAAAGTGCTTGTTCAGGAGAATTGGGAACATCTGTTCTTACTGTCAATGGATTGGTGTAAATAAGGTGATAACATTTGTTCACTTGTGGAATGTGTGGCAGTACTTCCTTCTCACGCCAGAGGCTGGAGGCGCGCATATTTCACAGTATGGTGTCGGATAACTAAATTGCTGGTTTATATCAAAGACTCTCAACAAAACTCACACTCAATAGGAAAAGAAATTGTAATTTAATAAGCTGAGTGAAAAAATGCATGTAATAGAACCAATCCTGATACATTTTCATGTAAACCACACTGTGCAATTTGAATTTATGAAGCTCAGTTCCCTCATCTTGACAATGCTGGAATGAGAATGACTCATTACCCTTACAGGCTAGGAAAAAACTGACATAGTAAGGAAGTTGGAAGATGTTTATGTGTAAGTGACAGAGAGAAAATGTTCTTCTGGTAAATTCCATTCACTGACTGAAGGGTTCAAGGAACACACACAGAAAGAGAGAGAGAGAGACACACAGAGAGGATGGAAGCCGGTGAAAAGTTTAACCCTTTATGGTCTGATTTGAGTGAACACTGGCTTGTCATAGATCAAATGTTTGTGTGTTGTTCCCTGGAACTCGAGATGTGGGAATGTTATGAATTTAAATTGCATTCTGGGAATTTAAGATGATTTTTTAAAAAGCCATTTTGTCAGACAGTGATATTGGGCATGTTAGCTGAGCAAGGTTACCTCATGACCTTTCCATCTAGTTTAGACCAGCCCCTCATTATGATATACTGTTAAAAGGGAAGGTTATCCAACCAAAGCAATCGGCCATTTGGCCTGGTTTGATCAGGGTTCCCACTTTGATGTGCATGTAGCCTAATTAGTCAAGCGTACACAGACCTGTCAATGAGTTTCTCTTCCTCTGTAAACTTTTGCCATTTTATTGCTGCTTATCTGATTAAGGACATGTGGCGTTTTTGTCATTTTAATACCAATTTCCGTATAAAGACAGCTTGTTTGCAGCAATAAAGGGAGTAGCCTGAGAGAGGTCCTAGGTAAGAGTTGGCGCTGCTACTCTGTGAAAGGTTTCAGAACCTTTGCTCAATCCTGGCTTGTAGGTATCTGTGTTATAGTATAACGTTGATGCCATTGGTAAATAAAGGTAATAATTTAAACTAAACTGCCTATAAGAATTTTACATTCCAGACTACCTCAGAGTGTGATCTCTAGGATGAACCAAGAGAGGCTTACAGATTGAGTCCATCAGGGATTCCCTGAGCTATCTCAAATAGGGACTTTAACAGTAGCATCATTGCAAGGGTGCTTTAGGGGTCCTGAAGCTCTCAGACATTATAAAATTAAAGCCTTTTCTGTGCAGTGGTAGGATACTGAGGTCTGGGTCAAAAGGCTTGGGTTGATGCCCCACCTAGTCCAGAGGTGGGCCATAACACATATGAACAGGTTGATTGAAAGGTCTGCAAATCTTTTACTCTTTCCATTTTTGCAATGCTGTACATTTTTCAAACTTCAAGTGGGAAGTGGTAGTCTGCCATGCCACCTTACTGGAATTTTAACATCAAGAATACCAAAGAAATAAGTCCCAATTTTCTTAAAATGTAACTTCATGGGCAAAGATTTAAAATTACATGTGTCAGGGGTCTTCCCCCTGCACTCACAACTCTTCAACTCTGATCAGACAGTGCTCATGGACAGTTTCTGAATTGGTTTGGGCTTAATGTTATGTCTCTGTCCCCTCCCTAAACCTTACATTGGGTGGGGGAGCGGGGGGAAACTGTCTGCTTAACTTTTGAGTGAATAAAATGGACTGCAGTCCAATAACCCAGCGAGGAGTCTGCTTCTTAAAGAAAAATAAAATGCTGAGCAAAACAAAAAAAATTATTGAAATATTTATGATTCAAGCAGAATTTGGTACAGTTTCCCAATTTGCAATCTAGAGAACAATAGTTAAGAATTAATTACAGGTCCTTGAAAAGGCTATATTGACACTTCCATAGCACACAGAACCTTTGAGATGACGACAACCATGTTTCCTATCCACTAGGACATTGTACCTTCACAAAGGGTGTGTGACTTCTACTCATCAATTCCCAGCTCCCGATCAGTTCTTGTAACACAATGGAATCAAATCAATGATTTATGAGCAGCATGAGTCTGAGCTGCTGCATATAACAGCAGATATCATAATTACCAGGTAAATTATTCAGCCTGATCAATCATCATTTTCTTTTAAACTTTCATCTCACAAACTTTAGAAGCTGGTTTCAATTGCAGTGCTAACTGTTTTCTTTTGTCTGTAAAGGCATGGATAGAGGCAAGAGAGGTTTTGGAACAGGCACAGACATACTGGACACTCCTGCTGTTTAGATCAGGTCAGAGAGAACCTTGGTTACACATATTAACTGGAGCAAGCTACCTTCAACAATACAACACTCTTTCAGTGTGGTACCAGACTAAGGGTTGAACCCATAACATTGGAATTGAGTGGTGAAAATGTAACTCTAGGTCAAACCCTTAATCCACACAGTAACCTCCAAAATGGTCATCCATAAGTGTCCACTCAATTGTTTGGTTAGCATTTAGCATATGCAATCACACCGGAAGTGTAGTACAAGGTCCAGGTCAAATAAATGTTTCCCGTGCTGTCCTCACTGCAACATTTGAGATTTAGAATGCTCTTCCAGCACCACTAATCCAGAATCTGGTTTCCAGCATCTGCAGTCATTGTTTTTACCATGTAAATGCACTGCTGATTCACTTGTTTTGTGGGGTTTTTTGTTCAGTAATGTGTATTTCATACATGGGATGTGACGAAAAAGCTGCTGTCCCTGGTGAATTTCTGCAGGGTATCTTGTAGATGATACACACTGCTGTAACAGTACATTAAATGGCAAAGGAAGTAAGTATTGAAGACAACGAGCAGATGGAGTATCAAATGTCCTGGATGGTCTTCAGCTCAATTGTTGTCTTCGTCTCAAAGGTTCTGTGTGCTATGGGAGTGTCAATATAGCCTTTTCAAGGCCCCTTAGTTAATTTTTAATTGTTGCTCTCTAGATTGCAAATTGGAAAACCGTACCAATTTAATCCTCAATATTCCAGTAATTTTTTTTCCCTCGACCTCCTTTTTATTTTGCTCAGCATTTTATTTTTCTTTAAGAAACAGACTCCTCACTGGGTTATTGTTCTGCAGTCTCTTTTATTCACTTAAAATCATTCAGGCTCACACTCCTGACTTGTGCCTTATAGACTGTGGGCAGGCTTTGAGGAAATAGAAGGAGAGTTGCTCACTGCTGAATTCTGAGCTTCTGATCTGTTCTTGTAGCCACAGCTTTGATATGACTAGTCCTGTTCAGCTTCTGGTCAATGGTAATGTCCAGGATGTTGATGGTAGAGCATTCAGCAATGGCAATACCATTGAACATCAAAGGGTGATGGTTAGATTCTTTCTCTTCTTGAATATAGTCATTGTCTGGCACGTTTGGTGAGAATGTTACTTGTCACTTATCAGCTGAAGTATGAATGTCATCCAGGCCTGCTCTATTTGGACATGTACACCTTCACTATCTGAGGAGTCAGGAGGTTTGCTGAATATTGCATAATCAATAACCGACCTTCTGGTGGAGGAAAGGTCATTGATGAAGCAGCTGGAAGTGGCTGAACCCAGAACATGATGCTGAGGAACTCCTGCAGAGATGTCCTGTGGCTGAAATGAGTGATCTCCAACATCCACAACCATCTTCCTTTGTACCAGGTATGACTCCAGCCAGCAGAACTCCTCCACCCACCCCCTGATTCCCAATGATGTTGAGTCAGTCTCCTGGCATAAATGAATTGAGTTATGAACACATCTGATAAGCTTACCTGGGGTACATATTTGCAATGCGGGTGACAGTGACAGATTTCTAATTATTACTCAACCATGAACAACTATTCACCCAAGTGGATTTCTTGCCCGCAGAAGCTTAGTGTGAATTAGGATCACTTTGAACAGGATTAATCTGGATTGCTGAGTCTCATCGGCCTGGTATCGGGGTTGTGTGTCCATTAGGCAGAAGGTGGTGGTGAGTTCAAAACCCATAAACATTGACATGAACCTACCTCTGCCTTCCTGACGTTTTTACATGGCATTGAATGGTGGCTCTGACAGCCCTCTCAGCTGAGGACAAATTATAGAATTGCTGCAGCACAGGAAGCCGTTCAGCCCATTGTATCTTCACTAGTCCCGCTACTGGCTCTGCTACCTGGTGCTAGTCTCCTGCCTTTACCCCTCAAATACCCTTCCTATCCATATAATCAGTCAAATAACTGGTGTGGTGCTGGAAAAGCACAGCAGGTCAGGCAGCATCTGAGGAGCAGGAAAATTGACGTTTCGGGCAAAGTCTTTTGTCTCGACTCTAATCTCTCGCATCTTAAGTCCTTGCTTTCGCCTATCCATACAATCATCCAATTGAACCTGGCCCTACACCTTTCTAGGCAAAAAATCCCATAGTCTAACTGCTTGCTGTATTTTCTCATTTTGTCCTTGTTTCTTTGCACATCTCTTTAAAATAATCTGATGGCACGATTTACTGAAAGGGATCTTCTCAAATGTTCAGGCCAACACGTCCACAAAAAAGCCATTACCATGTTGCTGATTGTGGGACTAAGGCTGCCGATATTACATCAATGCTTGCATTTCACTTGATAATTTATAAAACATTTGATAATTTATAAAACATTTTGGGCACTGACATGTTGAAAAGTGCTATACCCTTTCTTCTCTGAAGCAACACTCGTGAACCAATCCAGCTTTTGCAAAAGTAACCTGAAAGTGCATGGGGATGTTTCCTGATGCAAAATAACAATTTAAATTCAATTCATTGAGTAATTCCACAGTTTAACATTGTGAGATTGAAACTCTCAACCTTCATGGTACCAGTCCACTCCCATAATCCCTGCACAATCAAACCCCATATCATGAGTTCAGGTAATGTTCGCTTTGATGAGCCATGAGTCTGTAGTTAAACCACTCATTAGTCTGCACTGCCACCTCTTTGATCATATTATTTAATTCCATTATCTTTTATTGAAGTAATCACTTCTTAATGAGCCTACCGCTGGTTCTTTAGTTTTGGAAGGTTATGAAACAGATCCGAAATTGACAAACACACCAGTTTGAGAATTTTCAGCCAAGCCATCTCTTTCTGATACCATTATATTCACTGTGGGACATGGATGCACCGGCTGACCCAGCATTTTTTGCCCATCCTTAGTTGCCCCTTGAGAAGATGGTGGTGAGCTGTCTTTTTGAACCGCTGCAGTCCATGTGCTGTAGGTAGACCTTAAATGGCTTTAGGGAGGGAATGCTGGGATTTTGACCCAGTGACACTGAGGGAACGGCAATAAATTTTCAAGACAGAATAGTGAATAACTTGGAGGGGAACCTGCAGGTGGTGGTATTCCCATGCACTGCTGCCATGTACTGTGGGATTGGAATTGGCTGTCTGAGGATCTGTGCTGAATTTCTGCACTGCATCTAGTTGATGGTACAGATTCTGCGAATGAGCATCGGTTGTGGAGGGAGTAGATCCTTGTGGATGTGGTGCCAATCAAGTGGGCTGCTGTGTCCTGGATAGTATCAAGTTTCTTTAGTATTGTTTTAGCTGCATTCATCCAGGCATGTATGGGGTATATCAAGTCAATCCTGCTTTGTGCCTTGTAGATGATAGGCAGGCTTTGGGGAGTCAGGAATTATTTGCTGTAGTATTCCAGCTTCTAACCTGCTCTTGTTGTCATTGTATTTGTATAGTTAGTCCAGTTCAATTTCTGCTCATTGGTAACCTCTAGGATATTGATAATGGGGGATTCACTGATGATAACACCATTGATGATCAAGGGATGGTACCTTATTGGAAGACAGTCATTGCCTAGCATTTGTGTGGCAAATGTTATTTGACTGAATGTTATGATGAGAAATTATGTTTGGATATTGGGTCATTTTGCTTCTCTCCATCGCAAGTTCCTTAGCAATGCTTCTGAAAGATGAACTTCAGTTGGTACTTAAGGAGTACTTAAGGGATTACACATGTTATGATGTTCAAAGTTGTCAACCTGCATTTGTGGTAGGTGAAGCTGTGCTCGAGAGTACAAACTGGGAAAGCTGATCATTTCACTGGTGCCATTTTCGCATGCACACACACACACACACACACACACACGTGGAGGCATGGCAGCATAGTGCAGGCTAAAGCAGATCAACCCAATCTCCCCTCACCCCATTCACTCACCTTTTCCAATCAGGGCAGCAGAAAGAAAGTCAGCACCCATTTCCCAGCCCAATGTAGCCATCCCTAGGAATCAGCTAAAATGACAAAAAAGGAATACGGGACATTTCTGATCTGAAATGCATTTGAAATTCTGTCACGCCATATTTGTACAGGTGTCTGGAACAGTCAAAGAAATCACTCTCAAACCTATTCCACTCAAAATCCTCTATTTTAGCTTGAATAATTCCCAGACTCACTACTCTCCTACCTCCATTATTCCAAAAACATTCCCACTGGGATTTAAAGTAAAATCTGGTATCTTTCCTAAATTAATTTTTCTGTGTCCCCACTCTCCTGATTTACTTTAAAGCAATAAACTGTGTTTAGGTCCTCTTATACAATTAAATTGAAGTGCATATACAAATCAGGTTGTAGTTTAAATCACTTCCTCTCTACACTGTAAAGCTTTTTAAAGCTTTCTACCACTGTCAGCATTTTAGCACTTTGATCTGACTTTAAGCCTGACAAAGCTTGGGAATCTTTTTTTCTGTGGGGTGGCTATCAAACATGAACATAGTTTCTGAGTGTAACCCACACATAGTATAACACAAAGCTGAAAAATAGTTTCTGTCGGCTTCCAGGCTACTGTTTTGGCTATAATTCCTCATAATTTGTCAGATGCATTTCACATTATCCAGGCATTGAAGGTCCTGAGGTTATCATGAGTTAATTTTGTTCCAGTTAATATCTACTCCCTGCATGTCCCACAGTTATCCAACCAATGTTCAGAAAGACAGAAGTTCACATCTCATTTGTCTAGCAGTTATATCAATGAACTAAAACTTCCTGAAAATCGTTTTCTCTGTTCTCAGTCTCTCTCCATCCAGATCATTCATACAAATATAATGGACAGAACACTTCCCCTGCTCCAGGCTGTCATCACAATGTACTGCTCATTTCTACATGGTTCTCAGGTTAGAAATACTTCAGAATATAAAAAGAAAAAGAACGAAAGCAACAGAAAAAGTATCCCCAAGGAGCCATAGGTGATGTAAAAAAAGAGTTGCAAACATGAAAGAAAAATAAGGAATTTTACGAGATACAATTGGGACAAAAGGTTTAGATAGGTAAGTGCATGATATTGAATTGCTTGATGACATAAATAGAGGGTTTTTATTGACAGAGAAGGAAGAGGAATCTAAAGAACCACAGGAGTTTACAAATATGTTGACAAAATAGACAGATAAAACTGAATGATTATTTTAAAAAAGTGCTCATACCATGTGGGTGTACTGGCTAGGCCAGCTCTTATTGCCCATCTCCAATTGCCTAAGGGAAAAAATATTGCCAATGAGCTGCCATCTTGAAATATTACAGTCGTCGAGGTCTACAGAGACCCTCAAAAGGTTATGAGGGGAGGGGGTTCCAAGCTTTCCACATAGCAAAAAGGCGAAAGGATGGTTCCAGCTCGGGATAACGCATGGCCCGAAAGGGAACTTGCACGTGTTGGCGTTCATCTGCTGCCCTTGGGTTTCTAGATCACAGGTTTTGAAAGGAGCTAACAAGCCTTGCTGAGTTGCTGCAGTGCCTCTTGTAGATGCTGCAACCATGCATCACCGGTGAAGAGAGTGATTGTTGAAGGCGGCGGATGGGATGCCAGTCAAGTTGGGCTCCTTTGTCTTGCAAGGTTTGAGAGAAAGCAAAATGGGAGAAAATAAGGAATGAGGACAGATATTGGGATGTGTGTTGACTTTGCATGCTGACCTAACTTGCAGAGTGAAGAGTAATCCCTTATTTTACATCTCTAGCCTTCAAGCACAGATAGATAAAGCAAAAAAAGCCCAAGTCCACATCGACCTTCCAAAGAGCAACCCACCCAGACCCATTCCCCTACATTTATCCCTGACTAATGCACGTTACACTATGGGCAATTTAGCATGGCCAATGCACATCTTTGGGCTGTGAGAGGAAACCACAGCACCCCCACGCAGACACAGGGAGAACATGCAAACTCCACACAGACTCCACACTCCGAGGTGGGAATTGAGCCCAGGTCTCTGGCGCTGTGAGACAGCAATGCTAACCACTGAGCCACCGTGCTGCCACAATACTTTGGATTTTCTAAATAAGGATGTAAAGCAGGAGCCAGGCAGATTAATACGCACCGATAGGAGAGGTCCAGCTACTAAGGGGTCAGTATCCTAGCAACTGTGGGGCCTGGATCTAAGTGCCCAAGGAAATAATGCATAGATATAATCAGCAACAGAGGAGAAATGAAAATGTACAAGTGTGATCCATTGTGACATGATCTGCTTTATGAAGAAGTGTGCTTAGATGTTGCTTTGGCCTTTGTCTTTCATACATCTTATAAGACCTGGCAGAGTGAGCATGTTTTAGAAGGACGCTGAAATGTTGTTAGCACCAGATCCCCAAACATTTGCACTCTAACTCAGAACGGGCACAGATTGTGATCATATAGCAGAAGCTAATGGCTTTGTCACAGTTGGGAACAGTTGATTTTGGATGTCCAACAATCAAAAGGGTATTAAATCTGCATAAGTCACGTGGGGTAATTCACAAGGTTGAGAGCAGGGAAAGCAGTTCTAATTATCCGCATGTAAGGAACATTTCCACATGAACACCAAAAACTTTGCAAAGAATTACTAGATGTTTAAAGATTGAAATGCATTTTGATGAGCTGAAGAGGGAAGAGCTGGTCCCTTTGGAGCCTTGATTTAGAATTGTTGCTCAGAGAATAAGACACAGGATGAGAAACTCTCCCAGAGAGAATTCAAGACTAATGCTTTTACTTTGGAGACTAGCCCAGAGACCTGGGTTCAATTTCTGCCTCAGGTGACTGACTGTGGAGTTTGCACATTCTCCCCGTGTCTGTGTGGGTTTCCTTCGGGTGCTCCGGTTTCCTCCCACAGTCCAAAGATGTGCAGGTCAGGTGAATTGGCCATACTAAATTGCCCATAGTGTTAGGTCAGGGGTAAATGTAGGGGTATGGGTGGGTTGCGCTTCGGTGGGTCGGTGTGGACTTGTTGGGCCGAAGGGCCTGTTTCCACACTGTAAGTAATCTAATCTAATCTAGTCTAAACCACTGTAACGTCTAAGGGATGATCAGAGAAACACATGAAGAGAGGAAGACAATGGATACAGGTGGCCAGCAAAGCAATGTGATTAGTTTTGAATTGCTCTGGCAAAGAGCCAGCACCATGACAATGGCACGAATGGTCTCCCTGTCTGCTGCAAGGCTGCCAACATTTGAACACCTTATTTTCCAGCTCTGTTTCCTACTCTGCATTCCTGTGGTTACTTTAACATAATTACAAGTATTTAATGTGGATTCTTTCATGTGGCTCTACCGGGAATCGATTTGTTTATAGTTTTATTTAAAGAAATCAGAGCTGTACTGATTACATCCTCAATTAAAACACTTTCTGATAATTCCTGCAGATGCTCTGTAAGCTGTGCTGTGTTGAGAATCGGCCTTGCACCTGCTGCATTCGGAGAAAAACTTTGTACGGTCTCATTATCATCACAAAACAGCCCCGAGAGCTTTGTGGAGGAGGTAAAAGACTTGCATTGATATAGCACCCTTCACAACCTCCAGAAGTCCCAAAAGCTCTTTCCATCCACATGAAGTACATTGAAGTGTAGTTATGAATGTAACATGGCAGCCAATTTGTGGAAAGCAAGCCAACACAAACAGCAATATGATAATGACCAGCTAATCTGACTGAAGGATAAATAAGATCGGTCAGGTCATTGGGGATAACTCCCATACTCCTTTACACCATGATATCAAGGAGTCTTTTCTATCCACCGAAGCCAGCAGACAGAGCCTTGGTTTTATGCCTCATCAAAGTGAAAACAGTGCAGCATTCCCTTAAACTACACTTGGTGTTGACACCATGAGAAGGCAAGAGAATGGAGTTGAGAAACAGATCAGACAAGGGTTGAGTGGGTGAGCAGATTTAATGGGCTAAATGGGCTAATTCTGCTCCTAAATCTTAGGGTCTTATGGTCCTCCTAAGCTTGAGCTGAAATGTGGCAAGTAACATTAACTCAGCACAAATGCCAGGCGTTGATCATCTTCATTATAAACAATCTAACCATTGTACCTTGACATTCAATGGCGTTACCATTATGGCATCCCTCACTATCAATATCCTGGGGATTATCACTGGCCAGAAACTCAACTGCATAAGCCATATAAATACAATAGCTACAAGAACAGGTCAGATGCTAGGAACAACGCAGCAAGGAACCCACAACCTGACTCTCCAAAGCCTGTCTACCACCAACAAGGCAGAGGTCAGGAGTGTGACAGAATACTCCTCACTTTCCAGGATGGGGGCAGCTCCAACAACACAATAAGTTTGGAACCATCTTTGACAAAGCAGCCCATTTGATTGACATGATGATGGTGGAGGCTGACAAACCTACAACATTTAAAAGGCATCTGGATGGATGTATGAATAGGAAGAGCTGAAAGGGAAATCGGCCATGTACTGGAAAATGGGACTAGATTATTTTAGGATATCTGGTCGATATGGACGAATTGGACTGAAGGGTCTGTCTCTGTGCTATACAAGTCCATGACTCTATGACATCCACAAGCATCCACCACCAACAGTCAGTAGCAGCAATGCGTCCCATCTACAAGATACAGAAATTCACCAAAGATCTTTTGAAAAAACCTTCCATCTAGAAGGACAAAGGCAGCCAACACATGGGCACACCACCACCCCTCCAAGCCATTCAACATTCTGACTTGGAAATGTATTGTCATTCCTTCATTGTCACTGGGTCAAAACCTTGGAACTCCCTCCCTGACAACATTGTGGGTCTGCTTACAGCACATGGGCTGAAGCAATTCAAGAAGGCACCATCTTCGCAAGAACAATTCTGAACAAGCAATAAATATTGACTCAAAGAAAAAAGACACATTTGAGTATCCGAAAAGGGACTTAAATCACCAACTTGTTGACTTGGGTAAGAATTTTCCACACTGACCTATGCCTGAGGAATGGTCATTAAGTGGACAGAGATTGGGAGATGACTGAGGGCCTCATGAAGGGAGGCAGACAGAAATGGTATATGCAAGAACAAGATGCATGTATAAGAGCAGAGAGCTTCAGTAATATACAAAACAAAGAGCCAAATCCAATCATTGTGTCTGTTGTACAAGGCATTTCCTATCTTGACATCACAATGCCCGCACCAATCAACCACACCGCACCGTGGCCCAACATTTCAACTCCCCCTCCCACTCTGCCGAGGACATGGAGGTCCTGGGCCTCCTTCACCGCTGCTCCCTCACCACCAGACGCCTGGAGGAAGAACGCCTCATCTTCTGCCTCAGAACACTTCAACCCCAGGGCATCAATGTGGACTTCAACAGTTTCCTCATTTCCCCTTCCCCCACCTCACCCTAGTTCTAAACTTCCAGCTCAGTAACTGTCCCCATGACTTGTCCGGACTTGTCTTACCTGCCTATCTCCTTTTCCACCTATCCACTCCACACTCCCCTCCTTGACCTATCACCTTCATCCCCTCCCCCACTCACCCATTGTACTCTGTGCTACTTTCTCCCCACCCCCACCCTCCTCTAGCTTATCTCTCCATGCTTCAGGCTCACTGCCTTTATTCCTGATGAAGGGCTTTTGCCCGAAACATCGATTTCGAAGCTACTTGGATGCTGCCCGAACTGCTGTGCTCTTCCAGCACCACTAATCCAGAATCACAAGCTCTGTCCATCAGGATATAAAAGACATTTTCTGGGAGGAACTAACCGATTGTTTTTAGCTGCCTCCTTATTGTCAGAATGTTTCGGTGAAAGAGTGCTTACTCTTAAGTACAGCCACAGTGCAAAGTACATAGCTTTTGTTGTTTCTCACCAATTTCACTGTTGCCCATGGACAATGAAGAAAAGGCAATATCATTTCCTAAAGCGAATGACTTGCAGTAATCTGTAAATCTGTAACCCCACCCAATCCCTGGTTTCTTACCCACCAGGAGCAGCAGAACAATAACACATAAAAAGGAAGGGTAGGAAGAGAAGGATGCGGCAAAATCAAAATGGAGTTGGGAGGAGAAGATAACGGAGAAAAAGCCCCACAGAAAAGAATTCATCTTTTGAAATATTTTCTAGTTGAAAGTGTGGTGCTAGAAAAGGTCAGGCAGCATCCGTGGAGCAGGAGAATCGACGTTTCAGGCAAAAGTTCTTCATCAGGAAATATTTTCTACTTAACCACTCCGGACAATTTATGACACACCTCTGGAGAACTGGGATGTGAACCCAAGCCTTCTGGCCAAGAGACAAGGACACCACAACTACATCATAAACAACACCTTGACAGGGATTTGAACCCTGGACATTCAGATTAAAAGTCTGATTTTTTTTCCCCCTATTAATAAAACTGCTTTCACGCACAACTGAGAGGACTCCCCCCCACCATCCCCAAGTCACCTATATTACATTTTTTTCTTTTCTCTTCTTTATCTACCGCCATTAAATCACCCATCTTTCCAAGTAAATTACCAAATGACATGCAAAAGCCATTGGGGGTAATTAAAAGTCTGAGGATATTTCCTAATCAACCTGTTCAGAGATGCTATTACACACCTTGGGAGCAGGTGGGACTTGAAGCAGAATCTCATGGTCTAAAGGCAGGGACACTACCGGTGCACCACAAAAAGCCTTAACAGTCTGAAGCTTGTCAAAGTGCACTATGCATCATGCACTCCAGACCAAATCTGAAGCTGTTATTTTTGAGTTTTAAAGAAATTTGCATTTCTGAATCTTGACAATGACAAGCTGCCTTCTTGAATCACTGCCAACTTTGGTGGAGTTAGCTTCTGGTATCGGAAAGATGTTGTGAAACTTGAAAGAGTTCAGAAAAGAGTTACAAGGATGTTGCCAGGGTTGGAGGATTTGAGCTACAGGGAGAGGCTGAACAGGCTGGGGCTGTTTTCCCTGGAGCATCGGAGGCTGAGGGGTGACCTTATACAGGTTTACAAAATTATGAGGGGCATGGATAGGATAAATAGACAAAGTCTTTTCCCTGGGGTGGGGAGTCCAGAACTAGAGGGCATAGGTTTAGGGTGAAAGGAGAAAGATATAAAAGGGACCTACAGGGCAATGTTTTCAGACAGAGAGTGGTACGTGTATGGAATGAGCTGCCAGAGGATGTGGTGGAGGCTGGTACAATTGCAACATTTAAGAGGCATTTGGATGGGTATATGAATAGGAGGAATATGGGCCGGGTGCTGGCAGGTGGGACTAGATTGGGTTGGGATATCTGGCCGGCATGGATGGATTGGACCAAAGGGTCTGTTTCCATGCTGTACATCTCTATGACTCTATAACTCTGTAACTCAGAGGTTTTTAAAATTATTATTCATGGAATGAGGGCACCGCTGGCAAGGCCAGCACTTACTACCCATCCCTAAATGCCCAGAGGACAGGTGAGAATCATTGCTGTGGACGTGGAACCACATGTCAGGTAAGGTAAGGATGGCAGTTTCCTTCCCTAAAGGCCATTAGTGAACCAGACGTGTTTTCCCTCTGATAATTGGTAATGGATATATGGTCATCAGAAGACTTGGAATTCCAGGCTTTTTAAAACTGAAATCAAATTCCACCATCTGCCATGGTGGGATTTGAACATGGGTCGCCAGAACATTAGGTAAAAACAATGACTGCAGATGCTGGAAACCAGATTCTGGATTAGTGGTGCTGGAAGAGCACAGCAGTTCAGGCAGCATCTGAGGAGCACTGCTCCTCGGATGCTGCCTGAACTGCTGTGCTCTTCCAGCACCACTAATCCAGAGTCCCCAGAACATTACATGGGTGTCTAGACTAAACAAACCAGTATTCATACCAATAGTCATGTCTTTATGATTTAGAACTCGAAATGTTTCTTCCCTATCCCCCAACAATTCTGAACCTTGATCCATTCAGGCTGGTTAAAGGGGACAGCTTCAACACAGGACCAATTGAATTCTGTTGCCCTTTAAACAGAATGTGATTTCAACCGGTCTATGTAAGCAAGCTGGGGGAGGGGTAGGACATTTCCCACTTTGTGTTCACTCCCAAGTCAGGTTTCTACCAAGGGGGTGCCCCATACATCACCCCAGTTCAGATGAGCCATACTAGCCTTGGCTGGGATGCCAGTTCTTCTGCTCCACATAGACCAACTCCTCACTGGCATTGGGGATCCCATGTGTGGAGCACGGAGTGAAATTCTAGCTGAAAGTTGGCAAATAATATGGCAGGCAAATTAAATTTTCATAATTATTGCTAAAGGAATGGAGTATAAAAGTCGGGAGGTAACTTTATTTAGCATTTGGAGAGGCCATTTCTGAAGTATAGTTTTGTCCCATTTACTTAAGGATGGATGTAATTTCTTTGGACACAGTTCAGAGAAAATTCACGAGATTAATTCCAGAGATGAAAGGCTTGATTTCTGAAGGAAAGATTGAGCAGTTTTATCCTGTAATCTCTGGAGTTCAGAAGAATGAGAGGAGATCTAATTTTGGTACAGAAGATCGAGAAGGGGATTAACAAAGTAGACGTACAGTGAATATTTCCCCTTGTCCGACAAGCTAGAACAAGGGGTCATAATTTTAGGATAAGGGATGTCAGACTTAAAACAGAAATGGGGAGAGATTATTTCTCTCAAAGGGCCAAGAATCTATGAATTCACTGCGTTGGATTCCAGGACTCCGAATAAATTTAAGGAGGAGATAGATTTTTAATTAGTAATTGTTTAAAGGGTCAGGGGGAGTGGGTAGGAAAGTGGAATTGAGGCTGAGGTGAGGAGAGCCGTGATTGTATTAAATGATGGAGCATGGGTGAGGGGCCAAATGGCCTATTCCTGCTCTTTTTTTCTTTTTTAAATTTTAAGAATATAAGAACTCCAAAATGTGGAGCTGCAAAGGCGCGATGACATTACCTGCAGCAATGGGGAGAAGGGCCTGTAGGAAGGCTGAAGCTTTCACTGTTGGCAGCGGAAGCTTCTGCTGAAATTCTGTGGTTGTTTTATTTCAACAAGAAGAAAACACAAAATAAATCTGCAGTCTCAGAAACCGAGTAGCTCCCAGCGTTCTTGGCCTGAAGTATAAGTATACAAATAGGACGATTCGAAATGTCATTATAAAACACTTAAACTGCGTTACAGATGAGATCATCCCTTTCCATAATGGAATGTTGTCGACATGCTGAGATGTTGATGGCTATCCACACTTCAAACCCGTTCTAGATATCTCCTTCAGTCGAATGTCCTCCTAATGCTGATTGCTTATAACGCTCTCTGTACTTTACAACAGCTAAAAGCAATTCTTTTTAATGAAACAAATCCCTTTTTATTGTTGTCTTTCATTGATTCATTAAAACCGATACCCTCCAAAACCAGCTGCCGGTGAAAGCACTGCAGTACCTGGGGTTGGTACCTTAACATGGTTGCTGCTTGTAACAGTGAAAACTATACTCGGTGACACCTCAAATCATTCGCTGCCCACCTGGATGATCATAACTTCAAGAATAAGCATTTTATATTGAGTTGATGTCACAATGCAAATTACGGCCACAAACTTCTCACTTTATTTCTGAAGAGTGCAGTAGAACCTCGATTATCTGAACGAGACTAGCGGGGAGTGTTCTGTTTGGAAAACTGATTGTTTGGATAATCGATCTGATGGTAAACAAATGGTAGTTGGAGTGCCAATTATCAAACATTTCTCGGTACACCATAAACCATTTAACCAGATAACTGAATGCTGAGTTGTCTAATGCCATTGAGATCTTGTTCTGATAATCCGAAATTCGGATAATCGATGTTCAGATAATCGAGGTTGTACTGTAAGTGGTGCTTGTTAACCAAAAGACCATAGGAGCTTATCCTGCTGGTGATAATCTGTAAATCATATTGGCAGTGTTGGCTGCCTTGTTTGAATATCATACTTCTATCATGTTATTGCCTCGGAGGTTATACATGTTCAGCTGTCTGCCTGAAGGTAGTAACTGGGTCCTGGAAAATCTTACGAAGAATTCAAAGTTAAAAGCTAGAGTTTCAAACCAGAATCTTGGTTTTTGGTGACTGATTCAGGTGACCATTCACTTTGAATTCAAGGTTGTCACAGGCTGTTGGGAGAGAGTGTATTAATTTCAAGGTGGAACCAAATGCACTTTGGTTCAAACTAAAGGACTTCTTTCTTCTCCAGCCAATTAAGTTGTTATGAAGAATAATTGACCCATTACAGATTTTTTTCTCCTCGGTGTGTTTTGTGTTATAGCTTAAACATATGGAAATTTTGTGCTTTGTATCACTGACTGGGAATAAATTAATGCTGCAATCTGCAAAACCTGGCCTGTATTTAAGATACAGTTATTAACATGCACCATTTTCTAGTAAATTGGACAATCCAGCATTCGTTAACATTGCATCAGGGAACAGATCATAGCAAATAGGATAACGATTAATCCTCAAAGAATGAACCTCTAAAACTGGTTCTTAGCAAGATCATTTCTGGACTGGATGACAACAGCAGTGAAGTTTCTGATTTCCAAACACAATTGAATGAGACAGAAATGTGTGTGTTCTTGATGAATAGATTTTCAAACTGGTTTAGTTTCTCTCATCACTCATCCCCATCCCATCAGTTCTTTTTCCAGTAAACGCTCCCCGAATGAAATACTGACCCACATCACCAATCTTGCCACACTGATACCAAGCCACGATTCTCTACAATGATTCCCCATCTCATCAGTGCAAGAATCCTTTGAGCAGCGAACACATGACTGCATGCACAATTTACATTTCTGCGTCAGAGTACAGATTATTTTCCACTCTTTTCCCTACTGAAGATTACATTAGACAAACTAAACTTCCATTAATCTCCACAAAACAGTCTCATTCAAATAAGAAATAAAACATTGTTTTTGTTGGTATTTGACAAAAGATAAGGTGTTAGCCAATTTGAAATTTTTAAAACATCATTCACAGGATGCTAGCTCTTCAGGCTGGGTCAGCATTTATGGCCTATCACTAGTTGCTCTTATGGAAATGGTAGTGGGCTCTCTTCTCGAACAGCTACAGTCTATTGGATGTAGGTAGACACACACAGACTTTTTTTAAAAAGGGCGTGCTGGTTATTTCCAGGCAGTAGATGCAGCAACATTGAAGCAATGCTGATATATTTCCCAATTAGGGCGTTGAGTGGTTCGGAGAGGAACTTGCAAGTGGTGGTTGCAACTTTCTGCTGCCCCTGTCCTTCTGTGGTTGTACATTTGGGGGGTGCTGTTTAAAAAAGATGGCTATGTCAAACTGTTGCTCGACCAATGTGGAAATATAGATAAAAGACCATTATAGATTGCCAGGCTTGCTGGGACATTATATTTAGTCAACTTAGAATTAAAGCTTACTTCATCAACTAATATCAAACAAGTGGTCAGCAGTTGCAACTACATATTGCAATATCTTGCAGCAACAAAAGGCCACCTGCGTCCCTAGCTTAAAGTCTATCCACAATGAGGGTGACGCCAGACACTGAAACATAGCAAAGTAGGCAAGGAAAGGTTGGTCCCTATAGTTAATCCCTATAAAATGTTAATAAGATAACGTTATACCTCTTATTGACCAGATAAAAATAACAATATTGAGGAGGCAGTTGAAAGGTGGTGAACTCTGTACTATGATGCAAACTGCTTTAATCACTTTAAGGAAGAACCATTACACATGGTCATACGGAACTTGTTTATGTGAGTGTATAAAAACGCTGCTGTAACTGACGATCACTGGAGTTGCCAGTCTAGCCTTTGACTGGGCACTCTCCCCTTGTGCGCAAGTTAAACTAAAGAGTCTATAATCTGACAGTCCTGTATCTTGCATGTGTGTGCGTGTGTTAAGAGTCAAATTCTGAGTAGAGATTTCGACACCAGTCCCCGTGACAACTCTCAATTTCACCAGTTAGCGAGGGTGACCTTCCATTGCTGCTTCTGGGCCCTAGGTTCAGTTTCATTCCTTTTCCTGAGACTTTTTTTTAAGCAGTATAATAAAATGGAATGGCTTGCTAAGCCATTTCAGAGTGGGTGGTTAAGAGGCTTGGAGTCACACCAAGGGGCAGAGGAGGTTAAGGATGACAGACCTCTTTCCCAAAAAAGCAATAATGAACCAGATGGATTCATGTTTGGGGCAACTGACAGTGGTGTCATGATCATCATTAGATTTCTAATTCCAGGTTTTCATTTTTTTGAAACTCAAACACAACCAGCTGCTTTGGTGGAATTAAAACCAGCGTCCCCAGAACATTACCTGTGTCTTTTGGATTACTCATCCAGTCAGTAGTTTAATCAACACTTGGAAAGGTGGTGAATGGTCATGGATAATTAGTACAGATTTGTTAGAGGGAGATCCTGTCTGACTAATATGATTGAGTTTTTTTGAAAAGGTGACCAATCGCATCGATGAGGGTAGCGCAGTTTATATGGTTTTCGTGAACTTCAATAAGACCTTTGACAAGGCCCCACATTGAAGGGTGGTCCAAAAGATAAGAGCCCATGAGATCCAAGACAAGTTGGCAAACTGGATTCAAAACTGGTTTGCAAATAAGAGGCAAAAGGGGGTGGTACAGAAATCGATACTAGGTCCCTTGCTGTTTGTTACATATGGGAAAAAGTGAGGACTGCAGATGCTGGAGATCAGAGTTGTGAGTGTGGTGCTGGAAAAGTGCAGCAGGTCAGGCAGCAGAGGTGCAGGGGAATCGACGTTTCAGGCATAAGCCCTTCATCAGGAATCCTGATGAAGGGCTTATGCCCAAAACATCGATTCTCTTGCTCCTCAGATGCTGCCTGACCTAATGTGCTTTTGCAGCACCCCACTCTTGACACTGTTTGTTACATATGTGAACCGCGTGGATGGGAATGCAGAAGGTATAATTAGTAAGTTTGTACGTGTTGTTGATAGTGAGAAGGATGGTCTCAGCCTACAGTGTGATATTGATCAGCTGGGCAGAGCAAAGGCAGATTGAGTTTAATAACTGTATAATAACCTCCCCGTCACTGCGAGGTAATGTAATTTGGGAGGTCTATTAAGTGAAGGACATACAATAAATTGCATATCCTCAGGAGTAGTGAGGAACAAAGGGACCTTGGTGGACGAGTCCATAGCTCCCCAAAGGTATCAACACAGATGGATAGGATGGTGACAGTGGCATATAGGATGTTGCCTTCATTAGCCATGTCATTGAATATAGGAGCAAAGAAGTCTTGTCAAAACTTTTTAAGTCGTTGGCTAAGCCACAGATGGAATACACAGATGGATGGTGTGTGTCTCTGATGCAGTGGTAATGTCCCTACCTCTGGACCAGGCAGCTCAGGTTCAAGTCCTGTCTGCTCTGGAGTGAACAAACATCTTCCCCTGAAACTCCACAGATGGAATACTGCATGAAGTTCTGGTCACCACACTACCAAAAGAATATCACTGCATTGGAGAGGGTGCAGAGGAGATTCACCAGGACTTTGCCTGGGATGAAGAGTCTCAGTTATGAAGGGGGAACCTGGATAGGCTGGGTTTGTTTTCATTGGTTCAAAGGACGCTGATAAGAGATCTGACAGAGAGATACACAATTATGAGAGTTAGAGACAGCATAGATAGTGATAACCTCTTCCCCATGGCAGACCTGTCTAAAACCAAATGGCACAAGTTTAAAGGTGAGGAATAAGTTGCTTAGAGAAGATCTGAGCAAAACACTTTTCATCCAGAGTGGTAGAAATGTAGAACTCATTGCCCAAAAGGGTGACAGAGGCAAGTAATCTTGCAACATTTAAGTAACATCTGGATGAGCACTTAGAATGCCAATGAATAGTAGGCTATGAACCAAGTACAGGTAAATGGCATTGGTGTTTTGGTGTTTGATGGTCAGCATACGCATGGTGGGCTGAAGGGCCTGACTATCACAATACAATGACACCTTCAGCTCCCACATGGGGACTTGCACCAAAATGTCAGTATAGTATGGCATCTAAAAGATAGGCAGTACTTATGACCAAGGAAGATCACAATTGAAAGTCAAGACAAAATATGAATCTAAAACATCATCAAAACCCATTAAGACCCAGAGTCCAGCATGCTGAATTAAACAAAGATACATTCATTTCTCGTCTGAAGGCCTGCGTATAAAGATTGTAGCCTGATTTTCTACCCAGTTCCTCTGAATGAGAAGACCCAGCTGTGTTCCTGTAACCTGCTGATTGGTTTGAAAAGCATTGCCAAAAGGAGGTGAATTGGGGCATTTTGAATGCTGGGGATTGATGTCGTAACCAAAACCTCAAAGTCATTTTTGAAACATTCAATTGGAACAAATGCTTCAAGCCATCAGCAAAAGCAAAATGGGGTCAAAGGAAATTCCCACGCTCAGGTCACTGATCATTTTTAACATTCTCAGTAAGGTTTCCTGGCTCCAAGTGGAGCCAGTATGCTGCTCCTGGCTGAACAAGGAAATCTCGGCCATACTCTCTTCCAGGCTTTTCCTTAATAGATTACTTTTACTTACTTACATTAGATTACTTACTTACAGTGTGGAAACAGGCCCTTTGGCCCAGCAAGTCCACACCGATCCGCCAAAACGCAACCCACCCAGACCCATTCCCTTACATTTACCCCTTCACCTAACACTACGGGCAATTTAGCATGGCCAATTCACCTGACCTGCACATTTTTGGACTGTATGAGGAAACTGGAGCACCCAGAGGAAACACACGCAGACACGGGGAGAATGTGCAAACTCCACACAGTCAGTCGCCTGAGGTCTGGAATAGACAATAGACAATAGGTGCAGGAGTAGGCCATTCTGCTCTTTGAGCCTGCACTGCCATTCAATATGATTATGGCTGATCATCCTCAATCAGTATCCTGTTCCTGCCTTATCCCCAAAACCTTTGATTCCACTATCCTTGAGAGCTCTATCCAACTCTTTCTTAAATGAATCCAGAGACTGGGCCTCCACTGCCTTCTGGGGCAGAGCATCCCACACACCCACCACTCCCTGGGTGAAGAAGTTTCTCCTCATCTCTGTCCTAAATGGTCTACCCCTTATTTTTAAGCTGTGTCCTCTGGTTCGGGACTCACCCATCAGTGGAAACATGTTTCCTGCCTCCAGAGAGTCCAATCCTTTAATAATCTTACATGTCTCAATCAGATCCCCTCTCAGTCTTCTAAACTCAAGGGTATACAAGCCCAGTCACTCCAATCTTTCAACATAAGATAGTCCCGCCATTCCAGAAATTGACCTCATGAACCTACGCTGCACTCCGTCAATAGCCAGAATGTCTCTCCTCAAATTTGGAGACCAGAACTGCACACAATATTCCAGGTGCAGTCTCACCAAGGCCCTGTACAGCTGCAGAAGAACTCTTTTGCTTCTGTACTCAATCCCTCTTGTTATGAAGGCCAGCATGCTATTAGCCTTCTTCACTACCTGCTGTACCTGCATGCTTGCCTTCATTGACTGGTGTACAAGAATACCCAGATCTCTTTGTACTGTTCCTTTACCTAACTTAACTCCATTGAGGTAGTAATCTGCCTTCCTGTGCTTGCCACCAAAGTGAATAACCATACGTTTATTCACATTAAACTACATCTGTTATGCGTCTGTTCACTCACCTAACCTGTCCAGGTCACCCTGTAATCTCCTAACATCCTCCTCACATTTTGCCCTGTCACCCAGCTTTGTATCATCAGCAAATTTGCTAATGTTACTATTAATACCATCTTCTATATCATTAATATATATTGTAAAAAAACTGCGGTCCCAGCACTGATCCCTGTGGTACCCCACTGGTCACTGCCTGCCTCTTCATCCGGCTCTGTTTCCAGCTTTGCTTGTTCTCATCCAAAGGCTGTGATGTCTGTTCTGGTGGAATTCAGAGCTGAACTATATGAGACCCATGAGTTAAAATGACATTGAGGGGTCAGGATGACCAATAATTAAAAAGGGACTTGTTGACTTGGGTAGGGAGAGTGGTGCTATTAACCAGAAAGGGGAATGGGAAGCTTATAAAACAATCCTTCCTTTAACTATATCAACATATAGATGGGAAAACCTCTGCTTTAAATTACTTTTTAAAATTTATAACAATTATATGCCTATGGTTATCTCAGTCACTCCATTTCTCCCATGGGCAGAAGACTTGGGGAAACCCCTCTCATCCTCATTCAGGACAGATGTAGATGTTCCCTGCTGTACAGAACCACTTGAAGCATGACATGCCGATAACAGTCTGATTGTCTGGAAATCAGATTGCTTGATATGAAACCAAGTGCCAAAGTGTATGTGGCTGTAATATCAGCAGGGTCTATTGAAACTATCAGGATGGCCTTACCCAAGTCTCGCAAATAATGCCTCTAAGCAGAAATACCCTTCCGGACAACGGCAGATTACTCTCCATAGATGCTGCCTGACCTGCTTCACCATTGTATTGTTTTAATTTTTGGTTTCCAGAATTTTTGTTTTGTGTAGCTCAATTCTCTTCATGCCACATGGAGTACTGTCAGGAGCCAAGAATCCATTTGAACAGGAATAAAAACAATGTGGAATGAAACAGGTTCAAGAAATAATGAAGCTTAGAGCTAAGATTGCTGAAGGAGCATCACTGTGGATTTGCAGAGGCTGGGGCAGGCCCAATTCCAAGAACAGCCCGAACACATACTGGTCACTGGAAATGTTCGGCATAACGCAGATCAAGTAACTGAAGTCCATCTGCTATGATTTTCTCCAATGTGAAAGGATTTTGAGGTTAATCTTCTATGCTGAGAAAGATTAAGTGTGTGGTGAAACAGAGGGATTTGGATTTCCACCTACACACAACTTAAAAACTGGTGCACAGAGGCAAAAGGTGATCAAAAGGTTTGATGGAATATTAGTCTTTATCTCAAAAGGACTCGAATTCAGAAAATTGAGGAAGTGATACTTGAATTGTATAAGTCTTGAGCAGATGCCATCTGCAGAAACTCGTCAGGTTCCTCGGGATAAATATCAACAATCTGTCCTGATTCATCAACATCAATGCGACAGCCAAGAAAGCACACCAATAATTCAAGATGGAGGCAGAGTAGCAGGGCTGTGTGCAGACTCTTGCCTGAGGTCTGTCTGCTCCCGCATACTTGCTTCATTTTCTGTTTTGACTTCTGCTCTTTTCCTTTCACTTTTTCATTTTTCCTTTTCTCTGGAGCCTTTGGGGTGGGTTAGTCAGCGAAATTGGTGTGGCAATTAGAGCTGGTGGCATGCGGAATGGGGGCTCCTCCTAGTGGTTGGAGGTGGCCGTGGATGTCACTCCTCATGGGAACTGGAGGCAGCAGTCGCAGCAAGGATGTCCTCCCAGCGTTTGGGGCTGGTGGCAATGGCAGAGCTCCTCCAGCGATTGAAGGTGGTGTGGGCAGTGGACTTTTCAAGACGGCAGCAGTGACAAGGCGACATCTTGGAGGACAGCCGGAGCAGGACTCTTGGCGAGACAGCGGTGGTGGCATGGTCGGGCAGTGGAGCAGGGACTCCTGATTGAAGTCAGCTCAGAACGGGGACTCCTGATGTTGGTGAGGTGGGTGGCTGCAGCGTGGTATGCCCACAGCTGGGACTCCTAGCTTCAAGGTGGCAGGGGAGCTGGGGACTCATGGTTGTGAGGCGAGTGTGGGTTCATCAGGGGACAAGGTATTGACAGGTTCAAAAATCACATAACACCAGGTCAGAGTCCAATGGGCTTATTTGAAAACACAGGCTTTCGGAGTCTCGCTCTTTCATCAGGTGTTAGTGCCATGAGCACCTGATGAAGGAGCAGTGTTCCAAAAGCTAGTGACCTCAAGTAAGCCCATTGGACTCTAACCTGATGTGGTGTGATTTTTGACCTTGTCTAATCCAGTCCAATACCGGCACCTCCACAACATCCAGGTATCAGTGAGCCAAATGGAAGAAGTGTGGTGGTGCACGTGTCATGGCTGAGCCAGCTCAGAGCTCTCGTTCAGTTGTATCTTTTATCCTTTTTATTCTTAAACCATCCAAAATAGCACCAGATTGCAGCACCTGTTGAAGTTTCTCACTGTATTATTCATTGCAAAATTCAAGTGACAATAAATAAAACATTCATCATGTATCGTTCACACCTCAACTTCTTAAGAAGGCTAAAGAATTTCAGCACAGCCCCAAGCACTCTTATCAATAGAAAGCATTCTAAGCAGACGCATCACAGCTTGGTATGGCAACTGATCTACCCAAGACCGCTAGAAAGTAGCGTAAGTTGTGAATACAGCCCAGTCCATCACAAACACCAGCCTTCCTTCTGTTGACTTTGTCCACACTTTCCACTGCCTCAGGAAAGCAGCCAACATAATTCAAGACCCTTCCTACCTCTCCTAGTGTCTTCCACACTCTTCCACAGGGAAGAAGGGACAAAAGTTTGAAAACACTAACCAATAGGTTAAAGAACAGCTTCTTCCCCACTGCTATTAGACTTATGAATGGACCTCTCAGTTATTAGAGTTGATCTTTCTCTGCACATTCTCTCTAGCCGTGACACTATTTTGTTCTGTTACCCTGATGTACTTATGTAACGTATGATTTGCCTGGATAGCACACAAAACAGTACTTTTCACTGTGTCTTGGTACATGTGACAACAATAAATCAAATCAAAACCATTAGTTCCAGACCAACCCTCAGGAAGGCTATACTGGCTGAGTCATCTGACAGAGCAGGTACAGCAAGTCATACTAGGGTTGAATGAAAAGGACAGATCGCAAAAAGTTCACCTGTACCTCCTTGAACGGAGCCTGTTTTTGCAACTTATACCCAGCAAGATAAAGACAGCATGCCCAAGCTGGTGAATGGACTGGGCATATGGTTAATCATATTTGGCACAGGATGCCTGCTGACAAGTCGAAGTCTTACTCACAAACATTACAGCAGGAACTTCTGAATACCACCAAGTTAATGGTAATTGCCTTTCCCCCAGGTTGGGGCATTTCAAGACTAGGGGGCATATTTTTAAACATGGATTTTTATTGAAAAATAGATTTTTGAAAATATTAAAAATACAAAACAATAAATTCAAAACAATACAAAGAAAGAAATTCAAAAAGGATTTGAAAAATTCAAGCTGCCCTCATGTATAAATATGTATATAAAAAAAATAAAAAACAAAAACCCCGAACTTACTTAACTAAATAAATAAAAACTAACAGCAAACTCATAAATAATAATAATATAGCTCAGCCAAACAAAACACCAACTCTCAAATATCAAGAACATTAATTTTCATCTATTCATACTTTCGCAGGTCCCCCTCTCTGGATATTGGACTCGTAAAGCACAATCGTTACAGCTATATAAAGGCCCTTATTAGTGTGGCAGACAAATCTGTGTCCAGGTGTTCCAAAAAGGGCCACCATGTCTTACAGTCATTGAGTCATAGAGATGTACAGCATGGAAACAGACCCTTCGGTCCAACTGGTCCATGCCGACCAGATATCCCAACCCAATCTAGTCCCACCTGCCACACCTGGCCCATATCCCTCCAAACCCTTCCTATTCATATACCCATCCAAATGCCTCTTAAATATTGCAATTGTACCAGCCTCCACCACATCCTCTGGCAGCTCATTCCATACACATACTACCCTCTGTGTGAAGAAGTTGTCCCTTAGGTCTCTTTTATATCTTTCCCATCTTACCCTAAACCTATGCCCTCTAGTTCTGGATTCCCCAACCCCCAGGGAAAAGACTTTGTCTATTTATCCTATCCATGCCCCTCATAATTTTATAAACCTCTATAAGGTCACCCCCTCAGCCTCCGATGCTCCAGGGAAAATAGCCCCAGCCTGTTCAGCCTCTCCCTGTAGCTCAGATCCTCCAACCCTGGCAACATCCTTGTAAATCATTTCTGAACCCTTTCAAGTTTCACAACATCTTTCTGATAGGAAGGAGACCAGAATTGCACGCAATATTCCAAGAGTGGCCTAATCAATGTCCTTTACAGCTGCAACATGACCTCCCACCTCCAGTACTCAATACTCTGACCAATAAAGGAAAGCATACCAAATGCTTTCTTCACTATCCTATTTACCTGCGACTCCACTTTCAAAGAGCTATGAACCTGCACTCCAAGGTCTCTTTGTTCAGCAACACTCCCTAAGACCTTACCATTAAGTGTATAAGTCCCGCTAAGATTTGCTTTCCCAAAATGCAGCACCTCGCACTTATCTGAATTAAACTCCATCCGCCACTTCTCAACCCATTGGCCCATCTGGTCACGATCCTGTTGTAATCTGAGGTAACCGTCTTCGCTGTCCACTACACCTCCAATTTTGGTGTCATCTGCAAACTTACGAACTGTACCTCTTATGCTCGCATCCAAATCATTTATGTAAATGACAAAAAGTAGAGGGCCCAGCACCGATCCTTGTGGCACTCCAGTCTGAAAAACAACCCTCCACCACCACCCTTTGTCTTCTACCTTTGAGCCAGCTCTGTATCCAAATATTTTCCCTGTATTCCATGAGATCTAACCTTGCTAATCAGTCTCCCATGGGGAACCTTGTCGAATGTCTTACTGAAGTCCATATAGATCACATCTACTGCTGTGCCCTCATCATTCTTCTTTGTTACTTCTTCAAAAACTCAATCAAGTTTGTGAGACATGATTTCCCACACACAAAACCATGTTGATTATCCTGAATCAGTCCTTTCTTTTCCAAATACATGTACATCCTGTCCCTCAGGATTCCCTCCAACAACTTGCCCACCACCGAGGTCAGGCTCACCGGTCTATAGTTCCCTGGCTTGTCTTTACTGCCCTTCTTAAACAGTGGCACCACGTTTGCCAACCTCCAGTCTTCCGCTGCAACCGCAAGAAATGCAAAATTTGCGCCCACACCTCCCCCCAAACTTCCCTCTAAGGCCCCAAGGGATCCTTCCATATTCACCACAAGTTCACCTGCACCTCCACACACATCAGTTACTGCTTCCGCTGCACCCAATGTGGCCTCCTCTATATTGGGGAGACAGGCCGCCTACTTGCAGAACGTTTCAGAGAACACCTCTGGGACACCCGGACCAACCAACCCAACCACCCAGTGGCTCAACACTTCAACTCCCCCTTCCACTCCACCAAGGACATGCAGGTCCTTGGATTCCAGGTAATTTTGAGCTGAATGGCGTCCTCCAGTGGTTCAATCACCAATGTAAAAAGCAATGGCGAAAGGGGACAGCCCTGCCGGCTGACCCCAAAAATGTTAAAATTGCTGGATCGTACCCCATTGGTGATGACCACAGCGAGAGGGTCACTGCAGAGAACCTTTATCCATCTTATAAAGGCTTTGCCTAAGCCAAACCGCCCTACAGTATAAAAAAGAAACAGCCACTCAACTCAGACAAATGCCTTCTCTGCCTCTAGAGAAATCACTAATCTCTGTATTGACTGTTGTTGATACACTTGAATTACATTAAGCAGCTTCCTAACATTATTGGAGGATCTGCAGCCTTTTATGAAGCCCTTCTGGTCCTCTTTAACCATAGAAGGTAACATAGCCTCCAGTCTTAGCACAAGAGTCTTAGATAGGATTTTAAGGTCATCATTAAAGAGTTAAAAGGGCCTATAAGAAGCACAGTCCTCCAGGACATTCCATTTTTAAGAATATGTGAAATATTGGCTTCTCTTAGAGATGGCGGGAGATGATCATGACTGTACGAATCATTGAACACGTTGAGCATCAGGCCTGACAATATGTTTGTAAATTCCTTATAGAATTCGCTGGGAAGTCCATCAGGATAGGGCGCCTTTCCACTCTGAAGCTGCTTCACAGCCTCCTGCACCTCTTTCTCTGATGAGAGGACATTGAGAAAAGACTCTTGCTCAGGAGTCGCAGCCGGCAACTCCAGATCCTTGAAAAAAGATTCCATCTAGGCCCGCCCCTCGTCACAACCCTCAGACTGGTATAATTCAGAGTAAAACCCCTGGAATGCGACAATAATCTTTTTGGAATCACACGTTAGGTTCCCAGACTCTTTCCTAATCAATGTAATGGCTTGAGGGCACTGCTTTTCCTGGTGAAGTATGCTAGATACTTACCTAGTTTGTCATCATGCTTACATAACCTTTGTTTTGCAAAGGTAAGCTCCTTCTTTGCTATCTGAGAGCATGGAATTCAATGCAGACCACAGCGCTGTAATTCTCTGTAACTTGGCCAATGAGGACCTGTCAAAGTAAGCCTGCTCTGCTGCCTTCAAACGTGCTTTGAGAAGACATTGCTGTTCGTCCTTCTGCCGCTTCCTACTGGCAGAGTAGGAAATAATTAATCCCCGGCATAGACTTTGGTAGTTTCTCAAAGGACGGTCAGGCTACTAACTGAGTCTAAGTTAATGTCTAGTAACACCCTAAATTCCTTAGAGAAGTACTCCACAAACTTATTATCCTTCAGGATAAAGGGGTCCATTTGCCAGTACCTTGGGCCCACTATAGAGTCCTTAAGCCTAACCAACAAGTACATTGGAGCGTGATCAGAGATGAAAATATTACCAATCGTACAAGATGACACCAAATTCATGGTTGCCATGGGGGTAGGAAAAAAAATCAATCCTGGTGTGAGATCTGTGTGGATTGGAAAAAAAATGTAAATTCCATGTCTGAAGGGTGAGATGCCTCCAGATGTCCACCAATCCTAACCCCACACACAGGTCCACTCATTGTTTAGTTCGTACAGAGGGTATTGGGGGCCTTTTGGCAACCTGTCTACTGTGGGATCCATAAGACAATTAAAATCTCCCCCTATAATGATATGCCGCGACTCGAGACTGATCAGTTTAGAGAATGCATCGCCAGAAATGTGAGGGGATGGGCCAGAGGGTAATAGACATTTAAAACATCATATTCTTCCATCTTTATCAGTGCCTTGAGGATTACAACCTCCTGTGTGTGTCTTTAACACACTGTAGTAACTTAAATGGGAGCTTCCTCCTAACCAATATAGCCACTCCCCTACTTCTGGTATTCAAAGATGAAAAGTAAACCCGATCAAAGCCATTCTGCTGTAGTTTCAAAATCTCCCTATCATCCAAGTGTGTTTCCTGTAATAAAGTAATATCCATCTTTTACATCCTAAGACTCCAAAAGTGCCTTCTTCCTCTTAATTGGTGAGTGACTCCTCTTGATGTTCCAGGTACACCATTTAATCAAGTCATTAGCCATAACTTTCTGCAGTAGCATTTAGATTCCAGAGAGGAGGAATCGAATTACAAATTGCCGAGCCTTAGTGTCACAAGATCCATTGAACATAAAAACTACATAAACTAATCCCACTACAGTTAAGAAACCGACAAAGCTATCAAAGACTATATACAACAAAAACCAAAAAAAATACAACATATGATTAGATTAGACTCCCTACATTGTGGAAACAGGCCCGTTGGCCCAACAAGTCCACATCGACCCTCTGAAGGGTTACCCACCCAAACCTCTTTTCCCTCTGACTAATGCACCTAACACTATCGGCAATTTAGCATGGCCAATTCACCTGACCTGCACATCTTTGGACTGTGGGAGGAAACTGGAGCACTCAGAGGAAATCCACGCTGACATGGGGAGAATGTGCAAACACCACACAGACAGTCTGGTGCTATGAGGCAGCAATGCTAACCACTGTAGTAAGGCATTTGATAAGGTTCCTCATGGTAGGCTTATGCGGAAAGTCAGGAGGCATGGGATAGAGGGAAATTTGGCCAATTGGATAGAAAACTGGCTCACCGGTCGAAGTCAGAGAGTGGCGGTAGATGGTAAATATTCAGCCTGGAGCCCAGTTACAAGTGGAGTTCTGCAGGGATCAGTTCTGGGTCCTCTGCTGTTTGTAATTTTTATTAATAACTTGGATGAGGGAGTCGAAGGGTGGGTCAGTAAATTTGCAGATGATACGAAGGTAGGTGGAGTTGTGGACAGTGAGGAGGGCATTTGTCATTTGCAAAGGGACTTAGATATGATGCAGAGCTGGGCTGAGGAGTGGCAGATGGAGTTCAACCCTGCCAAGTGTGAGGTTGTCCATTTTGGAAGAACAAATAAGAATGCGGAATACAGAATTAATGGTAGAGTTCTTAGTCAGGTGGAGGAGCAGAGGGATCTTGGGGTCTATGTACATAAATCTTTGAAAGTTGCCACTCAGGTGGATAGAGTTTGTAAGAAGGCCTATGGTGTATTATCGTTCATTAGCAGAGGGATTGAATTCAAGAGTCGTGAAGTGATGTTGCAACTGTACAGGACTTTGGTTAGGCCACATTTGGAGTACTGTGTGCAGTTCTGGTCGCCTCACTTTAGGAAAGATGTGGAAGCTTTGGAGAGGGTGCAGAGAAGATTTCCCAGGATGTTGCCTGGATTGGAGAATAGGTCGTACGAGGAGAGGTTGAGAGTTCTCGGCCTTTTCTCGTTGGAACGGCGAAGGATGAGGGGTGACTTGATAGAGGTTTATAAGATGATCAGAGGAATAGATAGAGTAGACAGTCAGAAACTTTTTCCCCGGGTACAACAGAGTGTTACAAGGGGACATAAATTTAAGGTGAAGGGTGGAAGGTATAGGGGAGATGTCAGGGGTGGGTTCTTTACCCAGAGAGTGGTGGGGGCATGGAATGCGCTGCCCGTGGGAGTGGTAGAGTCAGAATCATTGGCGACCTTTAAGCGGCATTTGGATAGGTGCATGGATGGGTGCTTAATCTAGGATAGAAGTTCGGCACAACATCGTGGGCCGAAGGGCCTGTTCTGTGCTGTATTGTTCTATTGTTCTATACTGAGCCACCATGTTGGAAAATTGATTTACATTATCTGCCATGGCAGGATTCGAACCCAGGACCCCGGTAACATTACCTCAGTCTCTGTTTGGCAGTCCCGTGATCATGCCACACGCCAATGGTGCTGAATAGGGGAACTCACCCCCTGCCCAAAGGGGGCATCTACATATCCCAAAACCCAACTTCCCACCCTGCTACCAATACTGCAGCCAGGGCATTTAAATACCTGAACTGGGCATAAACTGCCCGTAAGTAAGCATCTAGCCATCCCAACCATTTTCCCTCCTCCTAGCTAGAGCCACATCGCAAACATAAGCAGCAAAGAAAGAAAGTACACAATGGAATGACAATGTGAACAAAGAATTTTTTAAAAAATGGTAAGTACCCACCCAGCCTTTGGTATAACTTAGAAATTGAAAGCGCACATCCCAGCCACCCCTGAGCATAGTTTAGACCAGATTATTACCAGTAAAGGGAAAAAGGAAGCCCCAATCCGACTTCCTCTTTTTTTTAAGGAAAAACAGAGACATACCCAAACAACATGATTATTTGTAAATGCCAAGTTGGTCAGATTAAGATAATTTGTCCACAAAGTATTTGCCTTCTCCGAAGTGTCAAAGAGATGTCTAGATCATCTAAAGTGATCGAAACACTGTTGGATACCTCAGAGAGTACTGAATCCCGAGCTCCCTCTGTCTTCTCTTGATGCCATAATAGGATTTCCTTTTCTAGATCACTGCTGCTGAGAAGTCCTGGAAGAACATGATCTCAGAGACCTCGTAAACTAGGGACTTCGGATCCTTCCCCTGGATTCTGGAAGCTTCCACGACTCTCTCCTTACCTATATCATGATGAAACCGCACAAAGATAGGATGAGGACGTTGGTCCAGACCTGACCTCTGCGCCATGACCCAGTGAGCCCTCTCAATCTTCAAGCCTCACATTCCAGCCTTCAAGGTAAGGAATTTCAGCAACCAGTCCTCAATAAATTTCACCAGCCATGCACCTTCCTTACCCTCCAGCAGACCGACAATCTGAACGCTTGTTCTCTCTGCCCCTGTTCTCAAAGTCATCAACCTGGTCAAGCAAATTACAGACCTGCGTTTCCAGCGCCTGGATCCTACCCTTTGAGGAATCGGTATCAGCTTCCACCACTGTGACCTTGCTTTCTACCTCATTCATCCTTTTCTCCAGGTCTCCCAGCTGCTGTCCATGCTTCTGCAGCAGGATAGAGATTGGGGCCAGATTCTCTTCTACCTGCTCCTCTACATCTCACGAGATTTTGCGAGCTCCTTCACCAGGACCTGGTAATGAATCGATTTCGAGGATCCTGCAGGCTGTGCCGAGGGCCCGGCCTTGGATGTACTTCCTCCCTTCTTCGGATCCCGAGGTAAGTTGCTCTCTGACCGTTTCCCGGGACTCCATGACCTTTCCAGAATCCCAGGATATCGCTGTGGTCTGGGTAGAACAGGCTAGGATCACGTTCCGCTTGTGCTGTGGTGCAGAGCTCTGCAACGTGATCTTCCTAGACTGCCGTCATCTTGGATTCCCAGGGGGCACATTTTTAAGGCGAGAGGAGGGAGATTTAGAAAAGGCACGAGGGGCAAATCTTTTACACAGAGGATGTGGAATGAACTTCCTGAGGAAGTGATGTATGTGAGTACAAATAAGTTTAAAAGACATTTGGATGGATACATGAATGGGAAAAGTTTGGAGGGTAAGGGCCACGGAGCAGGGAGGTGGGACTAGTTTAATTTGGGATTATGTTTTGCATGGACTGGTTGGACCAAATGGACTGTCTCCATGCTGTATGACTTTATAACTGCAGAAGCTGGAAATGAGAAACAAAACCAGAAAGAGCTGGAGAAACTCAGTAGGTCTGTCAGTATCAGTGGAGAAAAAATAGAGTTAATGTTTTACGTTCACTGGACCCCAAGAATTAACTCTGTTTCTCTCTCCATCAATGCTGCCAGACCTGCCGATTCCTCTAGCAATTTCTATTCTTACACCAAGTCCAGCTGCTGTGCTCCACTCCAAATATCAGATTTGGAATCTTCTTCATCTGTGTAGTTGGGAGGACAGCACCATGGTATAGACAGGGCTCTCGTGTGTGGCTGTGTGGGGCTGACAAGAAGTAGGTCTTGACCTTCTGTGGTAGCATCCTACCTCTAGGCTAGAAGGTCCAGTTTCAAGTCCGACCTGCTCGAGAAGGATTGAATAACATTGTTGAAACATAGTGATTGGAAAATATCTGAGGGGAAAGTGACCGACAAGGGAACACATTCAACAGTAAGACCTAGCAAATTAAGAAACATCAACTAATGAAGGGACTTATAGCTGGTTTAATGCTGGCAGCTGTGGGTCCATGAACAAAATGACCATCACCTTAAGTAAATTATGTTAATTTAAAAGTATCATGCAAACCCATGTGCAGATTAATTGAAATTCATGATATTGCCAAGAAGAATAAAATATTCTTCTGCATAAACTAAGATATCACATTACAGGTTTTCCTTTGAATACATTCAGGTTGTTAATAAGTTTGATTTACATAATTTAAATTTCAACTTCCATTTAAATCAGTGGCTGCCTGTAATGTGATTCCCTCCAAGGGATTTTAATCAGTGACTAGGAAACCGGGTGAGGAAGGTTTAATATTGTGTTTTCTTTAAAAAAACCCTCAGAGGCCTGAAACCTCACTGCCATTCACACTTAACACTGGTAATGCTAATATAATTAATTTTCATTCTAATAATAAACACAGCAGCAAAGTTTGAGCTGTTGGAAACAAGACATTTCCTTTGATGGTTGCACGTTGCAAAAAGTCACTTTGCAGGTTTATTTCCTTAAGATGCAGAAGTGCAGTGGGCTGGGAATTTGTCACCTGGCACTGGTGACACACCGTGCAGCAAACTAGGGGAGGTATTGGCCATTGCGAGATGGTTAATCCAGTGGCCACAAACAGGCCCAGGCAGCGGGCTGTGGAGGGGGCCATTAAGGCCGATTGCCTGCCCCTCTTCTGTGGTTACGTTAGAGCCTGGGTGTCTCTGGAGAAGAAGGAGCACGCGGTGTCTACCAACACCCTTGAGCTGTTCAGAGAGAGGTGGGCGTCACAGGGAGTGGAGTATATTATTTCCCCCTCCACCTCTGTTTTGATTTAACCCCTGCCCTCCCCTTTCATTGTTTGATCGTGCAGCACTGCCCTTTGATGTGAAGGCCACTGCTTGTCACTGGGTGTTTCCTTTCTTCCCATTGGTGGAAATTGAATAAAAATTTGTACATCTGTTGTCTCTCACTGTGTCTCACACCTGCACATGCACACCATGGGTGCTGGGGAAAACATAAGCACTACCGCAGTTAGGTGGTAGTGTGGGGGGGGGAAGAGAAAAAAAATGAAAAAAAAACCAGGAGATTTAGAATCTCCTCAATTTAAGGGACTGACTCTGTGCTGGCTGGGCCACAGTCAGTGTGTTCCTGCTGTTACTGTTGCTGGTCTGTGTCTTTGGAGGAGGGGAGTTACTTTTTCTAAGGAAAGAGAATTAAAAGGAAATTAATCCAGAGACCAGAGAATGATGGTTCAAAACCCAAGATGGGAGATGTTGAAGTTTGAATTCAATAAAGAATCTGGAATTAGGACTCTAATGATAATTGTGAAATCATTGCTAATGGCCAGAAAAACCTATTTGATTCAGAATGCCCTTTTGGGAAGGAAGCCGCCAACTTTATATGGTTGGAGGCTGAAGCGTGACCTTATAGAAGTTTATAAAATCCTGACAGGCATGGTTAGGGTGAATAGCCAAAACCTTTTCCCCAGGGTGAGGGGAATCCAGAACTAAAGGGCATAGGTTTAAGGTGAGAGGGAAAAGATTTAAAAAGGGACCTAAGGGGCAACTTTTTCATGCATGGGTGGTGTGTGTATGGAAGAGGAAGTGGTGGAGGCTGGTACAATTATAACATTGAAAAGGCATCTGGATGGGTATATGAATAGGAAGGGTTTGGAGGGATATGGGCCAAATGCTGGCAAAGGGGACTGGATTAATTTAGGATATCTTGTTGGCATGGACGAGTTGGACTGAAGGGCCCGTTTCCATGCTGTACAGCTCTAGGACACTATGGTCTATGTTTGACTCCAAACCCACCAGATATTTACACCACATGCTGCATCCACAAGGCTAACGACGACCCCACACATCCCTCATTCAAACTCTTCTCCCTCCTGCCATCTGGCAGACAATATCAGAGCATTCGGTCTCTCACAGCCAGACTGTGTAACAGTTTCATCCCCCAAGCAGTGCAGTACAATCACACTCTATTCCATCTGCAATTCTTTGCACGACTTTCGAATTGTTGCTAAAACAATGGTATAGTAATGATCAATCATTATTACACTGTAATTTGTCCATCACCGTGCCTTTTTTTTTGTATTGTCAAGAATTACTGTGCAATCTTGCGTGTTTTGCACTTTATGCTGCCCTGTATATGACTGTACTCTCGAGTAATTTGTGCTGTCCATGTAGCACCTTAGTCCTGGAGGCATGCTGTTTCCTTTTCTTTTACTGTATCAGTTGTATATGGTAGAAATGACAAAGAATGCTACTCTTGAATCTTGACCATAACGTGGTTGACTCTCTCTGGACAATTAACAATGGTCTAGCCAATGACACCCACATCTCATGAACGAATAATAAAAATGCTTTCGAAATCTCATGACCTTTGGCCCTTCTTTAGCTATGGTAGTTCCTGAGGGGTTTCTGAATGTTTGAGTTAATATGGGCACAAGAGGTAAAACTGATTTTCTGGCCCCTAGAAGATAGCTACCAATAGTCTCTGTTCTACTAGATTTGGGAACGGGTGAAAATCAGAGTCTCTTATCACTCTAGACTGGCATTTAGTGATGGACTGCTGCCAAATAACATGGATGTTACCAAGGGAAAGATCGGGTCTAGCAGTGATGCCCTCCTGACAAGAATAAGACATGATGTGGAGAAGCTACCTATGAAGGGTCGGCGCTTTGAAAGCTAGTGCTTCCAAATAAGCCTGTTGGACTATAACCTGGTATTGTGTGATTTTTAACTTGAATAGCTTTTATTGTCACATACACTCAATGAGTATGGTGAAAAGTTTATACATGTTGCTACTTATAACGCCAACTTAGATACAAAAGTACCTAGGCGCAGTTTCCTTAGTTACAAGATCTTAGACAATAGAGAAATAAAATATCCTGCATTATGGAAATAAAAGTTCAGCACAACAGACCATGCTGGCCCCTAGCTTCCAGTCCACACTGAGCCCTGGCTCCACACCGCACCAACGCTATGCCACGTCAGGAGACTGCTGAGGAAGGCTGGAAGGTCACCACGCAAATCCAGGAGGCCCCTACTACTGCTGACACACTCATATGAATGAGGGACACTCAAGCAAGGTACTGGAGCAACAGTCTCTACACTACACCAGAGGGTCAATAGTTTCAAAAAGGAATGTGGAAGGAGAGAAGGGACATTATCAAACAAAGTTTGAAACAAACCACATAGCACATACTGGGACAGAAGACCAACAGTTCAGTCAAACAGCTGATTTTTAAGAGCTGTCTGAAAGGGTGAGAGAGGTAAAGATGCAAGTTGAAACTTCCAAAGTCAACTTGTCGCTCCTGAACAATGTCCCATCTCCACCATCTGGAAAGTCAAGGTCATCCAAAATTCTACTGTTCATTTCCAGATTCACACCAAATCCCAATTCCATTGTTCCACTGTAAATTCTGTAACTCCCTCTCAAGGCATTCCTTAAAAACCTACTCTCTCACCAAGCATGTGATGTCCCTAATTGGGCTAACACCAAAGTTTCTTTGATAACACTGATGTTTTACATTCACGCAACATCTTCAACACAGTAAGTCGCTGCTTATTGTTGTGATGAAATTTCGCAAAACTGGTACAGACTGAAGAAAATTTGTGGTTTGCTGGTCAAGAAAGTAGTTCACTCAGTTCCTCTGAAGGGGGCAAAGCCTAAAGGAGCCCATAGGACTCCTGCAAACCATTCCCCATTTACATAGTACAAGTCAGCAGTGTAATAGAGTTCTTGGCTTTTGTGGATGAGCAAATGTCTAATTATACCAAGGAAGATCAACACTATGCACGACAAAGTAGCCCACTTGATCAGCTGCCCATCCACCTCTGGCATATAGATGCAGTTTGTGAATCATCTACCAGAGGAACTGCAGTAGTTTGCCAATGGTCCCTTGACAGCACCTTCCAAAATGTGTATACCCTTCCTAGGCATTCAAGGGTATCGATTGCAAGATCCCCCTCTGAATCATCCACAATGTTAACTCAAACTTTAATGTTCCTTTACCATCACTGAACTGAGGTCCGATAACTTGCTTCATTTCAGGACAGTGGGCACTTACACAATCGAACCATAAAACCTCAACAGTGTGTACAGCAGGTCATTCAGTCCACACTGAACCTCCAAACAGCATACCACCCAGACCCATCTCCCCTACTCTGTCCCTGTAACCCTGCATTTCCCATGGCCAATCTACCTAACCTGCACGTCTTTGGATTGTGGGAGGAACCTGAGCACTCAGAGGAATCCCGCACAGACACGGGGAGAATGTGCAAAGTTCTCACAGACAGTCACTCATGGGTGGAATCGAACTCAGGACCCTGGCGCTATGAGGCAGCAGCCCTAACCATGACACCACCAGATTGTAGCTGCTCAAGAAGGTTACTTCCCACTCACTTCTCCAGTGCAATAAAAAGATGGCCTATCCAGCCCCAGGAATGCCACAACAAAAGAAAAAAAAATTGAGAAATGAAATTGATTAATCAAAAAGGCTGCCTAATATCATCAATTGCTCATCACCCTTAGGCAATCCTGCCTCTCTCTTTCTGTCCCAAGTTAAACATGAATCTGGAACGTCTTGAGAAGCTCAAAAGACAAATGTAGCAACTGGTTTGGAACTGTCTACTCCCAGTAAGTGAAAAGGGAATGAGAGAAAATTGGCAGAAGAAAATTGGCAAATGTCTGGCCAGTAATTCTCCCACATTGGACAGGAGCTTCATAAGAAAACAGGAGGCAAATTCACCAATTCTGCTGTCTGCAGTTTTGGCTCACAGTTACAGGGGGTGCGAGGAGGTTGTGTAGATTCTGTGACAAAGTCTCTCCAAGTGTAGACTACAAAAGGGGAAGTGAAGGCCTAGTGGTATTATCACTGGACTGTTAATCCAACTACACAGATAATATTCTTGGGATCCAGGTTCAAATCCCACCAGGACAGAGTTTGGATTAAAATGAAACAATCTGGAATTAAAAGTCTAATGATGACCATTAGACCAATCGATTGTTGGAAAAACCTGTCTGGTTCACTAATGCCCTTTAGGGAAGGAAACTTCTGTCCTTACCTAGTCAGGCCTACATGTGACTCCAGACTCACAGCAAAGTGGTTGACTCTTAACGGCCCTCTGGGCAATTAGCAATGGACAATAAATGCTGGCCCAGCCGGTGATGCCCTCATCCTGTGAATAAATAAAGAAGAAAAACAACTTGGAGAGCAGGATTGGTGAATTGATTGAGAAACCAAAAAAGAATCGATGGTTTCATTCAAAGTGAAATGGAAACTGGTGACATCAGAATCCAATACGTGACGGCATTACTTTAAAAGAGGAGAAAATTTGTGGAAGATCAAAAATACTGGCACCAATTGCTTATTTTCAGTGTCACAGTTTAAAGCGACTTTAGACTCAAAGTTTGGACATTTTTCCCAAAGTTGGCATTGAAACTGTTGCAGGTGTTGTCTTCAGGGAAAGATATTAAACCAGAGCCCAGTATGCCATCTTAAAAGATTCCAGGGAATTAATTCATAAGGGCAGATGAGCTCTGCCCTACTGTCTTGGCCAACATCGACTGCTGAATCTTGCAGCATGCAAATGATTGCCATTTCTCCTACATCAAAGCAGTGCCGACATTTGAACGTTGTTTCATTGGCTATGAAGAACCTGGGACACCCCAAACTTAAATCCATTACAGAGTCATAGAGATGTACTTCTTCCTTTAAGTAACATAGCAACCACATTTGTGTTATCAACAACATCATAATTTTCAATTACTTGAATTCATAGAGTCAAAGTCATAGAGACATGCAGCACGGAAACAGACCCTTCGGTCCAACCAGTCCATGCCAACCATAATCCCAAACTAAAGTAGTCCTACCTGCCTGCTCCTGGCCCATATCCCTCCAACCTTTTCTTATTCACGTACTTAATCAAAATGAAATGTAATAAGTATAACAAAGTTTGAAGTAAGCATGCAATCTTTGGAGCAGCTGCAATATCCGTGTTTCTCTCAGCCCAGAAAGAAATGTGGCATCACTCTCACCTCACAGGCAGAACTCTCCAGGAGATGAGCTCAAAAACAGATAGATGTTTCGAGGCAGCACTGAGGGAGTGCGACACTACATAAGAACTAGGAGCAGGAGTAGGCCGGTTGGCCCTTTGAGCCTGCTCCACCATTCACTAAGATCATGGCCTTTTTTTTGTGGCCTCAGCTTCACTTACCTGCCCTCTCTCTGTATCCCTTAATTCCTTTATTGCTCAAAAAAAATCTATCTTAGCTTTAAAAACATTTACTGAAGTAGCGTCACCTACTTCACTGGGCCGGGAACTCCATCGATTCAGAATTCTCCAGATGAAGAAGTTCCTTCTCAATTCAGTCCAAAATCTGCTCTCCCTAATCTTGAGGCTATGCCCTCTTGTCCGAGTTTCACTTGCCAGTGGAAACATCCTCTCTACTTTTATCTTATCTAGTCCCATCATAATTTTATATGTTTCTATAAGATCCTCTCTCACTCTTCTAAATTCCAATGAATATAATTCCCGTCTACTCAATCTTTCCTCATAAGCCAACCCCCCCCCCCCCCCCCCCCAACTCTGGAATCAACGAGTGAACCACCCCCTCCATTGCCAGTACATCCTTTCTCAAGTAAGGAGACCAAAACTGTACATAGTACTCCAGGTGTGGCCTCACCAGCACCCTGTACAGCTGCAACATAACCAAAGGCACTGGCTTATGAATTGGATACTCATATGAATAGCATGCCCAGCCCTTGAGAAGCATGTCCAGAGTGCAGTTCTCCCTGAACCCTGACCAAACACCTCTCAGCCAGCAGCGTCTGGACGAACAGTTTAGCTGGTCATTGATCCGAATGGATATATTAAGGATTCTTGTTGTACGGGGAATGGCTGCTGCATTGAGCTATAGGCCCAGGAAAAATACCTCCCCCCTCCCCCCAAATTAAATAGCTGCTTAGGTGGAATATTGAAACTGTAACTCAATGAATACAGGTGGGGTGGGGAAGGGAAAGGAGAGGAAATCAGGAGATAATAATCGGACAAAAGACTGCTCTTTCACATTCATCAAGTGCCTCGCTCTCCCCTCTCTGAGTTGAGGTAGGAAAGCTCTATTCACGGATTATCCCTGATGTTTACAGCTATGCCATAAGCTCCTATTCCCATGATAAGCCTGTCAGAATTACTGCTGTCTTGTAGAGAAAATCTTAAAATCCAAAAACTGTACCAACACACTCAAGAAATACTTCCTGCAGCAGCACAAGCCCCCGATGCTGAAGAAACTCCTGACAACAACAAAAAGGGAGGCATAGATTTACTTCAGGCAAAAGCCTCCTCACTGAACACATACCACTCTCCCCCCCCCCCCCCCCAAATAAACCCTGTGCCTCTCCACATTAATTCCTCTAAAGCCTTACAGCGGGGAGGGGGGTGGGGGGGGGGGTGGAGGAAGGAGACAACTGAATATCCTCATTCATCGCAGAGAGAATGGTTCTGTCTCCTCCCCCTCACAAACAGAAAATGCTTCCAAATTGGACAGTCAGACCGACAAAAGTTACAGAAATGCCATTTCTGCCGATCTGTTAAGTCTCCCAACTGGGGTGTTCTTGTTTTTAAAACCCACTGATTTCAAACGGGACTCTCAAAAATAATAACCAGCAGCATTTCGTTTTTCAAAAAAAAAACGTGAAAGAAAAAAACATTCCCTCGAGCAGTTCTGAACGTCAGCCAAGCCTCAGCTCTCCAAGTCTGCAGGGAATCTTAACACAGCAAAAAAGGAGCCTCTCTCTATAAGGGGGTCAGCGAAAACAGGGGGGAAGAATCACTAATGAAATGACTAGAGGGAGCGGCGAGGGGGGAGAGAGCAAGAGGAGAGAGTGAAGGGGACAGAAAGAGAGAGGGAGAACAAGGCAAAGAGAGAGAATGAAGAACTAAAGAGAGACAGAAGGACTGAAAAGGGAGAGAACTAGAGAGAGAGAAACAGAACGAGATAAAAAGGGAAAGAAATAAAGAGAGGAAAAGAACAGAGAGAGACAAGGGGAGAATAAGAGAAAGGGAAAGAAATATACTGAAAAAAAGAAATAGAGAACTTGAGAGAGAGAAAAAACAAGAGCGAGGGGAGAGACCATGAGAAAGAGAGAGAGATAAGGAGAATGCGAGACAAGAGGGGGGACAAGAGAGAGGGGAAAAAAATAGAGAGGAGACCTAAAGAAGGAAGAGACCAAGAGAAAGAGAGACATAAGGAGAACGAGGGCGACAAGAGGGAGAACAGGAGAGGGAAAGAAATAACGAAAGGAAAAGAACGAAAGACCAAGAGAGAGGCAAAGGGGGACGAGAGAGACGGGGGGGGGGGGATATGAGAGCAGCGGAGCAGAGGCAGACAGGGAGAGGGGCTGACAGATGTGATTCTGGCCTCCCCCCCCCCCCCCACAACTACCATCCCCACCCCCCCCCCCCCCCCCACACACACACACAAACACACATTCGGATTGTTTTTCCTGAAACAAAGAAGGTTCTCCGCGACAATGATCGGCTGCGAAACACAAACTCTGGAGCCTACCTCAGAACTTTCCAACTGTCGAGCGGATCCAGCTCGGAGATGACGGAAACCATTGTAAACAAGCCAGACGGAACAATAAAATGCAGAGGGAGAGAGAGAAAGTGCCAAAAGCCTGCAGCCTTTCCCAGCAAAGGCTCGTCCCACTCCCTGCGGCTGATCAGCACTTGTCAGAACCATCCCTCCGCCCCCAAATCCTGCTGGCCACTTTGCTGCTTTAACTTATTGCCCCTTTCTGAAACAAAAAAATACCCTCAATCTGCTGCAAAAAGATCCAATTCACTGCTCGTATGTATGTGAAATAAACTGGACTTTAATTCTCTCTCTATTCATCCTATCTGATTGAATCCAAAGCAGTCTTTGACCTTGCAGGTTGTACTTTTAAAAACCGGTTGCAGATCTGAAGACAGTTGACCACCTCCAAAAGCTTGTAGGACAAAGTAGGCAGATTCCAGGTAAACCTACCCCTTCTCATTCACCCCCAGACTCTGAGGTTAAGAACATCCTCAAATGAATGCAAGCCACTTGTACAAAAGCTCATGTCTGCCAGGCTGGGAGTATATGTTTAAATTAGATTTATTGTCACATGTACGTAAAAACACAACAAAGAGTGTTTTTTCTTGTGTTAAAAACAAAGTGTCATCTTGCTCAGGTGCCATCTTAAAACATTGAATGTAACGCAAGGTTTTATTGCAATAGAGTTCATCTTTCTCTCTTCCTGTTGTTCTCCTCCCATTGCTGGACATTGGTGGGGGTCTCTGAAACAGGCTCTGGGGTCTCAGTTAAGGGCTTCCATCACTGCCACTCCAATGAGCTGTGTCCTGGACTGGGGCTGCGCGAGTTCACTACCTTCTGCTCCCATCATCCAGACACTACCACTGGACCTCCACTGTCCATCCCTTTTGCCAATGCTTACCACTTCTTCAGGTGCCTAGGCCTAGCTGTGCACCTGAGCCTCGACTCAAACTGTGAATCCGGGCAAGAGGAGTCAGCAAGAGCTCCTGGGTCTTCAGGTCAACCTTTAATTTTGCAGGAGGATTTTTCCAAGTGTTTTTTGCTTGGGCTTCTTTCCTCTGATGGGTTAAATCAGTCTTTGGATTTTTGGGCAAATTGTGGTCCTTTCAGGTCAGGCGCAGGTTGCAAAAACAGACAAAAAAAAACTTTGCCACACTGACACTCGCCATTGCCCTCTCACATCTGAAAGCAGCCTGTGCATTACTAAATACCCCAAGCTAGTCAGTGATTGTCCTTTCCCAGTTAAAACAGCCCCTTAACAAAAAAAGGCCCTCAATGTTTGTGATGGTGCAGTGGTGGTGTCCCTACCTCTGGGCTAAGCAGCCTGGGTTCAATACTTACCTGCTCCATGTGTGTGTGCCATAAGATGTCCAAACAGTTTGATTCGAAAATATCTTCAATGTTAGAGGCTGATTAAAGCTAACCAGTCTCCCTAAAGTGCCTTGGTATCCTGACTATTATCCTGAAATCACACTGACTCTTAGCACCTCATTCCCACACTTACTATCTGTCCCATTAAGAAGGGAGGAATTGGAAAAGGATTTTCAGCCAGTAATAATACCCTCCCTCCCCCTTGCTTTGAAACTGCTGGTTCAAAACTCTGAGCCAAGAAAACTTTGTAAAGGCCAAACTTGGATTGTGGGCGGTCAGCCAAATAGCTCATTCTACATGAAGTGGAAAAACGATAGCCAGTGGAATCTATCCACAGTGTGTTCATTTTGAGGGGAAAATGCAGGTTAGCATGAGGAGAGGGCTGAATGGGGCCCACATTTATCACATCACCGAATGGTTGGAGCCAAATGGTTGCCAACTCTGGCCAGGTGCATGGTTGGGCACTCCATGGCATTGCCTCTGCCTCCAACCCCGTCTTCACCTGACCACCAGCCCTGCCCCTCCCCTACTCACCCCACCCCACCCATTTTGGGATGTAACTAATTTTATTACTAATAATCACAATTATTCAAGAACAGAAAAAGAAAGGCAGCACTTGTTTCTCTCAAGCCTGTGCGTACTTTCTCCACACCGTTTCCCCAAAAATCAACTTACATTTCAACTATGTTTTTCACAATGACTGGAGGTCTCTAAGGCCTTTACCCTGTCGGAATGTATGAAACATAGCAGCCAATTTGTGCACAGTGAGGTCCTACAAACCATCCTGTAATGATGATCAGATGATCCAATGGGTAAAGTTGTGACCAGGATACCAGAGCTTTATTCCTGATGAAGGGCTTTTGGCCGAAACGTCGATTTTACTGCTCCTCGGATGCTGCCTGAACTGCTGTGCTCTTCCAGCCCCACTAATCCAGAACCAGAGATAATTTGCCAACTCTTCCTTATGATGCCCACCCGAGCAAGCAGATCAGTTTTCAGTTGAAAATCTCATCCAAAGCATGGCACCTCTGTCAGTGCAGCCCTTCGTCAGTACTGCAATGGACCGCCAATGTTAGTTTATGCTCTGAAGTGGGACTTGAAAGTGGAATGGAAGACTACCAGATCAACTATGATCAAATCAAATAGCAGGGCAGTGTCGATGGGCTGAATGGTCTATCTCTGCTGTTCCATCTTCTGCTCCTATTGTATTTGGAATATAATGTTTCAATGACTAACAGCTGATCATTGCTTAATCCCTGGGGACCCCAGGTCAATCCTGGATAGTTTGCAACCACTGCTCGGGCAGAAAAGTCACCAGGTATCAACGAATGAGTTCTCCAATTACTCAGTTCTGGGCAGTCTCTGCATCAAACAGGGAGAAGGCACTCAGTTCCAGTGGAAAAGCAAATGTTTAAAATTCTGTGCTTGTAAATAGGTTGTTCCTTGGAGTCAAGCTAGAATAAAAATAAAGTTGCCATGCCCATCAAATGGCAAAGAAAATAGCTACAAAAATTCTCAACCCTGTTCTTCCTGTAGGAGAAATATTATGTGGTTGTGGCCATAATCAAATTCCAACAAGACACTATTAAAGTGAAAGGATTTGAGTTCTCGAGGTGAAATATGTGCGTGTGACAGCAAGTGACAATAGCACACATTGATAGAGAGTCTTTAACAAAAAGAAACGTACTGTAACACCTCACAGACCATCAGTCAGACAAAAAGATGGAAAACAGATCACATCTCAGCGTTTGAGGCTCACCGACCTTGTAATGGCTGAGCTGAAGTTGCTTGTCAGTGATGTCAACCTTGGACAAATCCCGGCTGTGGGACTTACAGTCGTGAGCCGCAGGTAAAAACAAGGACTGCAGATGCTGGAAACTAGATTCTAGATCAGAGTGGTGCTGGAAAAGCACAGCAGTTCAGGCAGCATCCGAGGAGCAGGAAAATCAACATTTTGGGCAAAAGCTCTTCATCAGGAATAGAAGGATGAAGGACTTTTGCCTGAAACGTTGATTTTCCTGCTCCTCGGATGCTGCCTGAATTGCTGTGCCTTTCCAGCACCACTCTGATCTAGAGTCATGAGCTGCATTATGGAGACATCAACTTACATAGATCTGGGTTCTGGATGAGCATGCCCCTGCACACACAATGTAGGAGAGGCGCTAGAAACATTAATGTATTCTTCCTTTTCTCATTTTCCTACGTATCTCCCTCCCTCTTGTTCTGCCAACTGGACTTTTCCTGTTTTCTCCTGCTCAAGGCACCCACTCAAGACGACAGAGTTGTTGGTGCGTGCAAGCAGACAGTTGAGTGAGAATTAGGTCTCATTTGTTTGCACTTCTGTCTGCAGTCAAATTGCCTCTAGACACTCGCTGTATGGATACAGGATTGGAGAGCAGACACTGAGGAAATATAAGGGAGGTCCATCATGAAACAAAAATTCAGCATATGCCAGCCTCTTTGGAACAGGAGGAGAGGAACTGAAAGTGAATGAAAGCAGACATTTCTCTTAACTCAAACAGATTTTTAAAAATTCATTTGTGGGATATGCATTCATTGCCTATCAGTAGTTACTCCTGAGAAGGTGATGGTGTGCTACCTACTTCAACTGTTGGCAGTCCACAGTGCCATCAGGGAGGAATTCAAGGATTTTGACTCAGCGACAGTGAAGGAACAGTAATATGTTTCCAAGTAAGGATGGTGAGTGGCTTGGGGAGGAACTTGAAGGAGAGGGTGGGACATTTGATTGAGAATAGAACAAAGTCTACATGCCAACCATGAGACAATGGACCCATTAGCTAAGCAAGCCCACCAAAAATTGGTTCAAATCCTTTCGCCTGGCATCTAATGAGAAAGCAAGAGGCAAGAGCAAGATTAGATACTGGATTAGTGGTGCTGGAAGAGCACAGCAGTTCAGGCAGCATCCAACGAGCAGTGAAATCGACGTTTCGGGCAAAAGCCCTTCATCAGGAATAAAGGCAGTGTGCCTGAAGCATGGAGAGATAAGCTAGAGGAGGGTGGGGGTGGGGAGAGAGTAGCATAGAGTACAATGGGTGAGTGGGGGAGGAGATGAAGGTGATAGGTCAAGGAGGAGAGGGTGGAGTGGATAGGTGGAAAAGAAGATAGGCAGGTCGGACAAGTCCAGACAAGTCAAGGAGACAGTGCTGAGCTGGAAGTTTGAAACTAGGATGAGGTGGGGGAAGGGGAAATGAGGAAGCTGTTGAAGTCCACATTGATGTCCTGGGGTTGAAGTGTTCTGAGGCGGAAGATGAGGCGTTCTTCCTCCAGGCGTCTGGTGGTGAGGGAGCGGCGGTGAAGGAGGCCCAGGACCTCCATGTCCTCGGCAGAGTGGGAGGGGGAGTTGAAATGTTGGGCCACCGGGCGGTTTGGTTGATTGGTGCGGGTGTCTCGGAGATGTTCCCTAAAGCGCTCTGCTAGGAGGCGCCCAGTCTCCCCAATGCAGAGGAGACCACATCGGGAGCAACGGATACAATAAATAATATTGGTGGATGTGCAGGTGAAACTTTGATGGATGTGGAAGGCTCCTTTAGGGCCTTGGTTAGAGGTGAGGGAGGAGGTGTGGGCACAGGTTTTACAGTTCCTGCGGTGGCAGGGGAAAGTGCCAGAATGGGAGGGTGGGTCGTAGGGGGGTGTGGACCTGACCAGGTAGTCACGGAGGGAACGGTCTTTGCGGAAGGCGGAAAGGGGTGGGGAGGGAAATATATCCCTAGTGGTGGGGTCTTTTTGGAGGTGGCGGAAATGTCGGTGGATGATTTGGTTGATGCGAAGGTTTGTAGGGTGGAAGGTGAGCACCAGGGGCGTTCTGTCCTTGTTACGGTTGGAGGGGTGGGGTCTGAGGGCGGAGGTGCGGGATGTGGACGAGATGTGTTGGAGGGTATCTTTAACCACGTGGGAAGGGAAATTGCGGTCTCTAAAGAAGGAGGCCATCTGGTGTGTCCTATGGTGGAACTGGTCCTCCTGGGAGCAGATATGGCGGAGGCGGAGAAATTGGGAATACGGGATGGCATTTTTGCAAGAGATCGAGTGGGAAGAGGTGTAATCCAGGTAGCTATGGGAGTCAGTGGGTTTGTAAAAAATGTTAGTGTCAAGTCGGTCGTCACTACTGGAGATGGAGAGGTCCAGGAAGGGGAGCGAGGTGTCAGAGACTATCTTTGCTTTGAGGTTATGACAGACACTATGAAAATGTGAATCTTTCTGTCTTTTCTCAAATGGCAGCTGAATGTGGATTGGCCAGGCTACATCAGAAGGTTTCTTCTGACTTCCTCAGTGCTGTAAAATAAGAAGTCCTGGTGTCTGCAGATTGGTCGATGTCCTTTACGAGTGTTAACAGTTAGTGCAGTTAGGTCTGAACACCGTCATGGCTACATCCCAAATACATCATCATGAACTCATGCAAATGAACTGCCTGATGTTCAGACCCAGCTGCTGTGTGTTTTCTCAATCTCCAGCTGGAAATCTCATACACTGCAGGAGACTCCACCTTGGGCCGGGGATGCTGGAGAAGTTCTAATGACTCTATCACATCAAAAGGCAATTCTGGCTCCTTTGGAATGGAAAGTAGTGCTACAGGTGATCTGGAGTCAACTTTCCAGTTTACACTGATCTAACTTGCATGCAGGCTGCCCCCATACACTTGGTGTGTGCCCAGGTGCTGACCATTCTCACAGCAATGGCTTGTACAGGTGTACTGAGCCCATGCAAGACCCAAGAAGGCAGGAAATGGCTTTTCTGACACTTCTATCCCACACATCTCAGGGAGAGTTTAACTCCCTTCAGTAATAAGCATGTTTAGTCCTTAGAGAATAACTTGTTATTCATTTCTTGCTTCTTGGCTGCATGTCAAAATGTCTACCATTAATACCATGATAATGAGTGCATATTGAGTGAATTCCTTCGATATGGAGTGCTTCAATGGATGCAATAGAGTGCTATATAAATGCAAGTCTTCTCTCTTCATTAATTGATGTGTAAAGGCATCATAAATTTGCACTGTAGACTTTATAGCATGTCAAGGGGCCTATCGGCCCACTGGATCTGTGCTGTTAATTATGCTGCACTCAAGCCCTAACTATTGACAGTATTGAAGGTACGCGTGGAAACATTTGTATTTCAGACGGTGTAAGATGAAAGAATATCCTCAATGGACAAGAGATTCCTAGAGGGAGCCAATGCAGAGAGAAGTCAGAATTCAACATGATGCCTTTGAAGGCTAAATCACGTGCCTGCTTCACAGGTTAAGCAATTCAGGTTGTCTGCTGGGGTTTCCTGCCAATCATTGCTGAAACAGAGTTGATACATTCCCTCCACCTCTCTTGCTGAATGGGACGTTCATGCTCGAACTTCAAAATTCTTGATTTGAATATTCTTATCCTTGTTTCCAAATCCATCTGTGGCCTCACACAAAAGTCCAAGGTACCTGGGCTCTTCAAATTTTTAATCACTACACTGCTGCATGGGCCTTAAACTCTGCACTACTCTTCCTACATTTCTCTGCCTTTCTACCTCATTTCTCCCTCTCTGACTGTTCCTTCAAACTTACTTCTTTAACCAAGATTTTGATCAACTGACCTAATGCTACCAGATGTAGCTCACCGTCATACTTTTTTTTGTTACGATGCTCTCGTGAAGCACCTTGGGATGTTATATTATTTTAAAGGTGTATATAGAGAAGTTCCTCAGTAGAACAGAACTCCGTGTCACCAAAATTTGCATTTTACATTCATCATGAGAAATGCAAGAGTGAAAAGTTTCAGGTGATCACAACAGTTTACAATTCTGGGCAAAAACTGCTACTTGGTTGCCAAATTGACTCTGTTCTCTTATGGCAATTTTCTAGTTAATTAAGGCAAAATATAAGTTCAATTCTAGGGAATATAAATAAGGCTCAAAGCTGAACATAATACAGTTTGCTTTTTTGTGTTGAGAACAGGTCCCTATTGATGAATGAATGTCACTTTCAGCAAATCTAAAGGCATTAGTTCCCAATAGTTTCCCATTGCATTCTCCAAGGCAACATCTCTACCAAGTGGAGGCAATGTGCCAACCAACTGATTTCATTTATCCCCTAAAATACATTGTGGTGATTGGTTGAAATTTGGCATTCTTGCACTTGTTCTGGTGAGCACAAGACAATAAAACTGTGTCTCTTTTCAGTGACAAAGAAGTTGGTCAGTGCATTGAGCAAAGGAGTTGGGATGTCATGTTGAGCTGTACAAGACATTGGTGAGAATATGTTTAGATACTACGTTCAATTCTGGTCTCCTTGCCATAGGAAATATATCTAGGAGGAAGTGAGGATGGCAGGTACTGGAGAGTCAGAGTCAAAAAGCGTAGCACTGGAAAAGCACAGCGTGTCAGGTAGCATCCGAGAAGCAGGGAGGTCAACATTTCGGGCATAAACCCTTCATCAGGAATGTGCAGTAACTCCTCGTTCCTGATGAAGGGCTTATGCCCGAAAAGTCGACCTGCTATGCTTTTCCAGTACCACACACTTTTCAACATAGGAAAGATATCCTTAAACTTGAAAGGGTTAAGAAAAGATTTACAAGGCTGTTGCTAGGGTTGGAGGGTTTGAGCTGTAGGGAGAGGCTGAATAGGCTGGGGCTGTTTTCTCTGGAGTGTCAGAGGCTGAGGGGTGACCTTATAGAGATTTATAAAATCATGAGGGACATGGATAGGATGAATAGCCAAGGTCTTTCCCCCGGGGTAAAACAGTCCAAAACTAGAGTGCATAAATTTAAGCTGAGAGGGGGAAGATTTAAAAAGGACCAGAGGGGCAACTTTTTCATGCAGAGGGTGGTGCATGTATGGAATGAGCTGCCAGAGGAAGTGGTAGAGGCTGGTACAATTACAACATTTAAAAGGCATCTGGATGGGTACATGAACAGGAAGAGTTTAAAGGAATATGAGTTAAATGCTGGCAAATGGGACTAGATTAATGTAGGATATCTGGTTGGCATGGACGAGTTGGACCGAAGGGTCCGTTTCCATATTGTAAGTAAGTTGCTATGATGCAGTTATAGATATATCTAATCAAAATGCTCAGTGATGTTACTAATCACAGCTGGAGAAGACGAGGCTTGAAAATGGGCCTTCCAGTTCAAAGATATTGGTAATAGTACCACAAGCTCAAACAATGCATTCTTCCAGTCTATTGCCTGTCTTATTTTTGTCTGCCTGATCAGAGATGTTCTTCCATATCTCTGGAGCAAGTGGGACTTGAATCTGGGTAGAGACAGGAATACTATTGCTGCGCCACACTTTGGAGGCCAAGTTGCATTCGACACCTTTCGAACCAAGGTTTACTCATGAATGCTGTATATTCTGCTCCCATCTGATGCACGCTTTCCTGCAGAACTCACTGGGTAGAGCTTAGGACAGAGGCTGACATCCAACACTGCTCCACAACAGGCAGTTTTGACCGACTGAGATCAGGTAACAGGATCCATTGCAACCTCAATCACCTAATATCCTAAAGTGGTAGGGAGGGGGTGAGGGTTAGTGAGAATGGAAATAAGCAGCTGGAGCCTGAAAAGTAGAAGAAAAATGTCTGAAGACCAAAGGAGAGAATAGCACAGGTAGCCCCCTCAGCCCCTGCAAAACAGACCTTGCTCTAATGCCACACACAAGAAGCAACATTAAAACACTCAGACCTGTCATTGATGAGGGTAGCACGGTGGCACAGTGGTTAGCACTGCTGCCTCACAGTGCCAGAGACCTGGGTTCAATTCCCACCTTGGGCAACTGTCTGTGTGGAGTTTGCACATTCTCCCTGTGTCTGGGTGCTCCGGTTTCCTCCCACAGTCCAAAAATGTGCAGGTTAGGTGAATTGGCCATGTTAAATTGCCCAGAGTGTTAGGGGAAGGGGTAAATGTAGGGGAATGGGTCAGGGTGGGTTGCTCATCGGAGGGAGGGTCGGTGTGGACTTATTGGGCTGAAGGGCCTGTTTCCACACTTTAAGTAATCTAAATTAGGGTTTTCCATCAGACAGCACCTTCTGAGGCAAATTCAAATCCTCAAGTATAATGAAAAAGTAATTCTGAGTTTAGTTTCACTCTAGTTTGTGCCTGACTTGATACTCGAGTCGAGGGAGAGACCCCAGAGAGCTCTCATGAAAAGGCAAAATGTGTGGGCAAAGGGACAGCAAATCCTGACAATATCCTCAAAGATGCTGATGCCACCCAGCATTATCTTACCACTACCCTCACAGTTTTGAAATTGTCTCTCTGTGTATCTGACGTTCCCAGTGCTGGGTGAGCAGAAACTTCCTCCAACAATGGGAATCAGCAATGAATCACAAAAAGATAGCATCCAAATTCAGCGGGGAATGGCGGGGGCAGGGAACAAATGGAATGGTGACTTTTATTTCAAAGGAAATTAAATATAAAAGTAGGAAGGTTTTGTTAAAAGCTCGGGTAAGATTGTTATCGTCTGAGAGGGCCATAGGGCTGCTCTCTTATCACAGAGAGATCACTGATGGTGAATTTAACCTGAGGTCCACCACGCCTCACACTAGACAATAGACAATAGACAATAGACAATAGATGCAGGAGTAGGCCATTCTGCCCTTCGAGCCTGCACCGCCATTCAATATGATCATGGCTGATCATTCCTAATTAGTATCCTGTTCCAGCCTTATCTCCATACCCCTTGACTCCACTATCTTTAAGAGCTCTATCCAATTCTTTCTTAAAAGAATCCAGAGACTGGGCCTCCACTGCCCTCTGGGGCAGAGCATTCCACACAGCCACCACTCTCTGTGTGAAGTAGTTTCTCCTCATCTCTGTCCTAAATGGTCTACCCCGTATTTTTAAGTTGTGTCCTCTGGTTCGGCACTCCCCCATCAACGGAAATATGTTCCCTCCTGCCAGAGTGTCCAGTCCTTTCATAAGCCTATACGTTTCAATCAGATCCCCTCTCAGTCTTCTAAACTCAAGGGTATACAAGCCCAGTCGCTTCAGTCTTTCCGTGTAAGGCAATCCTGCCATTCCAGGAATTGACCTCGTGAACCTACGCTGCACTCCCTCAATAGCCAGAATGTCTTTCCTCAAATTTGGAGACCAGAACTGTACACAGTACTCCAGGTGTGGTCTCACCAGGGCCCTGTACAGCTGCAGAAGCACCTCTTTGCTTCTATACTCAATCCCTCTTGTTATGAAGGCCAGCATGCTATTAGCCTTCTTCACGACCTGCTGTACCTGCATGCTTGCCTTCATTGACTGGTGGACAAGAACACCCAGATCTCTCTGAACAGCCCCTTTACCTAATTTGATACCATTGAGGTAGTAATCTGCCTTCCTGTTCTTGCCACCAAAGTGGATAACCAGACATTTATCCACATTAAACTGCATCTGCCATGCATCTGCCCACTCACCTAACTTGTCCAGGTCACCCTGTAATCCCCTAACATCCTCATCACATTTCACCCTACCACCTAGCTTTGTGTCATCAGCAAATTTGCTAATGTTATTGCTGATACCATCTTCTATATCATTTACATATATTGTAAAAAGCTGCGGTCCCAGCACGGATCCCTGCGGTACCCCACTGGTCACTGCCTGCCATTTCGAAATGGAGCCGTTAATCACTACCCTTTGTTTCCTGTTAGCCAACCAATTCTCTATCCAATCTAGTACTTTGCCCCCAATCCCGTGCGCCCTAATTTTACTCACTAACCTCTTGTGTGGGACTTTATCAAAAGCTTTCTGAAAGTCCAGGTACACTACATCCACTGGATCTCCCTCGTCCATCTTCCGAGTTACATCCTCAAAAAATTCAAGAAGATTAGTCAAGCATGATTTCCCCTTCATAAATCCATGCTGACTCTGTCCTATCCTGTTACTATTATCCAGATGTGCCGTAATTTCATCCTTTATAATAGACTCCAGCATCTTTCCCACCACTGAGGTCAGACTAACTGGTCTATAATTTCCTGCTTTCTCCCGCCCACCCTTCTTAAAAAGTGGCACAACATTAGCCGCCCTCCAATCCTCAGGAACCAACCCCGATTCTATTGAACTCTGGAAAATAATCACCAGCGCATCCACGATTTCCCGAGCCACCTCCTTCAGTACCCTGGGATGCAGGCCATCAGGTCCCGGAGACTTATCAACCTTCAGACCTAACAGTCTCTCCAACACCAAATCCTGGCAAATAGAAATTCCCTTAAGTTCAGGTCCTTCAGCCACTGTTACCTCAGGGAGATTGCTTGTGTCTTCCCCAGTGAACACAGATCTGAAGTACCCATTTAATTCCTCTGCCATTTCTTCGTTCCCAGTAATATATTCCCCTGCTTCTGTCTTCAAGGGCCCAATTTTTGTCCTAACCATTTTTTTGCCTTGGACATACCTAAAAAAGCTTTTACTATCCTCCTTTATATTCTTGGCCAGTTTACCTTCGTACCTCATTTTTTCTCTGCGTATTTCCTTCTTACTAATCCTCTGTTGTTCTTTAAAAGCTTCCCAGTCCTCCGTTTTCCCGCTTATCTTCGCTAAGTTATACTTTTTCTCTTTTAACCTTATATGTTTCTTTACTTCCCTTGTCAGCCACGGCCGCCCATGTCTCCTCCTGGGATCTTTCTTCCTTTTAGGAATGAACTGATCCTGCATCTTCTGCATTATACACAGAAATATCTGCCATTGTTCCTCCACGGTCTTCCCTGTTAAGGTATTAAACCATTGAACTTTGGCCAGTTGCTCCCTCATAGCTCCATATTTCCCTTTATTCAACTGAAATATTGTCACTTCAGATTGTACCCACTCCCTCTCAAATTGCAGATTGAAGCTTATTGTATTATAGTCACTACTTCCCAATGGCTCCTTCACTTCGAGGTCACTGACCAATTCTGGTTCGTTACACAATACCAGATCCAGAATCGCCTTATCCCTGGTCGGCTCCAGCACCAGCTGCACTAAAAATCCATCTCTGAGGCACTCCACAAAGTCTCTTTCTTGAGGCCCGATACCATCCTGATTCTCCCAGTCTACCTGCATGTTAAAATCCCCCATAACAACTGTAGTAACATCTTTGCGACAAGCCAATTTCAGCTCCTGATTCAACTTACCTCCAACATCCAGACTACTGTTTGGGGGCCTGTAGATGACTCCCATGAGGGTCTTTTTACCCTTAGTGTTTCGAAGCTCTATCCACACTGACTCTACATCCCCTGACTCTAGGTCCGCCCGCGCAAGGGACTGAATATCCTCCCTTACCAACAAGGCCACCCCACCCCCTCTGCCCGTCAGTCTATCCTTACGATAACACATGTAGCCTTGAATATTCATTTCCCAGGCCCTGTCCCCATGAAGCCACGTCTCAGTTATCCCCACAATATCGTATCTGCCAATTTCCAAAAGAGCCTCAAGCTCATCCACCTTGTGTCTAATGCTTCATGCATTAGGGGTCAATGAGCAGAGTTAGGGGAGAGTTTGAGAAGTCAGGACCTTCACAGTAACCTCAGCGAGGTGTGGGAATTTAACTCATGCTGATGATGTCTCCCTGCATTGCAAACCAGCCAGCTGAGCTAACTGATTCCCACTGTTAGCTCTAAGACTGCTTGTTTTCACCTGTGGAATGTCTTCTGACTCCTTCCCTGCCTCAGCTTATCCGAAAACTGCATCCACTTTGTTTCCAGACCTGAGCATTTCAGTGGAATTCTGACTGGTCACCTATTTCCCTGTGTTACTTAAACTATAGATCATCCAAAACTCTGCTCATTGACCCCTGACGCCAAGTTCACACCAAGTTCTTTTCATCTATACCCTGTGCTTGCTGGCCTGTATTGGCTCCTGGTTGATTTTAAACGTCTCAGCCTTGTTTATAAATCCATTGGTTCTCCCTATGTTTGTATTTCACCAAACCACCCTCACAGGTTCCACACCACTAAAGTCCTACAACCCTCTGAGAGAGATGCATTACTTCAGTTTTGAACATACCGAATTTTAAGCAGCCCAACATTGGAAGCTGCATCCTTGGTTGTCAGGGTCCTATTCCATTTTAAATCTTTCTACCTCTCTTTTCTCCTATAAGACTCTCCTGAAAACCTAAGTCATTGACCAACCCATTGGCCATCTGCATTTGGAACTCTGTGGGACTCAGTGTCACTTTTGATGGATGATTGTCCTCTGAAACACAAGAGAATATTTTGTGATGTTAAAGGCGTCATGTAAATGCAAGCTGGTATTGGTAATTTTAAGGGGAGAGGTGAGAATAAGAGCACCAGGGCTTCCCCAGCGACTCTCAAATGTCCCTACACTTGTGCAAGGCTTTCAACAGAACATGACTATTCTTTAGTTGTCAGAGGGTTAATTCTTAATGTTTATTTTAAGTTTTGATTAGATTTTAGAGAAGGAAGAGTGGGTAGGACATAAAGCACACTGTGCAGAATAATAAATAGTACATTATCGCCGTTGCATTGATGTATTACATGGAGATTTTGATGACAAGTGTTTGTAATGATGTGGAACATGTTCATGTTGAGGAGATCTGAACAGCGATAAATAGTTCTAAATTGCTTGATGTGTGAATCATTTCTCTTTTCTCTGACTTTGTATCTGGCGATGAGGACTAGCTCTCTATATTCTCCTTGGTTTGTTTATTTTTCAAACATCCCAGGAGTTTTCATTTTACCCCCGGACCTAAACTTGGTGTCAGGGTTACTCAGCAATTGACTGATGATAATCACAGATGATTAGAAAATAGAACATCGAACAATACAGCACAGAACAGGCCCTTTGGCCCTCAATGTTGCGCTGACCTGTGAACTATTCTCAGCTCATCCCCCTACACTATTCCAAAATCATCCATGTGCTTATCTAAGGATTGTTTAAATCTCCCTCATGTGGCTGAGTTGACTATATTAGCAGGTAGGGCATTCCACACCCTTACCACTCTCTGCGTAAAGAACTTTTGTCTGACATCTGTCTTAAATCTACCACCCCTCAATTTGTAGTTATGCCCTCTCATACAAGCTGGAAAAAGTATTTCACTGTCTACCATATTTAATCCTCTGATCATCTTGTATGTCACTATCAAATCCCCTCTTAGCCTTCTTCTTGCCAATGAGAACAGGTACAAGTCTCTCACACTTTCCTCATAAAACCTTCCCTCCAGACCAGGCAACATCCTGGTAAATCTCCTCTGCACATTTTCCAATGCTTCCTGTAATGGGGCGACCAGAACTGTACACAATATTCCAAGTGTGGCCGCACCAACATTTTGTATAGTTGCAGCATGATATTGCAGCTCCGGAACTCAATGCCTCTACCTGTGAAACCTAACAGACCGTATGCTATGCACATTGACTCCAAGATCCCTCTGCACATCCACACTACCAAGAATCTTTCCATTGACCCAGTACTCTGCCTTCCTGTTATTCTTTCCAAAGTGCATCACCTCACACTTAGCTGCATTGAACTCCATTTGCCACCTCTCAGCCTAATTCTGCAGTTTATCCAAGTCCCCCTGCAACTTGTAACATTCTTCCAAACTGTCCACTACTCCACCGACTTTAGTGTTGTCTGCAAATTTACTAATCCATCCACCTATGCCTGTGTCTAAGTCATTTATAAAAATGACAAACAGCAGTGGTCCCAATACAGATCCTTGTGGCACACCACTGGTAACTGGACTCCAGACTGAATATTTTCCATCAAGCAGGCAAAAACAATGACTGCAGATGCTGGAAACCAGATTCTGGATTAGTGTTGCTGGAAAAGCACTGCAGTTCAGGCAGCATCCGAGGAGCAGGAAAATCGACGTTTCGGGCAAAAGCCCTTACCAGGAATACAGCATTCCTGATGAAGGGCTTTTGCCTGAATCATCAATCTTACTGCTCCTCGGATGCTGCCTGAACTGCAGTGCTTTTCCAGCAACACTAATCCAGAATTTTCTATCAACCACCACTTGCTACCTTCTCTAGAAAGCCAGTTTCTAATCCAAACTGCTAAGTCACCCTCAATTCCATGCTTCTGCATTTTCTCCATCAGCCTATCATGTGGAACCTTATCAAAGGCTTTACTGAAGTCTAAGTATACCACGTCAACTGCCCTACCCTCATCTACATGTTTGGTCACCTTCTCAAAAACTCAATGAGGTTTGTGAGACACGACCTTCCCTTGACGAAACCATGTTGATTATCTGAAATGAAGTTGTTGCTTGCTAGATGATTATAAATCTTATCTCTTATAATCCTTTCCAAATCCTTTCCTACAACAGAAGTAAGGCTCACTGGTCTATAATTACCTGGGTTATCTCTGCTGCCCTTCTTGAACAAGGGCACAACATTTGAAAACCTCCAGTCCTCAGGTACTAAATCTCTAGACAATGACAACTCAAATATCAAAGCCAACGGCTTTGCTATCTCCCCTCCTAGCTTCCCAGAGAATCCTCGGATAAATCCCATCCAGCCCAGGGGACTTGTCTACTTTCACTTCTTCTAGAATTGATAACATCTGTGTGTAACTAACCTCGATCCTTTCTAGTCTAATTTTCCGTACCTCACTCTTCTCCTCTACAATATTCTCCTTTTCCTGAGTGAACACCGACGAGAAATGTTCATTTAGTACCTCTCCGATCTCTACAGGGTCTACACTCAATTTCCCACTTCTGTCTTTGACTGGCCCTATTCCTACCCAAATCATCCTTTTATTCCTCACATACCTATAGAAAGCTTTAGGGTTCTCCTTTATTCTATTTGCTAAAGACTGCTTGTGTCCTATCTTTGCTCTTCTTAACTCTCTCTTTAAATCCTTCCTAGCTGATCTGTAACTCTCTATCACCTTGTCTGAACCATCTTGCCTCATCAACACGTAAGCCTCCTTCTTCCGCTTAACAATTTCTGTAGTAAACCATGGTTCCCTTACCTTATCACTTCCTCCCTGCCTGATAGGGACATACCTATTAAGGACACACAATATCTGTTCCCTAAACCAGCTCCACATTTCGATTGTCTGCATCTCCTGCATTTTGCTACCCCATTCTATGCATCCTAATTCTTGCCTAATCGCATTATAATTCCCCTTGCCCCATCGATTACTCTTGACCTGTGGCATGTACCTATCCCTTTCCATCGCTAAACTAAATGTAACTGAATTATGGTCACTCTCTCCAAAGTGCTCACCTACAACTAAATCAAACACCTGGCCTGGTTCATTACCAAGCACCAGATCCAGTGTGGCCTCCCCTCATCGGCCCTTCGACATACTGTGTCAGGAAACTCTCCTGTACACATTCTAATCATCTGTGATTATCATCCGACATACTAGAGCTATAACAGTTCCAGTCAATGTTGGGGAAGTTAAAGTCCCTCATAATGACCACCCTGTTCCTTTCACTCCTACCCAGAATAAATTTGCTCATCCTCTCTTCCACCTCCCTGGAACTCTGCAGAGGCCTATAAAAAACTCCAAGCAGTGTGACATCTCCTCTCCTGTTTCTAACCTCAGTCCACACTACCTCAGTAGACGAGTCCTCATCAAAAATTCTCTCAGCCACCGTTGCACTATCCTTAACTAACAAGGCCACACCTCCCCCTTTTTTATCACCTTGCCTGTTTTAATGAAAGATCTAAACCCTGGAACCTGCAATATCCAGTCCTCACCCTGCTCTATCCATTTGTCCAAAATGGCCACAACATCGAAGTCCCAGATACCTATCCATGCTGGAAGCTTACCTATCTTATTTTGGATACTTCTGGCGTTGAAGTAGACACACTTCAAACCACTTTGCTGTCAGCCAGCACATTCCTGTGACCCTGAAATCCTGTCCCTGTCCTTCCTACTCTCATCCTCCTGTGCACTGCAGCTACACCTCCAGTTCCCATCCCCCTGCTGAGCTAGTTTAAACCCACCCGAATAGCACCAGCAAATTTCCCACCCAGGATATTAATACCCCTCTGGTTCAAGTGAAGACCATCCTGTTTGTACAAGTCCCACCTTCCCCAGAATGAGCCCCAATTATCCAAAAACCTGAAACCCTCCCTCCTGCACCATCCTTGCAGCCACGTGTTTAGCTGATATCTCTCCCTATTCCTTGCCTCGCTATCACGTGGCACGGGTAACAATCCAGAGATAACAACTCTGTTTGTTCTAGCTCTCAGCTTCCACCCTAGCTCCCTGAAATCCTGCCTTACATCCCTATCCCTCTTTCTACCTATGTTGTTGGTACCTACATGGACAATGACTTGAGGCTGGTCACCCTCTCCCTTCAGGACCCCAAAGATACGATCCAAGACATCACAGACCCTGGCACCTGGGAGGTAACACACCAACCAGGAGTCTTGTTCGTTCCCAACAAACCTTCTATCTGAGCCTTTAACTATTGAGTCCCCAATGACTAACACTCTCTTCCTTTCCCTCCTTCTCTTCTGTGCAACAGGGACAGGCTCTGTGCCAGATACCTGGGCCCCAATGCTTGCCCCTGGTAAGTCATTCCTCTCAACAGTATCCAAAATGGTATACATGTTTTTCAGGGGAACGACCACAGGGGATCCCTCCACTGACTGTTTTTTCCCCTTTCGAACAGTCACCCAGTTTTCTTCTTGCTTAAGAGTAACTACTTCCCTGTCACTCCTACCTATCACAGCCTCCTCCTCCCGAATGATCCGAAGTTCATCCAGCTCCTGCTCCAATTTCCTAACATGGTCTTGGAGGAATGAGAGTTGGGTGCACTTCCTGCAGATGTACTTGAATGGGACACTAATGGCTTGATTGATTAGAAACAGAACCTGGCCTGAAGTTTAGAATCTGTAGAGAACTGGGAGGAGATACACTGGATGGTTTCAGGAATAAATGTCTATTGTTCGCCAGAATCATTGAGATGAGACCCAAAATCAAATCTGAGATGAGCTTCAGGATTGCAGGTTCTGGTGCCATAACAGAGTCACCTACTTCAAGCCAAAAGAAAGATTATAATGCTTTTAAGACTTGCAGTTATAGTGCACAGCACACACTCACATCATAAACTGTTTCACATTCGATTAACTGTTCTGGATTGTAATAATAGCTTTGAGGAATGTGCGTATTGAAACATACCACAAGGACCAATCAAATGAATAATCAGTTAATCTAAATCTGGTGATCTTGGTTGGGGGTGGGGCAGAATGACCACCATTCTGATAGATAAATATCTTCACGTAACTCAGTCACCTCACATAAAAAGAAATGTAGGACACATTAGGATTACTGATCCAGGTGGAACTGTACCACAGCAAGTCACTTGAGGAGAGAAGGCAAAGCAGAAATTGAAAGTTCTCACCCTGATTTGTCTGCACAGACAACTAGTATATGTATGGGGAAATTTATTAAGGACAGAACAGCTCTTGGTTAATTCATCTGAATCTCTAGAATTCAAATTTGCTCATTTATAAAAATACCTTGTAACTTCAGAATTATTCTAGGGTTGGAAGGGTTACATGATGAGGAGTAATTATGCATTCCTTTCAGTAAGAGTTGATGAAAGGGATTGATGGGAACGATTGGAAGAAACTGTTTCCTCTAGCAGGTGAGTGTAGTACACTGGGGCTTTAGCTGAAAATGGGAGCTGGACGGTTCAGGGTGATATCAGGAATCAATGCTTTATACACATGGGAGTGGAAATCTGGAAATCTCTCTTACCTAATACATTGCTGAAGCTGAATCAGTCAGTTGATTGTTTGGCGTTTCTGACGATTGACATAGTTTTCATTCATTGTTGCAGGAGAAAGTGAGGACTGAAGAAGGGCTTTCTGCAGAAGGGCTCATGCCCGAAACATCGATTCTCCTGCTCCTTGGATGCTGCCTGACCTGCTGCGCTTTTCCAGCAACACATTTGCAGCATTCATTGTTGCAGGCCAGCCAGTCTAGACTGTATTGAACAATAAAAGCCACATTCCCCACATTCCTGAGGGTGAGTTCAATTTGGAGCCACCCCACCCAATGATTAATAGCCTGAAAGGTTCCCGACCTCAAGGCCAGGAGATCTGGGTTCAAGTCCCAACTGTTCCAGAGGTGTGCATTGTGTCTGTGAACAGGCTGATTAGAAAATATTAAAAGAAAGCAACTTGACAGCTGATCCTGTCTTCACCTCCACACCAACCTCTATCACCTCCTTCCCATCCAATAAGGAAAGTTTGCATTTTCCCTGAGATATCAGAGGGGTTGTGTGAATCTGAGCAGCCAACAACATAGTGATAGGGCCTTCTAGTATGGGAACACCAAGGGTGAAAGAAGACTCTTGTTTTAAATGATGGCAGAGTCACATCTTTGTTTTGTTCAATAGAATGAGAAATGCAGGAAGTTCACACACTTGCTGTGTGAACAAGCTAATTGTCTTCAGTTGACTTTCCATTAAGGAAGGAGGGCATAGGTTTTCTTACAGAAGACAAAGAACACAGTTAAAGAAAGGAAACAATTGCAGTAGTATAGCACCTTTAATTACCTCAGGTACTGCAGCACTTTTTTAGGGTGGTACGGTGGCTCAGTGGCTAGCACTGCTGCCTCACAGCACCAGGGACCCAGGTTCAATACCACGCCTCGGGCAACTGTCTGTGTGGAGTTTGCACATTCTCCCCGTGTCTGCGTGGGTTTCCTCTGGGTGCTCCGCTTTCCTCCCACAGTCCAAAGATGTGCCGGTCAGGTGAATTGGCCACCCTAAATTGCCCATAGTGTTAGTCAGAGGGGAGTAGGTTACTCTTCAGAGGGTCGGTGTGGACTTGTTTGGCCAAATGGCCTGTTTCCACACTGCAGAGAATCTAATCTAATCTCACTGCCAATGCAGTACTTTTAATGTATAGTTACTGTTGTACCGCTGAAAGCAAGGCAAATAAGTTGAGCACTATGAAGTCCTAGAAACAGGGATACGATGATGATCAGAAAAATTTCAAAAACAGATCATCAGTCATTCTCACATTTGCTACATTTGGGAACTGCCATGTTTCTTACTGCACAACAGACTTCAGTAAGATATCAATATAATATACTTCAATAAGATATATATATTTTACCTCTGACTGAGAGGGCCTTGATTTAACACTTCATCCAGAAGATAGCACATCTAAAAGCACAGTTACTACACGGGAGTATAGGCCGACATGCACCTGTTTGAAGGCTTGCAGTGGGACATGAATGCATGACCATTCAATACAAAGACATGAGGGCTATTAACTGAGCTATGCTCACAACCACAGGAGGTGATTGCGATGGATCATCTACATGGCACTTCCAGCTGAAGATGATTTCAAACTTTAAAGCCTTGTTTTCAGCTCATTGAGAACAAGGAGCCTATTATTTTTAAAAGAGTAGTTTGTTGACCACTGTAGACTGGAAATGGCAGGAGTGCAAATCTTTGATTTGATTCTCAGTCACTTGACTTTGTCTACAACATACTGTTTCCATTCTTCAGCATGATTGGCATTGTGTGTTGAACCTTCAGCTTGGCATCTTACCTAATGGAATCCCCAGTGCTGCCAGCTTCTGGCAATTACCTGAGATGGTAGAGAAGTGTCAATGTTTGCCCTGTCCAGAAAAGGAAGGACAATTTAAATCCAATCAATTACTGACCTACCTGCTTACTCCCAATCATCAGCAAGTGCTGGAAGATTATTCCAATGATTTGACACATTGTTGCCTCAGAATGACCACTAACATCAGAGGACTGAAGTCTGGAGAAAGTCCTTTTTTGGCTTTTGAAAGAAGATGATTGCTTAAGGTTATACAAATGCTTAATATGGCCTGCCTCCTACCCATTAACATATAGTCATAGAGATGTACAGCACGGAAACAGACCCTTTGGTCCAACCCATCCATGCTGACCAGTTATCCCAACCCAATCTAGTCCCACCTGTCAGCACCCGGCCCATATCCTTCCAAACCCTTCCTGTTCATATACCCATCCAGATGCCTTTTAAATGTTGCAGTTGTAACATTTAGCATCCCCGACATTTTGAAGTCTCTCTTTATGTTTTTGAGCTAGCCTTTCTTTACAGTTGTTCAATCTATCAACGACCTTAACCCCTATCATGGTTTACCTCTATCCCATTGACACTCTAGGATTGGAGATGAAACACTGGAATAACTTGAGGGACAATTTGTTGCCATTTTGTAGATATTATGGGCTCTTTCCTGATGAATTCAATCTTACTGGCACATTTTTTTTCAACTGCAGCTATCCTACCTCCCTGTGGTGAATTTCAGTTAAGATTATATCAGGTGTTTCCACTAATCTCATTTTGTAGTTTCATGACCAGTGCTTGTATCTATTGGTTTATATTCCTACAATAACTAAAGCCATTACAACGACATGAAAGAATCATCACTAAAAACATTCTATTATGAACTGATAGACTTCCTGTTGTTCTTGGAAAGTCAGAACAGAAAATGGCCAGGATTTAATGTTCTGTGCTGTAAAGACTGTATCCTTTTATATTTGTATCTTTTAAAATTGTGGACTGAAATGAGAGAGACTTTATTTTAAAAGCTTTTTCATAAAGGATTGCTGCATGTTTTGAAAAGCAAGTAACCTGATACCCATGTACAACATCACGTAAATAACTATTTGAACACGCAGTAATTGAAATGAAAATAGAAATTACTGGAAAAACTCAGCAGGTCTGGCAGTGTCTGTGGAGAGAAATCAGAGTTAATGTTTCATGTTGAGTGACCCTTTCTCAGAACTCTAAGGAATCTGACTAGTTTGAGACTAGAAACAAAATACAAAGAGAAATGTCTCTCTGTTCTCTGCAGTCAAAGCCCATTTTAAACATGCAGAAATTCCTCTTTCCTTAAGTTGTTTTAAACTTATGACTGATAAATTAGACAGCTTTTAAAAAGCTAACCAGCTACCCAGTGGGAACATTCAGTAAAAGATGACTGGGAAACAACATTCTGACCAGCATAAGAAAGACCTCAGCAACCAGTGAAAAGGAACCACTGAACAGTCTTCCAGCTTTCTTTCACCCATAGCCTATCTGTCCTTGAGTGCTTGTGTGTGAGTTTATAAGGGGGTTTGAGTTTTATTTTTGATATGTCATACTTATATGCTGATGATTTAAAACTGTTTACCTGTAGCTAGAGTCTAATTATTTATAATAAATTGTAATTCCTAAAAAGTGCAGAAACATGGTCCATGCATTCTAAGAACTTGGGTTTGAAAATTGGATATATTTGGTACATATTTTAAAATCTTTATTCATCGGGCCATCACAGGAGTCAGTGAGGCATGATTCCCATCATATTACCCCAATGAGGTGTGACAATACACTAAGTATACAGTGTCATTAAATCTGAGAGACTCCACACCTTGAAAAACAGGAAAGCTTTCCAGACTGAGCATCATTTGGTACTCAAGAGATGACCCACTTGGAGGTTTACTGCTGTCCTGCACCAAGTCAAGTTGAATCTGACAGTATCAGTCAGCTGAAAAATATTGCCTGACCTCTCCCACCCCAGAGATCCCTTAAACTGGGACAAAGAGAGGGCCCACCCCACCACCTCCCCCCCCCCCCCCCCCTCCCACCCACCCCAGTTAGCAACGTTAGGGTTACAGTTGGGGTTATCCTGATTTCTCTGTCAGAAAAGCAGCTACCTTCCTCCCTTTCCAGATAGACTCAACTCGTAATCTGGAGACCCTGCCTAATATCCTGCTGGATGCAAATCCCATTGTGGATAGTGGAATTTGAATTCCATCAACAAATCTGGAATATAAACCGAGTCTCAATTTTTACTGGAAGCAGTTTCCATCCCCTTTATCTAAGGAAAGGACTGCTGGCATTGGCGGCCGTCCATAGCAGGTTCACTAAGCTGACTCCAGGTTTATAGGGATTATCTTGAGGAGAGTTTAAGCTTCTTTTCATTGGAGTTTAGAAGAGTGAGAGGCAACCTTATTAAACATAGAAGCTTTGACTGGTTAGATGCTGAGAAGCTGTTTTCCCTCATGGGAGAACCCAGGATTAGAGAGCGTCATCTCAGGATAAGGAATTGCCCAGTTAGGGAAGAGATGAGGAGGAGTGCCTTCTCTCAGACAGTAATGAATCTGTGGAATTCTTTAGCACAGAGGGCAGTAGTGGTTGGGTCATTAAGTATATTCAATGTTAAGAAGTTTTAATCGGTAAGGTGATCAAGGATTATGGGGAAAAGGCAGGAAAGCGGATTTAAAGGATGATCAGATCAGCCATGATCTCATTGAATAGCTGAATGACCCACTTCTGCTTCTATGTCTTCAGCTAATTGGGCCAGTGGTGAGATGAAGCCCTTAAGTGGCCATTAATTTGAGAGACTGATTTGATGACTGAGTAGCTACCCATGGATTTTTCTCACCCAGAATTTAATTGCTGGGGTAGCAGAAAGGGGGCAAGGATCTCTCCAATGCTAACCTGCCCAATTACCTCCCGTTTGGACCATTTTCCTTATCACTTCAGGAAGGGAAAAATTACATCCATTGTCTCAGAAGGACCTGAACATGATATCTGTAATGTCAAAGGCAATATTCCGCTTCCAAGCAGGAGGTGTGTGAAACTAGCTGGTCAATTTAAGGTATAAGGCATAAGTGTATAAGCACTTCCTACAACAAGGATAAAGCTAAATAACTCCTGGCATGCCCTGAAGTCAAGTGGAGTTTACTGCATTGAATCTCCAATGAAAACCCGGAGAAACTTTGTAAATGGCTTCACCTGTCACTTGTATGCTGATCATCAAGAGGTTAATCGTAACCAGAAGGGTAGCGCTGCCTTTTTGCTCCTTGGTTTCTCTCTGGTGTATTTTTTAAATGTAATGCAGGAACCAGTGTGCGCGACAAAGCTTGACATCTGAAGTGTGACACATATCATGGAATCTTTACATCGATCACTGAAATCCAGACATAAAACCTAAGCTTAATGTTATTCGGACCTCTGACCTCCTTTCTAAATGGAGGCGAGAGAATAAAAAATGTTCAGAATAGTTTCATCTGTTCATTCAGAAGTAGATGGCTTGCCAAAATATCCTAACATTAACTTAGTCACTTCTTTGATTATAACCAATCACCAGTCAATCTAGGCACTAATACCATTTCATGATAGATCTCCCCTTGTATCAGAGATTGTCTCAAAACTAAGCAGTTCCAGGGTGACAGTAAATAGAAATGAACTATTCAGCCTCTCAGACCTGCTCCTTTGTTCCATTCGACAATGAATGATCCATACCTGAATTTTATTTTCCAATCTTTGTTCTATATATATATATATCTCTTGATGCCCCCACCTAACAAAAATCCAACTTCCTTTTGAAAATAGAATTGTTGCTTCAGCTTTCACAAACTTTTGAGGAACAGCATTCCAAATTTCTCCAACCCTTTTGTGGGAGAAAGTGATTCTCCTTCTTACCCAGCTGGCATATGCTTGTTCTCTTTTCAAAGCGACATTGTCTTGTTCCTCAACCCCTTTTGCAGGCAAATGTTTTCTCGCAAGGACCTTAATCTAACAACATTGCCTCCCGACCCGTAGGAGTGGTCGACCGTGTTGTGGATTGCCTTTCAAGTTTGCCACACAGGCACAGCATTATCAACATCACGCATGGCTGCAATGGGACAGTATCTATCACTTGTAGGTTCAAACAGAACAATAGCTAAGCACAGTCATAAATGCCACTGATGGTGCTGAGAGACATGGTATTTCAGCAGAGATTAGGTGACTTGTTCTTTTTCCAAGTTATTCTCTAACTTAATTGGGCAGATTGCAATGCCACCCTCTAACAGACCTGTTTCCTTGAGGATTACTCATTCCATTGTGGTTACAGTTTGAAATATTCACGGAATATTCAACAAGGCAGCTTTCGCAATACCAAGAACCCACAAACACTTCAAGTAGTTGGAAGGGGAATAGCATCACTTTATCACATATCGCAACAAGCAAGATAACATGCAACTCTCCTTGTGCCCAGCAATATATCTGGCAGAACACTTATCCTGGAATTGGGTTTTAAAATAGCAGCACAGTCATCGAGGGTCTAGATTGCTGTTATCTTCTAATAAAATAAACACTGCATTCTTACAAAAACTTGCAGTAGTGATGGGTTTTATCTGCTTTTAATTATACATCTGCATTAACTCTCTCAGGCCCATTATCTGTTGATGTATAAAAAGCACTGTATCTCATTTCAAATGTCTTCTGTGTTTGCTATTTTGGCAATATCTCCTTGAAGAGCAAAGCCTTGTTTTGGGCATCTAGCAATTTTTAAATTATTTTTGGCTGTGGCTCAGTTGGTAGCAAATAGGCTGTTAAGTCAGAAAATCATGAGTTCAAATCCCACTCCAGAAAATTCAGCACCCAAATTCTCAGGTATTGTGCTGAGGGAATTCTATGCTATCATGGTCAGTATCTTTCTCAGGTGGATTTACAAAGATCCCGCTGCACTATTTACAAAAATCAAAGAGTGCTGTTTTCCCAATTGTAATGATTTATTTGCGATCTCTGTGTATATGGATCTGAAAGGGTTAATATTAGGGGTGCCATAAGCAGTGCCAACTATGATGATGTAATTATACCTTTGAGGGCACAATGGCTTAGAATCTCAAAGGATTATTCCTAACATCTGGTCCTTCTTACTAGTTCTGTAACAATGTGTATCATGTGAATGTAAACTGAAATTAGTTGCTAACATGGAATAAACTAGATCTTGAGTAGATGAAATTCTTCTAGTTAAGTCAGAAAGTGGTTTGATTTAAGTGTTATTGTCACATGTACTCAAGTACAGGAATACGTCAAAAGTGTACAATGTCACCAAACATGGTGCCATCTTGGGTACAAAGATATCTAGGTACAAAACTTAGGTACAAGAAGTAACATGGAGAAACAAAGTTAAAAGTAAAGCATTGTCATTTATAAGTAGAAAAATAAAGAAATAAAGTTGAAAGTTAAAGTTACCGTCCTTTTTAATATTAAGGTGGAAAAATAAAGGTAAAGTTTAATAGTGCACTGTTTGAGTGCTCAGTCTCCTCTGCTTTGGCCTGTTTTGTAGGAAACACTGTAGATGTTGGGAGTGCACTCTCACCGACATTCTCGACTACGTTGGGGTCAGGCCCACAGCTGCTTCCCTGCACCAGAACTCCAGCCGAAACCGCTTGGAACCCATAGCCACTGCCACGCTTTCCGTAATGCCATCACCACTGCCTTCTACCACACGAGACCAAGCAAGTTCTGCAATTTCCTACACTCTTTAAAGGGGATGGTGGCAGCTCCTCTCACCATGAGCAGGAGCTCATACAGTGCAGTGAGCCGGCATGACCAGACAACACTCTGATTCTTCAACACTGCTCTCTTCTACAGTCCTAACTCTCTTGGCCCCAGTTTAAAGCTTTCCTTGCTATTTGTGCAGATGGAGGTCTTTAATTGCTATTCTCACCCATGACTGGCAGCTGTTCCTTAAGTAGTTAGGACCATAAACCCTGGAATTCCTCATAAATCTGCAACATCTCTCTCTCCTTCTATCAGAGCGTTTTTTAATATCCACCCCTTTGACCAATTTGAGTTATTTTGTGTATTACTTCCACTATATTTCTGAGGTGTGCCTTCAAATGGTTCTTTACATTAAAGGTGCAACAGACATGCAAATTATCAGTGGTTGTTTATATCCCCTATTTAACTGGGACTTTTCCAATTTACAATGAATCCCTCCTCTAGTTTCTGTCGTCTCTTCTGGTCTCTCTCTTCATCAAGCCGGAGCTCCAAGCTATAATACATAACAGGTTGTGCAAAGCTTCTTAGCACCAGATCTGGGAACCCTTTAATAAAAAAATAGATTCTATATTTGTAATAAACTCATATCTGCATAGCACCTTAGAAGAACATTATGTTTGATGAGAAAAGCAATGTGTTGGAGATGCTGGCGATCCAAAATTAAAAACCAAATGTGCGAAAATGTTTCATTTGATGACTTAACTTCATAATGCAAAAGTGTTATTTCAGTAACTATAGCAGCTGTTTTATGAACAACCAGAAACCACAAATGGCAGCTAGACTAGTGATGAGTTAATCACAGGTTTTGGTTGAGGCATGATTGTAGGTCAGGGCTGTGGTTCATGGCTCAGTTATCAGCACTTGAGCCACAGAGCCTGAAAGTTGTGGATGCAGGTCTCTCTTCCAAAAACTTTAACATAAAAATCCAGCTGACGCTCCATGTGGTGTTGAAGGAGTTTTGGACTTTTCAGAAAGTTGATGTGACATGATTTGAGGCAGAGCAGTGTTGCGCCCCATCAGGGGAGCTGATTTTTAAGGAACAGAAAATGACAGAATGGGGATGGGGTGCCTATTTTCAGTCCACTGTACATCTTGCATTTGACCTGCATTTACTTTGGAAAAATGCACATTTGGGACATCTGCAAGTACTGTACAAATGCTGAATTACTTCTGATATGCTGTCATGTGGGAAAATTCTGACAAAGATGAACCCACCAAATTCCCTGAAACAACTGAACAAATATTTCAGCTGTTGAAACTAATATACCAGACACTCTGATGGTCTTCTTTGAACTGCCCCATGAGACTGTCAAAATGTAAACTTCTTACAGTGCGGAAAGACGCCATTTGACTCATTGAGTCTATACCAACTGTCTGAAGAGCATTCCACCCTATCCCCATAACCTCACACTTACCATGGCCAATCCACCAAACCTGAACATCATTAGAATGTGGAAGGCAACCAGAATACCCGGAGGAAACCCACAGGGACCACAGGAAGGATGTACAAACTTCATACAAAAAGTTACCCTGAATAGTGATTCATTTTGAATTTGAATGCTGCATACAGGTTTAAAGATGGGATTCTTGGCAGTGTAGAGGAACAGTGGGATCTTGGGGTCCATGTACATAGATCCCTCAAAGTTGCCACCTAAGTTGATAGTTTGTTAAAAAGGCATATGGTGTTTTGGCTTTCATTCACAGGGGGATTGAGTTTAAAAGCCACGAGGTTTTGCTGCAGCTCTATAAAGCTCTGGTTAGACCACACAGAATATTGTGACCAGTTCTAGTCGCCTCATTATAGAAAGAATGTAGATGCTTTAGTGAGGGTGCAGAAGAGATTTACCAGGATGCTGCCTGGATTGGAGGGCTTGTCTTATTAAGAGAGGTTGACTAAGCCAGGACTTTTCACACTGGAGAGAAGAAGGAAGAGAGGTGACTTGATAGAGATGTACAAGGCAGAAATAACTGTCATGAGGGGTCATAATTTTAAGGTGATTGGAGGAAGGTATAGGTGTGATGTCAGAGGTAGGTTCTTTACACTGAGAATGGTGGGTCCAGAGACATTAAGGACATTTAAACAACTACTGGACAAGCACATGGACGGCAGTAAATTGAGGGGTTTGTAGGTTAGGTTGATCTTAGATTAAGATAAATTCTTGGCACAACATTGAGGGCTGAAGGGCCTATACTATGCTATGCTGTACTGTTCTATGTTCGACGTACCCTAGTTTGGAATCGAATCCTTGTCCCTGGTGCTGTGAAGCAGCAATGCTAACCACAGAGACACCACAGACAGCATTCTGATAAAACATCCAAACTTGAAATACAGCACATTCCAACAAAGCATTGTTCTGCCAATTGTTTGAGGGTGATCAGACCTGAAGAAGGGGTCCAAACCAAACCCTCAGATACTTTAGAGGAAATTCTACCAAGTGAAACTAACCAATGCTTGGTTCAGCAACTGAGACAAAGAGATTGGAGCTGAAAAGCTTTACCCAAAAAAAGCTAATACATTGGTACTTCCACTCACTGAACCCAGCAGCACCCCAATAAAAGGAAGCAAATGACTGGTTCTCCTCGGCAGATAGTGGCTGTGAGGTGGCAATGATAAATATAGCATCCTTTGGAAAATAGAACACAACTGACTCACCTTATTAATCACTGTAATTAGCACTGATTAAATCCTTGACACTTCCATAGTCCTGAACATCAAGCAAGCACCAAAAAGCTGCAACACCTTTGCATTTTCCTTCAGCATTTGAAATATCTTTATTTTCCGTTTTCCTCTCCTGAACTCACTGACTTCTGCTGTGTTTGTCAGCCAGGTTCCTGTGACACATGTAGGCATCCCACATCTTTTGTCGGATACGTTGTGCACCAGTGTGTGCAATTACTGTGCAATCAGCATTAGCAAAATAAAGGAGGACCCAACCTGAGGCTGATGGTAGGAGTTCCGTGGAAAAAGACTCAATTTTATAGCAGTCAGTGGCTGGTAGCTTTGCAACAGGTGACAAAGGAATTATTTTTTGAGATTCAGATGAAGCTACTAGTTTTCTGGAAAAATAAGATTCAAGCATAATCAAAATGAAGACTTCTGCGTTATCACCAGCAGGGTGGCAGTAAGGGGTATACAAGTCTGGGAAATGTTTACGTATGTGAAATGCCAGCTGCAGGTCAGAAAGATAAATATACCCATGCCTTTTAATGCCAGCCAAAAATGTTGGGCACCATTCTTGTGTAGTAAAAACAATGGCTGCAGATGCTGGAAACCAGATTCTGGATGAGTGGTGCTGGAAGAGCACAGCAGTTCAGGCAGCATACGAGGAGCAGCGAAACTGACGTTTTGGGCAAAAGTCCTTCATCAGGACTAAAGGCAGAGAGCCTGATGCATGGAGAGATAAGCTAGAGGAGGGTGGGGGTGTGTCTATTGAGATGTCAAATTTCACGTGTGAGTTTAATTGCGTGAGTCGAAGAGTATGGTGCTGGAAAAGCACAGCCAGTCAGGCAGCATCCGAGAAGCAGGAGAATCGATGCTTCAGGCCTAAGCCCTTCATCAGATCTTATGTGAGTCAGCCATTGTTGAGTTGACGGATGGTCATGGGCTCGAGACACATTCCAGGATTTAAGTTTATCAGTCAAGGGGTCACTTGCAGTGCAGTACTGAGGGAGCTCTGCACTGCCGGAGGTGTCACCTTTCAGAGGCAGCATTAATCTCTGGCTCCACCTTCCCTCTCAGGAGGAAATAAACGATCCTAAGGTCGCGGTAAAGTGGTAATGCCACTGGACTAGTATTCATGCTGAACCTTACTTCAATGTCATGCAGATGTGGGTTTAAATCCTACCATGGCAGATGGTGAAGTTTTAATTTGTAATTATAATCTAGTCCAATGTTAACCATATAACCATTGTCGATTGATTAAATACCCATCTGGTTCACTAATGCCCCTTGGAAGTAAACCTACCATCCTTCCATGGTCGGGCCCTCACGTGACCCCAGACACACAGCAATATGGTTGACAGAATCTTAACTGCCCCTGAAATGGCCGAGCAAGACACTCAGTTCAAGCGGAATTAGGGATGGGGCAGTAAAGGCTGGGCCAGTAAGCCTCAAGAATATCTCAAGAATAAATTTTAAAAAGCAACCGTATTCTCCTTAGTTTCTTCCCCAGTTTTTATCCCTTGGTTTAACATCCCATGAGAAAAGACACGATATCTAGAGATCCCTTAACATTGCAGTTTGAGAGTTTGCTATACATAAATTAGTTGCTGAGTCAAGATTAGAGTCGTGCTGGAAAAGCACAGCAGGTCAGGCAGCATCTGAAGAGCAGGAAAATCGACATATCGGGCAAAAGCCCTTCATCAGGAAATGGAGGGCTCCTGCCCGAAGCGTCGATTTTCCTGCTCCTCGGATGCTGCCTGACCTGCTGTATTTTTCCAGCACCAGCCTAAACTTGATTCTAATTTCCAGCATCTGCAGTCCTCACTTTTATCAAATAAATTAGTTGCTGTTTTTTCTACATTGACAGTAAAGTGAATTGGGATGTTGATAATTGCCTTTTTTTTTGTTAAAAAGGTCCTGGATAAAAAAACAAGCTTTCCTTTCTTTCCAGCTGGTTGACAGTTTTCTTAGGTGACCTCAACTGCTGCCTAGTTTCTGAGAGTGATTTGTTTAAATGATTAAATGACATTAGATTCCCCACAGTATGGAAACAGGCCCTTCAGCCCACACCAACCCTCCGAAGAATAACCCACCCAGACCCATTTCCCTCTGACTAATGAAACTAACACTATGGGCAATTTAGTATGGCCAATCCACCAGACCTGTACATCTTTGGACTGTGGGAGGAAACCCACGCAGACATGGGGGGAATGTGTAAACTCCACACGGACAGTCACCCGAGGCTGGGATTGAACCTGGGACCCTGATGCTGCAAGGCTGCAGTGCTAACCACTGAGCCACAGTATCACCCCTGATACTTTGACCAAACCTATCAAAGCACAATAACAAAGTAAAAGGAGTCTCAGTTTCTTAAATACTACAAAGTTTATTGTGCATTATTGCTACTTGCCATAACCCATGGATTCAAATAATGCAGAAACGGCAGCATGGAATGTGGACTGGATTAATCTGATTACAGACTTTAACAATTTAACAACATCAGGAGAGAATATCGCCTTAATGAGTTTACAACTCCTCAGTGCACATTTGTATCGTCAATGCATGCGCAGTACTTAATTCCTTTAACCTGCCACCACCCCCTAACACTATAATGAAGTCTTTGGCGAATTGGAGAGGGTGAACTGAAACGTTCTATAAACAAGACAGTGGTAATGTCACTTAACTGACAGTAAGCTATTGATGGCTTTATCCTTCTGGGATGATTTTAATCAATGGATTACATCCCAGTGAAACCAGCATTATGAAATTACAATGATTTGTGTATCACAGGTGTGATGAATAAAATAAAATATCCCAATTAAAACGACACAAGCCTTGCTGTAAATTCAATAGACCTCTCCTTACGTCCCTCTTCTGAAAGGAAGGAGGAAATTTTACATTAATTTCTGAATTTTGTTTGACCCCCCAGAGCACTTCACAGCCAATGAAGTTCGTCTAAAATGTCAACTGTTGCAATGTGAAACTTGATTACACACAATAAACTCCCAGAGACAGCAATGTGATAATAACCAGATACCCTGTTTTTTCAGATGCTGTAGGAGGAGTAAACATTGGGCAGTACACTGGTGAACACTCCACACCTTCAAAATGGTGCCATTGGTTCCTTCGCATTGATCAAAGAAAGGAGTCTGGGTGTAGCTTTACTGTCTCATCTTAAGAATATATTTTGAATGATGCAGGGTTTCCTCAGTGGGGAGCCACATCAGAATAAGGGCTCAACTCGAAGCTTTTACTTGTTCCTGTTTTCTTTATTTCTGTAAATCTTTGAAAGCGTGAAAATCGTGGTAGGATATTATTCCGTGGGATATCCGATTTTATCTGAAGCATGTTGTCTGGCTGTTCAACACTGGAAAGCATCACAAATAGAAATCATTGGATAGCAATCAGGGAGGGGGACACCCATTGCTTTGGTTTTCCAACTCTAGAGCATGTGAAACCTATAGAATCCAAACCGGACTAGATATGGAGAAAGTGAAGACTGCAGATGCTGGAGTACCAGAGTTGAAAAGTGTGGTGCTGGAAAACATAGCAAGCCAGGCAGCATCCGGGAAGCAGGAGAATCGATGTTTCGGGCATAAGCCCTTCTTCAGGACTAGATACGGTCAACACATGCACGATGTTCCTGATAACAATGGACCCAAGACTCACAGTCAAAGGATATAGGATAAGCCAATTAAGGAGAGGGAGGGGAGGTGAAATTTCTTCACCCAGAGCCTATGGAATTTGCTGGCCTCGAAAGCAGTTGGCACCAAAATATTCAGAGAGTTAGATGCAGTTGCTAGGGCTAAAGGGTTGAAAGGGTAAGGGGGGGAAAGTAGGAACAGGGTATCGAGTTGGATGAACAGCTATGGTGGAGCAGGAGGTTCTATTTGCTTCTATTTGCTATGTTCCTTTGCTGGATTAATTTTAGTAGTCTCTCAGCCACCTGAGCTTCATACCATTTAAGTTAGCAGAGGTCAGAGTTCAAGTCCAAGGCTTCCTGGCCAATGAGGGTCAGTACCTTTTGGCATGATTTTGCTAAATGTCACCTGCTCAGTGCCATGACTTTTTGGGGCTAGGCTAAAATCACACAACTAGGTAAAAACAATGACTGCAGATGCTGGAAACCAGATTCTGGATTCGTGGTGCTGGAAAAGCACAGCAGTTCAGACAGCATCCAAGGAGCAGTAAAATCTGCCTGAACTGCTGTGCTTTTTTAGCACCACTAATCCAGAATAAAATCACGTAACACCGGGTTATATTCCAACAGATTCATTTGAAGGCACTAGCCCAGTCCAACACTGGCATCTCCACGTTTTTGGGGCGAGTGAGGGAGATAAGTCAAAACTCCAGCACCTTTGTGTTGACCCTGAATACATCTTCAGTCACTTCAAATATAGAGAAAAAGGCAGCACAATGCATGAACACTTTGTAATCAGGAAGCGAGTGTGTAAAACTATAACAAGTACTCAGAATAAAAGCAGAGCATCTGCCCAATTTAAAAATGGGTTACAGAAGAAAAATGCTTCTCTCACGGTATTTCCTGGAACCAAAAACATAAGAGTCCCTTCAATCTCAATCAAAGCTTTCCATCACCACGTACATTAATAACATCACTGACCTTGTACACCAGGCTATACCGCTATCATATATTATTTCCGCTGCCGTCAGAATTCTCAGGTGGAAATGTTTTTTTTAATGTCTGAACTTGTAGCCAGTGTGACAGACAATAGACAATCTCCCCATCTATCTTCCTTCCTAATATAACCATTAGTGAACCTTGCTGTGCACAGGCACTGCTCCAGTTTAGATTCATTAGGCTCAATATCTAAAACCAGTAATCCCAGAACAATACATGACCTACACTGAGGAAGTGAGTCTGAATATAACATAGTTTTTTTACCTCTTCTCCCACAGTGCACTAACACAAAATAGGGTCACTGAGCAACATAAAGGAATTTTCCAATTATTCTAGTTACAATTATAGCTACTGTTTGCCTTTTATTTTCATAGTTCTTATTCTCAATAGATTTGAAGAGCTCCAAATCTTTTAAGTCTTTTAGTCTGGACTTGGTGGTTAGCACTGCTGTCTCACAGTGACAGGGAGCCAGGTTCGTTTCCGGCCTTGGGTGCCTGCCTGTCTGTGTGGAATTTGCATGTTCTCCCTGCATCTGCATGGGTTTGCTCCCACAGTCCAAAGGTGTGAAGGTTAGGTGGGATTGATCATGCTAAATTGTCCATTGTGTCCAGGGATGTACAGGGTAGATGTATTAGCCATGGGAAATGTTGGGTTATGGGGGTGGGGGAGTAGGGGGAGTGGTGCAGGGTCCAGGTCGGATGATCTTTGAAATGTCAGTACAGATAGGATGGGCTGAATGGCCTCTATCTGCATTATAGGGATTCTGTGAATCTTGGTTGAACATTAATCACACAGGAGCAGGGCCAGCTGTCTCTGCAATCTGTGCATGTGCACATCCTGAGCTGATTCCGTGCTGTGTTCAAAGGGCAGGACTTCGGATTTCTAGAGACAACTGCTATATTTGCTGGATCAGAGTCTCCAAAATGGCAAACACCTAGGCCTGGGTTCCGTGCAGGGCATCTAGGCAGCAGTCAAGTCTCAGCCAGTGTTTGAGCAGACTCACACGCTAACAGGGTATCAACTGGCAGGATGAGTACAATTTATGTCAGTGTTCCATGAGAATCAAGATCCTAATATCTTTCCTCAACTCTGTGTCAGAGGCAACACTACTTGCTAACACCAAACCCAGCTCCACAAGGCAGTAGGTAAGAAGAGTTATTCAGTCTTCTGCACTTTGATGCCAATCAATGGAGAATTATTCTGAGCTTCTTCCTGCCTCACACCTCAGCAGTACAACTCCGTGGAGCAGACAGGATTTTCAACACCTGCAGCTAAAATTATCCTTACTTGATTAAGCCTTGGAAGGGCAGACAGAGGTAAAATAAGAACACTGACCAATAATACTCTTGATGGAACATAAAATAAATTATGAAACAATTGCTATTATGATTGAGAAAATAGCTCTTAGTGACACAATTTTTTAAAAAATCACCATTTTAACCAAACAGTTTTGGGGACTGCTGTGTGTCTTCAAGATTTAAACACATGAAGGCATTCCTTCCATTCCTGTTTTCCTCACCACCTTACACTTTTTTGATCATATATGACAGAGGAGGAAGTGCTGGATATCTTGAAATGCATAAAAGTGAATAAATCCCCAGGACCTGATCAGGTGTACCCTAGAACTCTGTGGGAAGCTAGGGAAATGATTGCTGGGCCTCTTGCTGAGCTATGTGTATCATCAATAGTCACAGGTGAGGTGCCAGAAGACTGGAGTTTGGCTAACATAGTGCCACTGTTTAAGAAAGGTAGTAAGGACAAGCCAGGGAACTATAGACTGGTGAGCCTGTCATTGCTGGTGGACAGGTTGTTGGAGGGAATCCTGAGGGACAGGATGTACATATATTTGGAAAGGCAAGGACTGATTAGGGATAGTCAGCATGGCTTTGTGCATGGGAAATCATGTCTCACAAACTTGATTGAGTTTTTTGAAGAAGGAACAAAGAGGATTGATGAGGGCAGAGTGTTTACATGATCTATGTGGACTTCAGTAAGGCATTCAACAAGGTTCCCCATGGGAGACTGGTTAGCAAGGTTAGGTCTCATGGAATACAGGGAGAACTAGCCATTTGGATACAGAACTAGCTCAAAGGTAGAAGACAGAGGGTGGTGGTGGAGGGTTGTTTTTCAGACTGGAGGCCTGTGACCAGTGGTGTGCCGCAAGGATCTGTGCTGGGCCCAGTATTTTTCATCATTTATATAAATGATTTGGATGTGAGCATAAGAGATAGAGTTAGTAAGTTTGCAGATGACACCAAAATTGGAGATGCGGTGGACAGCGAAGAAGGTTACAATTACAATGGGATCTTGATCAGATGGGCCAATGGACTGAGGTGGAGTTTAATTTAGATAAATGCGAGGCGCTGCATTTTGAGAAAGTAAATCTTAGCAGGACTTATACACTTTATGGTACAGTCCTAGAGAGTGTTGCTGAACAAAGAGACCTTGGTGTATGGGTTTATAGCTCCTTGAAAGTAGAATCTCAGGTAGATGGGATTGTGAAGAAGGTGTTTGGTATGCTTTCCTTTATTGGTCAGAGCATTGAGTACAGGAGTTGGGAAGTCATGTTGCGGCTGTACAGGCCAAATATTTTGGAATATTGTGTGCAATTCTGATCTCCTTCCTATCGGAAAGATGTTGTGAAACTTGAAAGGGTTCAGAAAAGATTTACAGGGTTGAAGGATTTGAGCTATAGGGAGAGGTTGAATAGGCTGGGGTTGTATTCCCTGGAGTATCGGAGGCTGAGGGGTGACTGTATAAAATCATGAGGGGCATGGATAGGGTAAAGAGACAAAGTCTTTTCCCTGGGGTCGGGGAGTCCAGAACTAGAGGGCATAGGTTTAGAGGGGTAAGATATAAAAGCCACCTACCTTTGCATGCAGAGGGTGGGGCATGTATGGAATGGGCTGCCAGAGGAAGTGGTGGAGGCTAGTACAATTGCAACACTTAAAAGGCATCTGGAATGGATACAAGTATAGGAAGGGTTTGGAGGGATATGGTGCGGGTGCTGGCAGGTGGGACTGGATTAGGTTGGGATATCTGGTCTGCATGGACGAGTTGGACTGAAGGGTCTGTTTCCATGCTGTACATCTCTATGACTCTATGATTAAGTCACACCCAATGTAGTGCCACTATTATTCCTGTCGCCCACAATGTGCCACACACCCAATGCTGTGCCAATATTATTCCTGTCCCCACACAATGTGCCACACACCCAATGCTGTGCCACTATTATTCCTGTCGCTCGCAATGTGCCACATAGTGAATGCTGTGCCACATTATTTCCTCTTTCACATTATACATAGTCTTTACTGCAGGTAGGTACAAAACCCAAAGGTTTCTCGGGCCTCAAAACTGAAGGAGGTGTTTTTATGGGATTATGTCTATTTTAGGACTCCAACTGAATGCTAAGTAAAATGGAAGCTGACAGCTCTTTTCCTCTGCTATTCACCTTTTGCACAACTGACAGAAGGATAGGGTTAATGCTGAAAGCCTGACATTGCAGCAGTTTGCAAATTTCACACTTCAGGTTCTGTGTCTTCCAGTTCCTGTCACCTTTCTCACTCCTGTCTCCTTCAGGTGCAAACCAAACAGCTGCTGATAACAATTAATCATGGCTCTGCCGCGCTCTCAAAATTACAAAGAAAGATCTGCTCACAAACGAGAAGTTTAAAAATAAATCAAGCGAGGCAGTTACTGTATTTTCTCCCAGCGAGAGTCCACCAGGTTTTCTTTACTTGGAGAGACTAGACTGCTGGATGTCTGCCATTGATATCTCAGCATGAATTACTGCTGCCAGAGAGTGGAGTAGCAGGTGATAGGAACAGTACAGAATGGCAACGAGACTTCACAAAGAGGAAAAATGCAAAGTTCATTCAGAAGTATTGGCTCCAATTGAGCTGTATGCTTTCCAACATGCCTTGTAATACACCGCTGGGCGAAGGAGATCTATAAAAAGATAAGGCAGTTACGCTTGGAGTCACTTGATTACAAGCATCAATTTTCCTTTCCCAGTTTAGTTGATGTAAATAAAGTAAGGGAGTTATATTGATAAGAGTTGGCATGTGTTCCCCTGTCTCAGACACGCCTGACCAAAGAAGTGACACACATCCTGGGGCTTTATGAGAAAAGCAAAGGGCAAGAAATCCTGACTGGACAAGTATAGGAAAGTGAAACTGATGTGGAAGATCAGGCTTACAGAGCTGCATGGTCTATGGCTACTCTTGTTTCTCAGGAGAGTCATCCAGGATTCCTGAATGGATAATGATGCAATGTATCCCTCGTTGGTCAGTGTAACTGTGACCATTGGGTGACAAGCTGATCAAGGTCAGCACCCAGGCCCCGCCCCACCCCCCCTTACCATCTCCCATCACAATAACCAGTCAATATCCAGTTCAGCCTCCCCGCTGAAGGATGGTCATTTGGCAAGATAGTTATTTTGTCCACTGAACCCAACATCAGTAAGTGTTTACCCCTATAGTGAAGAGGCGTGGAAAATGACCAAACCACAATTCATTGAATGTTCCACTAACTGATAAAGACCTCAATTATATCGATGACTAGCTTCAATAATAACCAGAACTAATGACTGGATTACTGATGACAGAATTCATGGAGTAGCTCTCCATAGGTTGAAACTTACAGTGGTACCCTGGTTAGGCAATAGCTAAGTGGTATTATCACTTGACTGTTAATGCAGCAACTCTGATAATATTCTGGGGACCCAGGTTCAAATCCTGTCACAGCAGATGGTGGCATTTGCATTCAATAAAAAGAAAATCTGGAATTAAGTGTCTAATGAGGACCATGAATCCATTTCCAATTGTTGGAAAAATCCACCTGGTTCGCTAAAGACTTTTAGGGAAGGAAACTGCCATCCTTATCTGGTCTGGCCTACATGTGATGCCAGACCCACAGCCAATGAGCTTAACTCTTAACTGCCCTCTGGACAACTAGGGATGGACAATAAATGCTGCAAAGCCAGCGATGCCCTCATCCCATGAAGAAATAAAAATCATGGAGATGGAAAGTTAGGATTCATTCAAGATACAAGTCGGTAATACGATTGATGAAGGCCCATTGTTCTTCTGCTTGGATTGGTCAAATAATTCTGCTTGCCTTCTGATAATGGTCACTTGTTTGTAGGGTTTGTTTTCACCAAATGTGTTACAATGTTTCAAAGTTCTCAAAATGGTCAAGTCCTCCATTGTTTGGGAATGAAAGGCTGCTTCAACAATTAAAAGCAAAGATCTGGTGTTCACTGTTACGTTGACTTGGAGTGTTTGACTGATGTGAAGAACACAAATGAGGCACCATGAAGTCCCAAGCACCCGAGCTGCTGGAAAATGTGCCGGGATAAATAAATAAATACTCTCCAGCTATGACTCTGTCCTGACTGCTGTGCCCATTAAGATAATGTCAGCTCAGATAAATCACTGGCAGCAAATCTTCTTTCTCCAATGTTACTGAATTTAATCTGATAGTAAAGGATCTGAATGTTTCACTACCTGTCAGGTTTGTGACCTAATAAACAAATACGATCGTCGCAGTATTTGCTTTGAAATGAATGAGCGATATGGTGTGGAATGCATCAGTGGCTGCTTCATTCATCATATGGGATTGCTGCTAATGGCAAATGCATTGTAAGTGATGCCCAGAGGTGAGGCTGGAAGCAGAAAAGTTTAACCCTCTGCTGCCAGGACACAGGGCCACAGGAAGTATGGTCCCAAAGCTACTGCTGTGATGTTCTCATCCTCTTCAAGCCTACATTTGGATGGGCTTCACTCTCAGTCAACCACGTGAGCAAGCCTCAGATGTCGTTAGAGAGAAGAAGGTTGAGAGGTGACTTAATGGAGACATATTAGATAATCAGTGGGTTAGATAGGGTGGACAGGGAGAGCTTTTTCCCAAGTATGGTGATGGTGAGCACGAGGGGGCATAGCTTTAAATTGAGGGGTGATAGATATAGGACAGATGTCCGAGGTAGTTTCTTTACTCAGAGAGTAGTAAGAGTATGGAATGCTTTGCCTGCAACGGTAGTAGATTCGCCAACTTTAAGTACACTTAAGTCGTCATTGGACAAGCATATGGACGTACATGGAATAGTGTAGGTTAGATGGATTTAGATTGGTATGACAGGTTGACGCAACATCGAGGGCCGAAGGGCCTGTACTGCGCTGTAATGTTCTATGTTCTATGTTGTATGTTCTATGTCACAAAGCATTCCAGGTCAGTATCAAGAATGATCAAGTTCCAAGCATGAAGTTACAGAGTGCAGTCTGACAAGGCCCAGTAGGAAGTTCAGACCTCAATGTTGATTTTTCCTGCTCCCAATGTCTAAACAAATCCCAGACACAGCCTCATGTCTGAGGCAAGGTCATTTAACACGAAATGTTAACTCTGATTTCTCTCTACAGATGTGGCTAGCCTGATGAGCTTTTCCAGCAATTTCTGTTTTTGTTTGTAATTTACAGCATCCGCAGTCCTTTTGGTTTTCCTTTTCCCTGATGCCTTTTTCTAGTGGTACCCTCTTCAACACACTGGTACTGTACGGCTGCATCAACAATTCATTCCACTTTCTCACCTTCAGTGTCATGCAAACAAATCCAAAAGGGCTCTTCACCTTCCTTATCCTGAACTTGAGCCTATCTCCTTTCAAAGTGAAATGTCATTGTGGCACTGAAAGAGGCCATTTGACCCATCAGGTCCATGTTCTATACATGATGATTATAACAAATATCTTTCACATTTAATCCAAATATTACAGGTGGCAGAAATCTGAAACAAGCACAAGGAATGCGGAACAAACCGAGCATCTGTGGAGAGAAATAGATTTAGCATTTCAAGTCCAGTATGATCCTTCTTCAGAATAGATTGGACATATAAACACTTTCTCTCCACAGGTGCTGCCAGACCCACTGATCCTTTGAAGTTAGTTTCTCTACATTTTTGAAATTCTATTTCCTCTCAATTCTGATTCTCATTTTCTCTCTTGTAAGGATCCTCTTTTATTTTCAGTTTGCAATCCAAAGTAATCAAGCATTATTGTTTGCTACATTTAATTGTTGACACAGAGTATTTTGTATGTTTGCTTACAGTCCACAAACAATGTTTTTGTATGCAAGACATACATATGAATGTATTTTCTCCTGAATGTTAATCATTCCAGCAGCGTGTTATTTTTGTGTCCTTTTGAAATGGTTATTATTCCACACTTGACCAGTAGAATTAAAAGTGAACATCGCACTCACTTGACTCTTACGCACCATCATTCACACAAATATTTGATGAGGATGAAAAAACCCAATAAAATTGCAATGTATCCCTGTCTCAGTTTCCCTTTGCGGTAGGCCTGCAGTTTCTTAGACGGGTTGATGTCTCAGGCAGAGTGAAGGTTATGAAAAACAGTTGATTCTCAGAATGATGCCATGTGTCTTATAGCTGACCAGCCAGGTGGTTGGTTCTCAGGTATACTTGATGTTGAAATAAGTTGTGGAGTGTCCTTAATCACCTTTGAGACATTGTTGCTTATTATTTTGAGGCAGACATAGCTCAGAGGCTTTCTGATGGAACTCTGTCTTCACAAGCAGTTTTTAAATTTAGAATGTATGTCCCTCTCATCACCAGTTCAAAGTCTTTTTTCCAAATAAAATGGATGAATAAGCTAATTATGTATTCTCTGTTGATGATTGACACTTTGAAATTCGCCATGTTAAGTTTGGATAAGAGCCATCATAATACAACGATGTGATCCATTTCAAATTTGTATAACACACATGGTGTTTTGATGTTTTTTGAGTCTTTGATAGTGGAACAAAAAGATGAGTCAGTTTGGAATGCTACACATCTTTTGTTGATGGCCTATCCCTAAACAAAGGGATGAGTAAATTTTGCTGATAGCTGTTACTGTCCATACTTAATTAGGTATTTGCTTGATGGGCAGAGATGTCTGGTTCAGAATGTGGAAAGTCATATGGTTTTATTTTAGTGACTATTTTCACTGACTGATCAAAATTTTAAAGTTGCGGAAGTTCACAGCATAGTGGAGCATGACACTATGCTAACAGGGTTAGATAAACAAATGTAGTATTTGATACTCTTTCAGATATTTTTGAGGCAATTTAACTTTTTTGCATCAAATGTATTCCCAATAAATAAGCTGCTAGTTCCAACAGTGAGACAAACTCTCTTTGAAGGAGGTATATTACTGTTCCTGAATAATACACCCTTAAGCTATCATCAATGAGCAAATTGCACTTCTGACTCCAGAACTATAGAGACTCCAATAATCAATATTGCTTTTAAAAAAATAAGAGTTTGCTACTTCCTTTGGAGACATACATGCCTATGGCCATGGTCCCAGATCTTGGTCAAACTCTTTCATGTACTTTTTGTTGGTTTTTCTGTATATTTTTCTAGTACAATGTAGTCATAGGAATGAAATTAAAGATTGAAAACCATCCCCATCTGTATTGATAATGAAGAGACATGCTTAAAGCTGCTTTGTTTAACCAAAGTATAAAACTTGGGCTGACACTGCAATGCCATTCTTGTTTGTCAGAAGAGATGTCCAACTAAATCCAATTAGCCCCACTCAAATGGATGTACAATTTGCTAAATCTTGTTTTGAAGAAGAGTGGAAGAGTTATCCCTTGTGTCCTGGCTAATACTTATCCCTCGACTAATGTCACCTTTTCACAGGTTATCAAGCTAATACCTCATTGTTGTGCCCTGGAGTTGCATAGCAACAGTGAATTAAAAGTAGTTATTTGGCTGTAAATTTCTTTAGCCGGTCATGAAAGATGCTGTAAAAAGGCAATGCTTTCATTTTTTTCCACTACCCCTTGGTCATGGGAAATGCACAGATGCCAACAATGCCTTCAACTGACCAATTAAGGAGCTAAAACTATGGTCTACATTAATTAATCATGTTGGGTGAGGCCTGCAAATATACGGAGCTCCTTTGTGCAGCCTGTTGATGTTCTGCTGATGACTCAGCATATTTCCCCATCAGTTGCTTTTTCACATGGGTAATCACTTAGTTTTGACTGCAACGCATTCCTTTTATGGTCCAACTCTCTAGATCAATTAACGTAATCCAGCTACACCACTGAGCTGGTTTACTTTGGCCATAAGTTCCATTCAGCCCATCGAGTCAGCTCTGCTGTTCAGTGCAACCATGGCTAATCTAGGGTTTATGATTTTGCAGCTGAACTATAAGAGCTGGATGTGATACTACAAGCATGGCTGGTCTCCTGGATGCTGTACTTTACTAAGCACCAACAAAGATAACCTGCATTTGCGATCACCATTGAATGTGAAAAGTAAATTCCAAAAAGCCTCACAGAGGCAAACAAAATGTCAGTAGGGAATACACAGAACAACCCTATTCTATAATATTCAATCACTGAAGATGATAATCTCTGCATATAATCAGAGATTCTGTCAAATGTTCTGTGCAACTTTGCATCAGGACACCTTCACCCATTGGGTCATTGCAATACTGCTTGATCACTTTCCTCAGTTTCCTGCAGTCAATCACGAACTGCTCATCCAATCCTGCTCTGCTTAAATCTCTCACCTCTGCATCCCTCCATCTGACCTTAGGCCTTCCACCTGGCAGACTTTTCATCCTCATCTCTCCTCAAGTGGTGACAGGACCAATTTAATCTCTCCTGGGTAATTCTCTTTGAAGCTCCCCAGAAACACTCTCTGACCTCCGGTTCCTGATATTATCCTCTCTCATCACTCCTAGGAGAACACAGGCCCCTGGCCCCTGCTCCCGTTCAAAATTGGGCAAAGGAATTATCACGGCCGCTGGAAAGGTCAGGTGGTCTCATTTGAATGGGACAGCACAAATGGACAATGCAGCACTCCCTGAGCACTGAAATCGAACATCAACCTTGACTTTGTGGAGGTGGAAAAGGGTTATACTAAAATAAGCCTTTCTTCTTCTAGAGCATGATCTGGAATCATTGTGTTGTTTTAGGAGATTATTAATGCATCATAAGCTGTAACAGCCAGAAGCAGTTTAGATTAGATTACTTACAGTGTGGAAACAGGCCCTTCGGCCCAACAAGTCCACACCGCCCCACCGAAGCGTAACCCACCCATACCCCTACATCTACATCTACCCCTTACCTAACACTATGGGCAATTTACCATGGCCAATTCACCTGGCCTGCACATCTTTGGAGTGTGGGAGGAAACCGGAGCACCCGGAGGAAACCCACGCAGACACGGGGAGAACGTGCAAACTCCACACAGTCAGTCGCCTGAGGCGGGAATTGAACCCAGGTCTCAGGCGCTGTGAGGCAGCAGTGCTAACCACTGTGCCACCGTGCCGCCCTTCTTTCAGTTCTTTCAGTTTCCTATAGACTCAGTGCTGAACTCTGCATATTGTAAGCAGTTCACAGAAAGCTAAAATGGCAAAATAGTAAAGACCTTGTTCATCCTAGATTTTACAGATGAACCTTATTATATCTGGGACAATGCATCAGTGAAGGTCAATGGCTTTCAGAGGAGGAGGAGCTGAAAAAGTGCAGAAGAAATTTACAAGGATGTTGCCAGGACTCAACGGTCTGAGTTATAAGGAGAGGTTGGACAAGCGGTGACATTTTTCTTTCGAGTGCAGGAGATTAGAGGGGGGATCTAATAGAAGTGTCTAAGATCATATGAGGCATGGACAAGGTGAATGCTTTCCTTTATTGGTCAGAGTATTGAGTACAGGAGTTGGAGGTCATGTTGCGGCTGTACAGGACATTGGTTAGGCCATTGTTGGAATATTGCATGCAATTCTGGTCTCCTTCCTATCAGAAAGATGTTGTGAAACTTGAAAGGGTTCAGAAAGGATTTACAAGGATGTTGCCTGGGTTGGAGGATCTGAGCTATAGGGAGAGGCTGAACAGGCTGGGGCTGTTTTGCCTGGAGCGTCGGAGGCCGAGGGGTGACCTTATAGAGGTTTACAAAATTATGAGGGGCATGGATAGGATAAATAGACAAAGTCTATTCCCTGGGGTTGGGGAGTCCAGAACTAGAGGGCATAGGTTTAGGGTGAGAGGGGAAAGATATAAGAGACCTAAGGGGCAACCTTTTCACACAGAGGGTGGTACGGGTATGGAATGAACTGCCAGACGAAGTGGTGGAGGCTGGTACAATTGCAACATTTAAGAGGTATCTGGATGGGTATATGAATAGGAAGGGTTTGGAGGCATATGGGCCGGGTGCTGGCAGGTGGGACTAGATTGGGTTGGGATATCTGGTCAGCATGGATGGGTTGGACCAAAGAGCCTGTTTCCGTGCTGTACATCACTTCGACTCTATAACACTCCAGTTCTGAACTACCAAGTCACTAACTAAGGCAGTGCGGAATGTATCTTGTATTTCACTTTCTGGAGAAAATGAGAAAAGTCTAGTTAGCAGAAGTGCAGACTATGTCCCTCATAGAATATTTATTGTTGTCTGTGAAGTACTCATGTCTAAACCTCTCCACCTCTTTCTTCTAACAGCTCTTTTAATCATTTCTATTATTATTTCTCAGCATGAACTCCCCACCTGTCTCACTCTGGTATAATGGGCAAGGTGTTCCTTTCCTCTGTGTAGTAACATGGGATGTAGGTGCTGGATTTGGCTACTTAACTGCATGGAACTGGGTAAGTGAAAATCCAACTTACTCTCTGGTTTACATACCGAATTTCAATGAGGCTATCCCTCCCTACTGTGATTCCAACTCCAACCTCGGCCTTTTAGCTAAGATCAGGACAGGTGTCGAGTTGCGGGTCATCAGAGCTAGTGGAGATTGTTGCTGGATCGTGATTGGACATTGGAGGATCGTTTGGTTGTGCTGACCTGCTCTTGGTGGACTTTTATGCTGGCTTCGGCCTAACGCCAATTCAGGGACCAGCCAACCTTAGAGCTATAGCCTCAACAGCTGCCTGCAGCCCTGGGCAGGGGGTTCGAAACACAGTCCGGGTGACTGTGAAGAAGGTAGAGGATTGTACACCGGTTGACTGCATCCTGTTTATTAAGAAAGTACTGTTGGGATGCTGTGGGTTCGCTGCAGCGGATGTCACCCTCGTCTACAAGCGGAAGGGGGAGAGGGAGGAAATTAGAAATTGGAGACCGATCTCACTGTTAAATGCAGACTACAAAATCTTGTCAAAGGTCATCGCCAACCGGATCAGGTCTGCTCTGGGATCGGTGATCCACCCGGACCAAACCTGTGCTGTAGCGGGCAGGAAGATCTCTGAGAGTCTTGCACTCCTCAGGGATACGATCGCCTACGTGCAGGACAGGGGGATGGACACCTGCCTCATCAGCCTGGACCAGGAGAAAGCTTTTGACAGGATATCGCATACATATATGAGGGATGTCCTCTCCAAAATGGGCTTTGGGGAGGGAATCGGAAATTGGATCAGACTGCTCTACACCAACATTGTCAGTGCAGTCTCAATCAATGGGTGGGAATCAGATAGCTTCCCTGTAAGATCTGGAGTCAGGCAGGGATGGCCCCTCTCACCCGCCTTGTTTGTGTGTTGTATTGAGCCATTTGCCGAATCCATCAGGAAGGATGCGAGCCTGAGAGGGGTGACTATTCCTGGCAGCGGGGGCCTGCAGGTTAAGGCCTCCCTGTACATGGATGACGTCGCTGTTTTCTGCTCGGATCCGCTGTCCGTGCACAGACTCGTGTGCATCTGTGACCAGTTCAAACGGGCCTCGGGGGCCAAGGTAAACCGAGGCAAGAGCGAGGTCATGCTCTTCGGGAACTGGGCCGACCAATCCTCTATCCCCTTCACCGTCAGGACTGACCACCTGAAGGTGCTGGGTATTTGGTTCGGGGGGGCTGGGGCGTGCGCCAAGACCTGGGAGGAGCGGATCAGGAAGATGAGACAGAAACTAGGCAGATGGGAGCAATGGTTGCTCTCTATCTCCGGGAAAAACCTGGTCATCAGGTGTGAGGTACTCTCAGTATTGCTATATGTGGCACAGGTCTGGCCTATCCCCAGGACCTGTGCCGCCGCAGTCACCCGGGCCATCTTCCACTTCATGTGGAGATCAAAGATGGACCGGGTCCGTAAGACACAATGTACAAAGACCAGTGCAATGGCGGAAGAAACACGCCCAATGCCACCCTCACCCTGATGGCCACCTTTGTGTGTGGCTGCATCAAGCTGTGCGTGGATCCCTGGTACGCAAACACCAAGTGTCACTATGTACTGAGGTTCTACCTGTCCCCGGTGTTGCGAAGGATAGGCCTGGCCTTGCTGCCGTGGAACGCTCCGAGTAGTTGGACCGTTCCATATCACCTGTCCTTCGTGGAGAAATTTATGAAGAAAAACCCCTTTGACCACAAGTCCATCAGGAAGTGGTCAGCACATAGTGTCCTTGAGACCCTTCGGGAACAGGAGAGGGCGGATCCTGTCGAGCGGTTCCCTGAGCAGACTGTCAAAGCCATTTGGCAGAATGCCTCATCGCCAGAACTTTCCAACAAGCACCAAGACATGGCTTGGCTGGTGGTGAGAAGGGCTCTGCCTGTGAGATCCTTCATGCACGCCCGGACTCTCTGCCGCACCGCACGCTGCCCTCGAAGCGGCTGCGGGGGGGGACGAGACTGTTACACACCTCCTTCTGGAACGTGCCTATGCAGAGGAAGTCTGGAGAGGAATGCAGTGGTGTTTGTCGAGGTTTGTCCCGAGCAGCGCCGTGACGCGGGACTCCGTGCTCCACGGCCTGTTCCCCGGGACACACACCGAGATGAACATCAACTGTGCCTGGAGGATCATCAACTCGGTGAAGGACGCTCTCTGGGCGGTCCGAAACCTGTTGATCTTCCAGCTGAAGGAGTTGAATCCGACTGAGTGTTGCAGACTGGCACATTCCAAGGTCCAGGACTACGTGTTGAGGGACGCGCTGAAGCTTGGGGCAGCTGCCACCAAGGTGCGGTGGGGAAAGACCACCATGTAACATCTACCTGCCTAAAGAAGAACAAGGGGCCCATGCAGTCGTTTGAGCTCTGCTGAAGCCTCAGCTAAATATATGGGCATATGATTGAGAAATGCACAGACCTGTATATAACAATGATAAATTCTGATCTGTGTATGTAAATGTTGACATATGTATGGCATGACCAAATGTACAGACCATCAAATTATTTTATGAATAAAGTATATTTTTGAAATTAAAAAAAACTCCAAACATTTGCCTTTTGACTTCCTTCCCCAAAACAAAAAAAGGGCAGAAAGGAGGAGAAGGGTGAAGACAAGTAAAGGAAAACTGAAAAACGTAGGGAAGCCCATTAAATTGTCTTTAAAAGGCAGGATGGGTTTGGTCAAGTTTCCATGGGTTTTAGTGGTGAATAGCTGAGCCAGAAAGACCTGGAAATAATTGGTACAGGAACCAGCCTCAGATGTTCCAAATATAGGAGTTTTGAGGTAAGCCCTGGTGTAGGGAAGGGAAGTATTGGCTCATTTCTGATCAATGTCGAATTCTAATGCAAGCATGCATGTGTGGACACTCCCTTCTGCTCATATTAATCACCACAGCTCACTATGTTGATGTGTAAGAACGTCACCATGGAGGGAGGATACATTGGTGATGAGTGCAAGAAGCAGAAAAGTAAAATGTGAGATTTCTGTATTATATTTTGAATGAGTGGGTACTGAATACTTTACACCATGTTTAATAATATATATTTTGTAAAGAAGGGCTAATCTGCTTGTAAAAATGTACACAGAAGCCTGCAAAGTGACTCATAGAAGTCCCAGACCGTCCTTGATGATTCATGCGAAGCAAAGAAAATAAGCAGACTGATTGGCTATCTCAGTATCGGTCACTCAGGGCGATACACAGAATTTGCTTCAACTTGGAAAATTGATCCTTATAAAGCTGTGAGAATTCAAGATCTCTGAGAAAACTGAAGACTGGAAGGACACCACAGGGAATTCCATCTTAATTGCATTGCTTTATGGGAAGGATGATTCATCAAACTTAACACAGCCACCATTTGCCTCAGCTGAAATAAGGCAGGCTGTGAGACATCTTTTTGTCAGGACTCCAAAAGAACTGAGAGGGAGAGAGAGCAAGATGTTTCTCAACACGGGGAGGAGAAAAAGACAAACCAAATAAGGACTGCTGCACTGAACCTGGCGATCGAGGGCCCCAGATCTAGTGCTATATAAGTGAAGGGGAAGAGCTTTAATATCTTTCTCAAACCTGTTCTGTTCGCTCCCTCTGTGGTGGAATTGTCCAACAGATGCTGTTGCAGCTGTTAAATTCTGACTTCACGTTTTCAACCCCTTCCCCTTCAGGAAAATAATCTTTCGCAACTAAGTGACCTGCAATGATAACAGATTATTTTTGCTTTCACATTTACACACATCTTTTATCCACAGCTACCCTCAATCTTTGCATCCAATAATAAAGGCTATTCTAAACTATTCTAATTCTTTTAATAGTAACTATCACTACTCCTTAGCAACTTTCAGCCATGAATTTGTTAACATAGAACAGTATAGCACAGCAGTGGGCCCTTCGGCCCAGGAGGAACATGACATCAAATTAAACTAATCCCTTCTGCCTGTCCTTGGTCCATATCCCTCTATTCCTTGCAGTTTTATGTGCTTATCTAAAAGCCCCTTAAACACCCCTATCATACCTGCCTTCACCACCACCCCTGGCAGCACGTTCCAGACTCCCACCACTCTGTCTAAAAAAAATGTCCTCCACATCATCTTTGAACTTTCTCCTTCTAAACATAAGTGCATGCCCCCAAGTATTAAACATTTCAACTACGGGGGAAAAGGTTCTGACCGTCAACCCTATCAAAGCATCTCAATCTTATAGACTTCTATCATGTCTCCCCTCAGCCTCCGTGCTCCAGAGAAAACAGCCAAAAGTTTTGCTTGCCTCCGGTTCTAAATTAATCTTTTATTTTGTTTAAGACGAAAGCTTTGCTTCCATTTTAAAATCACCAGCAACACTGAAAAACTAAAAAGGCATTAAATGAGCTATGCAAAATTGCAGTTCATGGATCATGCTGTGAACACATCTAATTGTGGTCATGATGGTAAACATAAAAGTATCTTCTGTCAGTTTTATCTGGAAAATAATACTTTCATTTTTGTCACAAGTGTTGAGCATTAAACATTGTTGAGCGGAGTCATCAACATATTTAATGGGGAGCTGGGAAGATGACCCTCCCCCTGTATTTTGCCAGTATTCAGAATGTAATTGTGCTGAAAGATTGCTTGTGGCTGACTCTCTTTTCTGAGAAAAGTTATTAAATACGTACAACAAAATTTAGGACATAACATTCACACTGGTGAAGGGAAAGACACCAGGTTGTGATTAATTATACATTAGGAAATCAGACTAAAAAGAAGGTACCTGGGACTTCGATGTTGTGGCCATTTTGGAGACATGGTTAGAGCAGGGTCAGGAATGGATGTTGCAGGTCCCAGTGTTTAGATCTTTCATTAAGATCAGGGAAGGTGGTAAAAGAGGGGGAGGTGTGGCTTTGTTAGTCAAGGACAGTATAATGGTGGCTGAAAGAACTTTTGATGAGGACTCATCTACTGAGGTGGTATGGGCTGAGATTAGAAACAGGAGAAGAGAGATCACACTGCTAGGCGATTTTTATGGGCCTCTGCAAAGTTCCAGTGATGTGGAGGAGAGGATTGGCAAAAAAATTCTGAAAGGAACAGGGTGGTCATTATGGGGGACTTCAACTTCCCTAACATTGACTGGAAATGCGATAACTCTAGTATGTTGGATGGATCAGTACATGCCACAGGGCAAGAGTTATAGATAGGGGAAGGGCAATTATAATACGATTAGGCAAGAATTAGGAGGCATAAAATGGGGTAGCAAAATGCAGGGGATGGGGACCATTGAAATGTGGAGCTGGTTTAAGGAACAGATATTGCATGCCCTTGATAGGTATGTCCCTGTCAGGCAGAGAGGAGACGATAAGGTAGGGGAATCGTGGTTTACTAAAGAAATTGCATCTCTTGTTAAGTGGAAGAAGGAGGCTTATGTGACGATGAGGCGAGATGGTACAGATGAGGCGATGGAGAGTTACAGATCAGCTAGGAAGGATTTAAAGAGACAGTTAAGAAGAGCAAAGAGAGGACACAAGCAGTCTTTAGCAAATAGAATAAAGGAGAACCCTAAAGCTTTCTATAGGTATGTGAGGAATAAAAGGATAGGAATAGAGCCAATCAAAGTCAGAAGTGGAAAGTTGAGTGTGGACCCTGTGGAGATCAGAGAGGTGCTAAATGAACATTTCTGATTGGTTTTAACTCAGGAAAAGGAGAATATTGTAGAGGAGAAGAATGAGGTATGAAATATTAGACTAGAAAGGATCGAGGTTAGTTATGAATAGGTGTTATCAACTCTAGAAGGAGTGAAAGTCGAGAAGTCCCCTGGGCCAGATGGAATTTATCCAAAGATTGTCTGGGAAGCGAGGGAGGAAATGGCAGAGCCTTTGGCCTTGATCTTTGAGTCATCATTGTCTATAAGATTAGTACCAGAGGACTGGAGGATTGCAAATGTTGTGCCCTTGTTCAAGAAGGGCAGCAGGGATGACCCAGGTAATTATAGACCAGTGAGCCTTACATCTGTTGTAGGAAAGGTTTTGGAAAGGAGTATAAGAGATAGCATTTATAATCATCTAGCAAGCAACAATTGATTGGAAACAGTCAACTTGACTTCGTCAAGGGCAGATCATGTCTCACAAACCTCACTGCATTTTTTTGAGAAGGTGACCAAACATGCGGATGAGGGTAGGGCACTTGATGGACATGGTACGTGGACTTCAGTAAAGCCTTTGATAAGGTTCCACATGATAGGCTTTTGGAGAAAATGCAGAGGCATGGGATGGAGGGTGATTTAGTAGTTTGAATTAGGAACTGGCTTTCTGTAAGAAGGCAATAATTGGTGGTTGTTGAAAAATATTCAGCCTGGAGTCCGGTTATGAGTGGTGTGCCACAAGGATCTGTTTTGGGACCACTGCTGTTTGTCATTTTTATAAATGACTTGGATGCAGGCATAAGGTGATTGGTTAGTAAATTTTGCAGATGACACCAGAGTCGGTAGTGTGGTGGATAGTGTGGAAGAATGTTACAGATTGTAGGGGCACTTGGATAAACTGCAGAATTGGGCTGAGAGGTGGCAAATGGAGTTCAATGCAACTAAATGTGAGGTGATACACTTTGGGAAGAATAACAGGAAGGCAGAATGCTGGGTCAGTGGAAAGATTCTTGGTAGTGTGGATGTGCAAAGGGATCTTGGAGTCCATGTACAGAGATCCCTGAAAGTTGCCACCCAGGTTGATAATGCTGTTAAGAAGGCATACGGTGTGTTAGGTTTCATTGGTAGAGGGATTGAGTTCCAGAGCCGTGATGTCACGCTGAAACCATACAATTGCTAGTGTGGCCTCACTTGGATGACTGTGTGCAGTTCTGGTCGCCCCATTACAGCAAGGATGTAGAACCATTGGAAAATGTGCAGAGAAGATTTATCAGGATGTTGCCTGGTCTGGAGGGAAGGTCTTATGAGGAAAGGCTGAGACACTTGGCTCTGTTCTCATTGAGAAGACAACTAAGAGGGGATTTAATAGAGACATACAAGACGATCAGAAGATTAGATAGGGTGGACAGTGAGAGTCTTTTTCCAAGGATGATTACATCAGCTTGTAAGAGTGGGCATAGCTGGAAATTGAGGGGTGATAGATTTAAGACAGATGTCAGAGGCAGGTTCTTTACTCAGAGAATGGTAAGGGCGTGGAATGCCCTACCTGCCAATGTAGTTAACTCAGCCACATGAGGGAGATTTAAACAATCCTTGAATAAATACATGGATGATGATGTGATAGTATAGGGGGAGGGGCTTACAGGTTCACAGGTTGGCGCAACATCGAGGGCCGAAGAGAGTGTTCTGCGCTGTATTGTTCTATGTTCTATGAAAATAGAGTGCATGCCTTCCATCCACTGGATAACACCCTTGTGGAATAACTTGAAGCAGATAATGTGCATGAGTTAAGAATGAAGTTGTCTGCTGTCCACCCAGAATCACAATGATCTGTACAGTGTCAAATGGGAGTCTCCATTTTGGTTTTAACACTATGCAAAGGGGGTGGGGTTGCCTTAATAGTGACAAATGAAATTAAATGAATCATTAGAAACAAAGTAGGGTCAGATGGTGTAGAACATGGTAAAAACAATGACTGCAGATGCTGGAAGCCAGATTCTGGATTAGTGGTGCTGGAAGAGCACAGCAGTTCAGGCAGCATCCAAATTAGCTGGAGTTATGTACAGGCCTCCGAATTGTTGTCAGGAGCTGGGGCTCAAAATACACTAGGAGAGAGAAAAGAGATGTAGGAAAGGCAACGTTACAGTGGTCATGGGGGATTTCAATATGCAGGTGGAATGGGAAGATCAGGTTGTTAGTGGATTGCAAGAAAAGGAATTTGTGGAATGTCCACGAGATGGCCTTTTTACGAGCTTGTGGCAGACCTCAGGAGGGAACAGGTAATACTGGATTTACTGATGTGCAATGAAGCAGATTTGATAAGGGAGCTTAAGGTGAAGGAACCCTTATGAGGCAAATGATCATAACTTGATTGAATTTAAGAGAGGGAGAAGATAGAAACAGTGGTAACAGTTCATCCCCACCCTCCTCTCACTTATCTCTCCACCCTTCACGCTCTCTGCCTGTATTCCTGATGAAGGGCTTTTGCCCGAAATGTTGATTTTACTGCTCCTCGGATGCTGCCTGAACTGCTGTGCTCTTCCAGCACCACTAATCCAGAATCTGGTTTCCAGCATCTGCAGTCATTGTTTTTACCTTAGAGCTGAATAAAGGCAACTACAGAGGCATGAGGGAGGAGCTGGGTAGAATTGACTGCGAGAGGAGCCTAGCAGGAAAGACAGTGGAACAGCAACAGTGGGAGTTTCTGGGTTAATTCAGGATACGCAGCAGAGATTCATCTCGAGGAAAAAGAACCATGGTATAGGGAGGATGAGGCAACCACAGCTGACGAGGGAAGTCAGGGATAGCATAAAAGCAAAAAAGGAAGCATATAATTTGGCGAAGGGCAGTGTGAAATCAGAGGATCGGGAAACTTACAAAGACCAACAGAGGGCAACAAAAAAAAATAAATGAGGGAGAAGATTAAATATGAGGGTAAGTGAGCCGGTAACATAAAGGAAGACTGTAAGAGTTTCTTTAGATATATAAAGGGCAAAAGAGAGGCAAAAGTGGACATTGGGCCACTTGAAAATGACTCTGGAGAGATAACAGTGGGGAACAAGGAAATGGCTGAGGAACTGAATAATTACTTCGCATCAGTCTTCATGGTAGAAAACATGAGTAATATCCCAAAAATTCAATACTGTGAGGGGGTAGAGCTGAGAATGGTAGTCATCACCAAAGACAAGGTAGATTAGATTACTTACTGTGTGGAAGCAGGCCCTTCGGCCAAACAAGCCCACACCAACCCAGACCCATTCCCCTACATTTATCCCTTCACCTAACACTACAGGTAATTTAGCATGGCTAATTCACCACACAGACACAGGGAGAATGTGCAAACTCCACACAGTCAGTCACCTGAGGTGGGAATTGAACCCAGGTCTCTGGCGCTGTGAGGCAGCAATGCTAACCACTGTGCCACCGTGCCACCCACTATGAAAACAGAATGGCCTGAAGGTGGATAAATCACCTGAACTAGATGGACTACACCCCAGAATTGTAAGGGAGATAGCTGAAGAGATAATGGAGGTGTGAGTGGTGATCTTTCAGGAATCCTAGAATTAGGGAGGATCCCAGAGGACTGGAAATTTCTCTAATGTAACACCCCTGTTTAAAAAGGATATAAGGCAAAAGACAGAAAATTATAGGCCAATTAGCCTAACCTCAATCACAGGTAAGATTCTGGAATCCATTGTGAAGGTTGAGATTTCTAAATACTTGCAAGTGTATGGTAAGAGGGCAAAGTCAGCATGGTTTCATCGATTGGAGGCCTGTGACCAACAGAGTGCCACAAGGATCGGTGCTGGGTGTACTATTTTTTGTTATTTATATAAATGATTTGGATGTGAGCATCAGAGGTATAGTTAGTAAGATTGCAGATGATACCAAAATTGGCGGTGTAGTGAACAGCGAAGAAGGTTACCTCAGATTACAATGGGATCTTGATCAGATGGGCCAATGGGCTGAGATGGAGTTTAATTTAGATAAATGTGAAGTGCTGCATTTTGGGAAAGCAAGTCTTAGCAGGACTTATACACTTAATGGCAAGGTCCCAGGGAGTGTTGCTGAACAAAGAGACCTTGGAATGCAGGTTCACAGGTCTTGAAAGTAGAGTCGCAGATAGATAGCAGAGTAAAGAAGGTGTTTGGTATGCTTTCCTTTATCGGTCAGATTATTGAGTACATGAATTGGGAGGTCATGTTGTGGAGGACATTGGTTAGGCCCCTGTTGGAATATTGCGTGCAATTCTGGTTTCCTTCCTATTGGAAAGATGTTGTGAAACTTGAAAGGGTTCAGAAAAGATTTACAAGGATGTTGCCTGGGTTGGAGGATTTGAGCTATAGGAAGAAATTGTGGGACTGGGGCTGTTTTCCCTGGAGCTTTGGAGGCTAGGGGTGACCGTACAGAGGTTTAAAGAATCATGAGGGGCATGGATCAGGTAAATAAACAAGGTATTTTCCCTGGGGGTCAGGTAGTCCAGAACTAGAGGGCATAGGTTTAGAGTGAGAAGGGAAAGATACAAAAGAGAGCTATGGGGCAACGTTTTCACACAGAGGGTGGTACATATATGGAATGAGCTGCCAGGGGAAGTGGTGGAGGCTGGTACAATTGCAACATTTAAAGGCATCTGGATGGGTATATGAACACGAAGAGTTTGGAGGGATATGAGCCGGGTGCTGGCAGGTGGGACTAGATTGGGTTGGGATATTTGTCAGCATGGACGAGTTGGGCCGAAGAGTCTGTTTCTGTACTGTACATCTCTATGACTCCATGACTGTGACTCTAAGTGGAGGTCATGTCTGACAAATCTGCTAGAATTCTTTGAGGAAGTAAGGAGCAGGTTAGTCCAAGGAGAGCCAATGGAAGTCTATCTACCTGGAGTTCAAGAAGGTCTTTAACAAGGTGCCGCACAGGAGGCTACTGAGAAAGATAAGGGCCCATGGTGTCAGTGGCAAGGTGCTAGCATGGCTAGAAGCTTGGCTGTCTGGCAGAAAGCAAAGAGTGGGGATAAAGGGTCCTTCTCAGGATGGCAGCCGATGACAGGTGGTGTTCCGTGAGAGTCAATGCTGTGACCACAACACTTCACTTTCTACATTAATGATCTAGATGAAGGAACTGAGGCCATTCTGGCTAAGTTTGTGGACAATAGAGGACAGGTTGCTTTGAGGAGGTGGGGTAGTTGCAGAAGGGTTTGGACAGGTTAGCAGAGTGGGCAAAAAAGTGGTAGATGAAGTACAATGTGGGAAAGTGTGAGGTAATGCACTTTGGTAGGAGTGAAAGTGGTGAGAAACTGGAAAAGTCTGAAGTGCAAAGAGACTTGGGAGTTCTAGTCCAGGACTCTCTCAAGGTCAACTTGTAGGTTGAGTCAGTAGTTGGGAAGGCAAATGCAAATGATGGCATTTATTTTGAGAGGACTTGAATATAAAAGCAGGGATGTATTTCTGAGGCTTTATAATGCTCTGGTCAGCCCACATTTGGAGTATTGTGTGCAGTTTTGTGCCCCATATCGCAGGGAGGATGTAGCATGTCCAAAGTAGGTTCCCAAGAATGGTCCCAGGAATGAAAAGCTTAACATATGGGGAATGTTTGAGGACTCTGGGTCTATACTCCATTGAGTTTAGAGGGATGAGGGGGGATCTAATTGAAACATACACAATACTGAATGTCCAGAGTGGATGTTGGGAAGATGTTTCCATTGGTAGGAGAGACTAGGACACAAGGGTATAGCCTTAGAGTAAAGGGAAGACCTTTTAGAATGGAGATAAGGAGAAACTTCTTCAGCCAGGGAGTGGTGAATCATTGGAATTCACAGCCACAGAAGGCCACAGAGGCCAGGTCATCGAGTATATCTAAGACAGAGGTAGATAGGTTCTTCATTGTCAAGAGGATCAAGGGTTACAGGGAGAAAGCAGGAGAATGGAGTTGAGAAACCTACCAGCCATGTGTTACGACACGGGATATCTGGCTTAATTTAAGCCAGCAACACAGAAAAGATGTATCCCGTGCAGTAATCTGAGAAAATTTGAGAGGCCAAGAACTATTTAAAGTAAAAATTAACCACTTTATTTCTTAAAGTGAAACAGAGAATAATTAACTAACAGCTATTTACAACTTCTTCCTCTAACCTATCTTTTACTTTCCCTTCTACAATACTAGTCTGATAACCACTCCCCCCAATGAAAATTTACTGAAAAATTCAAATTTCAAAACCAGACAGCTGTCAAATCTTGTATTTGGATTCTCCTGTGTCTTCTTTTCTTCTTCTGAAGGATTGTGCTTCACAGATCAATAAAGGTACATTTGAGAGAGCTATTTTTTGGGCAGTCTATATGCTGGTGGCATGGCAGTTCTCCTCCCAACAGTACAATTTTCCCTGGTCTTATACCCCCAAAGAATTGGATTGTGTCATTTTAAGATTGTCAATATACTCATCTCAAACTTGATTGGAATTTGTTTTTTTTTGGGTATAATTTAAACTGATTGACCTAATTCAAATCTGTTTTTGGCTCCAGGCAACCAACTACCCTAACTGCTGGACCACATGCGACATTGTATCTTGTTGAGAACACCTGGTGCTGTCAGGTAGCTCTGCTCGCTTTTAACTTTCTTAAAGGTACAGTACACCCACATCTTCATAACACATGGTTGAATGGCGGAGCAGACTCAAAGGGCTGAATGGCCGAATTTCTCCTCCTATGTCTTATGGTCTTATAACACATTGAAAGCTAACTATGTGCCTAAATGTAGGCAGGGAGTAAGCTGCTTCAAATCTGGCAAGGTTCATAAAGCTTACTGGAAAATGTTTTGAAAAATACAGCATTTACAAAACAAATGTACAACGAGCCATCCCCCACACACCACAAAAACAACCGCTACCTCCACCACCAACACACATGAGCATGAGAGGAAGACAGCATACACTGCATTTCTAATCATTCACATTTTCATTTCTTCCCTGGTCACTTCTTCCACAATTTAGTCAGAAATATTCGTGGCAGTGACAGTGAGGAATTCAATGTCATTTTTACCTTTATAAGAACTGACGCATCATGCAATGTCAGCACCTGAAATGCAGGCGTCCTACAGAGTGAGAGGTTCAAACACCAAACTGTGGTTATTACCACGCCTTCATCATGAAGATAGTAGGAAATAACTCTTTAAAAAGCGCTGTACATCTTGTCCTTAAGAACAGGAAGGACAGTACACTGAAGGAATCTTGCTTCTATTTTTAGTTAACAGGTAATTTCCTGCGAAGTACTTCAGCTGCTGCCCAAGAGTTGGCAGTTCAAATAGTTTCGTTTGATTAAGTGTTTGCAACAACTGCGATTGGGATAAAAATGAAAAAACATCCTAAAATGGTCATGCCATTCGTTCACAATGCCTACTAGAACGAGGACTAGTTTGGGACAGACATACAGAAGTATTTCTTGACAAAACAAATACCTGGGTGGCCGAGAAGAATTGTTCAAGTCAGAGGATTTGAAAAAATAAAGAAAGAGAGCACGAGATGTTTCTCAATATGAGAATAAATCAAATAATAGCTGCTGTAATGAACCAGGCTAACAAGGGCTGTAATCTCTGGTCCTGTAAACGTGAAGGAAATTTGCACTGTATGATGCCTTTCATGAATTCAGGACTCCCCCAGTACATCAAAGACAATGACATTCTTTTCGAACTGTCATCATCGTTGCAAAGCAACAACTGAAACAATCAATTTACACACAGCAAGTTCCCACAGCCAGCAATGTGCTTCTGACCAGATAATCGGTGTTTAGGTTGATTGAGGAATAAATATTGGCCAGCATAGCAAGGAGCTCTCTCACATTTCTTTGAATTAAAACCATTGCATGTTTACACCACAGAAAGAGGCCACTTGGCCCATTGTGTCTGTGCTGGCTGGAAAATGAGCCATGAAGGACTTATGCCCAAAACGTTGACAACCCCTGCTCCTCAGATGCTGCCTGACCTCCTGTGTTTTTCCAGCGCCACCATTCTCCAGTATTTGCAGTCCTCACTTTCTCCTAGAAAATGAGCCACCCATCATATGTTTCTCTGTCGATCCAACTTTCCAATGTTCAATCCATGTACCTGTATATATCCAGAAATCTAGAATGTGGTGATGGAAAAGGACAGCAGGTCAGGCAGCATCCGAGGAGCAGGAAAATCGACAGTTCGGGCATAAGCCCATCATCAGGAATGAGGCTTGTGGGTCGGGGGCTGACAGACAAATGGGAGGGGGGGGGGGCGGGGTTGAGGGAGGCAGCTGGGGAAGTGATAGGTGGATGAAGATGAGGGAGAAGGTGATAGGTCAGAAGGGGCAGTGATGGACAGGTCTGGAGGGCGGTGCCGAGTTGGAGGCTTGGTAATGTGGGGTGAGGGGGGGAGGGGAAATGACGGAGCATTTATCCCATGTGGTTGCAGTGTCCCAAGGTGGAACATTCCTCCTCTAGGTGTTGAGTGGTAACGGTTTGGAGTTGGAGGAGGCGCAGGACATGCAGGTGAAAATCTTTCCCCTCATCTCGCTGCTAATCCTTCTACCAGTCACTTTCAATTTATACCCCCAGGTCACCAAATCTCTGCCAAGGTAAATAGATCCTTTCCATCCACTGTATCAATGCCCCTTACATCTCAATCAAGTCTCCCCTTAGTCATCGTCGTTTGAAGGAGACTCCAAAACAATCTAATTTCTTCTCATATTTGCATTTATCTAGTCCTGACTCTTGTAAATCTCCTTCATACCCTCTCTAGTGCATTTTAAAAAAATTAACTGGTTATGGGTGGTACTGGCTAGGCCAATATTAATTGCCCATCCATAATTACTAAGAGTGCAGTTAAGAGTGAACCACATAGTTTGGGTCTGGTGTCACTTAGTGGCCAGATTGAAGGATGGCAGATTTCCTTCTTGAAAAGACAACAACAAACCAGGTGGTATTTTCACAATAATCATCCGCAATTACTTGGTCACCACTAGGCTAGGTTTTTATTTATCGATTCCAGATTATTATTGAATTCAAATTTCACCATCTGCCATGGATTCAAACTCATGTCCTCACAATGTTAGCCCTGTGACATTACCGCTATGCCACTGCCTTCCCCAGTTGAATCCTGAAGTGGCCAGGATAGCAAACAGTTGCGACCTAACTAATCACTTACACAGTTCCTCCCTGCACTTAACATTCTCCATTACAGCTAATAAAGGAAAGGATTACACATGTGGTCTTCACCGCCTTATTAATATCTTCTGCTACCTTCAGAGATGTGTGGACCATTCACTTCAAAGTTTCTCACTTCCTCTGCACCTCTCTGTATTCTCCCATTGATTGTGTATTCCTTTGCCTTGGTTGACCTCTCCAAAAGCCATAAGATCACATTTCTACAGATTTACTAAATTCCTGTGGTTTTAATGTACTAGTCCACACATTGCCTGGGACTGCTCTGTCAACATGTAAATTTTATTTTGAATCAACCACAAATAAGACAATGCAAAAGACGGGACACTTGCACTGGTTTTAACATAACCTCAGGATCTCCAAAGTACTTCACATCCTCACAGTTATTGTTTGAAGAACGCGAACAATTTTTACTTGGACTGAAGATGTGGAATAGTAGAGGAAGACTCAACTTTGATGGAACACAAGTTAAATCATTTTTCAAATAAAATTGTAGCCCAAGTCCTTCAGTCTTTTCAGAATTTTAAGACATTTTCATCGATGTGTTAAGAAGTGTGTTTGAGTAGTAAAATAATCTTAAAGCAGAGAAAGCGATGTTTTGGCCATCTGATAGCTCTTTGAAAAATATGATCAATACAGTCTCTCAAACTATCATGATTGCCAGAATATTATCGCTGATCACACTGCATAACACATCACAAATTTTACAGAGTACAGTGAATGCTTCCTAACCTTATTCAGGGTAAATCCCAGGGATAACTGAGGTGATGGATTACATGTGCTTCTCAGGAAGTTGGGTTGGTGGAGGTGGTGGTGGTGGTGGAGGTGGTGGGGGGAAGGGGGCGTGGTGGGGGGGATGGTGGTCACCACTGTCCCACAGCCAGTTAACCAGCAGAACCGGTCAATAATGTGCTGGTTGGGGGTACAGCGAATGTGGATTCTGACTCCAGGAAGTACTGTCTCAGAGAGCTGTTAGCTCCTCAGAAATTATAAGCTCTCCAGCACTTTACTTCAGAGATGTATAGTCTTGGACGGAGATTTGGGATCGTGCTTAATGGTCTCATCTGGTGCCAAGCTGGTAGGACTTGGCAAAAGGGAGTGAGGGATCTGGCACGGGATAGGAGAGTATCCTAGCAGAGTGCAAGGAAAGTGTTCAAACATTCCAGGGGAGACCATAAGATAGTTCATTAAGCCCATCGAGTCAGCTCTACCATTCAATCATGGATGATATGTTCCTCAAGCCCATTCTCCTGCCTTCTCCCTCTAAATCTTGATCCCCGTACTAATTAAGAATCGATTTATCTGTGTCTTAAGACACTCAATATCTTGATCTCCACAGCCCTCTGCAGCAATGAGTTCCACAGATTCACCACCCTCTGGCTGAAGAAATTCCTCCTCATCTCAGTTCGAAAGGATCATCCCTTCACTGAGACGCTGTGCCCTCAGGCCCGAGTCTCTCCTATTGGAGGAAATGTCTTCTGTTTGTTCACTCCATCCAGGTCTCTCAGTATTCTGAGGGACTTCCAAGAGGACCAGGTGGCCATTGAAGGAAGGTACCACCATCCTCCCCTTTCAGCGTGCCTGGGGTGAGGGGGAGGGGAGGGGCTAGGCTGGCCATTTGGTACAGGTCTCTCGTTGCTTGTAGCCCAGTGGCAGCTGCAAGCTGAGGCCCTGAAACAGGGTTTAATTGTCCAATTGGAGCCCGCTTATTGACAGTGCCCATCGTCAGCCCATCACTGGCGGTATCATGATGAGAACAGGGGTGGGCAAGGGGGCTGTGGATATGCTGCATTTAACAATGCACTCTTTAAACCTGCCAGCATGAGAGAGTAAGGACCAGGCCATAATTCAAAAAGACATGACAATGTTGTAAATTCACTCGCATGCAGCAAATGCCTCAATACTCAAAGAGCAGAAATGGAGGCCATTTGCCCATTGTGCAAACAATGACTCCTTCAAACATTTCCACTCAGCATCCAGACTATGCCAAGTCCTAGTTGGTTCTGACTTGCTCGAAGATTAATGCACAAGGTGAACAGCCAGCATAAGTTTCCATTACAGCAACAGCAAAGCAGTCTTTTCATTATTCAAGTCAAATCTCACAAAAGGATGCAGGAGGACAGAGCCAGGAGATTGAGAAGAGGAGACAAGTGATAAAGCCAGCAGCTAATGATAGAGTTTGGGGATCGATACAGGGGAGAGTTCTGCAAACTCAAAGGGACGTCGACCAGAGGCACGGTTGGCAGCTGACATTGATGAGAGTCTGAGACAGCCAGAGCGCTGGCATCAAGGAGGACGATGATATTGAAGAGACAAAGCAAGGAGATGGAGAAAGATAACATGTAATGATGAATTGGGTAGTGCTGCGAGATTGAGGGGACAGATTGAAAAAGGCTTGGCATTAACCCAGGTTTAAATTTATTCTTTAGTAGCCTTAGAATAGAAAGTCGATTTGTATAAGTCCACAATTATACCAGAAAAAAACCCTGCAATTTAGGAACTGCAGCTAGTTAATACACCATAAAATACAGGAGCAGAATCAGGCCATTCAGCCCATCACATCTACTCTGCCATTTGATCATGACTGAATTATTTTTCAACACCATTGTCTTGTCTTCTCCCTGTTACCTTTGATCCCCTTACCAATCAAGATCTTCTGCCTTAAATACACTCAGTGACTTGGCCTCCACAGCACTCCACGACAATGAACTCCACAGATTCACCACCCCCGGATGAAGAAATCCCTCTTTATTGGGCAGCACAGTGGCAGTATTTAGCACTGCTGACTCACAGCGCCAGAGAGCCGGCTTCAATTCCCGCCTCAGGCAACTGTCTGTGTGGAGTTTGCACATTCTCCCCGTGTCTGCATGGGTTTCCTCCAGGTGCTCCGGATTCCTCCCACAGTCCAAAAATATGCAGGTTAGGTGAATTGGCCATGCTAAATTGCCATAGTGTTAGGTGAAGGGGTAAATTTAGCAGAATGGGTCTGGGTGGGTTGCTCTTTGAAGGGTTGGAGTGGGCTTGTTGGGCTGAAGGGCCTGTTTCCACACTGTAAGTAATCTAATCTAATCTCAGTTCTAAGGGGTCGCCCTTTCACTCTGAGGCTGTGCCCTCAGGTCCTAGTCTCTCCTCCTCTTCTCCACGACCACTCTATCCAGGCCTCTCAGTTTTCTGTAAGTTTTAGTGAGATGTCCTCCCTCATCCTTCAAAATCCTACTGAGGACAGACCCAGAGTTCTCAACCGCCCTTCATATGACAAGTCTTTCATCACTGGGATCATTTTTATAAACCCCTTCTGAACCCCCTCCAATGCCAGCACATCTTTCCTTTGATATGGGACCCAAAATTGTTCACTATATACCAAACGTGGTCTAATCAGAACTTTGTACAGCCTCAGCAGCACATTTCTGCTCTAGTAATCTAGCCCCCTGAAGTGAACGCTTACATTGCATTTGGCTTCCTAACTGCCAACTGAACCTGCATGCTAACTTTTAGTTAACCCTAAACTTGGATTCCTAAGTCACTTTGTGCTTCAGATTTCCAAAGCCTTTCCCTGTTTAGAAAATAGTCTCTGCCTCTATTGTTCATACCAAAGTGCATAACCTCACACTTTCCCACGTTGTATTCCATCTGCCCCTCCCGTGCCCAATCTCATAGCCTGTCCAAGTCTTTCTGCAGCCTCCTCACTTCCTTAACAGCACCTGTCTCTCCACCCAGCATTGTGAAGAGGTGGGGAAATTCATGCAGCAAAATTTTAATCTTAGTTTGCAGTCACCGTAGATTTCCATTTCTGCACAGAGTCTGGAAGCAATTGCATATTTAATATATGCAATTTAATGATCCCTCTAATCCTGTCCTAATGTGGTTAATTTAGTTGTATTTTATAGATAAATTCTTCACTAAGAGAGTCCCATCTAGTGGAAACACATAGATCAAATGGCCTTTTCTCCTGGTTTTCCTGCACATGATTCCCAAACAAAGCATTACCACTGCAAGTGACGGAGTTCAAATATTTCATAGACAGAAAATGTCTGTCATTTTTTGGATATAATGACAGTGGAACTGCATTTTATGTTGTGCTTATGTTATGTTGTTAGCATTTTGAATAGCTCAGTCTTGACTGTTAATGGAAAAAGAGAGTCAGGTTTATCAGAGCTAAAAATAACTTTGCCTGCTTGCTCACTGTGTTTAAACATACCAGCAGGAGTTTTAACCCATCCATGTCTTTTGCTGGGGTGGGGACATTGAGGGTGGAGTCATCCCTGACATTCATTGTAACCCATTGGGGTCCCATGACTTGGTTCGTGTTGGGATCAGAAAGATAATGAAAGGAAGAAGAAAGAAACGCCTGCTGGGAAAGGAAGGAAAGGACATTAAGTAATATCTTTCATGAGCATAAGAATTCTCAGAGTACAACCAATGTTAATATCAAGCCTTAGAATTATGGAGTCATTCAACATGGAAACAGATCCTTCGGCCCAACTCATCTATGCTGACCAGGTTTCCGAAACTGAACTACTCCCATTTGTCTGTGCTTTGTCCATATCCCTCCAAACCACGTAGCTTTCCAAACGCCTTTTAAATGTTGCAATTGCACCAGCCTCTACCACTTCCTCCGACCATTCATTTTGAATGCACCCACTCACTGTGCGAAAAGTTGCTTCACAGCTCACTTTTAAATCTTTCCCCTCTCACCTTTAAACCTATGCCCTCTAGTTTTGGATTCCCCTCTCCTGTGAAAAAGATCTTTACTATTCACCCTATCCTTGCCTCTTATGATTTTGCAAACCTATATAAGGTTACCTCTCAGCCTCCAACACTCCAGGGAAGAAAGTGTCCTGGGCTAGCCAGCCTCTCCCTAGAAGACAACCTCTCCAGTCTTGGTAACCTTATCGAGTCTCATAAAACTGTGAGGGTCATGGATAGGGTGAATAGCCAAGGTCTGTGGGGTGGAGGAGTCTAAAACTAGAGAGCATAGTTTTGAAGTGAGAGGGCAAAGATTTAAAAGGGACCTAAGGGGCAACTTCTTAATGCAGAGGGTAGTGCGTGTATGGAATGATCTGGCAGAGGAAGTGATGGAGGCTGGTGCAGGGTCTGTTTCTCTGCTGTATGTGACTCTATGACTGTAAGTCCAATTTCTGTTTTGCCTTTTGCCTTTGTTTATGGTTCATTCCATGGTGGCCAATGTGGCAAACAGGCATCAAGCTGATTCGGGAAGCTCTTTCCATCTCATTAGAACGTGATGCCAGACCCCAGTTTACAGCAGGATCAACATACCACTTTGGGGAAGCTGAGAAAATCCTGGCTTGGGTTGAAACACAGTTCTCTGATCAATTTCTCTTTGGTGAAACTGCACATTCTTCCACGTTTGATGAGCGGGAGAATCATCCCGTCTTCACCAACACCATCCTTCAGAGTGATGTTAACACGCCTCACTCTTAAAAACAAACCCAAACTCCCATATACTTTAAATGGATTTTTGATCTGCCGTACACCCTTTGATCATAAATCTCGCTAACACCTCGTCAGCGTTGTCAGCTCCAGTGGTGTATTCCTAACCAGACCATCCAGGGAGCTAAATAGAAATTAATTGACACTGTAAATCTGACCTTATTACCTGTAATTAATGGATGGGAGGGGAAAGTAAGATGAATTGAGCAATTACATGTGTTATCTGCTCTGTGTCAGTATAACTATACCTATTTGCGTCAAGGTCAGAGTGACCCTGTGCAATTTGACAGTTAAATTCATTTACAAAGTAGAGCAAAAAACAGTGGGTGGACTTTTCCAGGCCCGTGCAGAGCTTTAAGAAGGGCAGGGCTTGTGAACTTAATTGGGTAAGAGACAAAAAAAAATAGTTTCCTTATTAGACTTTTGCTGTTAAATTCTCCGAATTTTTCAAGTGAGTTAGGTTTCTGACTTCAAGACTGGGAATCCATTTTACATTCATTAGCATGCCCTGAATTTTCAATGACATCCCAGCCGACTGAAAATACATCCATTTTGTGAGCCAAAAGCAAGAAAGACCGCTGTTCACAAACTGGCTCAATGAGGTATAAACCCAACGGAGTAGACACCTTCCTCTAAGCTCTGCTGAGTACAACCTTCTTCAGTTACTTGGCTCCTTCATAACCAGTTGTAAGTGTTCGAGGTGAAGCCGAAAAGGGCAGGTCTGCTCAAGAGGGGCAGCCACACCAGCTGATGTCAACATTCTGGTCAGGGGAGACTGACAGAACTGAACTCAAAAGTGGGCTCAATTTAGTGAAGTTAAAAATCACACAACACCAGGTTATAGTCCAACAGGTTTAATTGGAAGCACACTAGCTTTCGGAGCGGCGCTCCTTCATCAGGTGATTGTGACAATCACCTGATGAAGGAGCGTCGCTCCGAAAGCTAGTGTGCTTCCAATTAAACCTGTTGGACTATAACCTGGTGTTGTGTGATTTCTAACTTTGTACACCCCAGTCCAACACCGGCATCTCCGAATTATGACTACTATTCAATTTAGTGAGTCATCTTTAGTGAATGTGCCTTTGTCCCATGTGTAACTTCAGGTGAAAAGCTATCAGATGCTGCACTCCTAATAGTGATGGAAGGTCAGTGACATGATGGTGCTTTTATGCTTTACATGTGAGCTCTGGCTGACGTGTGGTGCCAGTAATGCTGCAATGAAATGACAGGCACTGACTGTGCATGACGCATCTGATTGGACTGTCTGGCATCCTGTGATACAGACATGTGCAGTGCAACCTTACAATGCTCAGTCACACTCAGTGCAGTGTGAAGCATTGCATAGATAGTGGGACCCACCCTGGCACAGTGCCCCAGCTCATTCATCCTCTCGTGGCAATGCAGCCAGGCTCATCTCCCCTCCCTCCACCTCATCCCAGATCCAACCCTCCAACTCTGTACTACCCTCTTGAACCGTCCCACCTGTCCATCTTCCAACACATGCTCCACCCTCCCCTCTGACTTATCACCATCACCCCCCACCTGCATATACCTGTTGCCTTCCCAGCCCTAGCCTACCCCACTCTCCTATTTATCTTCCAGCTTCCTTCCCCGCTCCCCACCCCCACCAGATTCCTGATGAAGGACTTTTCCCTGAAGCATTGATTCTCTTGCTCCTCGGATCCTACCTGACCTGCTGTGCTTTTCCAGCGCCACACATTCCGTTGCCTGAGCTGGCCATCGGTGCTGACCTCTACAGCCATGTATGTCCAGGCTGTACTTGTCCATTCAAAATGGCCTCTTGTTTCACAATCCTGGGAAACCAACTTGCCTTGTCTCCTGCACTTCCTTCAGGAGAACCTCTGGGGAAGGGGTCACTCTGGATTCTGTCATCTCCCTGGGTGGGTGGGGCTGATGGACAAGGATTGAGTGATTCCAAGGAGTCACACAGAGTGAATTGCTGCTCATGTGACCTTTAAATGTAGCGCCCAGATACTGGAGGCCAGGAGGTCACATTGGGCTTTAGAATGACATGCCCTTAAGATTTGGCAGTCCGCATGTGCACAAATATCTAATGAACCGAGAAGGGGTCCATCACTCTGGAAATTCCAATTTACCCCAAGTGGAAACCCCTTCTGCTTTTCAGGCCTCCCATGCCACTTAACCTCAGAAGAGAAAAGTCCAACAATATCCCTAATTGCAAACACGGGTTTGTTCTCCATTCCTAATACCCCTTCAGTTGATTGGCATACTAGGTCATTTCGGAGGGCAGTTAAGAGTCAGCCACACATTGTGTGGATCTGGAGGTACATGTAGAGAAGACCAAACAAGGATGGCAGGTTCCTATCTCTAAAAGACATCTGTGAAATAGATGGAATTTTATGACAACCGAGGACACGGACCCCATTATTGTGACTTGCCTACAATTCCAGATTTATTAGCCTAGTTTAAATTTCATCAGGTTCAGAGTGGGATATGAACTCACAGCATTAGCCAGGACCTCTGGATCAGAAGTCCTGTGACATTATCAATGCATCACCATTCCCTGCAAAATTGTTTATTCCAATTCTCCTGAATTATAAGCGACCAAGCTTCTGATACTAAAGCAGCAATTTGTTTCAAGTGGGCCTCGAATGTGAGTACCTGTACAACCATTGTGGTAAGTCCTACCTTCTCCTATTGTCCACACAATCACACTTAGCAGCACGGCATCCCTAGACAGTAAAAAATAAAGCGAACCTTTACTGACTTACCTCCACTTCCCCAACTCCAGGGACACAGAGGACAATTCTTTCTCCTGAACATTACCCTTTAGATGAGCTAACAGTGCACAGAGTAGAATCATGGAATCTAAAGATTATAGCCTAATTATTCCCAGTGCCTTATGCTTTCTTTAAAATCCTGAACGATTTCCATTTTCAAATATTTATCCAATGATCTTTTGAAAGTTTTTATTTTATCTGCTTCCAAAACCCTTTCAGGCAGCGCATTCGAAATCTTAACAAATAGTGGCTTAAAAAACATTAGAGGATCAGCCTCAAGGGGAGCTTGTTTTAAATCCTTTCTGACCTTTCATCACATTGCACAGGTAAGCAGGTAGCACAAACAACAAGCTTGGTGGCCGACTCATCGGGTCCCTTACAACTAAATTCCCTTACTTGACAAGGGAAATCCTTTTGACTACCTCTTTCTAATCCTTTGATGAGATCTGCACGAGCTCCCAAAAGGCAGTCTGCACAGGGCTGGGAGTCAGTAATTTTGGGAGTCAAGTTTACCTTCAGCTTGTAGCTAGCTATACGAAAGTGGCTTATCAGTAGCCCCCTGGCATGTTACACTAACTCAGAACACCGATTACAGTCCTGGGTATCATCATCAACCTTCTAAGAGTGGCCATTGGACTCCAGATAAGTGCCATCACCGAACTGGGAGAAACAGAATTGTGATGCTTTTATTACAAAAAGGTCTTTGAAAATTCTGGTTATTAGTTATGGAAATATTGGTAATGGAAGAGGATAAACTGACTGGCCAACAGTCAGTTTGACTTTAGGGGAGATGGTGGGATGGTAATTATATGATTCGATTCATAATCAAAGAGCTGAGCTGATTTTTCAGTGATCTGGTTTCAAATCCCACAACAGAAATGGGGGAAATTGAAATTCAATAAGTCTGGAACTGAAAGGTAGTCTAGTGATAGTGATCATGACAACTATGGTTTATTGTCTTTACCTGGTTCACTAATGTCTTTTAGGGACTGTGATGAAGGGTGTGACACACTATTGTCCTGTCATTGTCACATTCCGATCATTTAGCTTGCACTATCAGCTGCCTTTCGCCCTCTGTACTCCACCTCAGCTATTGCATAAATGCTGCCCCCTTTGCGTCAGCTCTGATGAAAGGTCAGCTAGAAACAAAATGTAAGCTTGCTCTCTCCATGGATGCTGCCTGACCCACTGTGATTTCCAGTATATTTTGTTTTCAGTACAGATTCCAATATCTGCACTAAGTTGCTCCTACATTGTGATGAAGGGTGTGTGGTTTATATAAATATATATTAATATCATTTTTTTTAGCATTTGGATTTTAAACCAGTGGCATATGGGTTTTGGTGAATTTTTGCACTGTGAAGATGGACATGTTGAATCTCCAACAGCAAGGACATGGAGAGGTTGTTTAGGCAAGAGCTCATTTCATGAGACCCCTCAGAAATACAGTCAACTGTAGTTGGTAACCTAACTGGACACAATCTTTCAATGTGCAAACAGGAATCAGATAAGAGGGCTGGTGTACAACTACAGGATTTTGAGGATAACTGTGCCACTGTGATAGTAACTACTTGGACGGGCAAAGTCATGGCTAATCACGCTCAAGCTGCGTAGTATGGGACACATTTTTAAAATTAACTTCAGGTCACACAGACTTTGGTTGGGGAGTACCACCATTTGTTTCCCTTATTTTCCCTGCTGTGCCCTCAATATATGCGGAAATATTTTGGACCACGAAGCCCCAGTTATTTCACACAAACATCTTTTAAGATGAAGCCAACTATTATTACCTTTGCTGCACATTCAAAGAACACATTTAGACACCACTGAGCCCAGAAAAGCCATGTTGTTCTCAGTGGGAAAACCTAGCTGATCTACGAGCAAAGTACAAAAGAACCTTGTTTATTCAGTTGCTCACGGCAATGGACACTGTTAATCCATAAACTCTGGCGTGAAAAGCAGTAATGATAGGACGGCTTAAAAGAGATTGAGTGTACTTTTTTGACCATCTATATTTTAATGGAATATGGATTTATCATGCTTCACTTGTTGCGTTAGTCCCTCATTTTAAAATGAAAATCTAAATCGCATTTGTACCCTGTGCAGTCAAGGCTTGCAGTCTTAAAGTCAGATCAGACACCTCGTGCACCACAGCCACAGAGAAGTGAAGCTGACCAGGGGGGAGCCAAACTGAGTGGGGTTTGTGAAATAGTAGAGCAGGAGTCACCAAAGCAATAACACTGCAGACTGGAAGCTGGGCATCGGAAGGTGGGTGGACTACAGCGAGATAACCAAAGAGTTGAATGCAGGAATTTTGTGAAAGCATTTGAAGAACAGGCTACCACGTGGACTCTGAAGAATGAGGGGGAACAACCAATGGTGAAAAGTGTGGCCGATTATTACAAGTGCCAAAGGGTTGGATTTTCAAACAATGCTGTGACTTCAATAAGTCAGGCAGGTCCTGAATCTCCTCCAGATCGATCACAGAGAGACAGCTCAGCTGATGGCACACCACATTGGCCATTCAGCCAATATTGATGGCCTCTACAGAGATTATAGAGTCATAGAGTTCTACAGCACGGAAACAGACCCTTCTGTAAAAGTAAGAGGTTGAATTGTCAGCTTGGTGAAGTGGTAAGGGTTCTTGAAGGGTGAGGTGCCTGGAAGGTGGATGGGTGCTGAAGGTCAGGGGATATGGTCAGATGGGTGGGCACGAGTGTAGGGGGACAGCATGGTCAGGACTGGCAGGGTCAGGTCAGCATGTCGGGTCTTGGTTTGCAATGTTGGTGGGGGGGAGTGGAGTTAGATCAGAGTTAGGGCTGTCAGTTCCAGGGTTTGTTTCTTATTCTTTCACAGAGTGTAGACATCTTTGGAAAGACCAGCATTTATTGCCATTCTGTAACTTGTGAACTTGTATCAATTCAACCTCTTACTCACCCAGCACTATAACCACTTAAACAACTGTCACCTATCCACATGCCACCCTACTCAACTCACCTACCACACACCCCCACCCCCCTCATTTACCACAAAAGCTTTAAGAGTATTTGCATTTGAGCCCAGTGCTATAAAAGGGAGCTTGGTTTCCATATGGATTTTCTGCGATGCTGGATTTGTGCATCCCTGGAGAGATTCATAACAGGAGTCTCCTAACAGGTCCAAGAATCTCCACTTGTGAAAGTGCTCAGAACTGCTGCAATTCATGTGGTACAACAACACCCATGGTACTGGAAGGGAGGGAATTCCAGGATTCTGACCCAGTAACAGTGAAGGAATGTAATATAATTCCAAGTAAGGATGGAGTATGACTTTCAGGTGTACTTGTAGATGTTGGCAAACCATATGCCTGTTACTTTTGTACTTATAGATGCTAGAAATCACAGATTTGAGAGGTGCTGTTGAAGAATCTACAAGATGCTACAATGTACCTTGCAGGTGGTACACGCTGTTATCAGAGGTGGAGGGAGTGAGTGTTGATGGTGATGGATGAGTGGGTTTGTCCTGGATGGCATTGAATTGCTCGAGAGTTGTTACAGCTACACTCATCCAGGCAAGTGGAAAGCATTCTATCAAATTTCTAACCTGTTCCTTGTAGGTGATGAAAGGGATCTGAGGATGCACCAGCTCAGTGCAGTTACAATCCCGGCATCTATCTGACAATGAGGAAAACACTCTAGATTTATCTTGTACACAATAAACAGGATTCAAACTTGGGCAATTACTGACCCATCAGTGTACTGTTGATCATCAGTAAAGTGTTGGAAGGTATCATCAACAGTGCTGTAAAGCAGCAACTACTCAGCAATAATCTGCTCATTGACATGCTGTTTGGGTTACACCAAGACCATCAGCTCCTGACTTTACTGCAGCCTTGGTTCAAACATGGGCAAACAGCTGTATTCCTGAGGCGAGGGTGACAATCTTTAATGTCAACTGTGTGTGGCATCAAGGAGCCCTAACATAACTGGAATCAATGGGAAATGGTGGCAAACTCATTGTTGGCTTGGAATCATATTTGGTCTGTAGGAAGCTGTTTTTTGTTGTTGGAGATCAGTTATCTCAGCTCCAGGACATCTCTGCAAGAGTTTCTCACTCGGGGTAGTCTTCTCAGCCCAACTACCTTTGGCTGCATCATCTTAACCTCTCCTCCACAGAAGAGGGAATGTTCACTGTTGATTGCACAATGTTCAGCACCATATATGACTCCTCAGATGCTGAAACAGTCCATGCCCAAATGCACCAAGACCCAGGCAATATCCTGGTTTGACAAGTGGCAAGTAGCATTAATGTCACACAAATACTGGGTAATGACCGCCTTCAACAAGTGAGAATCTAACCATTGTTCCCTGGTATTCAACATTAATATCATCACCGCATTGCCCAGTATTATCATCCTGGGGATTACCATTAACCAGAAACTGAACTGGGCCCAGCCTCGTTCCTGATGAAGGGCTAATGCTCGAAACATCGATTCTCCTCCTCCTTGGATGCTGCCTGATCTGTTGTGCTTTTCCAGCACCACACTCTCAACTCTGATTTGCAGCATCTGCAGTCCTCACTTTCTCCACCAAATAATTGCTGCGGCCACAAAATCCGACCAGAGGTTAGAAATTTTGCAGCGATGAACTCATCTCCTGTATCCCCAAAGATGACTCGATGGCCAATGAGAGGTATGAAAGCAGCAGAAACAGCTGAACCAGGTGTCTTTATCTTGGTGTTATATGAGGCAGCACATATTTGAAAGGGTTAACTGATGCCACAAGATATGCTCTACCCATCAGGATTTTTCTGGGAGAAGCTAACCAGTTTTTCCAATATCGGCTAAGCAGTAATTAGATTAGATTAGATTACTTACAGTGTGGAAACAGGCCCTTCGGCCCAACACGTCCACACCGCCCCGCCAAAGCGCCACCCACCCATACCCCTACATCTACATCTACCCCTTACCTAACGCTACGGACAATTTAGCATGGCCAATTCACCTGCCCTGCACATCTTTGGACTGTGGGAGGAAACCAGAGCACCCGGAGGAAACCCACGCAGACACAGGGAGAATGTGCAAACTCCACACAGTCAGTCGCCTGAGGCGGGAATTGAACCCAGGTCTCTGGCGCTGTGAGGCAGCAGTGCTAACCACTGTGCCACCGTGCCACCCACAAATGTGCACATATTTTCAAGTCTCTCCTGACGTTTCACTCAGATCGATTAATGATTACGTATTGAGTACTGTGTAATAAACCTACTCTATTCAAAATGATCAAGCCAATCTTCTCCTCAAGACTTTTGTGTGGACATCCTTCTCCACTTAGCATCATAATTTAGCCACATACCAAGACAAAGGATTGGCGGTAGTGAACCTACCTGACATGTGGGGGACAGAGGCTCAGCGGTTCGCACTGCTGCCTCACAATGCCACAGACCCAGGTTCAATTTCAGCCTTGGGTGATTGACTGTGTGGAGTTTACACATTCTGCATGGGTGTCGTCTGGGTGCTCCGGTTTCCTTCCACAATCCAACGATGTGCAGATTAAATGGATTGGCCATGCTAAATTGCCCATAGTGTTCAGGAATATGTAGGTTGAGTGCATTAGTCAGGGGTAATTGTAAAGTAATAGGGTAGGGGAATGGGTCTGGGTGGGTTACTCTTCAGAGGTTTGGTGTGGACTTGGGCTAAATGGCCTGTTCTGACACTGTAGGGATTCTATATCACAGGTGTTTCAGGTGGATTTGACCACAACAAATACCAACAATTACCCTTGCTCAACTTTCAGTCATTACAGTCAAGAATTACTAACAAGCCAAAGAAAACCTTTTGCAAGAGAATCTGTCTGATCTACATTAACAATCCAATTCATCCACACAAGGCAGTATACAAAAAAATAATGAAATGCAGACACTGGAAATTTGAAGCAAAACAGAAATAGCTGGAGAAACTCAGCAGGTCTGGCAGCATCTGTGGAGAGAAAACACAGCCAAAGTTTTTGATCTTTCTTCAGAACTTCAGACCTGAAACGTTGACTCTGTTTTCTCTTTACAAATGCTGCCAGACCTTCTGTGTTTCTCCACCTATCTCTGCTTTTGTTACATGATACAATCTGTTCAAATTCACAGATTAACTGGAGGTCACCAGGAAAGTTAGTGTAAAGGAATGGCTGTGAATTTACAAAAAGATATGCCAACGCAAATATCTCTTCTAGTGGATGAAATCCAATATAGAGAGAGCACAATTTACTCTGGATGAAAATGAAGTACGCACTTTTACAGGGAATCATGGCTTAACCTTTCAGGATTGTACAATAACAGCTCATTTTAAATTGTATCACATTATTGTGTGACATGGAAACATGCTTGAGAATGTCAGAACTCAATTTAAAATGCAAGATGACCACAAAGACTCCCTGCAGTACTTATGTTGTAAACTTTGGGTGGCAATCCAGGTTACGTTTACTCACCGACTCTGTATTGTGGCAAGAAGCCCAGCTCTATTCCTTACTCTTGTCCAAATCAATGGAGCTGGGGAGGGGAATGAAACTTGGCAGCTGAGATATCACAGATCATTATGCAGCCACTCTCGGGTATTGGAGCGGGATGAGATGAGGTGAAGGCTCTGGTCAGCTGCCAGGGGAAGGGTATGTTATACAAGGAGATAGTGGTGGGGCCACGTACAAAAATAGATATCCCTGTTTAAAAGTCACCAGTTTAGTGCTCAGTGGGAAGCATGTCCTGAAACTGAGCTTTCAATTGAAAAAAAAGGAATATTTATACAACATTGAGATGTTATGAGATGAAAGAAGCAAAAAAAAAGTAAGTCTTGTAATTACATCAGCCTTTTCATGAATTCAGGTCATTCCAAAAGACATTATTGCCAATTGAGTATTTCTTGCTGTTGTACTGTTGCAATGTAGCAAGCACGGCTCTTAGTCTGCAGCAAACCTGCAATCTGATAATAATCTGTGCAGTTTTAGTTCATGAGAACAGGAAAGAATAAAACCTGGGACATTGGACGAGATTAAGGAATGTACATTGGCTCCAGGCCACATTACAAAGTTGGTTAGGAGACGTAACCTGGACTGTTGCCCAAAGCTTACAGCTTGTCTTAAAATAGTGCGATAGGATCTTTTACATCCACCTGAGGGGAAAAATGCAGTCTCATTCAAAAGGCAGCACTTCACTCCTTCATTTCTGCACGGGGTGACATGGTGGCTCAGTGATTAGCACCGCTGCCTCACAGCACCAGGGACCCAATTTCAATTCCACCCTCGGGGAACTGTCTGTCTGGAGTTTGCATGTTGTCTGTATGTCTGAATGGGTTTCCTTGCAAAGTCCAAAGATGTGCAGGCTAGGTAGATTTGCCATGCTAAATTGCCCATAGTGTCCAGGGATATGCAGGCTAGGATGGATTGGCCATGCTAAATTGCCCATAGTGTCCAGGGATATGCAGGCTAGGATGGATTGGCCATGCTAAATTGCCCATAGTGTCCAGGGATATGCAGGCTAGGATGGATTGGCCATGCTAAATTGCCCAATAGTGTCCAGGGATATGCAGGCTAGGTGGATTGGCCATGGGAAATTCAGGGTTGTGAGGGTTGGGGATGGTGGGTGGACCTGGAATGATTACTGCCTTTCTGCTCAAGTCCCTGAATGTGACCTGGACCCAGAATCCTGTGCCACACAGAATACCGACTAAACTACAGCTGGCATAAACCTACCAGAATATCAGGTTACAATCTTCAACCAATGATGTCAACTGCCCTTACACTATTCAAGACTTATGCTGATTAAGGTTATCTACTCCAGTTGGATACAATCCTGGATTTAGGATGTTGCTCAGTCTTAAATTAGATTAAGCTTCTTTTCTGAAACAGTTTTGGAGAGCCTTGGAGGAATACAACCCAAATTCGAATTCCGTCAATTCTTAAAGCTATTGGCTTTGGATAAGTGAATACACTAGCTTGGATTTTCCAAAGGTCAGGCAGTAATCATTCCAGTGTAAATCAGAGATGTACATGGGAATCTGGAGTGTAGCACTCTTGAAGGAATCTCCCAGGAAATTGAACATTCCCCTACACTTGGACCTCACCGAAAGTATCCACTTAAGTTAGAGATTTCGGAGGATCTTGACAAAATAAAGTGAAATAGTTGCTTTGTAGAAGTTAGACTAATATATGCATAGTCTAAATCATAGAATTCCTACAGTGTGGAAGCAAGCTATTCTGCCCAACGAGTTCACGCTGAACCCCCCCAAACAGCATCCTGCTCAGACTCACCCACTACCCCCTACCCTCACAACCCTGTCATTCCCGTGGCCAATCCACCTAGCCTGCATATCCCTGGACACTATGGGCAATTTTGAATGGCGAATCCACCTAACCTGCACATCTTTGGACTGTGGGAGGAAATCCACTCAGACACGCAGATAATGTGCAAACTCCAGACAGATAGTCACCGAATGGTGGAACTGAAATTGGGGTCCTGGTGCTGTGAGGCAGCGGTGCTAACCACTGAGCCACCATGCCACCCCAATTCCTGAGTAACAAATCAACTGAATCCATCCTTACCTCACACACGAGCCAAGTACACCTCACTAGACCATTTACAATTCGCAGACCGAGACTCAACATGCTCCAGGATCTGAATCCCCTTCCCCCATTCTGAACTTAAAGTCCCATCTCCTGTCACCTGAGATGCCCTACTTCCTCCGCTCCTCCCCTCCTTACCTCCCACCCGGGCCAAAACCCTCCTCACCTGGACCCAACACAACCTGACCCATAAAACCCCTGCCTGGGCAGACCCTACCTCTACCCATCTGGCACCCTATCCCTCGAATCCAAAACTTGAATTCAGTACTCATCATTTGACAGCAGCTGTCCCCGTGAATGTTTGAGATTCTGGGTCTTTGAAATTTCATAAGACAGCATCTGATTGCTGTGAAAAGGGGCAGGGTTTACCTTCCACCAAGAGATCTGCACCACAACAGAATGGTCAAATTGGAATTACAGCTCTACACTTCTAAACAAACCTGGATCAGAATCTCCTCTCAGCTGTGTGAGATTATCAATTCTTGGAATATCCAGCTCCATGTGAATCGAAAGCTACCAGAATGTGGCCAAATACATATACAGTCGGTTCTGCAATAATGTGTGTTTCTTCAATGCAAATTGGCTTTAACATGATTGAAGAATTTAGAGCGTTATTTATAGAATGTGAACTTCCCTGACCTATATTGGCTATAATGTGATTCCAGCCCCATTGGTTCAAATGGCGCAGCTATTCCTCAATTTCCTGATGACACTAGACCGCACGAGAACCGAACTATCACATTATATCAGAACCGACTGTATATGCTTGCTCATATCTTTCAGGCCGTTTGACAGCGGAGCTGTGCAGTCACTTCCTTGAGAGCCACACTGGAGACCGAAGTGAAACAGTGGAAAAAGACCATAGAGCTGATCCCCAGGATGTGGGACCGCGAAACAAGGTTGGAAACACATGAATAGCCTTCCAGACCCTTGGGCCTGCTCTGATATTTTGTTAAATAATGGCTCTTGGGCAGTTTATGTGCAATGGCGCCATTTGTTTCGATAGTATTGCCTAACAAAAGGCTATCAAATGTCGTCTTGACTGTCTTGTAAGGAAGAAGGTTCCAGAATTCCACAATCCCTCTTTGAAATGTGCTTCTTGATTTGCTTTTGATTGGTGCAACTCAATATTTATTATCTCAGGATAACCCCACAAGAGGAAATGATTTCTCTTTATCAACATCACTGATTTCTTTTAATATTTATTCACAAGTATGTTCCTGATGACTGGGGAGACATTATTTAAGGATATGGGGGAGACCATTCACAACTGAGGAGGAATTTCTTCACCCAGGGACTGGTGAGCCTGTGGAATTCTCTGCCACAGAAAGCAGTCGCGGCCAAACAATGAATGATTTCAAGAAGGAATTAGATTTAGTTTTCAAAGCTAAAGGGATCAAAGGGAATAGGGAGAAAGTGGGATTAGGATATGGAGTTAGACCAATAATCATGATCATACTGAATGGTGCAGCAGATTTGAAGGGCTGAATGGCGAAAGTGAGGACTGCAGATGCTGGGGATCAGAGTCAAGGTTAATGTGGTGTTGGAAAAGCACAGCAGGTCAGGCAGCATCTGAAAAGCAGGAAAATTGGCGTTTCAGGCAAAAGTCCGAAGCAATAGCAGTACTCTAACCTTGAAGGGCTGAATGGCCTACACCTGCTCCTATTTTCTATGTTTCTACAAACTCTAGATGCCTTAAAAATGGTGAATGAACATTGTCCTTTCTTGAATAGAAAAAGGGGATGGTACAAAAGCAGCAACATCATTCCAGCCACCGACACATATGCTCTGGAGGTGAGTTCGACTACCCTTGCCCTCCATGGTAATTTATAGTCAATTATTTCATAAAACATGAATGATGGTCCTGAAAGTATCAGATTGTTCTAAAAACCCATCTGGTTCACTAGTGTCTCTCAGAGAAGGAAATATAACATCCTTATCTAACCTGGCCGACAGATAATTCTAAACCCACAGCAATCTGGTTGACTCACTTGCCTTCTGGGAAATTAAGGATGGGCAGTGAATACTGATCCATTCGATGGTACCCACATCCCATTATTGAATGAAAAAAAAAGAAGCAATAAATACTGGTCTGGCCAGCAAAATTCACATTCCTGGATTCAACAGAAATAGGGTAGATAAGTGTCAAGTTGTAGATAACTTAGTGACTGATGGTGGGGAGCAACAATTTCTCACCGAAAAACTAATGTCTGGGATGGGTTTACAAATGGGGTAACAAACAAAAACCCTGATAATTCAGCAGGTATATGGATGAATTGTTGGCTCCTTTGGAAAGGTGAGCTGAATTGGCTGCATCTACCTTCACAAAAACAAAAAGCGCATTGGAACTGAAAACCTACAGATTAATTATCATGTAAAAGCTGTGGAGAATGGGACACTCTCCCAGTGCACCATTTCCTGGTGTGTAGCAATATTTAATAAACCTGTTTACATGGAGCATAAGAATCAATTTAATTTGCTTTGATCTTAATTACAGCTTTCTGTTCTGACAATCTGTTTATAATATCAGCTCCCGGTGCTGGTGCGCAGAAGAAGGTTTGAAGGATAGCTAGTGACGACGCATAAACAGCAGTTTTGCGTGTTGTACATTGGCACACACTAGTCTGCCACAGGTAGAAACTGGCAAAATCTCTGGTAACGAGGCAGAGAGGGATTTCAAAGCTCAGAACATTCTCTGCCACAAGTGATTGCAGTGGCATTGCGGAAAATCCACAGGGAGAACTTAACAGATAAGACGGGATCGTCTGATTTTCCAGCAGCGTTGTGCCCATTAATGGCCCAGCAACTCTACCTTGGCGAAAGAAAGCCCCTCAAAAGGTAGTTGTAACTCTTACCTCAGACATGACCAGATAAATGCAAATTGACAGCCCGCTTTGTGAGCATGGATCTGGAGGCTCCATTGGATGGGGTGATGTAGGGGCCAGCTGTCCTCATTCCTCAGGACTGGCAGAGGAGGACATGACTCCAGATCCTATAAGCCTGGTTCATGTTTGATCGACTGGGTCAGTGCAGTCACAACCGTGCCCAGGAATGTGCAGCATTGCCACATGATGGTCAGTGAGCTACTCCACTCTGCCAAGGTTAAGAGTCACCAGCTTCCCTCTGCTGCCTTGAAACCTCCTATCGTACCCAACTCCTGCCAAGGCCCATGCCCTGTTAATTTCACTGTCACACGTAACATCATTACTCACTCGTTCTCACTCCCCCAGTCCCCTAAACCTGAACCTTAACCTGACATGGCTTCTGTGTTTTCCAACTCACTCACTCACCTTTCCATTTTATTGTTTATGCATATTAACAATTCATCTCAGTCAATCCCTCCCTTGGTCTCAGTCCATGAGAAAACAGCCCTCTATGAGGCAGAAAGAGCCGAGATGGAGTATAGGAGTTGGGAGGAGAAAGTGAGGACTGCAGATGCTGGAGATCAGAGCTGAAAATGTGTTGCTGGAAAAGCGCAGCAGGTCAGGCAGCATCCAAGGAGCAGGAGAATCGACATTTCGGGCCTGAGCCCGAAGAATTCCTGAAGAAGGGCTCATGCCCAAAATGTCGATTCTCCTGCTCCTTGGATGCTGCCTGACCTGCTGAGCTTTTCCAGCAACACATTTTCAGTATAGGAGTTGGGAGGTCTTGGTTGCGGCTGTACAGGACACTGGGTAGGCCACTGTTGGAATATTGCATGCAATTCTGGTCTCCTTTTCTGAACCATTTCAAGTTTCACAACATCGGAAAGATGTTGTGAAACTTGAAATGGTTCAGAAAAGATTTACAAAGATGTTGCCAGGATTGGAGGATTTGAGCTACAGGGAGAGGCTGAACAGGCTGGGGCTGTTTTCCCTGGAGCATCGGAGGCTGAGGGGTGACCTTATAGAGGTTTACAAAATTATGAGGAGCATGGAAAGGGTAAATAGGCAAAGTCTTTTCCCAGGGGTCGGGGAGACCAGAAGTAGAGGGCATAGGTTTAGGGTGAGAGGGGAAAGATATAAAAGAGACCTAAGGGGCAATGTTTTCACACAGAAGGTGGTATGTGTATGGAATGAACTGCCAGAGGAAGTGGTGGAGGCTGGTACAATTGCAACATTTAAGATGCATTTGGATGGGCATATGAATAGGAAGGGTTTGGAGGGATATGGGCCGGGTGCTAGCAGGTGGGACTAGATTGGGTTGGGATATCTGGTCGGCATGGATGGATTGGACCGAAGGGTCTGTTTCCATACTGTATATCTCTATGACTCTATGGATGCCTGGCATTTGGCTCCTCACCTCCTACCAGGAGAGGATTGTTAACCTGACCAAACTGGTCAACCAATCGGGCGAAAGTGAGGACTGCAGATTCTGGAGATTAGAGTTGAGAGTGTGGTGCTGGAAAAGCACAGCAGCTCAGGCAGCATCCGAGAAGCAGGAGAATCGGCACTTCGGGCAAAAGCCCTTCATCACTCTCTGATCAACGAACTGACTGTGCCCAAACCTCTGAACTAATGTTGGACAAAACCCTTCACTTACCTTACGCAAATTCCTTGACTGATGGCAGTCCCCTGGAGTGGAACATGAACTATGCCCCTTTGCCGTTGAGACATGGCCATTTGGTTGATGCACATGCAGTGTGTTTGTTTCTTAGGCTGTTGGTGCACGCTGTAAGTGTCACATTGAGATAGGACCGGACCCAACATCAAAATGTCCACCCCTTGACTGAAGAGTACTGACAAACATGACTAGTTGCCTGGCTTTCTGTCTGTACCGTGAGCCTTTATGCTCTGGCTGAGGCAGCACAGATCCACAAGGACAAGGCAAGGCATTGAGCATCCAGATAGGCACAAAGTGAGTGAGCACTAAGAGAGTGAGGAAGCACTGCTGAAATGCAGCCTGGCCCAGTCAGTGAGTTGGCTACCAGTCTTAACATCATAAGACCATAAGATAGTGCAGCAGAATTCAGCCAATCAGCCCACTGAGCTTGCTCCACCATTCAGTTAAGGCTGATATGTTGAATATGAATGGAGCCTCAACTCCATTTTCCTGTTTTCTCCCTGATCCCCTTGATCCCCTTACTAACCAATAACCTATCTGTCTCCGACTTAATTGTACCCAATCACTTGGCCTTTACAACCCTCTCTGGCAATGAGTTCCACAGATTATCCACCATTAATAAATTCCTACTCATCTCAGTTCTAAAGCATTGCCCCTTCACTCTGAGGCTGTGCCCTTGGGACCCAGACTCTCCTACGAGAGGAAACATCTCCACATCCACACTATCCAGGCCTCTCTGTACTCTGTCAGTGTCAGTGAGATTTCCCCCTCGTCCTTCGAAACTCACAGGAAGTGTCCGTGCAGTAACATTACCAGGGAAGGTGCTGGTACACCCCAAGCAGACATTCACTCGCATCTTTCCAATTGCTGACTGGACCTCCAAGGTAGAAATGAATTCATTTTGACATTGAGTCAGCAATGCTGACAGGTAGGTGTAGACACTCAGAGTGGGTGTGCAGTTGAGCAGCTTCATTGAGCTTTCCTTCAATGTGCAGTGTTAAAGAGCAGACATGTGCATCATGTTGTGCTGAAGTTGGTACATGTTGGACACCAGTGTCCATTGTCAAGGGATTTGCCTGGCCACTGTGTATCGAGCATTCCCAGATACAATGGCACTCGGTGTCCAAGGCAGACTGTCTAGAGGAGCAAGCCACAAGGTGAGTTACCAGGTACCTGCTCCAATTTTCATGTCAGAAATTCTCACCATGAAATTTCTATTGTGCAATTAAGAGGATGGGAGCCTCCTTATCAAGGAGGTCGGTTTAGTTAGCAGCGGGGGTGATAATGAGTGACAATGCCCGTAAATAGGCTGTTCATCGCCCACTAATGGGAATCACGTCTCAATGTCTGGCACCTGATTGGATAATGCAACTTTTTGGTCTCAACATTGAGAAGGGTTTCACTTAACACTTTCCCCAAATTGTTCATGGCTTGGGAAGATTCCATTAACTCTTTGCAACTTGTTTCATCACAGGGGCAGAATTTTTAAAAAATGAATTGAACTAAAATAATTATTTGAGGCCTCGCATACGGAATAAAAAAGGTGCAAGTTTCAATTCCTCTATCAAGCCAATGCCATCCAAACACCAGCACTGAATCCCCAGTCTCCCGGGAAAAGAAAGTCGCTCTGTCCAACTATTTAAATAATATCATTCACAATATATACCACCAGCTAGCCCCTCCTCAATTCACTTATTAATCATTCTGAATAAGTGGGTCAAAGACTCAGGTTAAACAGATGAAGAAATTCATATGAGTGTGTAGAAACATCTTGTATAGTGTCATTTCAAGGATTTTCCAACCTGTCTATTCTATACTTGTTTTGAGATTGATAAGAATTATTCTTGTTTTGCCTCACTGAAGTGAAGAAAAATGTGAAATTGGTATGAAACAAAGGAACTGATTTCCCGCAGTGTGCCACCTTGAACTTAACTGTTTGCAATTACAGCCTTGTGCACTGCTTCACGCTGATTATTATTAATTGTGATTTGTCAAATAGGGTACAGGGAGGCCTACTCATGCTCCTAATTCATATATTCATATTTTTCTTGACTCGTTCCAGATAAAAATCATAGAATAATGCTTCAAAAGCAACTTATCAATTGAGGTAATTTATTTCCTTTTCTTTTCCATTATCTCAATGCTCCCTTTCAAAGTTTTTAAAAAATCTTTCCCTTCCTTATCCAATTTTTTTCCCCCTCTCAATTGAGGGAAGAATGAAGGGTGATCTCATATAAATCTATAAAATTCTAACAGGGGAAACACAGGAAGGATGTTCCTAATGACTGAAAATTTCAGATCCGGGGATCACAGTTTAAGGATACAAAGTAGGCCATTGAGGACTGAGATGAGGAGAAATGTCTTTACCCAGATTGGTGAGCCTTTTGAATTCTCTGCCACAGAAAACAATTGAGGCCAAAACATTGAATGTCTTCATGAAGAAGTTGGATATATACCTTTTAGGGTTAGAGGGATTAAAGGGTTTGGGGTTAAAGTGGGAACTGAGTTGGTTGAGCAGCCATTGAATGAGATTGCAGGTTCAAGGGCCAAATAGCCCATCCCTGTTCCTTTTTCTACATTTCTGTGTTTTATTCCTTTTCGTTACAGGCTGTGGGTTCAATCTGGTATTTTCCCTCAAAGGTCAAAGTTAACACACGAACGCCGTACTGAGGGAGATCTGCACTGTCAGAAGGGATGTTTTTCAAATCAGACAGCAAACTAAAACCTCATTCACTGGATGGGAATGATCCCACAACATTATTTTGAAGAGCAAGGGAGTTATTGCTAGGGTTGGATCCCTTTTTTGTTCTTCCCATGTTGCTCTGGGGTCTTCACAATGCTGATCTATCGTCCTTATTGTCTCAGTTCTGCATTTGGCGGATGGTGAAGTTGCCACATCAAGGCAAAGGGATGAGGTTAATGCACAGATCATCCATAATGGAACTGAAAGGAGCAACAGGCTGGATGTGGTGAATGGCCTTTTCCAGACCCTACATTTCATCCAAATATCATTCATTTTGTTTGCTCTTCCAGAAGTATGTTACTGTGCCACGTGTAAGGAACTACACGCATCTATTTACAGAAAAATGTGCTGACAGTTCCACTCTGCATAATATGTAGACAACGTCTTCTGTTTTTCAGATCTTCAGGAGCAGCGAGAGGTGAATGCAGGCTAAATCTCATAGCGCTGGATTATAGTGATTAAGAACAGGCAGAAAATGTTGGCGGGTTGCCAGACCAGGTGCTGAAACACTTGGCTTCAATGAAAGCAAATAGTACAACGAAATCCAATATTTCATCCCTCCCACCCATCTCCCCTCAAGTGATCATGAAAACTTGCTATGAAAGGAATTAATGGTTTACAAGAAATGCAACCCCTTTGGGAAAGTCTTTCAATGCTCCCGTAAGATTTACAGCACTTGAGCTGATCCAATCCACGTGATTTTACACGTCCTGTAGATATTGTTCAGTGATCTTTTAAAATCCATTGAGTGCGAGGATTGAATTTGAATACACCTACTTTCTCAGTAAATATTCACGCTGCCCAAACTCCTCTGGAAATACCCGCCACTCACCTTTAAATGAGAGGAAATGGAAAAGCTGAAAGTGAAGAGAGCCAATGTAGTTTTTCACAAAAGTAGACACCATGAAAGTTAGACCTGAAATGGAGATGCATTGTTACATGACCATTCCCATTATATGATGCTTTGTGAAAACATATGTTTTCACGTTGATTCACTTCAGCCTCATAAATGCAGTCCCTGGTAAATTATCTTTCAGGAATTCTTTCCTTTTTTCACAATTTCCTCCCTTTCTCTCCCGAAGGCAATGACTCAAGCTGAGATATGCACTCTGGCACAATGCCATAACTTTACTTTTCAGCTACTACGCTCCAGACCCCTGCATGGAAAGGAGTTTCCAGTTTGTCACAGAAGCATGAACAAGGGCCGCAGGGAAAATTGATTGCACCGACGCATGTATCCTGTTTCTGCAGAGGTTACTGGGTCAAACAACAACAATGCATTCAGATCGCTGAAAAACTGACCCTGTCCCAAACCCTTTTCTCTCAGTTCTCGAATGTCCAATGGTCCAGGGAAGATAAAACAAAATGCTTCAGTGACACGCTGTATCTCTCGCCTGAAGTGCGGTAACATTGACATCAATCCTGGCAGGAACTTGCTACCAATCGCTCAAAATGACGACAACTTGTCCAGCAATCTACACATGTGGAGTCCAAAAGGGTCATTAGATCAGAAACACTGACTCTCCATAGATGCAGCCAGAACAAGTTTGGAGGAGCAAAGCAATTTTGTGTTCAGTGCCACAGATTAAGGAGATAAAGGGCCATTTCAAGCAACTGAGGAGACCATTTTAATTGGATCCTTGTCGAGATGGTGTCCACATATTTCCACCCAATGCCATCCATAGCAGTCATTAGTGCACAACACATGTTTGGCATCATCTCTTTCCCATCGTAATTCAAAATAAGTCAAGCGTGAAATAAAAAAAATCATTTTAAAAAACCTAATATAAAACATTTTCAGATTCATTATCAAGAAATGACAACCGCGCGAGCTACACACTCAACTGAGGGATTTGTGTTCTATCAACTACAATTTGCAGAACCATCATTGCACATTATACTGCTGTTTTCCATTCACACTCCTTACCCCTACTCCATACTGTTCATGTTGTGCCTTTATCATAAAACTATGAACAACATCATTCATTCTGTGTCAGCTCTTGAGATGGATGGAGGGAGTTGCTCAGTGTGGTGACAAACAGCCATTGTGCATTTGTAGGTGTTTTAGATGTTTTCTACAGATGTTTGCATGGCATGCCTTCTGCTTTGTAGTTCATAAATGTGATAAACTATTTTATAAAATATTTTCCATTGCCAATATTCCCTACTCCCCCAAAGTAGTAATTCTGAAGAAATGTTATCCTGGACTCGAAATATTAATTCTGTTTCTCTGTTCACAGATGTGGCTAGACCTGCTGAGTTTCCCCAACAATTTCTGTGCCTGTTGGGGGTTGAGGATTCTTGCTGACTTCAGTTCCATTGTCAGCTGAACTTTACTAAGCGTCCAGAGTCACTGTACTACAGCACAATGGTGGGGAAACGTCTAGGAATCATAATCAGGGACAAAATTAATAGTTGCATGGGAAAAAATGGTTGAATTAAGGAAAGCCAGCATGGATTTGTTCAGGGCAAAGTATGTTTTTAGGAAGTTACTATGTTTCATGAAATTATTAAATTTCGGAGAAGGTGATGACCAAGTGATACTATCACTAGAATATAAATTAATGTCATGTTCTGAGGACACGGGTTTGAATCCTGTCGTGGCAGATGGTGGAATTTGAATTCAATAAATATCTGGAATCATTACTCTAATGATGACCATGAAAACATTGTCAATTGTGGTTGAATAGACTAGGAGCATCAGAGGCTTATAGAGGTTTATTAAATCATGAGGGGCATGGATAGGATAAATAAACAAAGTCTTTTCCCTGGGGTGGGGGAGTCCAGAACTAGAGGGCATAGGTTTACAGTAAGAGGGGAAAGATATAAAAGAGACCTAAGGGGCAACTTTTTCACACAGAGGATGGTATGTGTATGGAATGAGCTGCGAGAAGAAGTGGTGGAGGCTGGTACAATTGCAACATTTAAGAGGCACTTGGATAGGTATATGAACAGGAAGGGTTTGCAGGGATATGGGCTGGGTGCTGGCAGGTGGGACTAGATTGGATTGGGATATCTGGTTGGCATGGACGGGTTGGACTGAAGGGTCTGTTTCCATGTTGTACATCTCTATGATTCTATGGCTATATTGGAAAAAACCATCTGGTTCACTCATGTCCTTGAGGGAAGGGAACTGCTGCCTTTACCTAGTCTGTCTACATGTGACTCCAGACCCATAGCAATGTGATTAACACTTAACTGCCCTCTGGGCAATTAGGGATGTGCAATATATGCAGCCCTGCCCAGTGGTGCGCACATCCTTTGAATGAATTAAAAAAAACTTGAGATTTTTGATATGGCAACAGAGAGAGATGACACAGTTAATGACACACATATAAAGAATCATATGATGGAAAAGATAGTACGGATTGAATACAAGGGACAGAGCAACATGAATACGAGATTGACTGGGTGACAGGAAACAGAGAGCTGAATAGATAATGGGGAGTTGATAGTGTAATGGTAATGTCACTAGGACAGTAATCCACACTTTAGACTCAAAGGAAAACAGTCCAGCTTCTCCAATCTACCTACATAACTGAAGCTCCTCATCCCCAAAACTGTTCTCAACAATCTTTTCTGCACTCCTTTCACATTCTTCTGAAGTATCCTGGACTGGACAGAAACATGGCAATAGTGAAAACTAAATTTACGGCATCTCCCATTTGGGGAAGGAAAACTGCTGTTCTGACCCACAAGTGACTCCAGACTTACAACAGTGTGATTCATTCTTCACAGCCCCCCGGACAATTAGGGAGAGGCAGTAAATGAGCCAGTGATGTCCACATTTGTGAATTTAATTTTTTTTTCGGTCTGGAATGTTTATGTTGGGGTTCCCCAAGGCTCAGTGCTCTTCCTGATTTAGACAAATGACCTAGATTTTGGTGCACAGTAACTCTGAAAATTTTGTGGATGGTACAAAATTTGAAAGGATTATGTGCTGTGAAAAGGATAATGCTAAAGTTCAGGAGTGGGATGGGTGGGAAATTGACAGATAAATTTAATGCAATAAGTGTGAAGTGATTAATGTTTCTTGAAGATTGCAGACAGACAATATAAAACAAAAGGTACAATTCTAAAGGGGGTGCAGGGGCAATGCGAGATGGTTGGATAGGTTGAAGGCATACAGCATTCCGGCTTTATTTATAAAGGCCTAGAGTACAAAACCAAGGAAAGATGTTCTGAGGGAGTTGTGGAAAATGCTGCTTCTGTCCAGTCCAGGATTCCTCAGAAGAATATGAAAAGAGTGCAGAAAGGATTCATGAGAATGGTTTCAGGGATGAGGAGCTTCAGTTATATAGGTAGATTGGAGAAGCTGGACTGTTTTCTGAGGTGAAAGTTGACGGAGAAACTACTTCCTTTTTTGGAAGGATTGAGAATCACTGTACATAGATTTAAGGAAATTGTCAAGAGACGCAATGGACGCACAAGGAATTTCTTCTCATGCAACAAATTGTCAGATCTGGAATATATTGTCTGAGACTGTGGTGGAGGCATGTTTGATCTAGGAATTCACGAGGGAATTGGACTTTTATCTGAAAAGGGCTGATGAAGGGCTTTTGCCCGAAACATCGATTTTCCTGCTCCTCGGATACTGCCTGACCTGCTGTGCTTTTCCAGCACCATTTTAATCTAGAATCTGGTTTCCAGCATCTGCACGCCTTGTTTTTACCTTTTGTCTGAAAAGCAAGAGTATGTAGGCTGACAGGGAGAAAGCAGGGGAATGACAAGAGATACATTGTTCCTTCTGAAAGCCAGCATAGACATGAGAGTCTGAATGGCCTCCTCCTACTGCAATCATTCTGTGTCACTTGAATACAATGATGTGGGAGTGCTACATTGTTGAGGTTTTATCTTCTGGATAAGATACTCTCAGGTGGATGCAAAAGATCATACAACAATATTGAATGAGCAGTGACTGTTCTTGTGTTAGTGTTATGGCCATGTGCTTTTTAATCGATTCAGTCCAGTAAAACTGATCAACTGGTCAGGTATCTCATTATGATTTGTGAACTGACTGTGTGCATCTTGCCTTTACTTCATAAAATGAAAGTAAGGAGATATGGGATACAGAGAAATTTGGCTGTCTGGATATAGAATTGGGTGGCCCATAGAAGACAGAGGGTGGTAGATGGAAAGTATTCAGCCTGGAGCTCGGTGGCCAGTGGTGTTCTGCAGGGATGTGTTCTGAGACCTCTGCTCTTTGTGATTTTTATAAATGACTTGGATGAGGAAGTGAAAGGATGGGTTAGGAAATTTGCTGATGTCACGAAAGTTGGTGGAATGGTGGATAGTGTGGAAAGCTGTTGGAGGTTGCAACTAGACATTGACAGGATGCAAAACTGGATTGATAAGTGGCAGCTGGAGTTCAACCTGGAAAACTGTGAAGTAATTCATTTTGGAAGGTTGAATTTGTTTACAGAATACAGAGTTAAAGTCAGGATTCTTGGCAATGTGGAGGGACAGAGGGATCTTGGGGTCCATGTCCATAGATCCCTCAAAGATGCCACCCAAGTTAATAGGGTTGTTAAGAAGGCATACAATGTGTTGGCTTTCATTAGCAGGGGGACTGAATTTAAGAACTGCGAGATTATGCTGCAGCTCTACAGAACTTTGGTTAGACCACATTTGAAATATTGTGTTCAGTTCTGGTCACCTCATTCCAGGAAGGATGTGGAAGCTTTAGAGAGAGTGCGGAGGAGATTTGCTAGGATGCTGCCTGGACTGGAGGGCATGTCTTATGAAGAAAGGTTGAGGGAGCTAGGGCTTTTCTCATTGGAGCGAAGAAGGATGAGAGGTGACTTGATAGAGGTGTACAAGATGTCGAGAGGCATTGATAGAGTGAATAGTCAGAGACTTTTTACCAGGGCAGAAATGGCTATCACAAGAAGCATAATTTTAATGTGATTGGAGGAAGGTTTAGGGGAGATGTCAGAGGTAGCTTCTTTATACAAAGAGTGGTGGGTGCATGGAATGCACTGCCAGCAGTGGTAGTAGAGTCAGATACATTCGGGACATTTAAGTGACTCTTGGATAGGCACATGGATGATAGTAAATTGAAGGGTATGTAGGTTAGTTTGATCTGAGAATAAGATAAAAGGTTGGCACAACATCGAGGGCCGAAGGGCCTGTACTGTGCTGTACTGTTCTATGTTCTATGGTCTTAAAAGAAGAAAACGTTAAGCATGTGAACTGCTTTGGGGCACATCCTGAGGTCACAAGAGGGTGTCCACTACTCGTTGGGCTGGAGATATGATTCTCACTTTGGGTGTTTGGCTAGGTGCACATGTAAGAAATCCCGGGTTCAAATCCTGGATGAGCCCTTATTTCTGGGTGGCACGGTGGCTCAGTGGTTAGCACTGCTGCCTCACAGCACCAGGGTCCCAGGTTTGATTCCAGCCTCGAGCGACTGTCTGTGTGGAGTTTGCACATTCTCCATGTCTGTGTGGGTTTCCTCTGGGTGCTCTGGTTTCGTCCCACAATCCAAAACATGTGCAGGTCAGGTAGATTGGCCATGTTAAATTGCTCATAATGTTAGTCAGAGGAAAATGGGTCTGGGTGTGTTACTCTTCGGTGGGTCGGTGTGGACTTGTTGGGCCAAAGGGCCTGTTTCCACACTGTAAGTAATCTAATCTAAATAAGTTATTTCTTTGCAAATGAGAAACACCGTAAAGCGCTTTGTATATTTTAAGGTGCAAAAATGGCTGTTATATTGATAAATATGATAAGACGGAACTCAACAAGGCCCCATCCAAAACAGCAATGAAATTATTTGCCCATTTGTATGCTCTTACTGGCAGGTGTTAGGTACCAGTGCTGCTAGTGGATGTCCTCTTTATTCGCTCCAAATCCTCTCATGGGATCTTTAATGCCCTACTGAACCAAATAACAGCATTATTGCATCTTCAGCACTTCCCAGCACAGCGCTAGAATGCCAGCCTCGAATCGTGTGTTTATTTCAATTCATGATGCAGTTTGCAAACAAAGTGCAATTTAGATAAAATTACATCAAAATTATCCCTGCCTGTCAGCACTTTGAAGATCATGTTAAAAACATTGTGTTCTCCAATGGGGCAGCATCAGCTCTTGCATCTCCTCACAACTTACTGAGTTTGTGTCAGAACTTTCCTCAACGCTTTCCTCTCAAACCTCTGCCAAGGCACCAATGTTCTTTTGTCAATACAGTGCCGATAGTGTACAAGTCTTTTACAGGATTAATTAATTTATTTCAACAAACTTACTACAAATGTATCTTGATTAGCCTCGGTAGCAACTTCTTATCGATCAAATACATCTAGTGAATATCTACAGGTTAAACCCAAATGCTATTTTCTAATTCTGTCTGTGTTAGTCAGAATTTGTATCACACACACATACACACACACACACACCTTTCAGACTGCATAACCCAAGTACTGAATTAAAATCCACCCGTTACTTTTTAAATTCATCTTATTAGTGTTCCAACAATTCTTCTGAATGCCAATTTGGGATTTTTGTCAATACTATAACATCCACCAAAATGGTCAGTTGGGAAACCGATTAAAGGCCCTAGATTAGCACTCTGCTTTCATAGTAATACTTCCAGTGAAAGATTGCTCTGTGAATATTAGTGATACTCCTTCTAACAGGCAGTATGTGAGACACAATGAAATTTATGACACAACACTCAGTCTAAAGTGCTGAACTCTCTCGCCCATAATGCTGACTCAGCCTAACCTGAGGGACAAGGCAACCTTCTTGATTTTACAAGAAGTAACATTAAGCAAGGAGCAGAAATGACTTTAAATCAAAAGAAGTTCAAACTCAGGAACCGACAGTCACAGATGTTTCCAAACGTTTCTCGTAAAAATGATCCACTCTCGATTAAGATCATTTCCTCGGGAACTGGGCAGTTTTAGCATGATGAAAAGCAGTTAGCTTGCAATGGATTATTTAACATAAAATTAGTATTTTCACCTCAGTGATTTTGAGAGGTAAAATTGGCTTTGGATCAGTTGCTATGCAGCAAGATGTTAATATTGCAATACAGTTTGCCTTAATTTAGTAATATCATGACTTGCAGAGTGATACCATATTGTATATGACATTTCCCTATGGGTGGTTTCTCAAACTCTTTCATGCTGCGTCTGTCTGTCTAGTTTTGTTGGCTCATTTTTCTTTTCATTTGTTTCTTTTGATCCAGTTTTCTGCCACACATTCCTGAAACCTGCCTTTACTTCTCTTAAAAGATAATGTATGAACGCGCAATGTTTAAACGAAATCTGCCCCCGTCAGGATCCCTTTTCTAAATACAACACTACCATGCAAGAAAGCTTCAGCATCATTGACCTGGGCTTCACCGCTGCTGCCAGATTTACAAGAAGTGAGAGAGGTCAAAGTAATCGCTTCCCAATTTTGGCCCACACTGAGGTTGGAAAGAGTTGGGTTTTTGAAATCTTGAAGGCTGTAGAGGCACAGGTAAAAATGTGCTTTACCCAAGATGTATGGATCATGAAAAAGAAAATTCCCACGTGAAGGAATATTACAAAGAGTCATAGAGCACAGAAACAGACCCTTCGGTCCAACTTGTCCACGCCAATCAGACATCCCAACCTGACCTCGCCCCATTTGCCAGCATTTGGCCCATATCCTTCGAAACCCTTCATATTCATGTATCCATCCAGATGCCTTTTAAATGTTATAATTAGTATCTGCCTCTCTCACTTCAGTTGGCAGTTCATTCCATACATGCACCACCCTCTACATGAAAAACCTGCCCCTCAGGTTCCTTTTAAATCTTGTCCCTCTCACCTTAAACCTATGCCCTCTAGTTTTGTACTCCTCCACCCCAGGAAAAAGACTTTGACTGTTACCGATCCGTGCCCCTTATGACTTTATAAATGTTCAAGATTTCAACATGATGTGGATGTAATATGGAGAATTAGTAGAATGGCATATGTAGAGTTTAGAAGGAATAAGGGATAAATTCAGTTAAACAATAATGGCAATGGCACAACCAAAACTGTTTCACTGGAACATCTGAGAGGATGGCCTAGTGGTCTATCAGTAGGTTATTAATCTAGAAACACAGACAATATTCTGAGGGCGTGTGTTCATGGCAGATGGTGGGATATGAATCTAATAATTAATAATTGAATTGGTTCTTAATCTGGAATTAAGAATCAAATTATAGCCATGGCACAATTATTGATTATCAGAGGAACATCCAGACTGGTTTAGTAATACCCTTTAGGACAGGAAATCTGCCATCCTAACCTGGTCTGGCCTACATGGGACTCCAGACACAAAGCAACGTGGTTAGCTCTTAATTGCTCTCTGGGCAATTAGGGTTGGGTAATAAATGCTAGTCTAGCCAATGATGCCCACATCTTGTGACTAAATAAACGGATTTAACCCTGAGGTAGAGGGTATAAGCGTTAGCTGCTTAAAGTCATAATTTATTGTGTGATTCTCCACAAAATCATCACTTTAAACCTTATCTACCCATATATACTTTGCAATCCCCTTTTCTAAATTCACTCAATTACCATTTTTATTCATCTTTTAGTAGCTTCACTGGAGGTCTTCTGGTGCAGTGGGAGTGTCTCTGCCCCTAAGTCAGGAGCTCTGGGTTCACTGTGGGATTTGATGACTGCAGAAGATGGATCCATAACATGGACAAACAGATTGACAGTCATTCTGTAAACCCTTCTGATCCACCTATGACAGACAGTGAGACTGGGACAGTCTCCTGGTCAGCCACACTTGATGTGGAGTGGTGACCTCAGAATGTAACGGCACAGTGGCTCAATGGTTGGCACTGCTGCCTCACAGCACCGGGGACCCGTGTTCGATTCCAGCCTCAGGTGACTATCTGTGTGGAGTTTGCATATTCTTCTTTTATCTGCGTAGGTATCCTCTGGGTGCTCCGGTTTCCTCCCACAATCCAAAAATATGCGGATTAGGTGAATTGGCCATGCTAAATTGCCCATTGTTCAGGGATGTGTAGGTTAGTGCATTAGTCAGGGGTAAATGTAGAGTAATAGGGTAGGGGAATGGGTCTGGGCGGGATACTCTTCAGAGGGTCAGCGTGGACTTAATGGGCCAAAGGGCCTGTTTCCACACAGTAGGGATTGTATGGAACTGCTGTTTGAGGAAAATGTCATGACAGAATCAGACATGGGCAGATGCGCTGTCTACCTTGTGTTACTTGGATGGGAGAAGAAGATCACCTTCAAAAATGCTTCTACTCCAAGTCCTCAGCTACACAACAATACCCTAGCCTTGAATTCATTCAGCTCAGAGCTTTGAGACAGCCATGTGCACACTGTACAGAATGCCCTGGCTGCTGAAACCTTGTCTTCTTCTGCTTCGAAAATACCTCTTTGGAAACGCTCGAAATGATTTGCAGCTCAAGGTCAAATTTCAGAACTTTATCCAAACATAGATTTGTGGAACAGTTCTCTGAAAACAAAGAAGTCTGTGGGAGAGGGAGAGAGACCGAGAAATATCAGATTCGTGCCAAACATGATAGGCTGCACTGTACCTGTTGGAGCTTTAGTTTATGCTGGAATTATAGACTAGCCATAATTTATTTTTCTCAGTGGAAGATTGATATCTTCTTTCTACGGAGAACAATTTTCAAGTTGCTGTGCTCTACATCGAATATGTAGCACAGAAAATATAACCTGTACTTTTTCTTTTCTCTGCATGTGATTACATTGTGAACACTTAATCAGAAAAAGCTCTGTTGGGTCACTCCTCAACTATCTCTTTTGAAACAGAGATCCACGTTGTTCATCCTTTTCTGCTGGATATAACATGAAGTTGTAGCATTGTCCCTGTAAAACTTTCTTGCACCTTCTCCAGTACATGTTTCACATCCACAGCTGCTACATGGTTTAATTCTCCCTGGTAATGGAAAGATGTTGTGAAACTTGAAAGGGTTCAGAAGAGATTTACCAGGATGTTGCTTGGAATGGAGGGTTTCAGCTACATGAGAGACTGGACAGGTGGGACTATTTTCCCGGGAGTTTTTCAGGCAAAGAGGTGACCTTATAGAGGCTTATTAAATCATGAGGTGCACGGATAGGGTAAATAACCAAGGTCTTTTCCCTGGGGATGTGAGAGTCCAGAACTAGAGGGCATAGGTTTAAGGTAAGAGGGGATAGATCTAAAAAGGATGTCAGGGGCAGTTTTTTCACACAGAGGGTGGTGTGTGTATGGAATGAGCTGCCAGAGGAAGGGGTGGAGGCTGGTACAATTACAACATATAAAAGGCATCTGATTGGGTATATGAACAGGAAGAGATTTAGAGGTATATGGGCCAAGTGCTGGCAAATGGGACCAGGTTAATTTAGGAAGAGTTGGACCTGTTCTTGTGCTGTACAACTTGGTGACTCTAACTAGGCCATTCAGCCCATCGGGTCTACGCTAGTATTGTAGGGTACTTTTTTTTATTCAGTCATGGAACATGGGAAATGGGCATTACCAGCTGATCCAATACTTCCTGCCCATGCCAGGTTGGCCTTGAGGAGATGGTGGTGAGCTGTCTTCTTGAATCGCTGCAGTCTATGTGATGTAGATTGACCAACAATGCCATTAGGGAGCAAATTCCAGGATTGTGATCCAACAACAGCGAAGGAACGGTGACATATTTCCAAGTTAGGGTATGATTAGCATGGAAAAATCTTTCAGGGATGGTGTTCCTATGTATCTGCTTCCCTTGCCCTTCTAGATGGAAATGGTCATAGGTTTGGAAGTTGCTGTCTCAACAATTTCTTCAGTACACCTTGTAGATCGTGCTTGAGTGTGTTGGTGGAGGGAATGGATATTTGTGGCTGCGGTGCCAAAAGAAGAGGATGCTTGACATTGATGGTGTAAAGCTTCTTGAGTATTATTGGAGGCGGCACCCATTCAGACAGTAGGGAGTATTCCATCACATTCCATCATTGTGTCTTGAAGATGGTGGACAGGTTTGGGGAGTTAGGAGATGAGTTATTCATTACAGTATTCCTAGTCTCTGACCTTCTCTTGTAGCCTCTGAGCCAGCTTCACCTCTCATAGAGAGTCATAGAGATGTACAGCATGGAAACAGACCCTTCGGTCCAACTGGTCCATGCCGACCAGATATCCCAACCCAATCTAGTCCCACCTGCCAGCATCTGGCCCATATCCCTCCAAACCCTTCCTATTCATATACCCATCCAAATGCCTCTTAAATGTTGCAATTGTACCAGCCTCCACCACATCCTCTGGCAGCTCATTCCATACACATACTACCCTCTGTGTGAAGAAGTTGTCCCTTAGGTCTCTTTTATATCTTTCCCATCTCACCCTAAACCTATGCCCTCTAGTTCTGGACTCCCCAACACCCAGGGAAAAGACTTTGTCTGTTTATCCTATCCATGCCCCTCATAATTTTATAAACCTCTATAAGGTCACCCCCTCAGCCTCCGATGCTCCAGGGAAAATAGCCCCAGCCTGTTCAGCCTCTCCCTGTAGCTCAGATCCTTCAACCCTGGCAACATCCTTGTAAATCTTTTCTGAACCCTTTCAAGTTTCACAACATCTTTCTGATAGGAAGGAGACCAGAATTGCACGCAATATTCCAACAGTGGCCTAATCAATGTCCTTTACAGCTGCAACATGACCTCCCACCTCCTGTACTTAATACTCTGACCAATAAAGGAAAGCATACCAAATGCTTTCTTCACTATCCTATCTACTTGCAACTCCACTTTTAAGGAGCTATGAACCTGCACTCCAAGGTCTCTTTGTTCAGCAAAACTCCCTAGGACCTTACCATTAAGTGTATAGGTCCTGCTAAGATTTGCTTTCCCAAAATGCAGCACCTCGCATTTATCGGATTTAAAGTCCATCTGTCACTTTTCAGCCCATAGGCCCATCTGGTCAAGATCCTGTTGTAATCTGAGGGAACCTTCTTCACTGTCCACTACACCTCCAATTTTGGTGTCATCTGCCAACTTACTAACTGTACCTCTTATGCTCGCATCCAGATCATTTATATAAATGACAAAAAGTAGAGGACCCAGCACCGATCCTTGTGGCACTCCACTGGTCACAGGCCTCCAGTCTGAAAAACAACCCTCCGCCACCACCCTCTGTCTTCTAGCTTTGAGCCAGTTCTGTATCCAAATGGCTAGTTATCCCTATATTCCGAGAGATCTAACCTTGCTAACCAATCTCCCATTGCCTAATCCAGGGGTGGGGAACCTACGGCCTTAAGGCATGCAGCCTTCTGGACCTCATGTGTGGCCTTTTGAATGAATCCAAATTTTGCAGAACAAATCATTTACTTTTTATTAATTTTTTTTGGTCCTTTATTATTTTTATTTCAATCTTAAAATGACTGTATTTAAAATACCAGAGAGTAAAAGAAAATTCAATGAAATAATCCTCTCAGACTGACCGTCACAATTAAAAAAATGCGAAGTTTGAAGAATATATAATTGAAGTTTCTTGAATGCGGCCTTATTAGATGAGATCTAACATAATGCGGCCTTCCAACATGAAAAGGTTCCCCACCTCTGGTCTAACCCTTACAGCATAACCTTGTGGCTCTTTCTCCCTCATGACATTAAATGCATCAAATTTTTTCACCATGACTATTAGTTATGACCATGAATTCTCCATTCTAACTGCTACCTTTGTAAAAGTGTTTCCTGTTGACATTATTGGTGTCTGTATTTTACTTAATGCCCACCATATTGGACTCCTTCACAAAATGGTTTGTGTACAATAATGAGCTTCAACAAGTTTTCAAATGTGCTCTAAATAGAGGGATGGAGAGAAAAAAGTAAACAGAAATAAAAAGGCAAAAATGACAGAGAGATCCAGTTTATTTGCTCATTTGTAAAATATCTGTAAAATATAACTGATTTTCATTCTTTGATTTTATAAATACAGCTACTGAACTGCAGTGAAGATTAACATTCAGGTGTGAGCTAACTGCCCAGAGGCCGGTATCCTGTCATCAAGTCATCCTTTATTTACATGTGCACTGTACATGGACTCTGACCAGCCAGCTCAAAGACAGTCCCTGAACTGAGGAGACTCTGTCAATCTCTTGTTTCTATTTGTCAGCCAGGGCTCCCTGTTAGGCCCAAGTTAGCAATCCCAATCAAGGGTCTCATAGTCAATGCGATCCACCTGGCCTGCATTCCAATCACTTCAAAGTATTAGAAACAAAACCCACTACCAAGTCTTTCCTCATTTGATTTGAGTTCCTAGGTATATAGGTAAGTGTTTGGTGCTTCAGAACTGAAACATTTCTAAAATGAGATGAGAAGTTGAAATTTTTAGTCTTGTACTTATCAGAAACCAGGAAGCAAGAAGCACACTTGGCAAAATACAGAATGAGAACAGAGTGCCGATTGGTTGGGTTATCATTAGCATGGAGATGCAGCAAGAACAGTTAACTGTCAATTTTACTTCCAGATCAGGAGCGGGGATGCTGAGTTTTTTTACGTTGTGCGGGGGTGGGTCAGCTCTGTTGGCTGGATGGATGGTTTGCGATGCAGTGTGACGCCAACAACATGGGTTCAACTCCTACATTAGTTGAGGTTACCATGAAGGACTCTCCTTCTCAACCTGTCCCCTTGTCTGGTTGTTGTGATTCTTGGGTTAAACCACCACCTGTTATCTCTCTCTCTCTCTCTTTCCAGTGTGAAAGCAGCCCCATGGTCCACTAGGTCTATACTGACTTTACACTTACTTTTAGTTTTTTATTAGTGGCAGAGTAAAAGCTTCATCTTCTTGTCTCCTTCAGACAATGTGTTCTCCATCTACAGTGCTGCCAGATCACAGCACCCCATAAATGCCATTAAAACATTGTATCCCACCCAGTGCTGCCATAACTTTCAGGATGTGCACGCACATTTCAATAAATTTACTGTTACGAAACAACATATCCTCCAGCTCACAGTGAGTAACACTGTTAGGTCCCAGCAGGTCATCCAGCATGCCCTTCATACTTGAAAGAACCACCAATAAACACACACACAAAATGCAATTCACCTTATGACTCCAATATTATATTCATAATGCATCAATAAATCACAATTAAAGATTGCTTCGCTTGAGTACATTGCCACTCTACTTTGTAGAGTCCCTACAGTGTGGTAGCAGACTATTTAGCCCTTCCAGTCCACACTGACCCTCCAAACAGCATTCCACCCAGACCCTATCCCTGCATCTCCCATGGCTATCCATCTAGACTGCACATCGCTAGATACTATGGGTAATTGCCTACGGCCAACTCACCTAATCTGCTTATTGTTGGACTATGGGAAGAAACTGGAGCACCTGGAGGAAACCTGCACAAAATTGGGGAGAATGTGCAAACTGCACACAGCCATCACCCAAGGGCGGAATTGAACCCAGGTCCCTGGTGCTGTGAGGCAGCAGTGCTAACCACGGAACCACCATTTACACATTTGAATTGTGATTGGATGGAATCATAGCTCCTGTGTACCTTAACTCTATTTACCCACCGTCTTTCAATATCCTTTAGTGCACTTAACTGACAAAAAAATCTATCCACTATAGTTTTGAATATTTCAAAATTGGATATTTTAAAACTAGCCCAAATCAGCAGCATTTCGGTGAAGGAATGCCATTTGATTTTATTTCTGACCAGCCTAGCTCTAATTTTAAGCTTTTGCCCCGTATTCTGCAGAAACTCATTAGTGGAAGTAGTTTCTCTCTTATTGGTTCCTATCAAATCCTCTCATCAACTTGACCACCTCAAATAAATTAGATTACCTACAGGCCCTTTAGCCCAAGGCTAAAGAAGGGCTTATGCCCGAAACATCGATTCTCCCGTTCCTTGGATGCTGCCTGACCTGCTGCGCTTTTCCAGCATCACATTTTCAGCTCTGATCTCCAGTCCTCACTTTCTCCTTTAGCCCAACCAGTCCACACTGACCCTCTGAAGAGTAACCTCTTTTCCCTCTGACTATGGGCAATTGAGCATGGCCAATTCACCTGACCTGCACATCTTTGGACTGTGGGAGGAAAGCGGAGCACCCAGAGGAAACCCACACAGACACAGGGAGAACGTGTAAACTCCACACAGACAGTCACTGAAGGCTGGAATTGAACCTGGGACCCTGGTGATGTGAGGCAGCAGTGCTAACCACTGAGCCACCGTGCCATCCTCAATTGTGCCTTGGGAGTATAAGCCTAGTCTATGCCACCTACCCTCGTACTTCAATGTTATTTAGCTCCAGCATCATTCTGGTTAATGTTTCACTGCACACCCTCCAAGACGAACATTAACTTGCTGATGTGAAAGGTCCAGGGCTATTCACAGGACTCCAAGTGTGTCAAACCTGACCATAGTCTAATTTCCCCGACTTTGTTTTCAAGTCCCTTCGAAGTAAAGGCTGACTTTCTATCGATCTTTGGTTTTGCACCTGTCCATGAATCGGCATATGGGCTCCGAAATCTCTGTGCTCTTTCACACTCCTAGCTTACATAAACACACAAGCCCTGGCACTGACCCACACCATCTTCTTTCTGAATAGGGACTTGAGGATTTCTCTTTCATCCTCACAGGCTGTTGAGAAACCACATTCAGTAATTCACGCTGATGTAGCCATGCGTCCCAGTTCATACATTGCACTGCACCTTGACTGGGGCAGATTAGTTAGCAGGAGCACTGCTGGACGTTGATAAACGCCTAAATGTTCATTTTCCTCATGTGAGTAAACATGACTCTCCTTCAGCTCATCGTGTTAGCATGGATGAACTGTACTTTTATAAACAATTCAGCTCAGCCTAATCCAGTTAAAGCACGATATTATGCTTCATGGTACACAATTTCAATTCTAATGGGTTTGAAGATGACAACAGTGTGCTGCAATGAAGAAGCAATCAACAGTTTTTGATTGGGTCATTGTCCATCGCAAAGAAGCTGCCAGTGACTTAATGCACTTAATTTTAGCTTTTGTGTTGAGGAAATGAGAGAATATTGGAGAGCTGCAATGCTCCTGATTTTAAAAGCGTTGAAAGTAAACACAAGAGCAAGCTTCTCAATTATGATGACTGGATTGTCACACTGCCCTCACTATATGAAGAGAGGAGTGGTAGACACAATCGGTGTCTCTGGTAAAACAAAAGTTAATGGAGGTAATATATGTTGCAAGATTTTTACCTTGCCCATCAAAGAACCAGGATTTCAGAGATCACACGTTACACACTAACAAAGTCCATGATTCTGTAACGCAATAAGAAGATTTGCCAAATCAGGGCATCATCTATGTCGAGACTGGAAAGTTAGAAGCCGTGCCTTTCATTAGCAAGAGAGGCAACAATCAGATGGAAAGCCATCACAGGGTGTTCTTTCAAAGGGCAATTCAAGGGCATCACTGGTGGCACACATACTGTCTTGCCCACATTTATAGTTCCAAAGGATTAAACACAGACTGAGACTGTTCCCTGCCATTCCTCGATTTGAGTTCGGATGTTATGGGATTGAGCAGGTTGATTCTGGACCCACGGATCTCTGGGTACATGGGGTAGGATGTCACATGCCTGTAGTGAGACCTGGAATAGAGAATTCAGGAAGGCAACACACCATCATCATCTCAAAGGCAACTAGGGACGAACAATCAGCACTGGCCTGGTTAGGAATGCTCATGACCCATGAGTGAACATATATTTATTTTCTTTCCTTCCCTGACACCGCTCTGCCTCATCATTAAACATCGATTCTCTTGCTCCTCAGATGCTGCCTGACCTGCTGTGCTTTTCCAGCACTACACTTTCAAGTCTGAGCTTCAGCATCTGCAGACCTCACTGTCTCCTCATTATTAAGGTGCCTGGACTGAAAGCAAAATGCAGCTTGAGGGACAAGTTGTTGCCATTTTGAACGATTGGTGCGAAACTGTTTTTGTCATCAATGTTAATGCTGCTGAACTTCAAGGAGAGCTTCAGAGTATCTATGGAGTAGTTTCTCCATCCTCCCCCAGAACGTTGGCCATCTGAGAGTTGTGGTAACAGGAACTGGTGAGAGTAAGAGAGATGCTTTCTCACATCCAAATAATATGTCCAGTCCTTCATAAAAAGCTTTGGCAGACTTTTGCCGGACTTTTTATGAAGTTGGTTTCGACCATAATCTAGATTAGTGTGGTGCTGGAAAAGCACAGCAGGTCAGGCAGCATCCGAGGAGCAGGAAAATTGACGTTTCTGGCAAAAGCCCTTCATCACGAATAGAGGCAGGGTGCCTGCGGAGTGGACCATAAGACATAAGAACAGAATTAGGCCATTTGGCCTGTTGAATCTGCTCCATCATTCAATCATTGCTGATATGCTTCTCAGTCCTATTCTCCTGCCTTCTCCCCACAACCCTTGATCCCCTTACTATTCAAGAATCTATCTATCTCTGTCTTAAATACACTCAACGACTTGACCTCCACAGCCTTCAGTTCCTGGTCTCAGGCTTCATTTGCTTTTATTGGATGGCCCTCCTGCTGAATCTGGAGGCTTCGATGGAGCTCTTTCTATCTAGAAACCTAGACAGACATGAGGAGAACATGCAAACTCCACACAGAATCACCTGAGGCTGGGATTGAACCAGGGTCATAACACTGCAAGGCAGCAGGGCTGCCACTGTGCCACCATGTCACCCCAGTGAAGAATAAGGAATCTTCTCTCTCTACCTTACCCCTAAAACCTGTTCAAGCCACTAAATCCAGTTCCAGAAATAACCTCTCCTCATTTGACTACGGAAGCCATCGCAGCTTAATTCAGACTTGAAAGAGAATTTACAACGATTATAGAACACTGAATGGTTTAGCTTTTGTTTGTGAGGAATACCATTCAGAGTGCTGGTGCAGACACAAGTGACTGAATGACCTCTTTGTAACAACTCTGATTTGTGAATGCTGCATTGGTACAATATGGGGTGATTACCATAAGATAAACGTTTGGAGCATAGAAATAGATATTACCAATGAACAACTAATCTGATATTGCTTGTTGTTATTACTTGTGGGGGTGGGGGGAGGTATTGGTGGTGGGAGAGGATTATTGTTTTAAAGAAAGAGTATAGATAGAATCCCTACAATTTGGAAACAGACCCTTCAGCCCAACAAGTCCACACTGACCCTCCAAAGAGTAACCAGACCCAGTCCTCATTATCCTGTAATTACCCCTGACAAATGCACCTAACCTACACATCCCTGGAAACTATTGGCAAGTTAGCATGGCTAATTCACCTAACCTGCACATCTTTGTGACTGTGAGAAGAAACCACAGCACTCTGAGGAAACCCACACAGACATGGGGAAAAAATGCAAACTCCACACAGACAGTGGCCCGAGGATGGAATCAAGCCCAGGTCCCTGACACTATGAGGCAGCAGTGCAAACCACTGAGCCACTGTGTTGCCTTGTGGAGGCTTTTGTTCTTCATAATTAACTGTCTACTAAACACATTCTAAAGCTAATGCCACAAAACTCCAGGGAACTTGCTGTAACATCTTTGGGAATTGGTAGAACCAACAGGAAATGACAAAGACTTATTAGTATTGATGGCCAGATGCCCTACTCTGCCCTATGTGTTATGGTCTAATACAGTTGAAATAATTTGAATGGCTTGGTCCCCTTATCTAAGGGAAGATATGCTGGCATTTGAAGCAGTCCAGGGTAGGTTCACCAGATTGATCCCAGGGTGGCATGGTAGCTCAGTGGTTAGCACTGCTGCCTCAAAGCGCCAGGGACCTGGGTTCGATTCCAGCCTCAGGCAACTGTCTGTGTGGAGTTTGTACATTCTCTGCATGGGTTTTCTCTGAGTGCTCCAGTTTCAGAGGGTAGTAAATCTGTGGAATTCCTTATCACAGAAAGCTGATAAAGCTGGGTTATTAGTATCTAAAGGGCCAAGATAGGCAGGTTTCTAATCATTGGGGGAATCAAAGGTCATGGGGAAAGGGCGGGAAATTGGAGTTGAGGATCATTAGATCAGCAATGATCTCATTGAATGGTGGAGCATACTGAATAGCCTATCTCTCCTCGGACAGCTTATTGTTTTATGGAAAATAATTGGAAGTTTTGAATAAGATGCATAGATGAGGTTGGTCTCCCCTCATGGACCTTAGTGTCCTTAAGGTGTGATAGATATTAGGGATAACTCCAGGATTAAGGATTTCTGGATAATGGCCCTGTGTCAAGCAACACCACCTTAAAATCACCAACAGGCCATTAATCTAATGGATGCCAGTTGGATCACACAGAGGAGGCAAAAAAACCAATGCCTTTTGTCTGAAAGCCTCTGCCAACTCCATTTCAAACCATTTGCTTTATTTTTAAAAGTTTCTGACAAATGCAACATTGAGTGGTCTAAGGTAAAAACAATGACTGCAGATGCTGAAAACCAAATACTGGATTAGTGGTGCTGGAAGAGCACAGCAGTTCAGGCAGCATCCAACGAGCAGCGAAATCGACGTTTCGGGCAAAAGCCCTTCATCAGGAATAAAGGCAGTGAGCCTGAAGCGTGGAGAGATAAGCTAGAGGAGGCCTAAGTCTAGGATAATAAACTAAAACACTGGAAATTCTTAACAATTCAGTCAGTATCTGTGGAGAGAGAAGCAGTTAACATTTCAGTTTGATATCTTCCATTTAACAAGTTCTGGTGCTGCCTGACCTGCTTAAGAGTTTCCCAGCAATTTTAGCTTACATTTTGGATTTGCAGCATCTGCAACTTTTGGCAACTTTCTGAATATAAATATGGATAGTTTTTTGATCGTCAGGTTGTAGGTTGAATAAATACTGTGCGGCACAACACACTGACTGCATGAAATGATTTGAAAAACAGACATTTCTGAAGCCTTTGAATAATTTTGAAAATACGACATTGATGAGTAGGACAAAATCTACATTTGTTTGACCGTTGTTTTGTTCACACGTCATTGCTGACTCATAAGCAGCAAATTTGAGGCCTGATTTGAGGCCTCAAGCCTGATGAGCCACTGTGGGATAGCAAGAGTTAAAAGGCTGAGAGAGTTCCTAGGTGCTGAGAGGCTTATGACACATAAAACAGCAATGGCCTTTCTGTCAATGAGACAATCGACTCAGCTGGACAGAGAGTACTATTGATTGTGATTGTGAAGTGATTCTAGGTTTACAGATCAGGTTAGTGGTGGCATAAATTGATAAACAGAGGGGGTATAACACAGTTCTTCAAACCATTCAGCAAATTACCATGGCAACAAACTTTTTCGACCACTGAAGACAGCTTCTTTTAACCATTTTTCATGCAACAAATTGTGTCGAGAAATGATCTCACCAGTCAAGGCTGACAGCTCTATACAACGTCAATTAATCCATCTGACAAGATAGCAGCCCCTAATGTCTATATTGCCGTGCCAATATGAATGACATCAAAGAGAAATCAATTCACTGCATCTTGTGCCTTCATGTAGCTGTCTAGCCTTTAAGGGCAGAGATGATGAAATGACAGTGTTTTGCATCCTGTGGTCATTTTGGAACAATTATAACTGTAACAGTTGTCCCAGGTTCCTTGGACAATCCGAAATTTCTTTGTTCAAGATGCTACTTCTCTGCCAGGGGTTTACTGTGTCCATAAACCAACACAAAGCATCACTGTGCTAAAAGAGTCACATAAAATCAGTATAGTTGGACTAATAAATACGAGGTGCTGCATTTTGGGAAAGCAAATCTTAGCAGGACTTCTACACTTAATGGTAAGGGCCTAGGGAGTGTTGCTGAACAAAGAGACCTTGGAGTGCAGGTTCATAGCTCCTTGAACTGGAGTCGCAGGTAGATAGGATGGTGAAGAAGGCATTTGGTATGCTTTCCTTATTGAGTACAGGAGTTGGAGATCATGTTGCGGCTGTACAGGACATTGGTTAGGCCACTGTTGGAATATTGCATGCAATTCTGGTCTCCTTCCTATTGGAAAGATGTTGTGAAACTTGAAAGGGTTCAGAAAAGATTTGCAAAGGATGTTTCTGGGATTGGAGGATTTGAGCTATGGAGAGAGGCTGAACAGGCTAGGGCTATTTTCCCTGGAGCATCAGAGGCTGAGGGGTGACCTTATAGAGGTTTACAAAATCATGAGGGGTATAGATAGGGTAAATAGACAAAGTCTTTTCCCTGGGGTGGGGGAGTCCAGAACAAGAGGGCATAGGTTTAAGGTGAGAGGGGAAAGATATAAAAGGGACCTATTGGGGCAACTTTTTCACGCAAAGGGTGGTAGGTGTATGGAATGAGCTGCCTGAGGAAGTGGTGGAGGCCGGTACAATTGCAACATTTAAGAGGCATTTGGATGGGTACATGAATAGGAAGGGTTTGGAGGGATATGGGCTGGGTACTGGCAGGTGGGACTAGATTGGGCTGGGATATCTGGTTGGCATGGATGGGTTGGACCATGCTGTACATCTCTATGACTCTATGCAAGAAATATTTCTTGATTTAATATAACAGATTGAGGTTTATCGAAAAGAAGATTTTGACAAGCTTCCCCTTTGACTACATGATTTGTTAGGGTGCTAGACTCATATCACTGCCAGAAAATGCTGGGGACTGGATTATCCTTCTCTCAATTACTCTGTAAAACTCTCAAACTTGGACTTTCTGGCATGGTTGAGAAATTGAAAGGAGCAGTCAATGTGCTGGTAGGAAACACCTGAGAGTCGATTGAGAGAAGTATGGGCGGGAATTGGAAAGACTGAAGAGAACCAAGACAGGAGAAGTTTTATGAGTCAGATCCTGGGCAATTTGAAAAGTCAAGTATAAAACTAGAATGCTGGAGAAACTCAGTAGGTATGGGAGCGTCTATGGAGAGAGAAACCAAGTTAACATTTCAAATCCAGTGTGCCTCTTCGTCAGTAGTTCTGAAGAAATCATATTGGACTTGAAACATTAATATGTTTCTTACTCCATAGATGCTGCTAGACCTGCTGAGTTTCTCCGGCACTTTCTGTTTTTATTTCAGATTTCCAGCAGCTGCTGTATTTTACTTTTACTTGTGAGGCCAAATGCATGATACTACAAATTGCTTTTCATTGTTGTACAAATGCAACAAGTGCATGGTGTAGGGTGGAATATAGGTAATGATTACTACAAGGTAACACAACCCATTCAAACTGAAGCATCCAAATTCTTCTATGAAGTACTTAAGCTTCATTTTAGCTATTGGCTGATGGGATTTATTACTGTAATTTCCACCCAACTCGCACCCCCATCGCCTCTCTCTTTCACTTGCCTTCACTTCTCTCACTCTTCTCTCTCTCACTCCCTCTCTCAACAGCGAAGGTTTGGCGATATATTTCCAAGTCAGGATAGTGAGTGGCTTGATTGGGGGACATGCAGGTGATGGTGTTCCCATGTATCTGCTGCCCTTGTTCTTCTAGATCGTGTGGTCACAGGTTTGGAAGGGGCTGTTGAAGGAGCCTGAGAATTACTACAGTGCGTTGTCTTGATGGTACACGCTGTTGCCACTGCTCAGCAGTGATGAGAGAGTGAACGCTGAGGTTGATACATGTGATATCAATTGATTGGGTTGTCCGAGATGTTGTTGAGCTCTTGGGTGCTGTTGGAGCTGCAGTCATCCAGGACAAGTAGGGAGCATTCTATCGCACTTGTGCCTTGTAAGTTGTGGACAGATTTTGAAGAATCAGGTGGTGAGTTACTCCCTGCAGTATTCTTTGCCTCTGATTTGCTTTTGTAGCCACAGTATTTGTACAGCTGAGGTTTGGGTCAATGGTGACCCCCAGGATGTTGATTGTGGGAGATTTAGTAATCTCTTTGAATATCAATTAAGGAATGAGCCTGCACCATAAGGACTGATGGTTTACCAGAACTTTTCAAGGACAGTCTGAATAGGCAACAAGTTCTTGGTGGTGATACACCTGATGAATGAATAAAAAGGTGGTCAACTATTTGAGTTAGAAGTGAGAATCCTTCCAACTAAATTAAGTTGACACTATTAAATTGCATTACAAAAGGCTAGCGATTAGGCTAATCAGTCCTTCTACATCCGCAGTGAGTGAAATAATCAATTGAATGGCATTGAAACTGTAATTCCTGAACCTTTATTCAGTATACAATATTACAGTCAATTAAAAATGCAAAGCAGCTGCTCCTTTGATATCGCAGCTGCTGCACTGTAGTCTCAGTGAGTTTAAATGAAATGTACTAATTAATTGTGTAATAAGTGATAGTCCGACAGTCAGGTACAGGCAGAAAGCGAGACATAGTCACTTAAATTACTAGTTTCTAATATGGGTTGCGGAGGAAAGAGCTGAAAATGTGTTGCTGGAAAAGCGCAGCAGGTCAGGCAGCATCCAAGGAGCAGGAGAATCGACGTTTTGGGCATGAGCCCTTCTTCAGGAATTCCTGAAGAAGGGCTCATGCCCGAAACATCGATTCTCCTGCTCCTTGAATGCTGCCTGACCTGCTGCGCTTTTCCAGCAACACATTTTCAGCTCTGATCTCCAGCATCTGCAGTCCTCACTTTCTCCTGGAAGATTTTAACCTACTGTGAATCCTCTTACAAGGATGCCTTCCTTGAAGAAGCTCTCTTCCTCCCTCTATAAGGATTTCAGTGAGTCCCTCTCTCACTGCACACCCCAGGTCATCTCCTCTGCCTTCCTGAAGAAGGGCTCATGCCCGAAACGTCGATTCTCCTGCTCCTTGGATGCTGCCTGACCTGCTGCGCTTTTCCAGCAACACATTTTCAGCTCTGATCTCTAGCTCTGCAGTCCTCATTTTCTCCTTGCGGAAGAAAGAGTCTTTCCAGAAAAGATGGAGGGCTGATATTCTTGAAGAGATCAGATCGGCAGGCAAGAGCTAGAGAGAAAATGAGGACTACAGATGCTGGAGATCAGAGTTGAAAAGAGTGGTGCTGGAAAAACACAGCAGGTCAGGCAGTGTCCGAGGAGCAGGAGAACCAACATGTCAGGCATAGGCCCTTCATCAGGAATGGCCAGAGGGATCCCTCTGATTTTCCTTCAGAGTTATTGTGGGAAATCTGAGATAAGAGTTAGAACCTGCATTTACATAACATCATGGAAGTCTGAAGGACATCTCCGAAGCTGCACACATAGTAAATTACAACTAAACTGCAGGTATTGTTGGTAGCATTGATTCAAATTGAGTCAAACGACAATTACTGATACCATGCTGTGTGCAAATGTGTCAAAGCTTTTCATATCAGTTAGACCATTCGTAATGTAATCCCACAGATGATTTACATAAATTAGGGCTCTTGTGGCACAGTCACAATAGGTTGAGGTAGAAGTCGAAGACTGTGGTGCTGGAAAAGCACAGTCAGTCAGGCAGCATCCCAGGATCAGTAGAATAGACGTTTCTGGCATAAGCCCTTCATCAGGAATGAGTTGATGAAGGATATATGCCCGAAACATTGATTCTCCTGCTCCTCAGATGCTGCCTGACTGACTGTGCTTTTCTAGCACCACACTCTCGACTCTGAGCTCCAGCATCTGCAGTCCGCACTTTCTCCTAGGTCTAGGTTGAAGTTCCAATTGCTCCAGATGTCTGGAGTAACCTCGCTGAACAGGTTGACTAGAAATGTTTCACTTTTAGCAATCCTATAAGAAGTACTAGGCTATTCATTCTTTGAAAGGCTTTCCTATTCGGAGAACTTATTGTTCCTTCAAGCCTCTCACTCGGGATTCAGCTCATGATATTTACAGTGTGTGACAGTGTGTACTTCCTACTCACGTGGCAAGGTAGATGCTGAGGGTTCTAGATGCTATTTGATGAGCATCAGGGAAATAGGGAGTGTTGGGGTTCTTCCTGTGTTGTGGTCAGTATAGATCTTTCAATCAAGAACATAAATTAACCATAGCCTTACCAGACCATCGGGCTACTCTCTCATTAGAGAGAGAGAGAGAGAGACAACCGATGCTGGTTTAACCTGAGGGTCATCATACCTCAGGTGAGGGGAGAGGTTGAGAAGGACAATTTTTCATGGGCACCTCAGCTGGTGTGGGAATTGAACCCACATTGTAAGCATCACTCTTCATTGCAAACCAGCCAATCAGCCCCAATTTTTCAACCAAAACCACTTAGGAACAAGACTTGCCTTCATGTAACATCTTCGCAGATCTTGAAGAAATGTCTCAAAATGTACCATTCACAGCTCTTGAATTGTGACTGAGGGGAGAGTTGGGGGTGTATGGCACTGAGGGACTCTCAGATCTCCCATAGTAACTCTGCAGGAAAATCACAGATATCCTTCTGGCCGTGATTGCTTTTCCCCATTTAGAGTCATAGAGATACACAGCAAGGAAACAGACCCTTTGGTCCAACTCGTCCATGCCAACAAGGTAGTCCAACCTAATCTAGTCCCATTTGCCAACATTTGGCACATATCTCTCTACACCCTTCCTATTCATATACCCATCCAGATGCCTTTTAAATGTTGTAACTGTACCAGCCTCCACCACTTCCTCTGGCAGCTCATTCCATACAAGCACGACCAGTTGCTCCTTAGGTCCTTTTATATCTTTCCCCTCTCATCCTATACCTATGCCCTGTAGTTCTAGACTCCCCACCCCAGGGAAAAGACCTTGTCTCTTTACCCTATCCATGCCCCTCATGATTTTATAAACCTCTATAAGGTCAGCCTTCAGCCTCTGTCGCTCCAGGGAAAACAGATCCAGCCTCTCCCTATGCAGTTCTAATAGGGGACCAGAAAGTGCCTCAATGAATTTAAAGCAGACGATGATATAGTGTGGGACTATGAGACCACAGGCAACTCGCCAGAACTGATATTTTATGCATCTTTCATGGAACAGAATCCCTATAGTGTGGAAACAGGCCCATCGGCCCAACAAGTCCACATCGACTCTCTAAAGAGTAGCCTATCCCCCTACTCTATATTTACCCCTAACTAATGCAACTAACCTAAACATTCCTGAACACTGTGGGCAATTTAGCATGGCCAATTCACCTAACCTGCACAGCTTTGGATTGTGGGAGGAAACCCACACAGACATGGGGAGAACGCACAAATTCTACACAGTCGCCTGAGGCTGGGACCGAACCCAGGTCCCTGGCACTGTGAGGCAGCAGTGCTAACCACTGAGCCACTGTGCCACCCAACTATATATGATAGTAACATCCCATAATCAGTTAGTTCAATTACTAAGTGGATTTTGAAGAGCCTTACTGGGCTTCAAACATTAATTTATTTTTCTCTGCATCGATGCTTCCAGACCTGCTGAACTTCTCCAATACATTTTGTTTTCGTTCCAGATCCCCAGCCTCCAGTACTTTGCTTTTCCCCTGTAAGTTTACTTTAATAAGGTCAATCATCCATTGCCTATGGTGTAAAGGGTCTTACATTAGACCCCCTAAAGGGAAAATTGTTGCATTGAATTGCTTCAAACATCAAACATGGTGCTGCATAAATGTAAAGATTTCTTTGCTCCAAATGACAATTGTGGTTATATCGAGATGTTAATATGGATTATAAACATTTCCAGATTACCCTGAAAGAATTTGGCCATCAAGTTGTTGAGAGAGCTCATTTACATCAGATGGTTCCTTTCAGTGTTTGGAAATTCAGTCTAACTTACACGTGTACTGTCCCACATCCAAATCTGACATCAACCTGACCACGTCAAACCCCAGCTGTGTTTCAGAAACCGGTTTCTTTATTGTTCATAACCACTTGTGTGATGTAGTTAAAACATCCATATACCAACTTGCTGGGGTTTTGTTGACTGAACAAATTCACTTTACAACAATATAATTTCAATTCCATGAAATAAAATCGTCATTTAAAAGTGGAACCACAAAGACGTAAAGGAAAAGCCAATCCCTTGAGATACAGGCTGCCACTCAACCTATGCACAGTAAAGCAATAGTTGCACTAAATCAGAATGGCACCATGCTTTCTATCCACAGTGGAGTTTTCCATCTTGATATCAAAACTAATTTGTGAACATTTATAGAACTGATGACATAATAATTCTAGATGTAATGCATTCTTTTCGCAGAATAAAAGCAGAAGACAGATTAGCTTTTTTTTTGTTCTCCCTTTCTTCCAATGTTCCAGGATGCTGTCCTGCTCTGAACCAAACGTATTAAGGAGAAATTAAATACCTTGATCTTCATTAAGTCAAATAGAAAGGTTGAGGGAATCTAGCCAGCTTCAGCTGGTTAGATACTGCTGGGTGCTGCCCAGTCAGCTGACTTCAGTTTGTGACTCACCAGGCTAATCTCCATCAAGTTAATTGGCCAATTTTGTCTAAGATTACAGCTTCCTGGGGTGTGTGTGTGTGTTCGGTGGTGGGGGTGGGGAACACGGAGCCCGGATCAGTCCCGATCATTGCTCAGCATCCTCTGCTGAATGTGGATGCTGAGTGCAAACTGTGTGCATTTCCTATCATTGTGGGGCTGAGAGTTCAACTGACTGGATAAACAGCAGAAACACAGACCATTTGGCCCAACCAGTCCATGCTTGTGCTTATGCTCCTCCCATCTTTTGCAACCTGCCTTTGCCATTGTAAACAGCTTGTATTCGAATGGTTATTGACTGACCACTTTACTGTCAGTTGCTGCAGGTCAGTTTTAACCAGCAGTTTTGTGACCTCTATCTGTGATACAGATTGGTGAAACTTGTAGTGGGTGAGACAGAATCAAAACTGAGATCCAACGAGACGGTGAATGGGCAATGAGGGATGGGTAACAATGATAAGATTAATTTCCAGTGAAAGAAACACTTGCATTTATTTTTCATGTCCCCTGGATGTATCAACAAAATAGTTTTCAATTCCCACAGCAACATGAAAATGACCACAAGTTCCTTACTAAAGAAACAACATTGTTGCATTAGAAGCACTTCAGAAAAAGGTCACTTAAATAATTTGTAAGATGAGGGGCTTATGTTATGAGGAAAATTTGGGCAGGTTGGACCGATATGAGAGGTGATCTCTTTAAAACATACAAGATCCTGAGAGGACTTGACAGGTTGGATTTTGAAAGGATGTTCACCCTTGTGGGAGTTTAAAAGAGAAGCAGTTTAAAAATAAGAGATCTCACATTTAAAATGGAGTTCATAGAGTCATAGAGATGTCCAGCATGGAAACAGACCCTTCAATCCAACTGATCCATGCCGTCCAGATATCCTAAATTAATCTAGTCCCACTTGTCCATATCCCTGTAAACCTTTCCTATTCATACACCTATCCAGATGCCCTTTCAATGTTGCAATTGTACCAGCCTCCACCACTTCCTCTGGCGGTTCATTCCATACACGCAGCACCCTTTGCGGGAAAAGTTGCCCCTTGGGTCCCGTTTAAATCTTTCACCTCTCAAACTAAACCTACGCCCTCTAGTTCTGGGCGCCCCCATCCCAGGTAAAAGACCTCATCTATTTAGGAGGCAGTGAGGTCTGCAGATGCTGGAGGTCAGAGTTGAGAGTGTGTTGCTGGAAAAGTACAGTAGGTCAGGCAGCATCCGAGGAGCAGGAACGTTGATGCCATCAGAAGGGCTCCGGCCTGAAACGTCGATTTTCCAGCTCTTCGGATTCTGCCTGACCTGCTGTGCTTTTCCAGCAACACACTCTCAACCTTGTCTATTTATCCTATCCATGCCCCTTGTGATTTTATAAACCTCTATAAGGTCACCCCTCAGCCTCTGATGCTCCAGGAAAATAGCCCCAGCCCTTTCAGCCTCTCCTGACAGCTCAAACCCTCCAACCCTGGCAATGTGTGTGTAAATCTTTTATGAACCCTTTCACGTTTCACAACATCCTTCTGATAGGAGGGAGCCCGGAACTGAACACAATATTTGAAAAGTGGCCTAACCTGTACAGCTGCAACAAGACCTCCCCACTCCCATATGCAATGCTCTGACCAATAAAACAGTTTGAGGGAATTATTTTTTTGTCTCTGAGGATGATGAGTCGGTGGATCTTTCTTCCCCAGATTCTGATGGAGGCAGGGTCAGGGAATGTTTTTAAAGTAGAGTTTGTTAGATTCTTGGCACACAAAGGAGTCAATGTTTACACGGTGTAGATGAGCATGTGGGGATGAGACAGTTATCAGTTCAGTCATGATCTCATTCAATGGCGAAATCGGTTTGAGGGGCTGAATGGCCTAGTCCTCATTCGTAAGTGAATTGAATTGAATTAGCTTTCATGTCACATGTACTCAAAACCATACAGTGAAATGTTTATGTCGCCACTTACAGTGCCATCTTCAGGATGGAGTACCCAGGTACAATCCTTAGTTACAGAATAGAGAGATGAAGAAAAACAAAGTTACATTACAACTATACACAGTCTAATCATAAGTCAGAAAAACAAAGTTAAGAAGCAGAGCATATGTTTATACAGCTCTGTTTTTATGGTTTCGACTGAAGGATAAGTACTGGCAAGAGTGCACTGGAGAGAATTCCTGCACCCATTTTAGAAATGGTGCAAAGTGAGTTTTTTTTTCAGCAGGAGGCACAGTTTAATGTTACATTGGAAAGACAGCACCGCTGACAGTGTAGCTGTCCTGCTGTACTGTGCCGAAGTGTCAATCTTTATTTTTATACTTAATTGCTGGACTGTAAGATGCAGGAGCAGGTGTAGGCCATTTGGTCCATCAGGTCTGTTCTACCATTCAACGAGATCATGGGCTGATCTGATCATCCTCAACTCCACTTTCCTGCCTTTTCCTAATAAACCTTGACCCCTTAAAAATCTGAGAGAAAGCAAGGTCTGCAGAGGCTGGAGATCAAGAGTCAAAATGTGTGGTGCTGGAAAAGCGCAGCTGGTCAGGCAACATCTGAGGAGCAGGGAAATTGATGTTTCGGGCATAAGTACTTCCCCAACCATGAATCATGAATATTCTAAACAACAGAACCTCGCCAGCTTACTGCAGGAAGGAATTCCTCAGATTCACATTCCCAAAGGAAAAGAAACCCTCCACATCTCTGCAATAAATGGGTCGCCCCTTACTCTGGGATTATACCCTCTGCTCCCTGGCTCCCCCACTGGGGAAACAACCTCTCTGCAACTACATTGTGAAGCCCCCCCCAGAAATCTTATACCTTTCAATTATTTTTTCTCCATTCTTCCTTCCAAAGTGTATAACTTCACATTTTAACACATTATATTTCATTCATCAAGTTTTTTGCCCACTCACTTCAGCTGTCTGTGTCCAACTGCAGAGTCTATGTATCATCCTCACCTCTTGTCTTCCCATCTGTTCTTGTGTCATTTGCAAACTTGTTGATAGTATATTCACTTCCCTCATCCAAGTGATTACTACTGTACGACCATTGTAAATAATTCTCACAAAATTATAAAATTTTACAAACTTGTCATTTAATCCAGCACTGATCCCTGTGGCACGACACAAGTTAGAGGCTTCCATCCTGAAAATGTCCCTTCTTTTATCTCAACTCTCTTCTATGAGTTAGCTGGTTCTCTATCCATGCTAATACAGAACTGCCAACACCAAGGGCTCTTATCTTACTAAGTGGCTTTCTGTGTGGTACCTTATCAAACACCTTTTGGCAATTTAAATGCATTACATCCACTGGCTCCCTATTAGCTATCCTGCTTGTTAGCTCCTCCAAAAATTCAAATAAATTTGAGAGACATGATTTCTTCATGGTGAGACCATGTTGGCTCTGCTTGATCAGATCTGCAGTGAGATTTGAATCCAAAACGTTGTCAGTCAGAATTAGACAGTTATCAACTCAGCTGATTCTTGAAACCTGTTTAAAATGAAGAGATTGTATGGGGTGGAGTGGGATTGCTTCTGTTACATCTTGAACATGCGCAGCACCATCCAATCCTGTTTAGGACTAGATGGGATGTCAGTGGTGGAATCTTCACTTGGTTTATCATGCTCTGTTACCAGCCACTGGCGGGAGCTCAGTCATCTAAAAGCTGAAATTCTGGATTAGTGGTGCTGGAAGAGCACAGCAGTTCAGGCAGCATCCAACGAGCAGCGAAATCAAAGTTAAGAAGCAGAGCATATGTTTATACAGCTCTGATTTTATGGTTTCGACTGAAGGATAAGTACTGGCAAGAGTGAACTGGAGAAAATTCCTGCACCCATTTTAGAAATGGTGCAAAGTGAGGTTTTTTTTCAGCAGGAGGCACAGTTTAATGTTACATTGGAAAGACAGCACCGCTGACAGTGTAGCTGTCCTGCTGTACTGTGCTGAAGTGTCAATCTTTATTTTTATACTTAATTGCTGGACTGTAAGATGCAGGAGCAGGTGTAGGCCATTTGGTCCATCAGGTCTGTTCTACCATTCAACGAGATCATGGGCTGATCTGATAATCCTCAACTCTACTTTCCTGCCTTTTCCTAATAAATCTTGACCCCTTAAAAATCTGAGAGGAAGCAAGGTCTGCAGAGGCTGGAGATCAGCCTGAACTGCTGTGCTCTTCCAGCACCACTAATCCAGTATTTGGTTTTCAGCATCTGCAGTCATTGTTTTTACCTAAAAGCTGAAATTGCTTCTTCACGAGAATGCACACAAATGGGCTTTGCAGTTTGACTTTGCAGGTTCACTAACGCCCTTCAGGGAAGGAAAGCACCATCCTTACCTGGTCTGGTCCACATGTGACTCCAGACCCACAGCAATGGGGTTGACTCTTAACTGCCCTCTGGGCAATTAGGGAGGGACAATAAATGTTGCCCAGCCAACGACGCCCTCATCCAATGGAGAGATAAAAAATAAAGTATAATGCTCCGGTTTCCTCCCACAGTCCAAAGATGTGCAAGTCAGGTGTAGACTGGTTAGGCCGAAGGGCCTGTTTCCACACTGTCGGGAATCTAATCTAACCTAATCTAATCTAATACAAAGTTGACTTGGAATGTGAGTTCTGATTCAACGGCGACTCATAGGTTGACAAATTGTGAGCCCTTCGCCCCTAATTTCCTTGCTGTGAAATGAAAAATTATAGTTTGTGCATTCCCTCAGTTCCCACCAACACTCTATGCTACAACAGCCCTAGCTGGGGAATCAGTTCTTTCGATGGGAGTGGTGGGGGGGGTGGAATGCTCACTGTAGGAGTCCTGATCAGGTCGCTGGGAGGCCAGCTGCATTTGATCGGCCACACATTTACACCTTGTCTGCTCATACTCTCCATCAGTTTCATGTGCACTGGGCAGGTTAGTTTAAAATTACACTTCACCCATTTCCCCTCATATCCTTTCCAACAATTCTCCCTGGCATTGAGACTGCTGTTGCAAGCACTTAATGGCTTGTTAGCGATGACACAAGCACAGAACCACCTTGAGTTGTTCTCACACTGTGGCTTTCTTGAAGGGAAAAAGATGAACCAGCACAGAAGCAGCCAATGCACTGGATCTAATTAAGAGCAAGCTGAGAAACAGACATGTCAATCACCAGCAGTTCCAGCCAGTGTAGTGCTGAGTGCCTGTCATCACCTGCACTTTCCGAGTCAGATTGCTCGTTCTATTCATAACTACATGAAGCCTTGAAAAGCCAACCTGTGGCTATAAGCTGTGCCTCAGATGCATGAAATGTGCAACAGTGTCTTGTCTCCATGACAGACGTGCCCATTGACCCATTACTTTTAAAACGCAAGCTCCCTTATGTCGCTGTGATTTTGTGGTTTCAATTTATTAAGATGTTTTCTTTTTCCACCTCATTTCTCTTTTCATGCTCTTTTTTTTTATCTGCCCTGAATCACCAAGGGTGCCAGCAAAAATTTAATGGTCTACTCTCTCTCAATGCTGTTTCACAAGAGCGTGGAAGAATGGACTGGCCCTGGGGGAGGCTCATGAGAATGGGCCTAGGAGTGAAAAGCTTAACATATCTGGGTGATTCTGGGTCTATATTCAATGGAGTTTAGAAGGATGAGGGGGGATCTAGTTGAAACTTACAGAATACTGAATGGCCTGGACAGAGTGGATGTTGGGACGATGTTTCCATTGGTAAGAGAGAATAGGACCCGGGGGCATAGCCTTAGAGTAAAGGGAAGACCGTTTAGATCGGAGGTAAGGAGAAACGTCTTCAGCCAGAGAGTGATGAATCTATGCAATTCACTGCCACAGAAGGCTATGGAGGCCAGGTCATTGAGTATATTTAAGCCAGAGATAGATAGGTTCTTTGTTGTCAAGGGGATTCAAGGATTCTGGGGAGAAAGCGGGAGACTGGGGTTAAGTAACTTATCAGCCATGATTGAATGGCGGAGCAGACTCGATGGGTTGAATGGCCTAATTTCTGCTGCTGTGTTTTATGGTCTTATAGGTTCACATTCCACATGCTAGAAAACTGAGTACAGAATCTAAGTTGATGCACCAGTGCAGTAATTCAGGGAATGTTGCATTCTTGCAGGTGTTGTCATTTGAAGCATTAAGCAAAGGCTATATCTGGCCTCTCAGGGTGGGGGTGAACTGCCTTCTTGAACCGCTGCAGTCTGTGTGCTGTGGGTAGACCCACAATACCCTCAGGGAGGGAATTCCAAGATCTTGACTCAGCGAAAGTGAGGGAATGACAATATGTTTCCAAGTCAGGATGGTGAGTGGCTTGGAGGGGAACGTATGGGTAGCAGTAAACTTTAAAGATCCCATGAGACTACTTTAAAGAAGAAAAGAGTTCTCCTTGCTGTCTTGACCAATACCTCTCCCCCGCCTAAAAACAGACCATCCAGTCATGATCATATTGTTATCCGTGGGAGATTACCGTTTGCAATCTGGGTGCTGCATTTCATCCATTACAACCAGGGATTAGACTTTAAAGGTGTTTTCTCAGCTGTGAAATGCTTCAGAAGATCCTGAATTCGTGAAAGGCACTATATAAATGCAAGTTTCTCTTTGAAGACAGAAATGGTGTAATATCAGCCAAAAACTGTGTGAAAGATTGCCAGTGCCCATGTCAATGCAGTTGGCCCAATGTCCAACAAAGTCCAATGACCTCATTCCACTCTCTAAACTACTCAAGCACTCTCCTCCCCCATTCTATAGGAATATTATTAGTAGCTTCTAGGAGCTGGTGTCAGATGAGGAATGACACAAGGCATGACAATTTGTTAACTCTGTGCAGAAGCATTGTGCTTTCTACCGTCAGGCCTCAGTCCCATGGCATCCGTCATGATGATGTCGGGACCATAAGACATAGGAGCAGAAATTCGGCCATTCAGTCCACTGAGTCAGCCCTGCCATTCAATCATAGCTGGCACGCATGCTCCATAGATGTTACTGGAGGATTGGTGCAGTTAACACTTTCCTTTACCACATCCCCTTCCCCTCCCCATCTCTCCCCTCCCTCCCCCCAACTCCCAATCCATCCACTCACCCAGACGCTGGAAAAATGCTTCTGTTTTTGTGGGGGACAGTAGTAGCTGCTGGGTTCTGGGACCCCCTCACTATCGAACATTTGGTTGAACTGCTTGACTCACGGCATCCTGTGGATCCCTGACCCCAACTGAGTCAGCAACTTCAGGACAGAAAATGAAACTGCTCAACAGAAAGGCCTAAATTCTCCTAAATAAAACAAAAAAAAACAGAAATTGTTGGAGAAACTCAGCAGGTCTGGCAGCATCTGTGGAGAGAGAAGCTGAGTTAATACTTTGGGTCCAGTGACCTTTCTTCAGAACAGGTTGGCTCAGTGGTTAGCACTGCTGCCTCACATCACTGGGAATCCAGGTTTGATTCCAGCCTTGGGTGACTGTCTGTGTGGAGTTTGGGGTACTTCCTCCCCGTGTCTGTGTGCGTTCCTCTGGATGCTCCGGTTTCCTCCCACAGTCCAAAGATGTGCAGATTAGGTGGGTTAGTCATGGTGAATTGTCTGCTGTGTCCAGGGATGTATAGGCTTGCTGGATTAGCCATGATTTAAAAATACGAAGATGGGTCTGGGTGGGATGATCTTCAAAGGGTTAATGCAGACTCAACGGGCCAAATGGCCTCTTACTGCACTGTGGGGATTCTCTGATTCTAATCTCCTGCACTATCTGCAAGTGGTGTTATGTGCAATGGCACTGGGCTGTTAACATAACAAACTGGGTATTAGCCTCCGTAATGGGTCTGATGCTGTTTTTTCCCTCTCGAACATCATATTTGAAAATGTTAATCTATGCAGCGTAAGGCAATTTAAATAAAAATCTAACATGCACAGTCCACAAACTCTCTCAGGTGTTAATTATCCAGCTATCAGGAAGTTTGCTGGGAGTGAAAGTTTCTTGCGGATGCGGGAGAAAATATAAAATGACAACCCTGTATCACAATCAGCCGTGCAAACTGACATTAATTGTTCCCACTTCCTCCTGTAGATTTGCATTTGAAATAACCTGGGAGCAGAGTGTTACCAGGATGACTTTTCCCTAACAAGATTCAAGCACAGTTGGAGAAGGTATTAGTAGCTCAAGTTGCCGACTCTGCGCTAATGAAGTCTGGTGATTTATTGTACTGAGTAAGTGTGAGTGCCCTGCATTGGCCGAGATGCAGTCATTTCTGGGACATATACTTGAATCCAGCTTGGCCTGAGGGGGCTCCAGTGCTTGTAAGAGTCGAGCTGTCACATCCCAGCTCTGAACAGAATCGGTTGCTGCACTAATTGGAACAGAACTGGCAGGCTCACTCTGTAAAAGCCACCGAGAGAAGGATGTGTGCAGTGCTCCTGTTGGGTGGGGAAGGCTATTCAATACACTCATACTGGTAAGGGGGCTTGTGCAGTGGTAGCATCCCTACCTCAGAGTCAGGAGGTCTGGATTCAAGTCCCACCTGCTCCAGAGACCTGTCATAACACAGATTCATTGGAAAACATTGAGCTACAGCTGGGCTCAAAGAATCCCAGGGGTGAAAAACCACAAAGAGAGGCATAGCTGAGGTCACTACTGTTTCCTTCCCCATCATCCCCCCCACTCCTTTTCATACAGAGCCTCCCAGTATTGAACGAAGAAGAATTGAGTAGTTTTTCTGCTCCATGATCTAAATTTTGTTCCTATTAACTTTTTTTCTCCAGGTCTTGCTGTCTGGTAAGACTGATATTTGTTGCTCATCCCTCACTGCCCTTGAGCTGCCTTCTTGAACCCCTGTGGTCCCTGTCACGGTACGTTCAGCGGTGGAATTTGTCCCTAAAATGCTCCAAGTCAGCATTGTGCGTCTTGGAGGGGGCTTTGCAAGTGGCGAAGCTCCTCTTGCTCCTGCTGTGCTTGTCCTTTCAAGGGCGACAAGATTGTGCACTTGGGAAGGAGCCCTAACCTGTTCCCAGTGCTTACAACTAATTAACACTCATGCCCAACAGGCCACTAGTGGCCACCACTCTCTCTACCTTATTTGCTTTGGGAAAGTGACTCAGATATGTCTGTTAGTGCAGAATGTTGCGTGAAGCAGTGCAGGGGAGATTAACAAAATGGGGTACTCAGGGATGCCTCGGTACAATGACTGTCCTGGGTGGAAATCTGCTGGGTCGATGCTGTTTGACCTCCAGGTAAGGATGGCAGATTTCTTTCCCTGAAGGACATTAGTGAACCAGATAGGTTTTTATGAAAATCGACAATGGCTACTTAGTCATCATTTGATTAGCTTTCTTCAAAACAGGCTTTCATTGAATTCCTGTTTCACTGCCTGCCATGGGGAATTCAAATCCATTTCCCCACAATATTAGTCTGGCACTCAGCATTACTTAGTCTGGTGACACCACCACTGTGAGTATTGTTAGCAAGGCTCCAGACAGCAGATAAAAATCAAATGTTGCAGATGCTGAAAATCTGAAACTAAAAAAGAAGTGCTAGAGAACTCAGCAGGTCAGGCAGCATCTGTGGAGAGAGAAACAGAGTTAACATGTCGAGTCTTCTTCAGATCAGCAAAAACCTTATCAAAGTATCAATCCATACCCCACATGTATAAATAATACTTGCACTCTTAATAGCGAAAATTAGTAGAAATATTTGCTTCTAAAGTAGTTCAAATGTCTCAAAGTGTTTCACACAGTGGAGACCAATAGTTGCTGTCATGGCAACTGGCTGCCATTTTACTGAAGAAACATCTTGTAAATGGCACTGAGGTTAATAAACGAGTTCACCAGTTTTATTTTTAGGCTGCTCTCAGGAACATGCATGCTGGCAACGATATTTCGACAGTGACAAATACCTAATAATAATAATTAGAAGAATAATTTTATTGGAAGAGTACGTCAGCTAAGAGAAATAATGTGCTAAACAAAATAGAACTTTGTGTTTTCATTTTAATAATTGGTTTAAAAAAAAACTGCCCGTGTTCAAATGGAAGTAATAAGTAGTGAGCATGCCCAGTTGTCAATCATCATCGCAGTGTTGGTGTTAGCAAACATGGCATGTTTTCATTGGCTATATGTGATTACAAAATAAACTCCCAACGAGGGAGGTCAGTATAGCTCACCATCCATGGACCCTAATGGCCCACCAACCCAGTATTTGCCTCTTGGATGACTGGAGAGTTGTTTTACTTCCTTTCCAACCCAAACCTTCAGATACTTTGGTTGAAGAAGTGCTCTTTACTATCAATCACAAATCTGTCTTTCACAAATTGCTACCTGTGCAACTAGCTTTGGGAACTAAATTAGAACAGGCACTCGGAATAATTCTTTCGATTCCACTCAGTGCCTTTTCAAGTCCTTTCTCAGACACCTCTTTCATTCAACACTGTGGGATCGGTAACTAGATGGTTAGCGAGGACTGTTGAGGTAGGCGCTGTCAAAGATGGCCTCTCCAAGAAATCTCAGTATTACTCTGGATTGTGAGCTTTGGTTGCCCTTCAGCCCCATGCTCCTGATTTATGGGGACCCATGTGGGGAGGGGCAGGCTTCCTCCTGGGCTTAGGGTGGGGTGCGGAGGTCATCGTTCCTGACTCACCCCCCCCTTTGGCCATTACATCCGTGCGCGTGTATCCATCGAGAGAGAGCAAGTGGTGTCTACAGACTGGGAGGAGGCCTTTAAACACCAGTGTGCACTGCAGAGGTTGGATTTATCATTCCCCAGAAAATGTTACTTTAAGTTATTGAGTTTCGTTCACCTTTTATAAGTTTTCACACACTGTTTGATTATGTTTTTGGCACAATGCCCCTTCAGGGGGGCTGTTTAAGTTGATTTTAGGTAAGTTTAAAAGAGTAGATAAAGTGCTCAATCCTTGGATGTGGCATTTAACACCCCACCGTTATGATAGAAAGTCAGAATGTGACCAGATAAACCTTTGCAGCTGCAATACCCACTCCTACCACCCCTCCCTCTTACTTCCACTCTCTCCACCTCATCTCCCGTGAATCTTGACACAACAGAGCATGGCGGTACGGTGGCTCAGTGGTTAGCACAGCTGCCTCACAGCGGTGGGGACCTGGGTTCATAACGTGCCTCAGGCGACTGACTGTGTGGAGTTTGTACATTCTCCCCGTGTCAGCGTGGGTTTCCTCCGGGTGCTCCGGTTTCCTCCCACAGTCCGAAGATGTGCAGGTCAGGTGAATTGGCCATGCTAAATTGCCCATAGTGTTAGGTGCATTAGTCAGAGGGAAATATAGCATAAGGGAATGAGTCTGGGTGGGTTACTCTTCGGAGGGTCGGTGTGGACTTGTTGGGCCAAATGGTCTGTTTCCACACTGTAGGGAATCTAAAATAAACAGAGTTTGGTAACTCCAGTTATAAGAAAGCCAGGTCTCCATTGTGGCATTCTACTGTGAGGTCATGAAAGGTTCCTTCTTATCTTCTGTGCTTTTTGCGTTATTCCCCAATCGATCACAACCCTTTGACATTTAGCTTGTCTATTTATTTGTATTCACCTGCCCACTCCTGTAATGGATCTATGCACAGCAACTGAGATGTGATGGTTCCTGTCAGATCTGATTACCATTACTAGGTTAGGCAATCCACAGGAGAATGTCTCACTGTAGCGAGCCCTTGGATAGCGTGCGTTCAGGTGCCCCGTAAAAGCATTGGCTCATCGGAACATTGTGGCCTTAAATATTACAGCATTGAGTTTTCAGCAGTGGGCTCAGGGGAGAGAACTGGGGTCATTGCTTTTTTCCAATGGCAACATGATATTGGTGAACTTGGACATCAATCACATTGCACCCTTGCTGAAAAACAGGGTGAGGACAATATCAAAGTAGTTTTATACCATTGACAGTGCAAGCTTTACATTGAGAAAAAAAATAGCAGATATACATTGCATAACATTGCCTTGTTGAAAGTATGCTGGTATTGGCAGGAAGAGCAAACAGTTTCATCCATTCTGGAATCTTTTGCGTTAATTTATGAAAAAAGCAATGCCTCCCTTTTACTTTCTCCTCCTTGCATGGGGAACAATTGTGAAAGCACCAATATCTCCACAGCTAAAGTCAAAATTATTTACCATCTTATCTACAGCAGCACAGAACAAAAGCCCCTATATTTCCCACTGTCTCCAAAATGCAATCTTACTTAGCCCTTAAAGTTTGAGGTAAAGCTCACACCACAGGGGCAGATCATCATGTAACATAGCATTTTCAAAAAGGTGACTCAGCGCCATGTCCTCCCTGAATAGCTCTGTGATGCAGGACTCTGCTCTATGGTCTGTTCCCTGGAATGCACACTAAGACAAACATCGATTGCACCTGGAAGACCATCGACTCGGTGAAAGACGCTCCTTGGTCTGGTCGAAACCTGTCGGTCTTCCAGAACAAGGAGTTGACCCTGACCAAGTGTTGCAGACTGGCAAATCCCAAGGTTCATGTCTACATGCTGGGGGATGTACTAAAGCCTGGGGCAGCTGCTGCCATGGTGCAGCTTGGAAAGACCTCTGTCTGAGGTCTTCCTACTGAAGGCAAATGGCGGTCCGTTCAGTTATTGGACCCTCTTGGTGCCTCAAGTGCATGTAAATGGAATCTAGTTCAACAGAGGTCAATGGTTTGTTGGAAAGAGTCAAACTCCAATGTTTGACCATTTCCTTGATGTGCTCCTGTACAGAAGTATTTGTGACACAAAGATATATTTTATGAACAAAGTATATTTTGACAAGGGCAATAAGTGATAGGCCGTGAATACTGGCCCAGCCCTATGATACCAAATCCCAGGAAATCATCTTGTAAAGTGTTGCAGTGATGTTGATGCATCAAAGGACGGGCTGGCCTGTAATTAAAGTCCTCATCCCCAAAGCAGCACCAAAACAATATGAGGTCTTTTTTGGGGGTCGGGGCGGAGGGGGGGTGCAAGAACAGGGGCAGGAGGAGTACTCTTTGGGATATCAAGCTCTTAAGGTGTATAACAGAAGGATTCCGTCACCCAACATAGACCCTTCACTCCCTACATTAGGAAGACTCTGGCTCAGATTTCTCCCCTGTCCAAGTAACAGCAAATGACCCCAGTGTCTATTTTCATATCTTTCACTGAGAAATCTGTAAGGGACAGAATGCACATTCCCTTCAGAATCCTGCTGATGTTGCTTGTGACTTTGGGCCTGTTGAAGAATAGCCATTCTCTGTGAACCCATTGGGACCAGGGGTCCTAACATGGATCCCAAGAATGGGGAGGCTGGTGTCTTTGGACAACATGTGTCTCTTCATACAGGTCCTCCAATGGTGAAAGAGAAGTCACTGGGAGGGTGTGGGGAAGGGGGCACAGAGCTTGGTCATTCCAGAATCTCATGTAGATGCTGCTGCCCTCAGAGGTTGAACAACTAAAAATGTCCTGATAGGCTCAAGGCTCAAGGATCAAAATGACCAAGCAGGATAGACTGGGAGGTAGCCTTCACATACATTAGGAGAAAGTGAGGACTGCAGGTGCTGGAGATCAGAGCTGAAAATGTGTTGCTGGAAAAGTGCAGCAAGTCAGGCAGCATCCAAGGAGCAGGAGAATCAACGTTTCGGGCATGAGCCCTTCTTCTCCCATTCCTGAAGAAGGGCTCATGCCCGAAACATCGATTCTCCTGCTCCTTGGATGCTGCCTGACTTGCTGCGCCTTCACATACATTTGCCCATCACATCAACCTGAAGATGGTGGGAAAGAACTAAAATGTCAAATAGGCCAGAACTAGCATCAGTCCTAAATTCTGCTCTCCTTACACCTCTTTGCCTGTCTCTTTCTCTCTCTCTCTCTCTCTCTCTCTCCTAAAACCTTGAGAGGCATGGATAGAGTGATTCGCCAAGGTCTTTTCTCCAGGTTAGGGGAGTCTAAACAAGAATGCATAGGTTTAAGGTGAGAGGGGAAAGATTTAAAAGGGACCAAAGAGGCAACATTTTCATGCAGAAGGTGGTGCGTGTATGGAATGAGCTGTCAGAGGAAATAGTGGAGGTGGGTACAATTACAGCATTGAAAAGGCATCTGGATGGGTATATGGATAGGAAGGTTTTAGAGGGATAAGGGCCAAGTGCTGGCAAATGGGACTAGCTTAATTTAGGATATCTGGTTGGCATGGACGAGTTGGACTGAAGGGTCTGTTACTGTGCTGTACAACTTTATGACTCTTTTTCCTTTCTTAAGAAGCTCCTTAAAACTGAAAAATTCACCCAAGCTTTTAGTCACTTGTTTTAAATGTTGACTCAGGGTCACAGTTCACTTGACAACACTTTGTGAAGCAACTTGGATTGTTTCACCCAATTAAAGATGCCATTTTCTGTAAATCCCAGTCTGTGCCAACATCATGGATTAGGTGATTTGTTTAACTGAAATAGGTGTTAGAGAAATGCAGTTATACATTGTAGAGTTGTGGTTTGCCATACTAATGTGCCGTCTGCCAGAAAGTGTTGTCACTTTCCTCACTCCGTGTCGTTTCAGGTTAAATTCACCAGACATTTGGGGAGGTGATGGCTTCATGGTATTAGCATTAGAATTAATCGCGAGACCCAGGTAGTGTTCTGAGCACCCAGGTTGAACCCTGCTGTGACAGGTTGTAGAAATTGAATTCAATAACATTTCTGGAATTAAGGGTTTAATGACCATGAAACAGTTGTTGATTATCATGAAAATCCCTTCAGCTTCACTAATGTCCTTTAGGAAAGGAACAATCATCCTTACCTGGTCTGGCCTACATGTGTCACCACAGCATTGTAGTTAATACTTAACCTAATTAGGAATGGGCAATAAATGCTGGCCTGGTCAGAAATGCCCTTTCTCTCTCTCTCTCTCTCCAGCCAGAAAGCAGCCTAATGGTCCATGGTGACTTTACTTCAGTAACCATAAAAAAAAGTACACAAAACAAAGGGTTAATTGTCGCATTAAGATAGCAGGGATTGACATTTATGGAATAAATTAGCCAGTCTATTAAAAAAAAACACATAGGAAACAGGAACAAATATGTTTACATGCAGAAAATAAAAGGTTGTTTTGTTGAAGTATCTGCCTGAGTTTGTCCAAAACTGATATCAAGGAATTGAGTTACTGTTGTCGGATGTTCTGAATTATTCCACCCCCTCCGGGGTGGGACAAGCTGTTGCATTAATTACCCTGCCTTCTGTGTGGTCTTCATATAAGATAAGAGAATTTTAAAGAAGTCCAGTAATCTTTTGTCCTTTGTTAAGGATCGGCCAGCTTGCATATTGTGACAGCATGGTGACTCAGTGGTCAGCACTGCTGCCCCACAGTATCAGGGACCTGGGTTCGATTCCAGCCTCCGGCAACTGCACATTCTCCCTGTTCAATGATATGCAGGTTAAATGGATTGGCCATGCTAAATTGTCCTCGTAGTGTCCAAGGATGTGCAGGTTAGGTGAATTAGCCATGGTAAATGTCTCAGTACAAGGTGGGATGCTGTTTGCAGGGTTGGACTGGGGTGTACAAAGTTAAAAACCACACAACACCAGGTTATAGTCCAACAGGTTTAATTGGAAGCACTATCTTTCGGAGTGCTGCTCCTTCATCAGGTGGTTATGGAGGAGCAGTGCTCTGAAAGCTTGGTTTTTTAGGAGGCTAAGGAAATTCAGCTGTTTAGGAGGCTAAGGAAATGAGCTGAATGGCCTCTTTCTGGACTGGAGGGATCCTATGTTGTTGACAATGACTTTACTGAGTAATTGTACCTTCACTCAAAGCAAAAATATCAGCCCAGCTCCCACACATCATTGATATACTATGGTGATCCCATCGTGACTAGTTTGATTCCGATCTATGTTTGGTCAGAGGACCTTGTGTGTGTGTGTGTGTGTGTGTGCACGCGAGAGTGTGTATTTTTTTTTACTCAACAACATCCGAATGATGCTTTGGCACTTGTGAATGGAAGAAAGTTGCATGTTTACATATATAGACAGCCATTTTGTAAAAGCTTGCAACCCAGAACACTTTTAAATTGAAAAATCAGTTCACTTGTTGTTGAAAGTTGACCAGTGACCAGCGTCACATCCTTCCTCTCCAAAGCAGAACAAAAAGATCAACATCAACCTGGAATCATGGACAGAACTCTGACACCACCCCTCCTGTGCTTAATGGCTTGGTGTAAAGACAACAAACTCTCCAACAACATCAGCAAAATGAAGGAGCTGGTCACTGACCTCAGGGAGTGGAGGGCACACTACTGTCTGCATCAATGATGGTGAGGTGGAGATGGTCGAAAGCATCACATTGCTGAGAGTGACAGTCACCAGCAATCTGCCCTGGTCCACCCACATTGACAAGATAGTCAAGGAAGTACAGCAACCCCTCTCATTTTTTTATGATTTGGAGATGCTGGTGTTGGACTGGGGTGTACAAAGTTAAAAACCACACAACACCAGGTTATAGTCCAACAGGTTTAATTGGAAGCACTAGCTTTCGGAGTGCTGCACCTTCTTCAGGTGGTTATGGAGGAGCAGTGCTCTGAAAGCTTGTGCTTCCAATTAAACCTGTTGGACTATAACCTGGTGTTGCGTGATTTTTAACTTTTTTAGGAGGCTAAGGAAATCCAGCATGTCTTTGAAGACTCTTACAAATTTTTATAGATGCATCCAATCCAGATAAGTCACAGCCAGGTACAGCAAATGCTCTGCCCAAGACCTCAAAAACTGACAGAGAATCGTGAAAACAACCCCGTCCATTATGCAATCCAGCCTCCCATCCACTGACTCCATCTATACTTCCCACTGCAACAGGAAAGCAAGCAACATCAACATCAACATCAACATCAACAAAGAGCCCTCCTACCCCAGTTGTACTCTCTTCCATCGGGCAGAAGATATACACATATGAACACATTCAAAAACAGCTTCTTCCCTCCTGTTCTCAGACTTTTGAATGGACCTCTTTCACATTAATGTTAGTCTCTCCCTGCACCTTCTAGGTAGCTATAACACTGTATCCTGCACTCTGTTCTGCTACCCTGATGCATAGTACAGCACGTAAGACAACACTTTTCACTATACCTTGGTATACGAGGAAGTAAAAAAGTCAAATCAAATCCCCCATTCATGGCAATGACAATATATCCTCAATGCAGCAATGGTGTTCAATTATGCTTAATATGTGGTTTATACATGACATTGGTGAGGCCACTTCTGTAGTACTGCATACAATTCTGGGTGCCCTGCTGTTGGAAGGATGTTATTAAACTGGAGAGGGCGTAAAAAAGATTTACCAGGATCTTGCTGAAACTGGAGGCTTTCAGTCATAAAGAGAGGCTGGATAGGCCAGGATTTATTCCCTGTAGTGTATGTGGCTGAGGGGTGACATTACAGAGGTTTATAAAATTAGAATTAGAATTCTAATTCTTACAGAGGTTTATAAAATCATGAGGGATATAGATAAGGCAAATCACAAAGGCCTTTTCCCCAGGATAGCGGAATCCAAAATTCGAGGGCATAAGCTTAAAGGTGAGAGGGGAAAGTTTTAAAAGGGACATAAGGGGCAGCTTTTCAGACAAAAGGTGGTGTGTGTATGGAATGAGCTGCCAGAGGAAGTGGTGGAGGCTGATACAATTACAATATTTAAAATCAACTAGATAAATTGGACAGGTACTTGGATAGGAAACATTTAGAGGGATATGGGCCAAATGAAGGAAAATGGGCATTGTTCGATTTGAGAAACCTGGTCTGAATAGATGAATTGTACCAAAGGTTCTGTTTCTATGCTGTATGACTATCTGACTTTATGACTGAGTTACCCATACAATAAAGGAGCCAAATTGAGAAGCATTAAGGTCTGCTCTTAATACAACCTCTCAGCATCTAAAGGGTTAAAAATGTCTGGATATTTTGTCATGCTCAGAATAGAATGGTCTATAAATTCAGCACTGAAGAACGTCCCATGAACTAGTGTACTCGGGAGCTGTGTATGCAGTTAATGAATGGGAAGTGATCCAATTGGAGGTTGTGAAAAGGTGATTGAAATTTGCTTGCACTGAGGATCAGGGATGAGTGAGTTTGGATTGGTCATGCAGGACTTGTGTGTAGTTAAGCTTTCAATTTAATATTGCCCGGGTCTCCATCATCAGCAGATCCGATGGGCTCTTGTCACAACGGTATTAAGCTTTATATGAAAGCCAAAGGCATTATATTAGCAGAAAGGGCATGGTTGCTAAAATAATAGAGGATTGTGACATCTTTAGAACATGATCGAGATTGGGACTTGCCTTCAAGCAACTTCCCCATGAATAAACTGAACATTGCATTGATGTATGTCAGCACATGACATTTGGTCAAAATGCTGGAACCCCTTCCTAACAGCGCTGTGGGCATACCAAAATCCCGAGGACGACAGTGGTCCCAAAAGTTAGTTCATCACCACCTTCTCCAGATCTCTTGAATGATTTTTTTTAAAAAAGGTTAGCTCCTGCAATTTGACATAAATGCTTCATAAATACCAGCAATTTCTTTCTTAATTGATCCATTCAGAAACCACACCCTCCCCCTTCGCCATTGTCAACTTGCTCATAAAAGTAAAAAATGAAGAAGAGGGCAAAGATTTTAAGTGATGCGCAAATACAGCAAAGGTGAGATGGGAAAATGGTTTTCCACCCAGTGGGTAGTTAGGATATGGAATGGAATGCCTTGAAATGTGGTGGAGGCAGGTTCAATTGATAGATTCAAGAGGCCATTGGATGGTTATTTGGATAGAAATGGTATGGTGGAATATGGGAAAAAGGCAGGAAGTTGGCTTCAGGGGATAAAACGAGTGCAGGTACGACGGGCCAAATGGCCTCCTTCTGAACTGTTGTGATTTTTCGACAGCACTGCCCTAGCAGCTCATTCAGGTCTCAATCCCTCTCCATGTAAATGATATCTTTTTGACCCTTGTGTGATGGATGGCAGATCTTGGCGAGTGAGAGTGGGAGGACAGAGCTGCTGAGAAGGGTAGACCAGAGATCAGATTGTGGGCTATTACGAGAAAGGTGCCCATTTGCCAACAGCTGAGAAAAGTGTGCAAAGTCCCCTAATCCTCATCCTGTGGGTGTAGCAGCCATATTCACCACTGGGCCCAGTAGCCTTCCCTTGGGTTTCTGTTCCCCGTACTGTCAGAGGTGGTTCACTTAAAGTACTGTCACTTCAGTTCACAGACTGCTGGTGCCTGTGAAACAGAGGGAGTTTTAGCAAGTCCAAACAACCCTGGAATTGCCAGGGCTTTTGGTACCAACTGCTGTAGATTTTCACAGAATTAAGGAGGTCAATTATCAGCGCCTCCTCAGATTAAAAGGGCATGTAAGATGCAGAGCAAACAACGGAAAATGGATCTTCTTTCAAAAAATATATAAATGTCGACATAATTACACAAATATTAAGTCTGAATGTGGAGTCGCGTCAGTTCAATGGAAGATTTTTTTATGATTTTCCTTGAATCTATTAGCACCAGCTGTCTGCTGAATTCCTGAGTCTGATTTTGTTCTGCTTAACCCTTGGATTCCCAAACCTCCACTTGGAAGAAAATGCTGCCAAAAGTGAGCACTGACTTTCACCTCGCAGCTCGGATTTCTGGGACTTAGCATCAACAGTGACGTACTACACCTGAAACCCCCTATTCACCACCGGGTGGCTGCAAAGACTTGCATGGGGCTACTGTGATGCAGTGATAGTGTCCCTACCTCTGGACTGGAAGGCCTGGGTCAAAGTCCCATCTGCTCTGGAGGTGTATCACAACATCTCCAAGACAGGTTGCATTTTTTTATTGTAATGTGCACCAAGGCTCATGTGGTAATGTCCTTATGTCTGGACCAGAAGGATTGAGTCCAAGTTCCACCTTCTCCATTAGAATGTAATGGTACATCTGAACAGGTTGAAGAATTATTTTTTCAGTGACTTGCATTGAGTTTTTTTTTACAGTGATTTGCCTTGGTTTGTTTTTACAGTGACTTGCATTGGGTTCCTGTGTAGTTGTATTGTCCTTACCTCTGAACCAGGATGCCTGGGTTCAAGTCCCACCTTCTCCAGAGGCAAGTAACTCATCCTTGTGCTAGGTTAATGAGAAAATACTTACAAAGTCATGCATTCATATGCTGTTCCCTGTGACTTCAGCATGTCCACGATGCTTTAGTCAATAAAGTACATTTTGAAGTGTAGTTATAATTGTAATGTGGGAAGTTGGGGAGATGGTAACTAACTTGTGCACTACAAGTCCCACATGCAGCAATGCATTTTATAACCTGTCTTTTCGTGACACTGGTTGTGAGGCAAGCACTGGCCAACGCAATGAGAAATTGGGGTAGGATTATTTTTTATCTAACCTGCATAGGCAGGGAAGACCTTGTTATAAGGCTCCATTTGTTAGACAGTTCCACTAACAATGCAGCACTCATTCAATACTGCATTAGAGTATCGATCTCGATTTTGTGTTCCAAGCCTCCAAAGTGAGTATTTGAACCCACAGCTGTCTAACACAGCCGATCAGTGTGCCATGAAAGGCACCCAGTTCAGAGCTCAGATTCTTTTAATATTAAATACTTTTAATACTAATACTGAATACTTTTAATACTGTCACATTGAAGGGCTTCCAAGACAAGGTTTTGCTGGCCTGGTGTCAAAATGTACACTCCCTATGGGGCACAATCACTTACCACAGTCCAAGAAGTTAAGGTATAAATGGACTCAGGGTGGCATGGTGGCTCAATGGTTAGCACTGTTGCCTCACAGCGCCAGGGACACAGGTTCGATTCCAACCTTGGGTGATTGTCTTTGTGGAGTTTGTATGTTCTCCCCGTGTCTGCATAGGTTACTTCTGGGTGCACTGGCTTTTTCTCACAATCTAAAGATGTGCAGGTTAGATAGATTGACCACACTAAATTGCCCCATAGTCCAGCGATGTGCAGGCTAGGTGGATTAATCGTAGTAAATGCGGGGGGCTACAGGGATAGGGTGGGATGCCTTTCAGATGGTTAGTGCAGACTCAATGGGCTGAATGGCCTCTTTCTGCACTCTACGACTGCTAGAAAGTTGGCAGCTGAAATCGCACAACTGGTATAGAGCAGTGCGTTGTGAAGACCACCTGACCACGAGCATATAAGGATTTGGGACAGTAAAAGGAACACATATCTCTGAACTAACATTGGGCTGGTGCAAAAATCCCTGCAGAAGTCACTATGCACATGTCTCTTTTGGCATTACTAACAACATCTTGAAAGGAATGGGTATCAAGAACATGGATTAGTTTACACTCTGCCATTCCCTTGGGTGGCTCTTCATGGTTAATTGAACAGAAAACCCATATACCTTAGGATGGAGTCTGTTGGGCATGACTCCCAACAGCTGCATTCTAGTTGCTTGTTTCAGCAGCCGATGGTATTCTTGTTGCCACTTGAGGGACATAATGGAGGATATTTACTGCAATGGCACAACTTGCAAAATGGCGTGAAATGTACCCACAAGTACACCCATTGGAAATGTAATTTTCTTTCATATTTTTGGCTCATATCAATTTGATCTCAATGAAGAGTTTTAAAGCATCATTATTTAAAAAAAAGTTTGCTTTGGAAATAATTTCTCGATAGAGTTCACCTGACCCAGTTTGATTAATACAGCAGAAAAAGGATTTATCACACGAAGTAAGCATTTTTCATCATGCTATCAATCCTCCACATGTCATAACCTGATTGAACGTGACTGTTGAAATAAATACAGGACAATATCCTAGTTATATCTGACTATGGTCAGCAATTTTCTAAAAAAAAATTTAATTATATTCGGAAGGCTTTTAAACATGTTACCTTGTGCCAAACAGAACCAGTTGAAGTTTGGCTGCATCATTCTGAGATGTGGGCTTCATTGGCTAATTATAATCAGTGCAAACCTCTAATTAATTCACATGGGCCGTTTTGTGTGTGAGGCTACCTTCTAGCAAACTTTTTTTTTAAAAACTTGGGCGAGGAATAAAGGTATTCAAGCTGCCCTGTGTAGCAATTGGAATAAGGTCAGCCAGGTGGCTATCATAGAAATGAGTTCCCTGTCTGGGGCTGTTAACCTAGTCCAATCAAAGATCAAAGAACAAAGAACAATACAGCACAGGAACAGGCCCTTTGGCCCTCCTGCACTGACACATTTTGCCCTTTCATACTAAAACTCTCTTCACTTACAAGATCCTATACCTTCCTCTTCATGGATTTGTCCAGCTATTTCTGGAATGCTGCTATTGTGTCTGCTTCCACCACCTCTTCTGTTAGCACATTCCAGGCACTCACTAGCCTTTGTGTGAAAACCTTGCCTCGCACATCTCTTTTAAGCTTCCCCCCTGCACCTTGAACCTGTGTCCCCTAGCAATTGACCCGTCCACCCTGTGGAAAAGTCTCATACTTTGCATTCTCCCCCTGCCATTCACAATCTTATAAACTTCTCTCAGGTCGGTCCTCAACCTCCGATATTCCAGTAAAACAAGCCCAGTCTATCCAACCCTTCTTCATCGCTAAAATCCCCCATACCCAGGCAACATCCTGGTCAACCAAAATCAGGGAGTCCTGGCTGACAGATATGAACAGGAATGAAAGGGGTTCTGTTCGAGGTAAAAACAATGACTGCAGTTGCTGGAAACCAGATTCTGGATTAGTGGTGCTGGAAGAGCACAGCAGTTCAGGCAGCATCCTCCTTGGATGTGCTCTTCCAGCACCACTAATCCAGGGGTTCTGTTCGCTCTAGGACCTGGCACTGAGCTAGCTGGGTCAGTGTCATGTACTATGAAATGGTAAAGAAATGGTAAATAAGAACTGAAAGGACTACAAACGCAATAAATGTGTGTGTGTGTACGCGCGTGTGTGCACGTGCGCGTGTCTGTGATTGTGCTTGTCTGTGTGTGTCCGTCTGTGTGTGTAAATAAATGATGTCTTACTGATGGGATACCAGTCCTCATCAAGTTATTTCACCCTGAATGTAATTTGTGCTTAATGTTCAGTGACCACTTGTGCTGGTCATGAAATATTTGGGAAAATTGTGCTGCAGAATGTACACTTTTGGGTCTGCAGCAATCCTGTTGATATGTCTTTGTGTGTTCACTTGTAGGCTCAGGTTGCCAACTCTGTTTGGGATAAACTCCTGAAACACGAACTAAGTGACCACTTGATCTTGACTTCCAACCCAGCTGAACCCCTTCCACCTCCCTGGACTTCAAATACATATACAATGAAGTAGCAAAGATTCTCCTAGAAAGTGGAAAATAAAAGCAAGACCACACTTCCCAATGTATTTTTTGTTCCTGAGTTTCACAATTACCTCCCACCTGCATCCCTCATCACCATCCCACCGACCTTGCCCCCAGCCCCACCCCCACCTACACACATCTATTTATCTCTCAGCCCCTTTCCCTCTCCACATTCCTTATGAAGAGTTTTTGCCCGAAATGTCGATTCTCCCGCTCCTCGGATGCTGCCTGACCTGCTGTGCTTTTCCAGCGCCACACTTTTTGACTCTGACTCTCCAGCATCTGCAGTCCTCACTTTCTCCTATTTCCTTGGATCAGTGCCCATTTAAAGACATTTTTAATTCTTGGAGACCTCAGGACAATTCTTGTGAGATGGCAACATCTGGTGCACGCACGTACATAAATTTGAAACAACTGTGGTAAGGTTACTCATGTTCTGCTTTACTGGTGAAAATGTCAAATCATTCCGAAAGTGCATTATGATTTCACTAGAAACTGTGAGGAACAAATGTTTACCTTTAATTTTGTGACATTATAAGGAGGAACATGTTGGAAGAGACAAAATGATTACAGCTAGAGAAATTTGAGACATGCAAAGCCATTTAATCTGGTGTATGAAAATGTAAAACAAAATGCCAAGTCATATGAAGGTGTAACAACTGTGTTTTCATCACAGAAAACACAGGAATTGCCCTGTAACACATACAGATTATGGAATACGTAGCAAAAAGTGCAAAAGTGATAAAGCTGCTCAAAACCAATGATTCTTTCAAAGCTATGTTTTTGCTTTAATGCCATGTTAAAATGTTTTAGAAGTTTTATCTTGTTATAAAGTCACACAGTCATATAGCATGGAAACAGACTCTTCAGTCCAATTCCATCGGCACCAATCAGACAGCCCAATCAGATCTGGTCCTATTTGACAACATTTGATCCATATCCCTCTAAACCCTTCCTATTCATCTATCCATCCAGATGCCCTTTAAATGTCGTAAACGTACCTGCCTCCACCACTTCCTCTGGCAGCTAGTTCCACACACGCACTATCCTCTGCATGAAAAAGTTACCCATCAAGTCCTTTTTTAAATCTTTCCCCTTTCACCTTAAATCTATGGTCTCTAGTTTGGACTCCCCCACCCTAGGAAAAAGATTTTGGCTATTCACCCTATCCATGCCATTCATGATTTTATAAACCTCTCTAAGGTCACCCTTCAGCCTTTGGTAATGGTCTCCTACAAACTCTTCCATCGGGCAGATGACACAGAAGCCTGAACACATGCACCAGTGGGTTCAGGGACAGCTTCTTCCTGACTGTTATTAGACTATTGAATGGATTATCGAGCCTCATATAATGTTGATCTTGCTAACATTGTTCTCTCTTGTATGTAGTGTACAATGTTACCTGAATGCATCCATCTAAATCTTTTGTTCTGTACCTCCTTGCTTACTATAATCTGTCTGTCCTGCTCATAAACAAAACTTTTCACAGTACTTCAGTACACAAGACAATAAATAAATCAATCAATCCAGGGAAAAATGCCCCAGCCTATTCAGCCTCTCCATATAGCTCAAACCCTCCAGTCCCAGCAACATCCTCGTAAATCTTTTCTGCACCCTTTCAAGTGTAAGAACATCTTTCCTATGGATGGATGACCAGAATTGCACACAGTATTCTGAAAATGGCCTAACCAATATTCTGTTCAGTGGCAACATGACATCCCAACTCCTGTACTCAATATTCTGACCAGTGAAGGCAAACTTGCCAAATGCCTTCTTCATCACCCTGTCTACCTGCGACTCTACTTTCAAGAACCCTGCACCTGCATCCCTAGGCCTCCTTCTTTGGCAACAATCCACAGGGCCCTGCCACTAACTGTATAAGTCCTGCCCTGGTTTGCCATACCAAAATGCAACACCACAAATTAATCTAAATTAAACTCCATCTGCCACTTCGCGGCCCATGGGCCCATCTGATAAAGGTCCTGTTGTACTCTGAGATAATCTTCTTCGTTGTCCACTGCACCACATAATTTGGTGTCATCTGCAAACTTACTAACACATCTCCTATTTCACATCCAAACCACTTATATAAATGACAAAAAGCAGTGGACCCAGCACTGATCCTTGTGGCACACCACTGGTCACAGAACTCCAGTCGGAAAAACAACCCTCTACCACCACCCTCTGTCCCCTATCTTCAAGATAACTTTGATTCCAAATGGCTAGCTCCCCCGGGTCCCATGTGATCTAACCTCATTAACTAGTCTATCATGAGGACCCTTGTTGAATGCCTTGCTGAAGTCTATATAGACCACTCTGCCTTCATCACTCTTCATTATCATCTTTTCAAAAAACTCAGTCAATTTAGTCAGGCATGATTTCCCACACACAAAGCCATGTTGACGATCCCTAATCGGTCCTTGCCTTTCCAAATACATGTACATCCTGGTTCTCAGAAACCTCTCCGACAACTTACTCACCACTGATGTAAGGCTCACCGGTCTATAATTCCCTGGTTTTCCTTACAGTCTTTTTAAAATAATGGCATCACATAGTCAACCTCCAGTCTTCTGCCATGGCCTTGTATTTTAAAGGCTAGCGGAAAAAGAGATTTATTTAATGTTCTGTGGATTAGATCAGATTCCCTTCAGTGTGGAATCAGGCCCTTCGGCCCAACAAGTCCACACTGACCCTCCGAAGAGTAACTCTCCCAGACCCATTTCCCTCTGAATGATGCACCTAACACTATGGGCAATTTAGCGTGGCCAATTCACCTAACCTGCACATCTTTGGAGTGTGGGAGGAAACCAGAGGAAACCCACGCAGTCACGGGGAGAATGTGCAAAGTCTACACAGACAGTCGCCTGGGACCCTGGTGCTGTGAGGCAGCAGTACTAACCACTGAGCTACCGTGCCACCCCAATGGGTGGAGATACATGGGTTTTATTTTTGTAATAGGGGATCACGGAAAAGATACTTTGGATGTTGGAACTTTTTTGTAACAAGGCATTTCCTGCAAGTCCCATGGTTTTATTCAATTGCTGGAAAAATGCAGCATTTATAACTGGAAGGGATCTCACTTTGCTTGGAGATTGTTTGTATTTTAGTTGGGGAAAAGCCTGCTGAGGAACAGGCTACCCAGCGTATCTTCTGTTTGTTAAAAAAAGCTGTTGTGCATCTGGAACACTCTTTGAGTCGCTGAGAGAATTCATCTTTACAATTCCTGAATGACTGTGCCTGCAAAGATCCCTAAGACAACTGTGTGTGTGCTTAGTGACCTATTACGTGTGTCATTTTGTTTAATTGACAACCGCGCTTCAACATTCTACACCTTATCATTTTCATTGTGCAGAACAAGGGGTGGCAGTGGTGCAATGGAGCTATCACTCACCTATTAGTCCACAACCCAGGCTACTGTTCTATGTTCAAATCTCAATATGGACTGATGCTCAAAATTTGAGTTCAAATTGAAAACGAAAAGAGGACATCTAATGATGACTGTGTAACCACAGTTAATTGTTTACAAAGCTCATCTAGTTCAATGTTGTTTTTAAGGGAAGGAAATCTCCCATCCTTCCCTGGTCTGGTCTATATGTAACTCCAGACTGACAGCCTTTTAACAGTTCTGAACAGATAATAAATGCTGGCCTAGCCAGTGATGCACGCATCCCATTAACAAATAAAGCAATTAACAACTGTTAGCCAAAGAACTATTTTTATCAAAAGTGAATCTTTCCAGAGAAAGCTTTCCCTTGATATTTTTCCAATAACTTTTGTATATTGGGTTATTTATAACGGTAATCATTTATACATTCATGTTACAAACTCTGTTAATCAGTGTTGTATCTTCATTGAATACGGTTTGTTTTATGATAAATCAATAATTCTAAGTTTATTCAAGTGAACTAGTTGATTTATTGCTTTATTCTAAGTTTAATATTGAGAAATCGTACAATTGATCAATTTGGGAACAGGGTAAACTGTGGGAGACTGTACGCTTCTTCCATCTCAGTCTTAATAACATGAAGCCACTGTGTCTCAGAACAGAAAGATCAAAGATTAATCAATTGAAAATGTTTTAAAAGTGCTAATTCAGCTCATCTCAGTTGTCAAAGGTATTTGAAGCTGTAAAAGAATGATAGAAATTGACTTTGATGGATGACAAAAGTTTGTCTCCTTTTGAAATGCAGAGAAACTAGAACATATGTTTTTAAAATATGCTTTATCGGATAAATTTTAATTCTCTCAGCAACAATTTGCACGAAGACAGTAATATTAGAGGCTTCCATTCTTTATTATCCTGGTATATGAAACGTGATCAGGAAATAAATCTGGTACATTTACCAATCGTCTAAGACCAGAGAACACAGTCACATAATAAAGGGGTGCCAATTTAAGATTGAGGTGTGGAGGAACTTCCAAAAGAGTTGTGAGTCTTTTTTGGAATAATATCAAAGAGAGTGGTAAGGGCAGAGTCCTTGTGCATATTTAAGGCTGTGATAGATTATTGATCAGTCGCAGAATCAAGTATTACATGGAAATGGTAGAAAAGTGGAAATGAGGTTATGTCAGATGAGCCAGCATCCTCTTGATTCACACAGCAGGCTCAAGGGGCTGAATGGCCAACCCCTGTCCCTATTTCTTATAATCTTTTAATGATAGCACATCCAACATGAACTGGCTGGGGGGTGGGGGTGGGGGGGGGGTGGGTGGTTGGGGGGGAGGTTTACTGAAATGGTTTAAACATTGGCGGATGTTACGGTGTTTCTAATATTGTTGTTTGAACAAAGTATCAGGCATATCGTCGGACAATTATAGCTTAAAGTGGATTTTGATTGTACATTATAATTTTATCAACACAGTAACAGAGGGCCATTAAGCCCACTGAGCTGTCCTGCCATTCATATAGCTATGGCTAATCAATGCCTTTTACTCCCCATCACCAGTGCACTATTCCATGTTATTAAAACATCCCACCCACCTTAGAAAGAAATGCATTCAAACCATTACAAGAAGTAATTGTGTTTAAATGGAGATGCTGGAAAAGCGCAGCAGGTCAGGCAGCATCAAAGGAACAGGAGAATCGATGTTTCGGGCATAAGCCCTTCTTCAGGAATGAGGAGCCCTTCCTGAAGAAGGGCTTATGCCCGAAACGTCGATTCTCCTGTTCCTTTGATGCTGCCTGACCTGCTGCGTGTTTCCAGCAACACATTTTTAAGCTCTGATCTCCAGCATCTGCGGTCCTCACTTTCTCCTTTAAATGGAGATGCCAATCCATAACATTAGTAGACAGGTTGACTGTTTTCTTAGGTATCAATTCTCGTTATGACTGATGGATGCATTGCTCGCAGGTATATTGTGAATGGCATACTGACTGTTGGCTCGTGTTTCTACTGAACTTAGCGAAGTCATTGACATTTGATTGAGTTTGCATTTTTGAATATGGTTTTCTCATGTCTCATAATCCTTGTGTTTGAACCATTGAGTAACCTACCAAGGACACCTATTTTAATGGACAGCAGCCAGAAATTCCTGGGAAGACACACCAGAAGCTTTTGATCATACGTTTATCTTTCCTGCATGTTCCTCTCTTTTGTGATCGAGGGTGATTGATTAGAGGTTTACATCCATTTTTCACCGACAAAACAGAGTCATAGAGCTGTACAGCATGGAAACAGACCCTTTGGTCCAACCATTCTATGCTGACCATAATCCCAAAATAAACTGGTCCCACCTGCCTGCGCTTGGCCCCATATCCCTCCAAACATTTCTTATTCTTATTCATGTACTTTTCTCATTGCATTTTAAACATTGTGATTGTACCCACATCCACCACTTCCTCTGGAAGGTCATTGTGATGGTGCGTAGAACTGAAGGAAGGGTATTATCCCTTCCTGCCATTGCCATTCTATCCCTCTGCAGTTTCAGATTTAACAGAAACACTCACCAAGATAAAGTGGTGGGGGGTGGGGGGGGGGGGCGGGGGTTGCTTTTGAAAAGAAAAAAAAAATCTTTTTACTTATCATAAGTGGAAGACATGGCCACAGCAGCCAATACAAGGTTGCACAGTATTACAAGGAATGGGATATGAAGCCCAAAAAAATGTAATCAGACATACTTATAAATCCGCTTGATGTGAAACAGTAAAGTGGCATCCTGTGATTTGTGGCAGAAGTTGGCAGTGGCAACTCACTTATGTGAAGAACTGAAAATCAACAACAGGACCTGACCAGGCTAGGCAAAGTAAACAGAGCCGATTCCTGCTCAACCAGATAATCTAATCCTCTTTCTGAAGGGTGGGAGCCAGCAGTTGTCCAAATGTTAGCCTGTTCTGCTGATCCATTTGTCAAAGCAGGCGAACCTCATAAGTGCTTTAGGCAAAATAATGGTGGGTGAATGGAGGGAAGTATGGGGTCTTCGTACTTGCCAGAGTCTCATTACTGCTCACAGTTCACTCGTTTCTATAAAATTGGACTTTGCAGCATCAGGCAAGTTATTTCCGGTTCTAAAGGCGACATCTGGAAGAGCTATATTTAATTGATGCCAAAACAAAGAACATTCTACCTCTGACTTGGCTTCCAAACAACTCTCCTCATTGAAAGATCTACAATCTTTTGTCTTGTTCATTTGATGAATGAAGAGATACATTCTATTAATCTGTAAAGTACATCTGGTTGTACTGGTATTCAACCACAAAAAGCTATAAAACAGAACTCCAATTCTTAATTAAAAACACAAATAAAGGCATTTTATTCATCACACTACCATTTCTCTAAGGCATGTTTATAACACCTCACGTACAAATTTCCTTTGCTTTCAAGCTAAATATGGTGACCATTTTGCAAGCAGTAAGATCTGACAAACAACAGCAAAGTCAGCTGATAATTAGCTTGCTTTTAGTGGTTTTGGTGAAGAGAGATGTCTGACCAGGAAGTAATGAAAACTTCTTATTCTCCCTTGAAGATCGTCAATGGAATCTTGAGAGATATTTAATGATAAGTGGGTGTGGTTTAACATCTCATTTAAAGATCTGGACCTCTGACAATGTATTACGCTGTCAAAACTGTGCTAGAGAATCAACCTAGATCATATACGGAACTCAAATCCAGAAGTAAATTTACTGTACAATCTTATGGCTAGGCTACTTATTAGTCAATTTGGAAAATTAATTGGTTTGGAGATCAACTTGTACATGACAATTCAACAATCTCTGTGCTTTGTTGCAGGTACAATTCCACTGGGTTTATTTACTTCACCAGAAAGACACTACAAGACATATACGTTAATGAATGTGGTTTTCACTGCTGCAAGGTAGAATGAGAGTTGATAATACAGTGGGACTATACTCGGCCAAACAACTGAAGAATTCTTAGGTAATTTAATCATGTCCTGTCTTGACACCATCTAGGACAAAGCAGCTCACCTGTTTGTCACCCTGTCCACCACCTTTATCACTCACTCTCTCCGCCATCAATGTGCAGCGGAGCAGTGTCTACAAGATACATTGCAGTAACTCACTAAAGGCTCTTTAAACAGAATCTTTCAAGTATGACACCTTAGGACAAGCAAGCAGACAGATGGAAACACCATACAGGTTCCCCGCCAAGCCATACATCAGCTTGATCTGGAAATATATTGCCGATCCTTCACAGTCGCTGGGCCAAAATCCTTGGGAGTCATTTTTTAGCTGCACTGTGGGTGAACCTGCCCACTGAATGGACTGCTGCTGTTCACCATCACCTGCCTATGGGCACTTTGGATGGGTAACAAATGCTGACCCAGCAAGCAATGCCCACTTCCCATGAGAGAATGTGAGAAGACCTGCAACAGGAATCAAGGGATGGGAGTGCTGAGGTTTATTTTAATTCATTCACCGGATGAGGACGCCACTGGCTAGGCCAGCATTTATTACCCATCCCTAATTGCCCAGAGGGTAGTTAAGAGTCAACCACATTGCTGTAGGTCTGGAGTCACGGGTAGGCCTGATCACGCAAGGATGGCAGTTTTTCTTTCCTAAAGGACATTAGTGACCCAGATGGGTTTTTCCTGACAATCAGTAATGGATTCATGGTCACCATTAGACTCTTAATTCCAGATTTTTATTGAATGCAAACTGCTGTGATGGGATTTGAATCCAGGTCCCACATGAACATTACCTGGGTCTCCACATGAACAGTCCAGCAATAATACCACCAGGCTGCCAACTCCCCTGGTAACATCTGGGCCTCATCTTAAAGCCCTGACACTGATTTCAACAGAGAGTGAGACGTGTTGTCAATCCCAGTGGGTAGTGTCTTATGTAAGGCTGAAGAGGTGCCTTGGGATAATAGAGGATTATGAAGGATATACTGCACATTGACAGGCCATTAGGCTCAACCAGTCCAAGCTTGTGCTGATGTTTTTATGTGCAATGATTAAAAATAAATTACCAGGTCTAATGGTGGCTATGAGGCTGCCAGTTAATGCTAGGGGAAGACAAAGACTCTGCTGCTTTGCTGATCCACAATTACAACAGATAACCACACAGCACATGGGGTGTCACCTTGTCACTTAAAGAAGGTCCTTTGTTGAGTCAGTGACCTTCATTTGCCTGAATTCCATTAGGTTAAGATGGTAGGGGATAGATTGCTGCAAAATGTCCTGACCCCCTATGAAGATTTGGCAGTGCTTTGAATAATCTTGTGTCTGCTCGTCTGTTTAAAAATATCTTGCGCTTTGGAATTTGACAAAGGATAACGCAAATTTGAAGTCATCAGAGGGATAATTAATAATTCAAAGCTCTACTCAGTAAGCAATGCCTTGAAATGCACATCAATAAATTGAATTTGCCTTAAAATCCCACTCAGCTGGGAGATAACTTTTGTAGTTCCTTCAGAATGCTCATTTTACATTCTTCTCCAACTCCAGTGAAAATATTTTCTGCAAAGCTCTGACAATAAATTATTTGTAGGATACTGACTGCTGGTGTGAAATGTTGATGATTTGCTTTTAATCAACTTTTAATGATCGTGGGATTTCACACATGTCAAAGGTGTGTGCACAACTCATCAACTTTCAGTCTGTAAGGAAGACTCCCCTCCCTAAAATGGTCACAACTCCTATGTGCAACCATCTGTAGCCATAACGTGCTGCTGTTGGGCTGCAGTGCTGGAGAGTTGGACTCCTGCCCTTCCCTGATAGAACGTTCCACCCTCTGAAACCAACAGGCAACCTGACAGTCCCGCATGCCTCAATAGTCACAACAGCGCTAGAGCTCAGTAGCGGATACTACCAGGACTGCAGGCAGTTCCACAAAGGAGGCCTGATGAAGCCTGGGGTGTTGAATGGGAAATGTATGCTCCCCTTTGGGAAAGGAATTGGTGGCCTTTGAAGCATAGGCAGACAGAAAGGAAAGGGATGCTATATTGTCAAAAGAGGATATGTTCCTCCAATAGACAAAGGGCACCACCTTCCAATTACTTCTTGCTTGATTGACCCTTAGTTATTTTTTGTGATATATTGGGTGGGCCATTGATTTTGTTGCCTGGCTACCCTTAGTATGAAGCTTTAATTGTAAGTTGACCAAACACACTGACTAACTAACTGAAATGAACAAACAAACACCATGAGGCTGCTGGTGAAAGTGGATTGCAGCATATGTGAGTTATGTGGAAAACCTCATTGCTTTGCTAAGCACCTTTACAGTCAGTATCCATATCTCAAGGAACCTCAGTTCAGAGTGGTTGATCTGAAATTTGAGGTGCAGACATTGTGGCCATCAAGGATGCAATAAGTTACTGGGAAAATTTGATCTTGGAGGCAGACACATCCTTTAGATAGCAGTATAGGCCTGGTTAGTGGTCAAGAGATAAGATGCACTGGAAATGCACAGCAGGTCAGCAGCATCCAAGGAGCAGGAGAGTCAACATTTCAGGCATCGTGGATGCTGTCTGACCTGCTGTGCCTTCCCAGCACCACACGTTTTGACATCTGACTCTCCAGCATCTGCAGTCCTCACTTTCACCTCATCAAGGGATAAGAGGGAGTGACTGTGAGTTGGACAAGCAGAGCAGCCTCACAAACAGGGCTGGAGAAGCCTGAGCCTTTGTCCTGATCCAACATGGTGGATGTGAAAGGAATGCTTCCTCATTTGGATGCGTCCAGAACTAGGGAGCACTGTTTTCAAATAAGGGCTGACCCTTTCAGGACAGAAATGAAGAGAAACATTTTCTCTCAAAGGGTTGTGTGACTTTGACTCAGAAGACGTTTGAAGTGGGGTTGCTGAATATTTTTAAAATGGAAATGGGTAGATTTTATTAGGCAGGAGAATCATTGGTTATTGGAGATAGATGTGAACGTGGAATTCAAACCACAAACAGATCAGGCTCAACGGGCTGAATAATCTACTTCCACTTCTATTTCCTGTGTTCATATGTTGGAAGATATATTGTTCTTGCTCCCCATTTAGATGAGGCCTCCAGGTGACCAAATTGATCATGGAATCACGGCAACTATGGGACGGCCAAGGATTGGATTCCTGACTTCCGCAAGATGTCGCAAGCTTTCACATCTCAGTCATGATGTTCTCTCCTCTAACCTGCTCACTTTCGGATTTAGTCTGAAAATGGGAAAGTGCTGATCACTATTGCTGATTGTTTCTGGAGACCTCTTGGTCCGTTGAGGGTTTTCAGTATTTTCTGTTAGTGTATCAGTATTTCGGGCTTACTCTCCTGCTCCTTGGATACTGCCTGACCTGCTGTACATTTCCAGCGCCACACTTTTCAACTCTGACTCTCTAGCATTTGCAGTCCTCACTTTCTCCCTATCAGTTTTCGGGGCCAAACCAAGGTAAAATGGTAAAATTAATGTGAATGTGTGAAGCTTTCATGATAAAATAGTTGGATTAATGGTACAAATATTACTGAACAGTTTAGAACCAGTAGCGATTACAGAGACATGATTACTTGATGACTGAGATTGGAAAATAAATATTCCACGTTATTTGATGTTTTAAAAAGATGGACAAATTGGAAAAGAATATTGGATTGACACATTTTGCTAATAAAAGGTAACATAGGAACAGTAAAGATGAAGGATCTTGGCTTGCAAGAACAGCAAATCAATGGGGGGTGATTAGAGAAGAAATAACGAAAGTAGGGCTATTTCATAAGCCTCTTAACTACAAAGTATTAATTGACAATTAAGAAATGCCTGTAACAAAGGCAAAGCAATGATCATTGGGGGAACTCAAATCTTCATTCAGACTGAAAAATCAAATCAGTTTGGAGGATGAGTTTGTGGAACGCATTTGTGAAAATCTGACAACAATACGCCATGGAACCATCCAAGGAGGAAGCTATTTTAGATTCTGCTTTTTGCTTTGAACAGTTATTTAGTAATTGTAGTGATTGTAACGAGGTCAGCCAGATGGACCTCATAGAATATGAGATCCCTGATTGGGGCTGTTAACCTGCTCCAATCAGGGAACCCTGGCTAACAGACATAAGCAGGAGCATCAGAGGTTCTGCTCACTCTGAGAGCTGGATCAGTGTCAAATACTCTCCACATGTAAATAAAAAGATCACTTGGTGATGGGATACTGACCTCTGTGGTGTTATGCCAGTCACCGTACAGTGAGGGATCCTCTGCGCAATGATCTTTGGGTGATGTGATTTCATGAGTTTGAGAATGAAGGACCCAAGTCTGAAATTAGAGCATTGAACTTAAATAAAGCCAGTGACGTAGGATGAGTGATTGACACAGATTGAGAAATTTAGATTGAATGGTATGTTGGTGAAAGAGCATTTCAAAATTTAAAAGACATGTATCATAACTCTCAGTGATTCTTCACTGAAATGTCAAATAAAAACTGAATTCAAAAGAAATCCACCTGCTGTTAAAGAGGTTTGGGATAATATTGGACTTGGATAAGAAGCTGATGAGGTTATGAACAGTAGTTATAAACTGAGAATTGGGACAGTTTTAGCTACCAGCAAAAGATGATCAAAAAATTGCTGAGAGGGAAAAAAATAGGAAAGGAGTAAACTAGCCAAAATATAAAAACTGGTTATAAATCTTCTGGGAGTTTCTGAAAAGGAAGATGGTGACAGATGTAAATGATACCGTAGTGATTGGAACCAGGGCCAGGTGGATCTTATGGCTATGAAACCCTTGATTAGTATTGTTAACTTGGGTCAATCAGGGAGCCTTAGCTGACAGATAGAAACAGAAGATTCACCCCAGCCCGCACAGAATTTCACATTGGTCCCAAGGTCCCATACCTCCCGCGGGAGCCTGTGCCCCACAACCTGAGCCGCCTCCAGAATTTTAATTTTGTTCCTTTCAAGGATATAAAAAGGAGGGCCCTGTATAGACTGCTGCTGCACATTGTCCACCTCTTCTCCCTCATCCACTGTCCGAACACGCCTTGGCGTGCCCATTTACCACCGGGCGGTGGGGATCCCCAGTGGAGGGCTCTCTACGTGGGAGTCCTCCCTCTTTCTCTCAGGGATCTGGGGTGGAGGGTGCTGCACGCAGCAGTCCCCTACAACCGCAGATTGCGGTGGTTCACAGACTCCCAGCCCAACTGCTTGTTCTGTGGCGCTGTGGAGTCCGTGGACCATGTATATATTGGGTGTGGGCATTTGCACTCCCTTTTTGATTTTCTCAAAAACCTCCTCCTCTGCTTTTGGTTGCACTTCAGTCCCATGCTCCTGATCTTCGGGCACCCGGTACGGAGGAGGGAGGGCAGGTCCGAAGACCTCCTCGTGGGTCTGCTCCTGGGCCTGGCCAAACTGGCCATCAACAGGTCCAGGCAGCAGGCCGTGGAGGGGGTCGTTAGGGCCGACTGCCTGCCCCTCTTCCGCGGTTACGTTAGGGCCTGGGTGTCCTTGGAGAAGGAGCACGCGGTGTCCACCAACACCCTAGAGTTGTTCAGGGAGAGGTGGGCGCCGCAGGGAGTGGAGTGCATTATTTCCCCCTCCAACTCGTTTTTGATTTAGTCCCTGCCCTCCCCTTCACTGTTTTGCTCACACAGCATTGCCCTTTGATGTGAAGGGCGGGGCTTGTCACTGGCCACTCGGGTGTTTCCTTTCTTCCTGGTGGTGGAAAGTGAATAAAGGTTCGTGCACCTTGTGTCTCTCACTGTGTCTCACACCTGCACACACACAACATGGGTGCTGGGAAAAAATAAGCACTACCGCAGTTAGGCGGTAGTGTGGGGGTTTTAAAACTAAAAATAAACAGGAATGTCAGACATCGTGTTTACTCTGAGAGCTGGCTCTGAGGGAGCAGGATCAGTGGTCAGGACTCTCCACATGTAAATAAAGGGTGACTTGGTGATGGGATACCAGTCTCTGTAGAGTTATTTCATTAAGGAAAATCCCAAGGCATTTTGTACATATATATTAGGTTCAAGAGATTAGCTAGGGGAAGAGTAGGCCCACTCAAGAAAAAAGTAAAAAAAAAGAAAAAAAAAGAAACAGAAGATTGAGAGAGTCTCCTCATTCTAGGGACTTGCTCTGAGCTGGCTGGTCAGAGCCCATATACTGTGCACATATAAGTAAACTGTGACTTGATGACAGGATGCCAGCCTCTGTGCAGTTACTTCAGATACATTACAGCTCAGATAATGGGAAATAGAGAAATGTGACGGATATTAAGCATATTGATTTTGGTTTCATAGTAGAAACTAAAATGGATTCATCAATCACAATCTTAAAACACATGTGACAGTGCTGTTTGTGGGAACTTGCTGTGTGAAAATTGACTGCTTTGCCTTCTACCCTTGAAAATACATTTAGTTGGCGCTAATGTCGTAAATCCAATCCCTCTACACCTCCATCTGCCATGACCAGGGCCTCCAAGCCCTCCGTGTTTTCCTGTCCAGACGTCCCCAACAGTAGCCTTCCACCGACACTCTCATTCGTTTGGCCAAACTGGTCCTCACCCTTAACAATTTCTCCTTTGAATCCTCCCACTTCCTCCAGACCAAAGGGGTAGCCATGGGCACATGTATGGGCCCCAGCTATGCCTGTCTCTTTGTTGGCTACGTAGAGCAGTTGATCTTCCGTAATTACACCAGCACCACTCCCCACCTCTTCCTCTGCTACATTGATGACTGCATTGGTGCCACCTCGTGCTCCCGCGAGGAAGTTGAACAATTCATCAACTTCACCAACACATTCCACCCTGACCTTAAATTTACCTGGACCATCCCTGACACCTCCCTCCCCTTCCTGGACCTCTCCATCTCCATTAATGACGACCGACTTGACACTGACATTTTTTACAAACCCACCGACTCCCACAGCTACCTGGATTACACCTCTTCCCACCCTACCTCTTGCAAAAATGCCATCCCGTATTCCCAATTCCTCCACCTCCGCCGGATCTGCTCCCAGGAGGACCAGTTCCACCACAGAACACACCAGATGGCCTCCTTCTTTAGAGACCGCAATTTCCCTTCCCACGTGGTTAAAGATGCCCTCCAACGCATCTCGTCCACATCCCGCACCTCCGCCCTCAGACCCCACCCCTCCAACTGTAACAAGGACAGAACGCCCCTGGTGCTCACCTTCCACCCTACCAACCTTCGCATAAACCAAATCATCCGCCGACATTTCCGCCACCTCCAAACAGACCCCACTACCAGCGATATATTTCCCTCCCCACCCCTTTCCGCCTTCTGCAAAGACCATTCCCTCTGCGACTACCTGGTCAGGTCCATGCCCCCAAACAACCCACCCTCCAATCCTGGCACTTTCCCCTGCCACCGCAGGAACTGTAAAACCTGCGCCCACACCTCCTCCCTCACCTCTATCCAAGACCCTAAAGGAGCCTTCCACATCCATCAAAGTTTTACTTGCACATCCACCAATATCATTTATTGTATCCGTTGCTCCCGATGCGGTCTCCTCTACATTGGGGAGACTGGGCGCCTCCTAGCAGAGCGCTTTAGGGAACATCTCCGGGACACCCGCACCAATCAACCACACCGCCCCGTGGCCCAACATTTCAACTCCCCCTCCCACTCTGCCGAGGACATGGAGGTCCTGGGCCTCCTTCACTGCCGCTCCCTCACCACCAGACGCCTGGAGGAAGAACGCCTCATCTTCCGCCTCGGAACACTTCAACCCCAGGGCATCAATGTGGACTTCAACAGTTTCCTCATTTCCCCTTCTCCCACCTCACCCTAGTTCTAAACTTCCAGCTCAGTAACTGTCCCCATAACTTGTCCGGACTTGTCCTACCTGCCTATCTTCTTTTCCACCTATCCACTCCACCCTCTCCTCCTTGACCTATTACCTTCATACCCTCCCCCACTCACCCATTGTACTCTATGCTACTTTCTCCCCACCCCCACCCTCCTCTAGCTTATCTCTCCATGCTTCAGGCTCACTGCCTTTATTCCTGATGAAGGGCTTTTGCCCGAAACATCGATTTCGAAGCTACTTGGATGCTGCCTGAACTACTGTGCTCTTCCAGCACCACTAATCCAGAATCTGGTTTCCAGCATCTGCAGTTATTGTTTTTACCTCTAATGTCGTAAAAGCCAACTCTTTACACTGAACTTCATTGAAGATATTCTCTGAGGTTGTGCTGGAAGTGCAGTGTAAATCCAGATTTAAGCCAACTTACTTCTGTCAAAGAGAAGCAGTTTGTGCCTTTGGTGTACCTCGTCATGGTCTACAGTTGTTGAAGCACAAACCATTTGGTGCTTCTCTTACCTGAGATTTCAGAGCCCAAGGGTGATGAATGATGTACTGCTGGATATTACACATACAAGTTGTCTTCTAACAGTTACCTTGGTGCTATATGGTGTACCCATCTGGACTTGCCACTTCCAAGCAGGATACCCATTTCCTTTCAGAAAATCAAGTGAGTAAGAAAAAAAAGCACATTCAAACCAGAAAAAGTGAAATTTATTTTTGACACAAAATAGTGGACACAGGAACATTAATGCAGGAATCTGGAGTAAATCTTGCAGAATCACGCACAGCACACTGTCAATCTGTCTCAGCAAATCCCTACTGATCTATAAAGAGAGATAGCAAGGTGCAGAAGATTTCAATACAAGCCCCTTTGGTAAACCTGTGATCTTTACGATATATTACCATTAAATTCCATTGGATCTCAGGGCTATCTACAGCTCGATCTACAAAGAGAAATTGGTCTTAGCAAGAGATTGAGATATAAATTTGCTCCTGTTCCACACAAGTTCAATTTCGTTTGGAACAAGTCCATCAAATAATAAGGTGTAAACTTTCTTCTGAAGCTTTTAACTCTGCTGGGGTTTTTCCTCACATTTCCTTTCTGAGGGCTAGATATGTTGGTTGTTGATAGCTTCTCAGTGCCTTGTCGAGACAGTAACTTTTCATTTATGAGTTTGGACACGGTGGGAAGGGGTGTGAGGGGACTGGGATACAGTCTGACATTGCTGTCCCTGGATGTTTGGCCAGGCACATAGCTTTATTAATAGGGATCACTGTGCAGTGATTAGGAGCTGCAATCCTAACATTCACTGTAGATGTTGGGAAGAGGTTTCCATTGGTTGGAGAGACTCAGATGTGAGGGCAAGTCCTTAGAATAAAGGGAAGACCTTTTAGAATGGAGATAAGGAGAAACTTCTTCAGTCACAGAGTGGTGAATCTATGGAATTCACTGCCACAGAAGATTTTGGAGGCTAGGCCATTGAGTATATTTAAGACTGAGATAGATGGGCTCTTGTGTATCAAGGGGATCAAGGGTTATGGGGAAAAAGCGGGAGAATGGGGTTGAGAAACTTATCAGCCATGGTTGAATGGTGGAGCAGACTTGATTGGCTGAATGGCCTAATTGCTACTCCTATGTCTTATGGTCTTATGATCTTGTACTTACCCCTATCCTATACCAATTTCAGCCTTTGTTGTAGCAATCAATGCCATCTGCCTTCTTGCAATACCTATTCCCAGTTGAAAAACTCAGTTGGAAGGCATAAGCATGTATCTTTAAAAAAGATTATTTGTAAGATGTCAGCGTTTCTGGCAAAGACTTTATTTACATCTGATCTCTAATTGTGGTCAGGAAGGTGTTGATGAGCCATCATTTTGAACTGTGGAAGTCCATCTGGTTCTGGGACACCATAGTGCTGTTCTGAGCCACTGCATAAAAGCCATTTCAGAAGGCATGAAAGAGTCAACCACATTGCTCTGGATTTAAAGTACCAAGCAGACCACACCAGGTAATGTCCCCAAAGGACATTAGTGAAGTCAATGGATCTTCAAGTAATCTGGTAGTTTCAAGATCATTAGTAAAGTGACTACTCTTACTCAGATTTATTAATTAATTGATTTAAAATTCCACGATTAGTCATAGTGGGAACATAAATCCCAGCTTCAAGGTCCTAAATCCTACTAACATTACCAGTAAACTGCTCATGCCTTGTTCCCCAACCGATCAAAGCCAAAGAAATCTGACCATGTTTTCATTTCCTGACCTTAGTTTGTTGTGTCATGTCTCGTGGGCAATACATCTTTAAGAATCACAGTATGTCAGTGTAAAAAAAAATCTGATAGCATCACCACAGTGTCAGAGTATGTGATCTGAGTGTATCAAGATCACAAACTCCATCTTAACTCAGATCACGTGAAACATGACATACCATGAAGCAAGTTACTGCGTTGTTAGAACTGAAAAACTGGATTCGATAGGACTCTGTTCACTGGTGTTTAGAAACATGAGCAGGGAGTCTTATAGAAACTGACAAAATTCCAACAGAACTAGACAGGGTGAATGTAGGAAGGATGGTCCTGATGACTGGGGAGTCCAGAGCCAGAGGTCATGGTTTAAAGATAAGGGGGGTAGGCCATTTAGGACTGAGGTGAGGATAGAGCGTGGTGACTTATGGAATTCTCTGCCACAGAAAGCAGTTGAGGCCAAAACACTGAATGTTTTAAAGAAGGAGTTAGAGATAGATCATAGGGCGAAAGGCATCAGAGAGTATGGGGTGAATGCAGAAACAAGGTACTGAACAGGTGACCAGCTAAGATCCTATTGAATGGCAAAGCAAGTTTGAAGGGCTGAATGGCCTACTTCTGCTCCTGTTTTCTGTGTTTTATTTCCTTTCACCAGAGCCTCTAGGTTCCCCGTGTACGTAATCACAGTCAGTCTTACGTTCCCCTCTGAGCTGTCTCTGTCTTCTACTCAAGATTTTTGTATTTCTACATTCTTTTCACCCCATTGTAGATTGGCTTGACTTCAGCTATGTAAGCCAGTGCTCTGAAATACCCTGTCCCAATTCCAATATTTCTGTAACTTAAAGTCATGGAGTCATACATGTACGGAAACCTTTTGCTCTAACCTAAAGTTGCCAACTAAGTTTCCCAAACTAAAGTAGTCCCATTTTCCTGCATTTGGTCCATATTCTTCTGAACTTCTTCTATTCATGTACCTGTCCAAATATCTTTTAAATGTTGTAACTGTACCTGCATTGAGCACTTCCTCTGGCAATTCATTCTACACACAAACCACTCTCTTTGTGAAAAAATTGCCCCTCAGGTCCCTTGTTTTTAAACTGGCTCTCAACTCCCTGACCAAGGGAAACCATCTTATCTGCATCTGTCCTGTTTGTCCCTTTCGTATTTTGTAAGTTTCAGTGACAGCATCTGTCACTCATCAAGATCCCAGGGGATATAGAGTAAAAAGAATTTGCCCAATCTCTCTTTAGAGAGGGATCCCACCAGCCTAGGCACATGTTAGGCCCACCTTCATAGAGTGATCGAGTCATTAATACTCTTATTAAATCCATCTCTCTAACCAAGATATTAGGGCACCTCTAACAGCAAATTATTTCCAAAAATGTCTCTGAAGTGCCTTGAGCTATTTTATATTCCTATGTTACAGTGCAATACAAATGCACATTATTGTCGTGGTCATGTGTGCACTGTGTTTTGTGCATGTCGGTTTGCGCATGTGTGTGGAACAGAGAAAAAAAAGATTAATTCCAGTTATTTAGTATTTTGTTTATTGGGATCATTTAATCTTTTCAAACATGAATAATTTCGAGTTAAAATCACTGTGGGTGTTTTTGATAGACATGACTTTTTTTGAAAATACTGATTAAACCAATTCACAACAGTACTAGAGAAAAATTATCACCACTGGGGCCAAAATGTTAAACACTTTTCATAATAGATGGTTGTTCTGGACTAGTGGTCTGGGTAATTATCCTGATAGATGTGCCTAGTGTTCTTTATCTGTGTGGACCTAAGCTTCATTTTCAAATATAAGCACCACGTTTCCTTTTTGTTTTACAATCAGCATTTAATATTCAACTGTATAAGAGAAATAATTCTGTTGGTTTGTAAGATCCATGATGGTATGCTGTAAATGAATCAGGTCGACTTACAATATTCATCAGTTGCTAAACACTTTTAGAAACATTAGAGAAGGAGGCAAGACCCTGTATTCATCTATTCCCTTTCACAACATCACAGTCACAGGAACACAGGACATTACTGCACAGAAGCTGTCCATTTGGCCTGTCATGTATGCACTAGCTCTCTTTGGGAACAATTGGCCAAGTGTCACTGCCTTGCCTTCTCCATTGTAACCTTGCACATTCTACCCACAGCCCTGACCATCACCAAAGCCAACCTCCCATCCATGGACTCCACCTACACTTCTCAATGCTCTAGAAAGGCTCATCATCATCAAAGACCCCTCCCACCCAGTAATGCTCTCTTCCAATCATCACAGTTCCCTCACAGCCAGCTCTCAGAGTGAACAGAATCCCCTTACTCTCCTGTTCATATCTGTCAGCCAGGGCTCCCTGATTGGAGCAGATTAACAGCCCCAGTCAGGAAACGCAAATTCTGTGAGGTGTATCTGGCTGACCCCATTACAATCACTACAATAATGACCAGGTAATCTGACTTTTCTGTAGCAATATGGGCCAAAGGATCAATGTTGGGCCAAAACGCCTAGGGAACACCTCTGCTCCTTCCTTAGTAGTGCCCTGGAATATCGTACAACTGCCTGAAAGATTGAATGGAGATCTCTTTGATGTTGCCTCTGGAAGACAACACCTCCATCAGTTCTGTCCTCCCTTAATACTGCACTGGAGTTTCAGCTCAGGCTTTTGCTCAGACAGGACTTGAGTCCACAATATTATGACTCAGAGTTAAGAGAGTACAATTGGAAACTACACACTAACTTTCCATTATACAGATACAATAACAAATTAGCAGAGCATTCTGTATTGATGCCATTTCAATGTATTTGCCCATGGTTCATTAATTGCAGTCAGTACGCTATCCACTTAGGAAAACTATCTGCTTCATGTTTAACAGACTCCTATTCAATAGTTCTAAATTAGACACTTAGGGAAAATACATTCTGTTTCGTGTTCCTCATTCCAATATTGTTATAGGTTCTACAGAGATATAGGATGTCTTTTGGGTATATATCTATTAATCATATGATACATATGGATCAGCCAAAGATGCTTTTCTGCATCTCCTGTGCAGCTTTGACCTTGTATGCCTCAATCTGTCCCAACACCGTATGATCTGTATGTCATGATCTGCCTGTGCTGCTTGTAAAACAAAACTTTTCACTGTCCTTAGGTACATGTGACAACATTAAAATAAATCAAATCAAATCTATCATTCTGAGAAAACAATCCAATTCTGTCTAGAAGGTTGTGGTTGCCCCTACCTCCACCATACTCTCAAGCAGTGTGTTCTAGATCCTAACCAGCTGCTGCTCCATTTTCCAATTACCATAAATGTGCGCAGAATGAGCCAGCCACTGGGTTATGACCCATATATCCTTGGTAAACCGTTGACTTTGACAGGTCCTGGTAACATTGCCCTAATGGCCCGGTAGAATGTTGTTGTTGCTCTGCTAAGCACAAGAAACAAAAATATTGTGCAATTTTTCAATTTTCTTCAGAAAACACTGAACTTATTTCAAGGGATGTGGGTGCTGTGGCAGATTCAAAAGGGCCAAATGGCCTACTCTTGCTCCCAATTACTATGTTACCATCAATCTACTACTGGAATTAACCATGTGGCAGGTGAGGCCATTGCCATGTAGATAGTGTAATAAATGAACCCACCTGATTACTTGTGGCGTTCTGATGGTGGGAGGTATAAAAGACCTGTCTCCAGCATAAACCACTTCCCTGTTCTCAACCATTGCCCTGCAGCTTACAAGTGCATATCCACACGTTTAGTATAATAAGGCTTTCTGTCTGTACTAGCCCTTAAGGCACTGAGTTACTTTGGGTAAATATGTAACTTCTTTCTTAACTTTCTGCCAATTACTTTAAATCTGCTCCCTGGCTATTCACATTGCCGCTACTTCGGGGAAAGATTCTAAGCTTCTCTCGCAAGATTTGACCATGATTTGGAGATGCCGGTGTTGGACTGGGGTGTACAAAGCTAAAAATCACACAACACCAGGTTATCGTCCAACAGGTTTAATTGGAAGCACACTAGCTTTCAGAGCGACGCTCCTTCATCAGGTGATTGTGGAGGGCTCGATCGTAACACAGACTTTATAGCAAAAATTTGCAGTGTGATGTAACTGAAATTATACATTGAAAAATTGATTGTATGTTAAGCCTTTCATCTGTTAGAATACAGTGATAGTTTCACTTCTTTCATGTGTAAATCACAAAACCCTTTTTTTTAAAAGTTGCATTCTTGGGTTAGCTGTTAACAATGGTGATAGCTAGACTATATGTTGAAGGTGTTAGCCCCCTGCGTTCTCTGTCTATGACCTGATGTTTAGATTGATTGTAATCTAAAAAGTGAGATAACAGAGTTTTACATAGATTCATGCAGTTTTTGAGCTCAGAGTTCTACATGAATGTATGCAGTTTTTGAGCAAAGTGCAATGTAACTCTGCAAGTACAAATTCACCACATAAAATATATGTGTGCATGTGGGTCTTTGTCTGTCTGTCTGTGTGTGTCTGTCTGGGGTGGGGGTTGTGGGTGTGAGAAAGTGTGTGTGTGTATGTGTGTGTGTGTGTAGTGAATGCAGAGTGTCTTAAGTCTGTGAGGGGGTGCATGTGTGGGAGTGTGTGTATCTATAAGGGTGTGTGTGGGTGTCTGTGTGTGTGTCTGTGTGTACCTGTGTCCGTGTGTATGTGAGAGTGTGTGTGTGTAGGAATATCGGTGTGTGTATGTGTAGTGCAATGATGAATCACCTGTAATGTGACATGAACCCAAGGTCCCAGTTGAGGCCCTCCCTATGGGTACCGAACTTAGCTATCAGCCTCTGCTCGGCCACTTTCCTCTGCTGCCTGTCCCAAAGTCCACTTTGGAGAATGGTCGGTTTGCTCGGTTTCCCCAATGTACCATGCCTCCGGGCATCCTTGCTACGACAACGGATGAATGGGCACCGCACACAGACGCGCACACAGACACCCACACACACCCTTATAGACACACACACTCCCACACATGCACCCCCTCACAGACTTAAGACACTCTGCACTCACTACACACACACACACTTTCTCACGCTCACAACCCCCACCCCAGACAGACACACACAGACAGACAGACAAAGACCCACATGCACACATATATTTTATGTGGTGAATTTGTACTTGCAGAGTTACATTGCACTTTGCTCAAAAACTGCATACATTCATGTAGAACTCTGAGCTCAAAAACTGCATGAATCTATGTAAAACTCTGTTATCTCACTTTTTAGATTCGAATCAATCTAAACATCAGGTCATAGACAGAGAACACAGGGGGCTAACACCTTCAACGTATTGTCTAGCTATCACCATTGTTAACAGCTAACCTGAGAATGCAACTTTAAAAAAAAGGGTTTTGTGATTTACACATGAAAGAAGTGAAACTATCACTGTATTCTAACAGATGAAAGGCTTAACATACAATCAATTTTTCAATGTATAATTTCAGTTACATCACACTGCAAATCTTTGCTATAAATTCTGTGTTACGATCGAGGCCTCCACAATCACCTGATGAAGGAGCATCGCTCCGAAAGCTAGTGTGCTTCCAATTAAACCTGTTGGACTATAACCTGGTGTTGTGTGATTTTTAAGATTTGACCAGGTCTCTAAACTGTTAATCCTCTATAGTACAGCTGATGGAACAGAAAGAGGTACGCACTGGATGATGTCTTGTCGATCAAATGCAACAGCAGGTCTCTTGTCAAAAACTGTCAGATAAAAGATAGGGGCGCAGCTGTTAATTCAGTTATGAAAGAAAAATTAAAGCAGATTTAAAATATCCAGCCACACCACATACTTAAAATTGATTCTTTAACCAAACGCAAACTCCCCAGCTGACTTCTACATCAGCACTGAGAGATTGCAATATTGTTAGGATACTTTGAGTCCAATCTATGATCGACATGTCCTTTGGGGCTCTCTGAAGCCTATTTTCACCAGTTTCAGGCACCGTAGGCAGGTGAGAATCACCATTCAGCAAGACTGCTATGCTGAGCATGTAACATATCAGGACTAAGCACTCCATTATTGCTTCATCGCTGCACTGTTTTAATTCTCACAATTTATTTGGAGGACTCAAAAACATCCCATGAAATTGTGCCACAGAGCACTACATTATTATCGCCAGTCTATCAAATGGTCCAAAACTAAGTTCGACCAACACAAAAGCTCTTTTGATATCCAGGAACCTTTATCACAGCTCAATCAGGAGTTTACACACCAGGCTAACTTGTCTTATCTCTCTGGCACAGAGAGCGGCTGGCATTACAGTAACACAGAGATAAGCCTGGGTTGTGTCCTGCCTGTCAAATGTTACAGATGCGCTCTTTGTCTTTCTGCATTGCATTCTAATTAATTCATACTTGTACGTAATGGTGCAGGGGGAGGGGGGTTGGTGGAGAAGTGTTCCTGGGAAAGGAGGGTCAATTAACTAGAAATTCAGCAAGAGGAGATAAAGTACGTAATGACTGTGAAAGCAGTTTGATGTTTTATCTTTTTTTCAATATAATGGATAAAACCCTGCCATCAGCAATAACAGTTGAATACTGGCTGGAATAATCATTTCTCACTCCTGACCAACTTTGAGCAATAGGCATACAGTATCAGGGTGGGTAGATGGAGTTAACATACACATCAACCAATTAAGTGGTGAACCAGACCCAAAAAGTGCCTAAATGCATTCTTCTGCCCCTGTATTCCTAACTCTACATTGCTTTGCATTTTTCTTCTGAATTGAGGGTTCTGGAAGAAACACTCCTATTGAAGGAGGTGATGGGCACTCTTGCCTTTCTCCATGGGGGAAGGAGTTACATTGGTTGTGTCTGATCCCGACATGCACAAAGCTGGAGAATTGTACCTCGTTAAACACTTGTTTGTCCTTATCTGGGATGGATAAGTTGTGTGTGGAAGCCTTGCACAAGAAGGGATGTAAATAAGATTGAAGTGATCCAAGATGTGTTGCACAGATCAGGATGGGAGATATACCAATGTCACATCTTTGATCAAAGATTTGGAATGGAAATCACTACAACAAGGAAAATGGACAGACCACATTCAATGAGTTTGGTATTGATGGGTGGAAATTGACAGAAATAAATCCCTGATGTCCCTTGACAAAGACCAAACACCAAACACCAAATAGCCATCAATACAAACTACAATCTTTCATCAAAGGATAATTCCACATTGGAATAAGCTTCCAATTTTCCCAAGTATTTAGCCACAGTCCCATCACGTGAAATTCTCAAGATTCATTTTCAGATTATTTCCTTTCACAGGTTTTCAATATCTCAACTATCATTTCAGCAGATCATGCCTGGATTGGGTAGCACGACTGGTATTAATATTGACAGAATATGGATATCAGTCTGACACTAGAGGTGAACTCAAAAATAAAAACAGCACTCCAAAGTGGGGTGTAGGGAGTGCTGTACAGTTAGAAGTGCTGTCTTTCAGTTGGGAAGTGAACCCAAGCCTTCTCAGGTGCATGAGAAACGATTGCAGAGCTGTTATTTCAAAGAGAAGCAGGGGAGTTGTCTGAGGTGGTCTGACCAATGTTCATCCCTCAGTTCATGAGGGAAAATCTTATTATTTGATCCGTTTCTATTGTGGTTTGTCGGAGCTTGCAATGCATAAATTAGCTGCTGCATTTCTGAGATTACAATCATGACGATACACCAGAAGTAATTTATTGGTGGTAAAGCACAGTGAGGCATCTGCTGTCATGAAAGACAGAATATAAGTGCAAGACTTTTTTTTATAAATTGAGTTGAACTGAGGCACAGTGTTTAAACTACTGAATTTAGTGAACGCATTATGCCGGCACAATGGATTTCAGCTCCATTCTTAAAGACAGATCTTCTCTCCAAAACAAACTGGTGCTGATTCCTTGTTTTTACTCACTCGTGGGATGTGGACGTCGCTGGCTGGGCCAGCATTTATTGCCTGTCTCTTGAGAAGGTGGTGATGAGCTGCCTTCTTGAACCGCTGCAGTCCACCTGCTGTAGGTTGACCCACAATGCTGTTAGAGAGGGATTTCCAGGATTTTGACTGAGCGACAGTGAAGGAATGACGATTCCCATGTCAAGATGGTGAGTGGCTTGGAGGTGAACTTGAAAGTGGTGGTATTCCCATGTATCTGCTGCTCTTGTCCTTCTCCGTTGTAAGCAGAGTTACCAGGAGTTGTCTACTTGATATATGTGACATTCTTCAACAATAATCCAGAAAAACCATGTGGACCAAACTGCAAACAGAACTCTCGCCCTTAATCTTTTAACAATTTTCAGTTCTCTTCAACCTCAAAGATCAATTCTCTTTCACTTTTAACAGATCCAGCCTGGCTGGTTAAATGTTTCCATTTTCTGATTTTACCTCAGATGTCCAGCAGCTGCAACAACATTTTGCTTTTACTTCATGTTTGGACTGCTACAGGCCAATGTTTTGAGCATGCTGCCTTTGAATAGGCTGTTGACTGGATAAGGATTCACAGGGGAATGAGAAGAATAAATTCTGAATATTAGGACTCTACAACAAAAAGGATGGAATTGAACCTGTTTTCATTAGCAAAAAGAGATTAAAAGGAGACACAATGGTGGCTATTAAAATGCTGAGAGCCATGGATAATCTAAATGTAAGCACATTACTGAACTTGGACAGTAATCACAGAGCTCGAGAACATGAGTACTAAATTAACAAGCCTCAAGCAAAAGACTTACACTCCTCCTTCCAGAGATTGTTGAATGTGTGGTGCTGTCTTGTCTAAAGTAGACATTGATTATTACTTTTAAAAGAAGATAGCTGGAGAGCTGATTCTGAACAAGCTTTTCAGGACGACAGTGTGTGATGAGGGAATACAGAATTCTTATTCTCAACGCAACTATTCAGCTAAGTCAATGAAATATTTGGTCAGGTTTCCATGGTAGTTTGCACTTTGCCCAAGCCCTGACCCTCGGTGCATTCATCACATCCAACCTAAGTTGTGGATCAAATAAATTTGTTGTTTCCATCTAATGTTTCTTTTTTCTTTATTCATTCATGGGATGAGGGTGTTGCTTGCTAGGCAGCATTTATTTAGAGGAAAAAAAACAGCAGATGCTGGAACCCAAAGTAGACAAGCAGGAGGCTGGAAGAACACAGCAAGCCAGGCAGCGACATTTCAGGTAGAACCCTTCTTCAGCATTTATTGCCCATCCCTAGCAGTACAGAGGGCAGTTAAGGGTCAACCCTACTGCTGTGAGTCTGGAGTCACATGGAGGCCAGACCAGGTAAGGATGGCAGCTCCCTTCCCTGAAGGACATGAATGAACCAGATGAGTTTTTTCAACAACGGATTCATGGTTGCTATTAGATTATTAATTCCAGATTTTATCAAATGCAAATTCCACCATCTGCTGCAGTAGGATCCAAACCCAGGTTCCCTTGCCTATTATCTGGAACCAACAGTTCAGTGATAATACCACTAGGCCATCACCTCTACTTTGTATCACATGTTTATCATTGAACAGATGCTTTCTATTGTGTGAAGATTCCACAGACTTGTTATATTCTGTGTTACTCTTCATGGGTGGACCCCTTTCCTTGGAAGAGTGTACTGCCAAAATAGTGGCTCATTGTTTCTAATGAGCTTTCAATGTACCCTCAACATTGTCCATATTTATTTCAGTTTTCCAGCTTTTAATAAACTTCTCTCACAATTTGCCTTGAGATTTTCCACAAGAGATGGAATAGGATCAAAAGGGCAGGTGGGGTTTCAAGGGTGACTGAATGGTAACGCCATAAGGAATAGGAACAGGAGTAGGCCATTCGGCCCCTCAAGCTTGCTCCATCATTCAATAGGATCGTGGCTGATTTGATACTCTGCACATCCATTTTCTGCCTTTTCCCCATAACCGTGGGTTTCCTGACTGATCGAGAATCTATCTCAGCTGTAAGTATACACAAAGACTCTGCCCCCACAGCTCTCTTTGGAAGGAGTTCCAAAGGCTCTCACCCCTCTGAGAGAAGAAATTCTTCCAAATTTCAGCTTTTAATTGACATCCCTTTATTCTGAGACTATACCCTCTGGTCCTAGACTTTCCCATTAGGGGAAACATCCTCTCAGCATTTACCCTGTCAAGAATTCTGTATGTTTTAGTGAGATCACCTCTCATTCTTCTAAACTCCATTGAGTAGAATCCTAACCTAGAACAAAGAATACAAAAGAGTACAGCACAGGAATAGTTTCTAAACTAAAACTTTTTGCCTCTCCCCATTCCGTATTCCTGCCTATTCATGTATCTGTCAAGATGCCTCTTAAACATTGCTATTGTATCTCCCCCCCATCACCTCCTCTGGCAATGCATTCCAGGCACTTACCACCGTCTGCCTAAAACAAAATTGTAACTCAACGTCTTCTTTAAACTTACCCCTTTTTACCTTAAACCAATGTCGCTTAGTGAAAGAACAAGTTATGTTGCTCCTAGGGAGCAATCTAGTGAACCTTCTCTGAACTGCCTCCAATGAAATATCTAATATATTATATATATTTATCTTTCCTTAAATAAAGAGATCAAAACAGTATTCCAGATGTGGTCCCATTAGCACGTTGTACAGCTGCAGTAAGGCTCTCCTTTCAGCTTATTCTTTATTCCTCTCTTAGCTCCCTTTAACCAAACCTATTCCATCTCATTTGGATTCTTAAAGGGCAGGGTTTGAACACACAAGAAATAGGAACAGGAACATAAGGCTCAATTATGCTCCAACTGTCAGTAGGATCATTGCAGGTATGATGCGGCCATAACTCTACTTTCTTGCTAGGTCCCTTTAACCTTTGACTCGCTTATCAACCAGCCCTGATATATTCAATAATCCAGCCTCCACTGCTTGCTGAGAGGAGAGAATTCCGAAGATTGTTGACCATTGAAGAAAAAAATTCCACCTCACGTCTGTCTTAAATTGAAGACCTTTTAGTATGAAACTGTGTCCTCTAGTGTTAGACTAAGGGAAACAGCTTGTCAATATCTCCTTATCCTTCAAATCTTATGTTTCAATAAAATTCACTCTCATTCCTCCAAACTCCAGTGAGTACAGGCGCCAGCTGCTCAATCTTTCTTCCATAGACCTCATCTGAGGAATTAATGTAGTACATTTCTTTGAACTGGCTCCACTGCAAATATGTCCCCCTTTCAGTACAGTAACCAAAACTGCACATAGTGCTCTGGACATGGTCTCACTAGTGCCATGTACAGTATAGCAAGTTTTTCGTATTTTTATATTCAAATAAAGGTCAACATCCTTTTTTGCAGGCACAATGACCTGTTGTACTTACTAATGGAAGTTACTCTGGCAGCTATGTAGTTGCCTTGGTGTTGTAATGCATGCCCGGGATCATATGACAGGGTTCCAGCACCAGATAATGGTGGTGCATTGTGATAGGCTAGTTAAATCACTGGCAGATGAGCTAATGGTGAAGATGACGGTGGGATAATGTGATAGGTTAAGTGTAAGGTAGGGAATCAGTGTGGCAGACGATGAATAGTTTAGAAAAACAGAGCAAGCCAGTATCATTGGTTATACTAATGTTATCCAATAAGAGCAGGAATAACAACTCGATAAGCTGCAGTGAGACAAAGGATTGGCAGGCAATCAGTAAGCCATTAAAGTTTGCAAATTAAAGTTTAACTTTGTGAGGGATTTTCTGCATCTCCAGGTAATTTTTACAGAACATTGAATGATTCTTCCACAACATTACCCACTGATCTTACACATTACACAAAAATATACAGGTGCCACATTTTGTTGTCTTTTTCCTTTCAAATAACACTCTGCTTTTTCGTCCTTCCCACCAAAGTGGAGAGCCTCGCATTTTCCCACATTATATGCCATCTTCCAAACCTTGGCCAACTCACTTAACCTTCCTTTTTAGATTAGATTACTTTTAGATTAGATTCGATTACTTACAGTGTGGAAACAGGCCCTTCGGCCCAACAAGTCCACACCGCCCCGCCGAAGCGCAACCCACCCATACCCCTACATCTACCCCTTACCTAACACTACGGGCAATTTAACATGGCCAATTCACCTGACCTGCACATCTTTGGACTGTGGGAGGAAACCGGAGCACCTGGAGGAAACCCACGCAGACATGGGGAGAACGTGCAAACTCCACACAATCAGTTGCCTGAGGCGGGAATTGAACCCGGGTCTCTGGCACTGTGAGGCAGCAGTGCTAACCACTGTGCCACCGTGCCGCCCACATCCTGTATCACTTTGCAGATTCTTTGTATCCTCCTCACAACTTGATTTTCTGCTTTTTTTTTGTATCGTCAGCACACTTAGTGGCAATACAGTCAGTCCCTTCACCTAAGCCATCAAGTTTGAGGGGTGAAACTGCTACCTCTTGTTTCATGTGACGGAGTGCGAAAAATACAGCAGATGAAGTGCCATATCAGTTGTGTTTTCACACTGCTTTGGTGAAATCAAGGAAGACATAGTTCTCATTGCCTGCTGACATCTTTGTGAAGGTTGGGGAAGCAGAGTTCCATACCTGCATATTCAAACACTACTCGCTACAGCTCCAACTGCCAGTGAGAGTTTAAGTGATTGAAAAGATGAGAGCTGACGCGACAGTCTGTTCCTTTCAATTATTAAACTGTGAATAATGTGATGTACTGCCAACGTTTCTCTCTCACTTTAAAAGCTGTTCTATGCTGACTTAGCAACTCACCAGGGAGGTAGTGACAGCAGTTCTATAATTAGCATCAGCTTCTCAGGGAGTGGTGGGGTATGGTGTTAGGGAAGGGGGAATGACCCACTTTCTTGTCACCTTTCTTGTGGCCACTTGAAAATGCTTACATGGAGAGTGGATGAGTGCGGGACCAAACCCAACACAAACGTTCCCAATGGTTGAGTGTCATGCTGGTGTTACACCATTTTGGTATGCATGGGAAGGAACATTCACTTGGAAGATGCATTATAGAAACGCAGAATCATGGTAGATAGGAGGAAGAGTAGGCCATTCAGCCCATCGTTCAACACGATCATGGCTGATCCTCTATTGCAACACCCTACTGTTGCTCTCACCCAACACTCCTTCCTGAAACTTGGCCCCTTGCTGTAACACGGTTAAAAAAATATAATGATGTTTTATGATTAGAAGGATTATTAAGAATTAGAACAATGTGGGTCAAGTGCAGCTTGGGGTTAGCATGGATGGATATTTTGGTCGGCATGGACCAGTTTGGACCAAAGAGCCTGTCTCCATGCTGTAGGATTCTATGACTATTTATTTATTGTCACATATATCTAGAAAGATGTAGTGACAAATGTTTGTTGCCAAAATCAAGCACCATTTGAGTTAAAAGAAAGGAATAAAGAAATAATATAAAAAGAGTTTATCTTCTACGTAAGGCCCGCTGAGCCACAATTCAAGCTACAGAGGCCAGGAATCCCAGCTCCACACACAGCCACTGCCACAGCTGAAAATCCACCAAGTTCCCGAGTCTACACTGAGGGTCTACAGATGCAAGGAGACTGCTTCCAGGCACCTCCGCCACAGCCAACAACTCATCAAGCCAAATCCATCAAACACAACGACAACCACCTCGTCCCTTTGTTCATGCTTTAGGCCAGTTTCCGAGTGCAGGCTCCGGGCCCACCAAAGTCAGGAATCCTTGCTCTGGCCTCCATCAGCCCCGCTGATGACCCTCATACACCGCCCCATTGTCTGAAGATGAAAAAAGGAATAAAAAAGGATGGAAAAGGGGGACAGAGAGCGAGAAGGATGAGGCTTTATGTTGTACATACAGCCCCATAATCCCTGACTTTGTCTACATGCTAGCGCCGCCATCTTGCATACCCATTTCCTGAATGATCATAAAGGTTAAGCGTGAGATTTTACATCAGGGAAATGCTACAGATCAGTCAGCACCTTACCCTATTCTCCGATTCTTGGGCTATGTCTGTCTCGCCAGGGGCTACTGATCAATTTGCTCACTCACACAATGGCATGCATCACTCAAATTATTTTTTCTCGGCAAAAATCTCCCCCATTGTTCTCAGAAGCTGTTCGATAGTTTGAAAGTTTGTTTCTCTCGCTAATTTTTCAATGAATGAAATCTTTGAAGTGATTTCTGCCTGGCAGCCTTTCAACAGCAGTCAGATGGATGAGTAATGCAGGTGGCTTTAGACCCAGTCTATGTGAAGATTTATTGAACCCTTCCACATTCTGTTGTTTTATGGGTATTGTGATAAGACTGTAATATTATTTCTGTGCTGTCACAAAAATTATTGCTGTTCAGCTGTGAATCAATAATAATCTATCTCGAATTTTTCATTCTAATGACAGGATACTACGCAATTACAATTTGTAAGGAGAATAGCTGCATTAAAATTGCAATATCTAGTTTCCTGGGCTTTTATTGGCCTATAAGGAAATCTTTAACAAAATAAAACCTTTATTGATTGTTGAATAAACAAATAAATCATTCTATTTTTGCAATAGTATTTCTATTGCAGAATTTGAATTTTAATGTTGTAATATCTCTCATTGACTAGCTCATTTTTTTAAATGTAGCCTTGCTGAGGTGAAGTCCTTTGTATGACCTCTCCTCGGGGAGTTCCTCCTGCCCTAATATTTGCAGACTAGTGGCAGGAGTGGCCATTAATGTGGATGTTTTGCAAAAGTGGATGACAATAAGACTGAACAGAAATTTTCTCTCCCCTCAAAGCCACCATTTTCTCTGTGATAAGGGGTTTAGAATAGAATCCCTACAGAAATAGGCCACTTGGCCCATTGAGTCAGCACTGACCCTCTGAAGTGCATCCCACCTCGACCCACTCCTCAATTCTATCCCTGTAACCCTACATTTCCCATGACTAACCCACTTAATTTGTGCATTCCTGAACACTACAGGGCAATTTACTACAGTCAAACCTTCACATCTTTGGACTGTAGGAGGAAACTGAGGAAATCCATGCAGACATGAGGAGAATGTGCAAACTCCACACAGTCACCCAAGGCTGGAATTAAACTTGGTTCCCTGGTGTCGTGAGGTGGCAGTGCTAGCCACTGAGCCACCACACCATCCATGGAGCGCAAGGAGGGAAGTTTCAAAAGGGACAATGACAAGTGAGCATCTGTCTTTGATTTAGGTCTCAGCTTCACTGAACTAATATCTGGAATGGGTGGATTGCCTTATGAGGAAAGGCTGGACAGGCTAGGCCTGCATCTTCTGGAGTTTAGAAGAGGCAGAGGTGACTTAATCGAAACTTATAAGAATCTGAGAGGACTTGACCAAGTGGATGTTGAAAAGATGTTTCCTCTCATGGGAGAATCTAGTATTAGGGCTCAAAGTCTAAAAAAAAAGGAGGCACCCATTTAAACAGCAATGAGGAGCGTTTTTTTTAGGAGTCGTGAGTCTTTGGAATTCCACTTTTCAATAGGCAGAGGCTGCAGCTTCTTTAAACAGGTAGAAGGAGATAGATTCTTGATTCCTAAAGGATGAAAGATGATCAGGGATATGCAGAACTATAGAGTTGAGGTTAAAATCGGATCAGCTGTGATCTTATTGGAAGGTGGGAGCAGACTCAAGTTGCCGAGACACCTTCTCTTGATCCTTAGTTGCTCAAACAGCATCCACGGACAGACAGCAAGCTAACATTTCTCGTCTCCATGACTCCTCATCAGAGCTGTAGTGAGCTCCGATGAAGAGTCATCTAGACTGAAAATGTTAGCTTGCTCCCTCTTCATGGATGCTATCTGACCTGCTGTGATCTCCAGCATTTGTTGTTTTCTGAACAGATTCCAGCATCTTGACGTACTTTGTTCCTATTCCTGTTCCTTGTTGTCGCTCCTCCTTGTTGTCTTCCAACCTGCTCCTTAAAAACCCACCTTGTCCTGTCTAATTGCCTTTCTTTGGGAAAATTACACCTTGAACTCAAATGCTGCAGGGATTGAAGTCCAGTGGATGTTCTTGTGAAGAGGCCATAATGAGTTGTCACACAGCTGAATGCCAAGGAGATTGGAAACACTCAGCTTGTGAGGTCCAATTGAGCTGCCTTCAATATAATTTGTCTCCACCCTTATCACATCACCCTGCTGTTAAAATCCATATCAGTGCTCTGTTATCCTCTAGGTTTTCAACCTAGTACTCAGCATCCTACCCTTCTCCATTCATTTCATCTCATTCAGAGTACAGCTTCTTTATATTCTGTTCTACACTAAATTCCACTTTTCAATGCTCACTCACTGGGTTATGTTAGTTCCCTGTCCGTGATACATTGACTTCAAATTCTTCAATCGTATCTTCAAATCTCTCCAATGTTTTCACCTCATTCTACTTTTCCAATCACCACTTAGTGCATATCCTTCCTAAACCACTCTGGCCCTTTTGCGTAACTTTACCACGTCATCATCTCACTATTAAGGGCAAAGTCGTTGGTCACCTCAGTACCATTCTCCAAAACATTCTCCTTTAAATTCCCCTGACCTCTCTCTACCTTTAGAAGCTTTTATAAACCATCTTTTCAATCAGGTTTTCAGCCTTCTCTCCCAACAGACACCATGATTTCCTGTCTGCTTTTACTTTTAATGTACAGGCTATTCAACTCAACTAAGCTTCTTCCCATCCCTCCTGCTCGTCACCTAATCAACATAAATTTTTGTGCCTTTCTCCTTTGTGTTTATCTCGCTTCCTTCTAAATGCGTGTATGCTACTTGATTGATGTACAGCTTGGGGTGGGGGGCTCCACCTTCTAGCCACTGTTTGAGTGAAGAAGGTCTTCTTAAAACCTCCAGAATTGACTTTATTGGTGACAACCTTACATTTACAGACTTCTAGTTTCAGTCTGCCCTTTATATTCCCATTGTAAAGTGTCAATAAAGGTGTGCTATAGGTGTGGGTATTCTAAAAGAATAACTCAGTGCGCCATCCCTCGCTATAACTCATTATTTCCCAGCCCCTCTCCTCCATCTGCCCTGCAAATTTACAGGATACAGTCAGTTCTGATATAACGTGATAGTCCTGTTCTCGTGCAATCTTGTCTTCTAAGAAAATGGTGCGCTAGCCGCATCATTTAAACTAATGGGGCTGGAATTATAGCCATATAGGTAAGGAAAGTTCGTGTTCTGCTAATAGCAGTCTAAATTCTTCTATCGTGTTAAAGCCAATTTGCATTGAAGTAACACGCAGAACCAATTATATTATAAAAGATGTTTTGTTGCAATTGTACAGGTGGGATATTATGTGTATTTTTCATCTCCTTCATATAAAGAAGGATATATTGCCATAGAGGGAGTGTAATAGAGCTTTACCAGGTGAATCCCTGGGATATGTTGAAAAGTGTGGCGTTGGAAAAGTACAGCAGGTCAGGCAGTGTCCGAGGGGCATGAGGGTCGATGTTTTGGGCATAAGCCCTTCATCAACTGAGAAATTGAGGAAGCGTGTGTCCTCTGGAGTTTCAAAGAATGGGTGGTAGTCTCTTTGAAATTCATACAGGGCAGGAGAAGGGGATGTAGATCAGATGTTTCCCCCGACTGGTGAGACCAGAGCCATAGGCATAATGTCAGATTAAGGGGTAAACCACTTCAGACTGAGGTGAGGAGGAATTTCTTGACTTTTTGGAATCTGATACCCCTGAGAGCTGTGGAGGCTCAATTATTGATTTGATTTAATTGATTTATTGTCACATGTTCATGTTCAAGATGAAATGGATAGATTCCTGGAGAATACTAACATTGAGGGATACAGAGATCAGTGGGCATTGAGGTAAATTGTCTAATTTAACAGTGCAGCAAGCTCACTGGGCTTTCCTCAATGGAAACAGTAGCCCATTTGGCTACTTGTCCCTGTTCTGCTATTCCACAAGGTCATGACTGATCTTCTACCTTAGCTGCACCTTCCTTCACTATTCCCACTTTGATTTGTTTCCAAAAACATCCAGCAATTTCTGCCTTGAATATTCTCAGAGTCTGAATATCCACTGTTCTCAATGGCAGAGAATTTGAAAGATTCATAACCACAGCAAACAAATTTGTCATCTCAATCCTAAATACTTGACTCCTTATCAACAGGGAATAAACTCATAAAATAAGTGGAATGGAGACCTATTTTTAGAGAATGTACCCATACCATACATCAAATTCCAGTGTTGTTTATATTATAGTGACACTGGTAACTGTTTGCGTTATTTAGCTCGACTATAAACAATGATTCGAAGTGCCAACATTATCCAGTGACGCCAAAGCATAAGCATAATAACCTTTTACAAGTAAATATTTAGGAATCAGGGCAGCTGAATCACTGTTTGGTGAACATTTTGCTTTAGGCGTGAGAGTAAAACAAACTTAATCCTTTAGTAGGTTGGCGAAACTATATTGTCTTTTATTGATTGGTGGGATAAATTTCTTAAAAAGCAAATAATTGGAGACAAGGAGATTGAAAGTTGGTAATTAACCACATAGGCTGCTGTTATTCCCAACATCCTTACTCCCGACAATCCATCATCCTTACCCATTACAAGCCATCATCTTTATCCATTGCAATCATCTTTATCCATTACAATCCAAAATCCTTACACATTACAATCCATCATCCTTACCCATTGCAATGCACCATCCTTACCCATTACAATCCAACATCTTCATCCATTACAATCCATCATCCTTACCCATTACAGTCCACCATTTTTACCCATAACAATCCATCATCTTTACCCATTATAGTCATTATCTTTACCCATTACAATCCACCATCCATACCCATTACAATTCACCATCCTTACCCATTACAATCCATCATCTCTACCCATTACAATCCACCATCCTTACCTACTACAATCTCATTGTCCTTACCCATTACAATCCCATCATCCTTACAGATTAGAATCCATCACTGTTACCAATTATAATCCCACCATCCTTACCCATTACAATTCACCATCCTTACCCATTACAATTCACCATCCTTGCCCATTACAATTCACCATACTTACTCATTATAATCCATCATCTTTATCCATTACAATCCCACCATCTTCACCCATTACAATCCACTATCTTTACCTATTTATAATCCCATCATCCATACCCATTACAATCCATCACCCTTACTCATTACAATCCATTATCCTTATCCACTACAATCCAATCATTCTTATACATGACAATTCCACCATCTTCTCCCATTACAATCCACTATCCTTGCTCATTACAGTCCCACCATCCTTTCCTATTACTATCCCGTCATCCTTACCAATTACAATCACACCAACCTTATCTATTACAACCACACCATTTTTACCTATGCCATTCCCACATCCACACCCATGGTATTTTCATTACCCTCGTCCATAATAATATGACACCTGTCTTTGCCTGTGATATTTCCACCATCTTTAGCCATGACAGTTGCATGATCTTTACCACTATCCTCATCCATGTCGTTCCCACCCCCTCCAATGACATTTCCATCATCTTCACCCAGAATATTCCCAACATCCCAACAAGACACCCACCATTTTTACCCACAGTATTCCCATGATATACTCACCATCCTTAGTGTGACAATCCCTTCATCTTTACATATTAAATTCCCATCATCCTTCCCTTTCAGCATTCCCACCATCCTTATCCATGGCATTCCAAACAATCTTACCAATTACCACCATGCTACCCATGATACCCCCAACAAACATCTGGAGCGAAATCAGATAACAATTCCGCCTCTCCCTTCATTCTCCATGCAGATGCAGATCCAACCCCATCACAATAAAATGTGTAACTCTGGCCACCAATATGGTCCTTTGCCTTCATAACAAGGATCCTTCAAGGCACGGAAAGAGGCCATTTCCTTTTCTAATGTCCATTATATTCAATGTTTCCTTCTCTCCCTCTTAAAATAGAAAGGGACGTTAAGGGCATTGCATGTCAAGTCAGTCAGCATTCTGCAAGAGAATTCTTCCTTTACATAATATTACTGCTGTCAAAGGTCAGTTTGAGAGAGGTGTGAATGAGGCTGGACAGTACTCAAAAGGCTGGTAACAAATCTCAACGGATAGGTGTACCCGTCAGTGCTGAATGGCAGTAATAACAAACAATGACCATCTCCAGCCTTGAAAGGGTAAACTTTCACTCCTTTCCATTGCCAGTTTGTTGGGAATTTAACCACAAGCAAGGCAAGTCTATAACCAATCATACAACAAAGAAACACAGAGCTGAAACCATACTTGATTAGCCATAACCCTGTTGAATGGTGGTGCAGTTTCTAACGGCCAAATGGCTTGTTGGGCCGAAGGATCTGATTAGATTTGATTCCCTACAATATAGAAACAAGCTCTTTGGCCCAACAAGTACATACTGACCCTCCAAAGAGTAACCCACCCAGATGCAAACCCCCATCTTATATTTACCCCTGACTAATGCAGCTAACACAATGGGCAATTTAGCATGGCCAATTCACCTGATTTGCACATCGTTGGACTGTGGGAGGAAACTGGAGCACCCGGAGGAAACCCACACAGACACGGGGAGAATGTGCAAACTCCACACAGTTGCCCAAGATGGGAATTGAACCCGGGTCCCTGGCGCTGTGAGGCAACAGTGCTAACCACTGAGCCACCGTGCCGCCCCTGTTCCCATTAGACAAAGCTTTTCACTGTGCCTCGGTACTCATGACAATAAATTCTATTCAATTCAATGGCCAACTTCTGCATTTAATTCACATACATTTGGTGATTTGATATTATGCCCATGTCAATGTTTATTTCTAATTTAGCCTCCTTATCAGCTCATCCCATCAGCACAGCCATCTAATCCTTTCTCTGTCGTGTATTCATCAAACCTCCCACGAATACAATGACTTGATTCAACTTTATTAGCAAGTTCCATATACTCACCTCTTACTGGGCGAAGATGATTCTCTTGAATTCCTTATTGGATGCATTCGTGGTGATGGGTATACTTATGATGAATGAAAGTCATGACTGTGATGAATATGACTTTGAGATAAATGTGCACACAACGCAACACAACAATCTATCTGATACTGCAGACTGTTTGAAAATCAACTTTGCAGAGTATGTTCTCTGACATTCGAAGCCCCTGCATGTTACAGAACTGAAAGAGATATTGAACACCTGTGAAGTAGTGCATGTTCCATGACATTCCCATCATCATTACTAATGATATTTCCACCATTCTTTATCATTCATTATCACCATCCTTACTCATGATATTCCCACTGTCAGTATCAGGATGACTGATTGTGATTTGTCTGTTCTCAGCCTCAAAGGGACAAATGTCCTTATTCTCTGCTGCCAGTTTTTATGATTTCTATGATGTTGCAGTACAGATGTTGGTTAGTCTTTTTGCTCTATTGAAGAGCTATCAAATTAATTGCACTTCTTTCCTAAATCCCTAAAGTCTTGCAGATTTTTTTCTTCAAATTATTATTAGGTTTCCTTTTGAAAGTTATTGTTGCATCTACTTCTATCTCCTGCTCAGGCAGTGCACCCAGACTTTGCAACTTGCTGCATACAGATGTAGTCCTCAGGTTGCCTTTAGGTTTTTTGCTTTGTCAAATCCCTGTAACTCTGTATTCTCTGAACTGCAACCCCATTCTGCTGGAGACAGTTTCTCGTGATTGAATCGCCCAGTCAAATCTTATAAAACATCTGTTACAAATGTTGTCAAGTTTGTCCCCAAATGAACTGAAGGTGCTGCAGAGGAGCCTAGAGCCTGGACACAGCTGGGAAACTCTCCAAATACCAGTGAAAGCTTGGAATCTATGGCTTCGGTCGGGAAAGACCACATTGTTGATATCTTTAAAGTTCTTCCCTTATTTCCTATGGCAAAGCAGCACAAACATACTTGCAATATTGCTGAAGGATACCATCACTGGAGGGGAAAGTGTTCCAAGCATTTGTTTAAGCTTCACCGACACACTTTATGGCTTTTGACATACATCATCCCAATATAGTTCGGCTGGATGATCTGGAAGTGCACTCATGCCTTCAGGAATTAAAGAGCTTGCCTCTGTAGGATGTTGAATCATTAACTTCCAGATACAATGATCTCAGTAACATCTAAACATTTTCTAAAAATTGCTCAAATGCAGCAATAACCAACAGTGATGCTCCCTAAACCTTCAGTCTACCTGGTATTCATGCACTTGAAGAATCGTTGACAGGCAGCCTGTGAGGAGCCATTTAGGTTACAAGCCCCCTCCTCAATGGTTAATCGAAAGTCTCTCTTGTAACCTTTGTTCTGCTTTAATGGTTTGGCTGGAGGGATGTTTCATTGATGCAATTCAAGAGAATTTCTGCGAGTCTGCCTCTCGCCAGTTGATAAAAGCATGAGACAGGAGGATAAGTCACACCGAAACATTTACATGAACAGAAAGAATTGTCTGTGCTGTTCCCCATTATCAATATAAAGTGTTTCTGAGACAGTGCGCCACTGACTGTCTAATGTTGCTCGATTCTCACTGACACTTTCTGCCTCCCTCTCTCTGCCTGTTCATCCTCCATTGGTTCTGTTCCTGATAGAATCAGACAGCACAGACGAGGAACTTCAGCTCATTAAATCTGTGCCACCAAAAATACTAAATCTACACGAATTCCACTTTCTCTTTGTATGGTTTTCATCAACTTTCTGCCTTCATCTTCTGTGTGTCTGTCTCTGCCTTCCTCCATCCTTTACTCCCCTGTTCCTGTAAGCTGCTTCTTCCCTCTCAGTCAAAAAGTGTGGTTCTGGAAAAGCACAGCTGGTCAGGCAGCATCCGAGGAGCAGGAGAGTCAACGTTTCGAGCTTAAGCTCTTCATCAGGTGTTTTGAATCTGACCTCCAGCATCGGCAGTTCTCACTTTCTCCCTGCTTCGCCCCTCTGTCTGCCTTTACATGCATCTCATACCCTTTCCCTCTTCCTTCTGTATGTTCCTTCCACTCCGCTTTCATCCACGTGTGCTACCTCTCCTGTCTCCCTCACTTCTCATGGAAATTCAGAGCCAGACTTTGGATTTGGATCCACCAAGATGCATGAAGTTAATCTTATCTCTTCCTGACACAAAGTTGAACTGGAAAGAGTTGACCATGGGAGGTAGAGGTATTGGTGAGGCTGAGAGGACTCTCAACTTTATTTAGTGCTGCTTTCACAATCGAGCCCTCGATTATGCACAATTAGAAATAATACTGGAATTGTTTTGAACAAATTGCACAAAGAGTTTCTTGTTGGGCTATTTAAGATTACTGTGGGAGAACACAGGACACAGAATACTTTCTTGCATTTATATTTCTTCATAAGAGGCAGAATAGTCAGTGAATTTGCATTGGTGTATTTTCTCAATATTCCTTTGATAGCACACAGTTACCCCAATGCTGTTTCCACTAAGACTTTGATTTGATTTACTATTGTCACATGTACTTTGTTTAGAGTAGATTCTCTACAGTGTGGAAACAGGCCCTTCAGCCCAACAAGTCCACACCGACCCACTGATGAGTAACCCACCGAGACCCATTCCCCTACATTTACCCCTGACTAATGCACCTAACTTACACATCCCTGAACACTTTGGACAGTTTAGCATGGCCAGTTCACCTGACCTGCACATCTTTGAATTGTGGGTGGAAACCAGAGCATCCAGAAGAAACACACGCAGCCATGGGGAGAATGTGCAAACTCTACAGACACAGTCGCTAGAGGCAGGTCCCTGGCACTGTGAGGTAGCAGTGCTAACTACTGAGCCACCGTGCCATCCCAACATACCTAAGTATAGTGTAAGGTTTTGTTTTGCACGCAATATAGGCAGGTCATACCGCACCAAATGGCTTTCATAACTTGGCTTTCTATATCTTATCCCTGTCACCACAGAACCCAATGCCATAACCCTGATGTGTTAGTTATGGCACAGAATCTTTGTCTGCGGAGCAAAATGGAAAAAACTGCAGCCCTGGCACATCCTCACAATCACAGTAACCAAGAACCGCAGCCTGAATAAATAGAGCCCACACAGTCCTTCTTTCCCTATTTATTATTCCAGGTGAATCTTAACTATCAATATTCGACGGCTTGTAAGAATGATCACTTCATCAGTAGGTTTGCACATGTGTCAAAAGATACCTACATTTAAAAAAATACACAGTAAAGTCACCAATCGCCAGCACTGCCTCATCCATTCTGGTGAACTACTCGTCAAAGCGGGTCAACAGAAAACCTGTCGACAGAAGGTCATTAAAAGTCAGATCACAGAGCAACAGGACGATATCAACATTACAATGAAGTCAGAACACTGGTCTGTAACTAAGCTCACAAACAAGAACATCCTATGGAGCAGAGTGCACAGTATACATACATTCATAAACTATCAACACTTCACCAGCAGCAAAGGATTGATAACCTTGAGATATCATCTAGAAATCAGATTATTAAATACACAGGTCGTGCATTTGACTAGAATTTCAGAAACAAGAAAATAATAATTCCTTATGGCAGACATGTTAAGGTATTAACTCTAAAAATTCCAAATGAAAATCAGCTGAATTGATACATGTTTAATCTTTTGTTGTGTCAATGATAGTATTGTAGCTGTAGATGAGTATTTATTTCCACTGATGATCTATTTGGTTAAATAGATAAACTATAGATAGATCAACTGTGGAAATAAATGCTCATTTACAGCTACAAAACTGTGATTGACACAACTATTTTGAAAATTTCACAGATATGTCCTGTGCACAGAAGGCAGGACATATTCAACTTGGCCACTTACTGCCTTATTGGTCTCCTCTTGATCATCAGAAAAGTGATGAAAGGGTCTGTCGGAAATGCTATTAAAAGTCACTTTCCATGGAACACTCTACTCATTCAAACTCAGTTTGGGTTCCGCCAGGGCCACTCAGCTCCGATCTCATTACAGCCTTGGTTCAAATTGAGTTAGAAGTGAAGTGAGTATCCTCGACATCAAGGCAGATTTTGACAAAGTGTGATATCAAAAAACCCTAGCAAAACTGAAGTAAATGAGAACTGAAGAAAACTCTCTGCTGATAGGAATCATACTTAATGAAGTTAGTATTTGTTGGTGGCAGGTGATCTTCTTAGTGGCTGGACAATTATAGAATTCCTATAGTGTGAAAACAGGCCCTTCAGCCCAACAAGTCCACACTAACCCTCCAAAGAGAAACCCATTCCCTTACATTTACCCCTGACTAAGGCAACTAATCCACACATCCCTGAACACTAGGAGAAATTTAGCATGGCCAATCCACCTAACCTGCACATTTTTGGATTGTGGGAGGAAACCCACACAGACACAGGGAGAATGTGCAAACTCCACACAGACAGTCGCCCATGGCTGGAATCAAACCCAGGTCGCTGGCGCTGTGAGGCAACTGTGCTAACCACTGAGCCACTGTGCCACCCTGCTGGACAGTACTACAGGAACTCCTCAAGGGAGTGTCCCTGGCCCAACTAATATCAACTGCTTTGTCAATGACCTTCTCTCTATTGTAATGTCAGAAATGAGGATATTCGTTGATGATTATATAATGTTCAGCACCATTCATGACTCCTCAGATAGTGAAGCAGTCAGTGTGTAAATGCAGCAAGAGTTGGGCTGCATTTATGTTTGAACTGATGATGGCAAGTGACATTTGCATCACACATGTGCCAGGCCAAGAAAGAATCTGAATTGACACACCCCTTGACCTTTGACCGTCACAGAATCACCCACTAACATCATCCTGGGTACCACTAACCAGAAACTGAACTGTACCAGGATGTCCTGACCTGCAAGAGCAGGTCAGAATTCTACAGCAAGGGACTCATTTCCTGATGTTCCAGCCACAAAGTACAAGTCAGGACTGTGACAGAATACTCCACACTGGCCTGGATGAGCATGGCAACAACACTCACAGAGCTCCACACTGGCCTGTTTGATCGGCAGCACATTCACCACCTACAACATTCTCTTTTTAAGTTCATTTATGAGACATTGATATTTCTGGCTAGGCCAGCATTTCTCACTCATCCCCAATTGCCCAGAGGGCAGTTAAGAGTCAACCATATAGGTCTGGAGTCACATGTAGGTCAGACCAGGTAAGGTTGGCAAATTTCCTTCCCTAAATGGCTTTACCGAACCATAAGATATTTTAGAACACAGAACAGTACAGCACAGTACATTGCAGTTAATTTGAAGGCCAGTATGTAATTAAAATATCACTATTTGTATTCTTATTCACATATAACCACACTATTTTTTTTCCAAATGAAATCACAACATTTGAAGTGATTGTTATCAGAATTCTGAAATTCGTCTATTGAACAGAAAGTGTGAGGAGGTAGAAAAGATGATCCCCTAATCCCATACAGCTCAACAATGCTGAAACATCCTGCTAAGTCCCTAGTTAGACCTCAGCTGCAGCACTGTGTACAGCTATGGGTGTCATAGTACTAGGAAGGTATGAGTGCATTGAAGAGAGTGCAGAGCAATTTCACTGGAATGTTTCCAGACCTGAGAAACTTCAGTGATGAGGATAGATTGAAGAAGTTAGGGATGTTCTCCCTGGAGAGCAAAAGGCTGAGAGGAAGCTTGATTGATGTTTTCAAAATCATGAGTAAGCATGATAGAGCAGATACGGGGAAGCTGCTTCCACCAGTAAAAGGAACAAAAAGGAGTGGGCAAAATTTAAAGTGATGTGCAAACAAAGCAAGGATGATGTGAGAAAGAAGCTGTTTCACACACAGAGTTGATGGGGTGTAGAATGCACTGCCTGAAAATGAGGCAGGTTCGATGGAGGCATCACAAGAGGACTTTGGAATTTTTGTTCGAATAGTAATGGTGTGCAGGGATGTGGGACAAAAAAAGTAGGAGATTGGAACTAGACTAGAGAGTCATAGAATCCTTACAGTGTGGAAGTGGGCCATTCAGCCCATCAGGTCCACACCAGCCCTCCAAAGAGCATCCCACGCAGACCTGCCCTCTCATTCTATCCCTGCATTTCCCGTGGCTAACCCACACATCTCTGCACACTAACGGGCAACTTAGCAATGCCAGTCCCCCTAACCTAGATGTCTTTGGACTGTGGGAAGAAACTAGAGCACAGGAGGAAACCCACTCAGACATAGGGAGAATGTGCAAAGTCCACGCAAAAAGGTCATCTGAGGGTGAAATCAAACCTGTATCCCTGGCGCTGTGAATAACAGTGCTAACCACTGAGCCACCAGGCCACCTACAAGCTGGTATAGACACAATGGGCTGAATGTCCTCCTTCTACACCATTGTGATTCTGTGCTCCTGTGAAACTCATAATCACATAAGTGCTCAGATGACACTAGCCAAATTCTGATCACATAATTGCAGCTCTGAGCATAAATATCCAAGCCTTGCTTTTGGGAGTGAAGATGACCTACAAGTAAAAGCTTTAAGTTATAAGAGATAGTACACACTCCTCATTTTGATATAGGCAAATTATTTCTTTTGTTGAAGCCATACTTCGTGAAATTCAGTGACTGAAAAAAAAATTGCAATGGAAATATATTTCTGAATGCATTTTGGAGTGCATTTCTGGACTCAGCTGCCTAGATTGTGCATTATTGGCAGATTGTGTAATTACTATTTTCCTGTATTACACAACTCAACATTTTCAACCTTGAACAGGCCTTCAGCAATGCCACCTACAGGAGTAAAATGTCTCCAAAGAGTTGTCAATGAAATTTGCGTTCCATGTATCATTTTTTATATACCGTAGATTGTCACATTGTTGCTCCTACAGGTTTTTCACCTGAAATATTTTCTGGCAATTTCTTGCTGTTGGATAAGATTTTTCTTGCGCTGTATCAGTAATGAAATCTTAATCCTGTTTATAAAGACCACGTTTACAATTGTGTTAAGCATGGTGCAGAGATGAGATTTTCCTTCACCCTTGTCCTTTGTCCAATCTCCAAAGCACAGATACTGCCTGCAATGATGTCCCAGATGCACCTCTTCAGCAGAAACCCTCAAAGGCAAAAGTACCCAACCACTCAGTCTTCATTAATATGGGCAGCACAGCGCAACTATACAGAGGGCAACTATGCTGATTAACATCTTTACTACATTGTGCTCTCATTCTGTCAGCTCCAGTGCTTTCATATCGATTATCTCCACATTCTATCACTGGTCAAGCTGATGTTGTATGACAGAATTTCCAGACAATGCAGAAAAAGAAATGAATTTGTCAGACAGGGAATAACATTGGTGTCAAAGAAAGCTATTGGACGAGCACAAAATGGGCATAAAGTCATTGTGTGAATTAAAAGTGTATTCATTTCATGTTCAACTGACGAACAGACAGGAGAAAAGGCAGGACATGTGATATGTCAGTTCTTACTAATCTATATCCTCTATTTGATCGATTGATTGACTGATTTTTTTTATTGTCACATGTACCGGAACGACAGTGAAAAACTTTGTTTACAAGCAGTACAGGCAGATTGTAGTAGGCAAGGATGTACAGAACAAAAAGGCTAGGCAGAGGGATACAGGTTACATTGTACAGGGTGTGTGCTAGGCAAGATCAATGTTAGCAAGGTCAGCATTATTTGAGGCTGGAGAGTCCATTCATCATGGGGGGAGAAAGTGAGGACTGCAGATGCTGGAGATCAGAGCTGAAAAATGTGTTGCTGGAAAAGCGCAGCAGGTCAGGCAGCATCCAAGATGGAAGAGAGCTTCTTCAAGGAAGACATCCTTGCAAGAGGATTCACAGTAGGTTAAAATCAACTAGGAGAAAGTGAGGAAATGTCGATTCTCCTGCTCCTTGGATGCTGCCTGACCTGCTGCGCTTTTGCAGCAACACATTTTTCAGCTTGAGTCCATTCATCAGTCTAACAACGGCTAGGAAGAAGCTGCTCCTGAACCTGCTGGTGCACGTGTTCAAGCTTCTGTACCTTTATTAATGCTACAAAGGTGGGACTCAGAGAGTTAAGTTACAACGACAGGCTGAATCGCAGGGTGTGAATTCCTCAGGGTATAGAGGTTGAGGGATTTTCAGGACAGAGCATTAAGATGATTCAGAATGGATACAGTGACAGTATTTCCTGTAATGGGAAATAAGAATGAGGGAAACAAACTTCAAGAATGAGGCATGATATCATCTTTCCACATAAATGGTTGTATTAGTTAGAGACTAACTGCCTCTGGATGCGGTCACATGTGGAGCTTTCCAGACCAAGGTCAGTAGATTTTTGATGGACAAAGGTATGAGGGAAACTGAAATTGAAGTAGAGATCAGCCATTATCATATCAGATGTTTCAGAAGGAGTGAGGGGCTGGAAGCCGAATAAACAGCACCTGCTGCTGTGGTCAATTTTACTTGCAAACCTCTGAGTCCACTGTCTAACATGCAATTCATCCTCAACAAAAAAACAGAAAGTACTGGAGAAACTCAGCAAAACTGGCAGCACGGGTGGACAGAAATCAGAGTTAATGTTTCGGGTCCAGTGACCCTTCTTCAGAACTTGTGCTTGCAAGCTGGATAGACTGAATAGTCTGCTGTCACTCTGTGGCCCTATGAAATTTGGTGTCAAGTAAATGCTCAGATGAAAGTAGGCAAATTCTGATCACGTTCGGAGTTGTGAACAAAAATGTCGACGCCTAAACCTGAATTTGAAGATGACTTCCAAGCGAAGGCTTTAGCTTATAAGAAATAGTTCAAGGGATAGGTCTATTCCATATTGTGAAATTTGCAATTATTTATTTGTTGAACCTGTTCTGAAGAAGGGTCACTGGATTTGAAATGTTAACTCTGCTTTCTCTCCCCAGATGCTGCCAGACCTGATGAGATTTTCCAGCAAAATCTCAGTTCTCTGAATCCTTCAATTTAGGAGTCACTGGGCGGTCAGAGCTGAGGAGCCCCTGACCTCCTTCAATTGTCCCTTCCTTTGACAAGCAAATAAAATCCAAACTTGGCCTCACAGCATCTCGATTCATTTTATCTTCTGTAAAATCTCTATGACACTCACTAATTACTATTGTCTTTCACCAGTTTCTACTGGCTTATAAAAAAGCAGTAATTACATTTTCCCTCTACTTAATTCTGAGCTGAAGCAAAACAAAATGGTGGCAAACACATCCCTCAAATTAAACTTCTCTTTGCCCAGTTTATGGGTCTGTTACACATTTTTTCAATCGTGCACTGAAACACAATTTACTATTTATAGTTCAGCTCTATTAAAAATTGAAGCATTTTATGTGCATAGACTTGTCGCTTAGTTACTTAAGTATTGGATTAAAAATCAATTATTTAACTCATAACTCTGATTTGTTCACAGAGAAAGAACCAATAACTCAAGAAAGACAGCAATATTTTATGAGGCAATATTCGGTAAACTATTCCAGTTTTTTCCTGCTACAAACAGAAACTGTTTAATTGTGTAATGGTTATAAAATGACACATACTTCTTGGGAAGGAACATTAGGCTTTCCATTTCTTCAAATGACAATCATGTTGTGAAGCTGGTATTGCAATGTTCAAGTTTTCGCGGTCATCCACATGTTCAGGTGACTCACACACACTTTACTACGCTCTTGAAATGCCTCTGTTGCTCATAAAGTTATGTTGAGAAAGATCTGACTTGCAGAACTCTGAGGTGATTGTGAATCCATCTCTTTTAAAGCTTTTCAGAAAAAAAACTTATTCCTTGTGCAACTTGATCTTAATAGGTTTCAAATGGCCTCAAGTAGAACAGCTCAGCCTGGCCGTGATTCAGTAACACTTTTTGAGAGGTTACTTGAGTGGATATTGAGTGAGAACACATTGAAACTCCTAGTTTAAGAGCTGGATTTTATGGGGGAGTGTGAGGACTGCAGATGCTGGAGATCAGAGTCAGAAAGTGTGGTGCTGGAAAAGCACAGGAGGTCAGGCAGCATCCGAGGAGCAGGAGAGTCAATGTTTTGAGTATAAGCTCTTCATTAGGAATGTGGGGGGCCCTGATGAACAGCTTATCCTCAAAATGTTGACTAGCTTGCTCTTCGGCTGTGCTTTGCCAGCACCACAAGGGTGGCACAGTGGCTCAGTGGTTAGCACTGCTATTTCACAGCACCAGAGTCCCAGGTTTGATTCCAGCCTCAGGTGACTGTCTGTGTGGAGTTTGCACATTCTCCCTGTGTCTGCGTGGGTTTCCTCTGGGGGCTCCGGTTTCCTCCCACGGTCCAAAGATGTGCAGGTCAGGTGAACTGGCCATGCTAAATTGCCCGTAGTGTTAGGTGCATTAGTCAGAGGGAAATGGGTCTGGGTAGGTTACTCTTCAGAGGGTCGGTGTGGACTGGTTGGGCCAAAGGGCCTGCTTCCACACTGTAGGGAGTCTAATCTAATCTAACCTTTTGACTCTGAGCTGGATTTCATGACTTATAGACAGAGAGTCATACAGCACGGAAACAGAAACTTCAGTCCAACCAGTCTGTGCTGACCATAATTCTAAACTAAACTAAACTAAACCCACCCACCCACCTTCCTGTTCCTGGCTCATATCCCTCCAAACCTTTCCTATCCATTGTTAAAGATCACACAACTCCAGGTTATAGTCCAACAGGTTTACTTGAAAGCAATTGCTTTCAAAGTGCTGCTCCTTCATGACAACCACCTGATGAAGGAGCAGCGCTCCGAAAGCTAGTGCTTCCAAATAAACCTGTTGGACTATAACCTGGTGTTGTGTGGTTTTTAACCTTGTACACCTCAGCCCAACACTGGCACCTCCAAATCATTTCCTTTTCATGGACCTACCTTTTAAACATTGTAACAGTGCACGCATCCACCACTTCCTCAGGAAGTTCATTTCACACGTGAACCACCTCTCTGTAGAAAAATTGTCCCTCATGTCTTCTTTAAATTTCTATCCTCTCACCTTAAAAATATGCTCCCCCAGTCTTGAAAGTTTGGACCTGCTCAGTGACTAGTGGATCTGGGACTGCATTTCTAGGTAGCAGGCAAATAATTGTTGCCTCTAGCGCTCCCGTCTTGATTGAGGACAGCGGATTGCCCCAAACGGCTGCTGGCCCCATGCGATGGCCAGCTGCTCAGCAGCACCACCAGGAACTATGGTGACTGCTGGGACTGCACTTGAAGGATGCAGTCACTTTGATGGCCGTACAACCCTCCAACTCAGATACATCGGGTTTTGGGTACAGGACTGGTCAGGCAGGTCTTTGTGAGGTGGGAGTCACTGAGAGTAGCTGGCGATGTTGCTGCAGGGATAAAGGTGTGGGTTCGTTTATAAAATCATTATTAATTCATGAGATGTGGGCATCGCTGGTTGGATCAGCAGTTATTGACCATCCTCACATGCCCCTTGAACTGTATGAGGGAAGCTGGCTAGGAATGTTAAAAAATGGATAGCATGGATTCCTACAGGAATTCAGAAAGGAAGCATGTACATAAAGAGAGTGTTAGTCCCCGAGAGAATGTGAGTTGATAGCAGATAATAAGAAAATGAACAAATATTTTGCTTCTGACTTCATTACATAGAAAACAAAAAGCATTCCAGTCATAGCTGCATCAGAAGGTGGAAGGGAGATCGGAACTTAGCGAAACTGCAAGCATGAAGGAAATGGTGCTCAGCAAACTGTGGGCTAAGTCTCCAATTTCTGATGGACTTCCACCCTAAAGAGGTTGCTAAATGAGGTAGTAAATACATTTGTGTTAATTTTCCAGAATTATTTAGATTTAGGAAAGCAAATTTGAAAATAGCAAATTCGCCAAATACAATCACAAATATATTCAAGAAAGGAGGGAGTCAGAAAACAGGAGATTACAGGCCACATAGCTTGATATCGGCCATGGGGATGGTATTAAAACTGATTATTAAAGAGATTACTGTTGCACATTTGAAAAAAAACTTCAGTTACTCGGGAAGAGTCATGGTTTTGTGACACTGGAATTGTGTTGAATTCATTTATTAAAATTATTTGAAGGAGTAGCATGAGCGGTGGATAAAGGAGAGCCTGTAGACATAATATACTCGGATTTCCAGTAGGCACTCGATAAAGTGCCACATCAAAGGATACTGTGGAAAATAAAAGCTCATAGTGTAGAGTGTAATGAGAGAGAGCAGTCTGTTAAGAGTCTGGTCATAATAACAAATTACACTCCATCTGCCAGATCTTTATGCACCCACTCAACCTATCTGTGAAAGGACATGCGAGCCTTGGCTAGCCAGCAGAAAATAGGAAGCATGCATGAAAGGATCGTTGCCTGCTTGCTAGAATGCATTGAGTGGAATCAGGTCTATGCTCGAGATTCAACTATGTCCAAATTACAACAAGACTTAAATGAGTGGAGTGAAAGCATGGTATTCATATTTGTAGATGACACTAAGATAGATGGAACAAGTATGTGGTGAAGAAGACATTAGGAAATTACAGACGGATATAGATAGGTTGGGGGAGTCCATAAAACCTGGCAGATGGAGTGTAATTTTTTAAATTCCCATATGACTGCTCTCTCATTACGGGTAGGCAGCTGATAGCAGTTTAATCTGTGGGTCACTATGTCGCAGGAGAGGGGAAAAGTTTGAGAAAGCAAATCCTACTTGGGAATTGAATCCATGCTGTTGACTTCACTCTCTATTATAAACCAGCTGGCCAACCAAGAGCTAACCAACTGCATGCAATGTGGGAAAAATATAAAGTTGTTCACTTTGACAGGAAGACGACTTTGGATTCCAGCATCTGCAGTTTTGTTTTGTGTCTAAGAAAGATTGAGAAAACAGAGAATTAAATGGAAGCAACCTGCAGAATTCAAGGTACAGAGAGATTTAGGTGTTCTAGTACATTATTTGTGTGTCGATACAACACATCATGAAGTAGGCTAATGGAACACTATCCTTCATTATGAGGGGATTTGAACATCAAAGTAAGGACATACCTCTCCAGATATACAGTGTATTGGTGAGACCACATTGAGATCACAGTGTGTAGTTTTTGGTGGTGTAATGGAAATGTCACTCGATTATTAATCCAGAAACCCAAATTAAAATTCTGGAGACATGGGTATCAATGGCAACTGATGACATTTAAACTCAGTAAACAGCTCGTCTGATGGTGACCATGTGTTGATTGCTCTGTGGTTCATTAATGTTCTTGAGGTAAAGAAATCTGCTGTTCACACCCTACACTTGACTCCAGACCCACAGCTATGTGGTTGACTCTTAACTGCCCTTTTGGCAATTAGGAATGGGCAATAAACGCTGCCCACATCTGTGAATAAATAATTTGATGTAAAGTTTTTTGTTGCCTTATTTAAGGAGGGATGTAAATCTGTTGGAGACAGTTTGTTGGAGATTTATGAGATCTATACCTGGAATGAATGGGCTGTGAGCTTGATTTCACTGGAGCGTGGAAAAGTGAGGGGTGACTTGATTCAAGTGTATATGATCCTGAATGGTTTTGGTAGTTGGACATGGAAAGGATAGTTCCTCTTCAGTCCACAACTAGGGGGCACTGTTTTCAAATTAGGGCTCACCCTTTCATAATAGAGTGGGTTGTACTCTTCAATTTATTTGGCAGGATTGATAGCAATAGCTCAGAAATTAGCCACTCCACAGTCATTTCATAACATTATGGCCATTAGGCCATTGACAGTTCCCTGTCAGTGTCATTGCATTCAGAACATGGTACCACTGTCCGACATCTTGCAAAGCACAGTGTTACTGGCATAATATTAGACGGAACCAAGCTTCTTGCAAATATCCGTACTCTGTATCAAAACAATTAATGGACAGATGGGAGTAATTCCAAATGTTGTCATCTCATCAAGGGGCTTTCAGGGCACATTACACTGTCAACTGATCTCTTGCTGAGATCATTGCCTTCTGATCAATCCTGCTGTTCAACATATAAGTACACAAAAACTGGACATATCCTCAGGTGCTGTTAAAATTGAGCAGAGACAGTCGTCCTTTGAAATGTTATTTTGCCACAACTCATTAAAACATGTTTTATAACCTCTGAGTAAAGCTCCTGCAGCAAACTCCGAACCATTCAGACCAATTGTGCTGTCTTCAAAATCCATCCTCCAATTATTTTGTCTCCAACAACCTATTTTGTCATCTATAAATTACAAATAAGGGAGTACAGCAAATGACTTATTTTCCTCTCCATGGAAAGGAATTTGAGAGTTGGTATGAACCATGGTGGTGATGATATGCAACAGAGCAACTGAGTAAAACGTGAAAGTTTCTTAAGCCTAGAGTCAAGGCTTTGATTACAGAATTACTTGAAGTACAGGCCAGTCAAGACTAAGTGAAAAACTTTTGTTGAAGGTTGGCAGTACATCACAGTTTATAACTATGGTACTAAAACACCAGACAAAAGCTGAAACTAGAAGAGATGAAGAGGATTTCCAATAAAATGTCGCTTGATGGTATCAATTCATGGGCAGATTCTTCCAAATTAAACTAAGCTGGGTAAAAGCTAGACTTTTAAGCAAAGAAGCCGCATGTAACACAAATTTCAAAATGGAGAATGATAAGTTTTTGCGAGACCTTCTGATATGTTTTTTGCTGCCTGCCTTTTTACTTGCTTACAACCTGCATCGTGCCCAATCTTTTCTGGTTTTGATGAAAAGTCACTGACTTGATTTGAATTGACTTATTATTGTCATATGTACTTAGATACAGGGACAAGTTTTGTTTTGTGTGCAGTACAGGGAGATTATACCATACAAAGTGCATTAGGGTAATAGAACAGAGTGAGGAAGACAGTGCTATGGTTACAGAGAAGGTGCACAAAGAGAGAGATCAACATTTGAAATTTGAGAAGTCTAATAACAGCAGGGAGGAAGCTGTTCCTGAATCTGTTGGTACGTGTGTTTATAATTTATTGTTGGCTGCCTTCCCGAGATAGTGGGAAGTACAGATGGACACAATGGATGGAAGGTTAACTCACGAGATGGACTGGTCTGTTTTCACAACTCTCTACAGTTTCTTATGGTCCTGGGCAGAGCATTTACCATACCAAACCGTGATGCATCCAGAGAGAATGCTTTCTATGCTGCATCAGTAAAATTGTAAAGTGTCTTTACAACATGCTGGACTTTATGGACTTGAGATACTAACTCTATTTATCTTTCCATTAGTGCTATCAGATTTGCTCAACATTTCCAGAACTTTTTGTTTGCTTTGATGGGCAACAATATAAAAATCACAGAATCATAGCTTAGTTGCAGAGGAGGACAATCTGCCCATTGAATTGCTGCTGGCTCTCTGCCAGTTCAACCGAACCCAATCTTTTTTGCTTTCCCTGTAATTTTCTTTGCTATTTTTTACCTTCATGTGGCTATTCTCCTAAGTCAGAAAAACAAGGCGAGTAGATGGAGTCAGGCTGAATAGCCATGAGCTAATTGAATTACAGAACAGGTATGAGGGGGTAAATGCATCTTCCTGTTCCTACAGTCTACCAGGTAACCTGGTTGCAAATGTCTAAAATGCTTTCCAGATGCCAGTTTGGGTCTAGTTGGGTTAATTTATAGCTGAGCACATTATGACACAAGAGGTCATGCAGATTAGGAAATCGGAATTGAAACTGTATGATGCATTTTGGAAGTGGATTTCCTGCCAAACATTTCCCCTTACAACTAAAAGGGAGGTGGACACCTAAATACACTGTAGCGTCTCCTACACAAATAATTGTGGACTGATGAAGGCAGAGCGATGGACATGATCTGTATGAACTTCAGTAAGGTGTTCAACCTTATGGACAAGGACGTATACACTTAACAGTAAGGTCCTAGGGAGTGCTGCTGAAGAAAGAGACCTTGGAGACCAGGTTCATAATTCCTTGAAGGTAGAGTCGCAGGCAGACAAGCTAGTGAAGAAGGTGTTTGGTATGCTTGCCTTTACTGATCAGAGCATTGAGTACAGGAGTTAGGAGGTCATGTTGCATCTGTCCAAGACATTGGTTAGGCCACTATTGGAATATTGTGTGCGATTCTGGTCTCCCTCCTATAGGAAAGATGTTGTGAAACTTGAAAGGGTTCAGAAAAGATTTTCAAGGATGTTGCCAAGTTTGGAGAGTTTGAGCTATAGGGAGAAGCTGAATAGGCTGGGGCTGTTTTCCCTGCAGAATTCAAGGGGAGGGGCGACCTTATGGAGGTTATAAAATCATGAGGGACATGGATAGGGTCAATAGACAAGGTGATTTCCCCAGGATGGGGGAGTCCAAAACTAGAGGGCATAGGCTTAGGCTGAAAGGGGAAAAATTTAAAAGGGACTTAAGGGACAATTTTTTCACACAGAGGATGGTGCTTGTATGGAAATGAGCTGCCAGAGGAAGTGGTAGCGGCTGGTACAATTACAGCATTTAACAGCTGTCATGATTTGGAGATGCCGGTGTTGGACTAAGATGTACAAATTTTAAAATCACACAACACTAGGTTATAGTCCAACAGGTTTATTCGGAAGCACTAGCTTTCGGAGCGTTGCTCCATCACCACCTGATAAAGGAGCGTTGCTCCGAAAGCTAGTGCTCCTAATTAAACCTGTTGGACTATAACCTGGTGTGGTGTGATTTTGAGCATTTAACAGGCAAGTGGGTACAACAATAGCAAGGGTTTAGAAGGATATGGCCAAATGCCTGCAAATGGGACTAGATTAATTTAGGATATTTGGTCGGCATGTATGAATGGGACAGAAAGGTCTGTTTTTGTGCTGTACATCTCTATGACTCTATAACTGGGGCCAAGTCATTTCTGGATTTTGGAAATTTCCGGATTACAGAACAATGTTGAACAATGCCTAGCACAAGTGCGTGGACTGGGAGACACTCTTAACCTGAAACATAAAATAGTGATAAAACACTGCAAAACATATTGTTTTGATTATCTAACTACCACACCTTCAATCTTTTTGCTCCCAAAGTGCTCCACTACAGATTATGCCACGAGTGAGTTGAGATTGCTCTACTTTTCCAAACAACTGGTGTTCTGAACAATAGATGTCCAGATAGGAGACGTTATGGTTGACTATGTATTGGTACTTAGCATGAAAAGATAAGAAGATCTTCAGAAAATGATGATTAGATGAGGTAAAGAGCTTGTAGGTCACAAGAAGAAGAAAAGGTTCAGTGGTTAGCACGACTGCCTCACAGCACCAGGGATCCAAGTTCAATTCCACCTCAAGTGACTGTCTGTGTGGAGTTTGCACATTCTCCCCATGTCTGCATGGGTTTCTTCCGGGTGCTCCAGATTCCTCCCACAGTCCAAAGATGTGCAAGTTAAGTGGGTTGGTCAAGCTCAATTGCCCATAGTGTTCAGGCTAAATAGGTGAGCCGCAGGAAATGCAGGATCACAGGGACAGGTTGGGATGCCTACATAGTCTCGATGGGCCAAATGGCCTGCTTCCACAACGTAGATATTCTATGAATCTATATGAAAAGAGATGAGACAAATTCTGCAATTTTCAGGTCATTGGAAGGAATTACAACAGGAAATATGGTTTAAAAGCAGAGAAGCCTGTATCCACACTGTAGGGAATCTAATCTAATCTAATCTAAGATGCAGGGAGGAGAAAGATTATCTAGGATGGTACATACGGTCCAAAATAACAAGAACAAAAGAATAAAGAAACAGAGGAGAGAAAATTTGACCAACAAAATACTGAGAAGGATGTTTACAATCTGATACACAGCTGATTGTGAAAAGGAGCTGAAATTAATCAGCAGACAGTAATCAAAGAAATGCCGATGTCTCAACAGTTTAACTTGACCTGTCAAAAGGAGTGAGTGGCTCAATGGTGTTGTATTTTGGCATGTTACACAGCTCACAGACAGATATATGAGACTAAGCTATCTACTCTAAATGCATGAAAACAACCTTTTAGATGTTCACCAGGGTCTCAACATTCCAGCATATGTCTTTATATTCGAGCACCCTTGCTAATTTGTGTCCTTTAGTCAATGATCATCCCATGAATTAGTTGTTATCCTCATGATCTCTACAATTTGGAATTTGGAAGTGGATCATTCGGAGTATCGGTGGGTGTGCCTAACGTTTTCTCCCAAGATCAATTTACCAATCTTTGATATGTAACTAATCAAACAATCTGGTTTGCTCACAGGCCTCCACGGTCACCAGTGATAAAATGGATAATCATCACAGTTTGTGCCAGAATAATCCTCTGTTATCAATATGCTTACCTTAAAATTCCCCTTTTCAGTGAAATGCCTAACATTTAAAAATCATAAACAGACACAAAATTACTGAGATGTACTGTCATGACAAAAAGAACATTAACCCACCAGGAACACACTGTCACTGCTTTCTTATGATTTGGAGATGCCAGTGTTGGACTGGGGTGTACAAAGTTAAAAATCACGCAACACCAGGTTATAGTCCAACAGGTTTAACTGGAAGCACAATTAAACCCATTGAAACCTGTGCTTTCAATTAAATCTGTTGGACTATAACCTGGTGTTGTGGGATTTTTAACTTTGCTTTCTTATGGTTATTTTTCATTTAATACAGTTTTTGCATAATTCTGATGGGTGAAGGTATTTACATTGAATTCTGAGTTCTGAGTTACAATGAGTTCACAAAATAATTAAATGTGTGAAAGGCCTTCTGGCTTTACTTATCCATATGGAAACAAGTGGCGTGGGTGGCACGGTGGCACAGTGGTTAGCACTGCTGCCTCACAGCGCCTGAGACCCGGGTTCAATTCCTGCCTCAGGCGACCGACTGTGTGGAGTTTGCATGTTCTCCCCGTGTCTGGTTTCCTCTGGGTGCTCCGGTTTCCTCCCACAGTCCAAAGATGTGCAGGCCAGGTGAATTGGCCATGCTAAATTGCCCCTAGTGTTAGGTAAGGGGTAAATGTAGGGGCATGGGTGGGTTGCGCCTCGGTGGGTCAGTGTGGACTTGTTGGGCTGAAGGACCCGTTTCCACACTGTAATCTAATCTAATCAAAAAAAGTATATATTCTATCTATCTGTGTCATCTAATTGTATCCTAATTGATGTAAAGATTTTCATTTCCACTGTTCTATCCAAGGGGATAGAAATTGGTATGTTCTTCAGTTGTTCTTGAACTGAAGACCTACCACCGATGTGCTGTTTGGAAATCATCTCGGTTTTCATTGTAACTAAAACTGCACAGTGGGGTAGAACAGAATGAGCATTTTAGAGGGAATATCAGAGAAAAATTAGAGTGTGAAAACGATCATAATCTTCATCATGATTTCTAATAATTACATGGAATACATGAGACAGAAATAGGCTATTCATTCCAATCAACTCATGCCAGCGTTTAAGCGCCACATGCCAGCATTTAAGCGTTGAAGACATCTTAATTCAACTCTAACAACACAACCTTCCCATCCTTTCTCCCTTGCGTTTATCTTGCTTCTGCTTAAATGTTTCACTATTTTATTTCAACTGTTTCTTGTAGTAGCAAGTTCCATATTTTAATAATTTTTTGAATAATTAAGTTTTGCCTGAATCGCCTAAAAATTCAAACACAACAAGTTTTATTTATAACTTGTTGAATTACTAGATTTGCTCGTGATCAACTCATAATTATGCACCTAATTTTGGATTCCCCTACAATAAGGATATTTTGTGTTATCCAAATCCTTTGAGAATACCCTACCCTTTGAGAATGTAATTCTGCGATTTACGTATTAAAGAACCTAAGCCACCATATCCCATTCTAAAAGATGAAAGACTTAATCTAAATTTGTTTAAGAGCTATAACCTGGTGTTGTGTGATTTTTAACTGAAGTTGTTTAACATATCATTACAACTCCATGACACTATAACCCTTTTGCTATAAATTCTGTGTTGTGGTCATGTTCCACAACCACCTGATGAAGAGGCAGCATCTTGAAAGCTAGTGCTTCCAAATAAATCTTTTGGACTATAACTTGGTGTTGTGCGATTTTTAACTTTGTGCACCCCAGTCCAACACCGGGATCTCCAAACCAAATCCTTTCATAAGCTTAACAATCTCCATCAGGTTACCCTTTAGCTTCTCTGGCCTAGAGAAGTGGACAGAACAAATCATTTCTCAATCAAGGTCCTGCACTGTTTTGTTACTTGAATAATCTCACATTTTTCTCGACTAGTTTGCTTGATTTTCGATTTTTCACAAAATACGTTCAGGTCGTTTCTTAGTTAGTGTAACATTCACAAGCTGACACATTCTTGTATTCTCTTGGCAAACAATGCCAACTGTGCCCTGGGAACAAAGGTTGCTTTTTTTTAAATATATAAATAAGAACAAATTCTGATTTTTGTGGCTGCATGTCAAATTGTAAACACCCCTTTTCTCACAACACACAATTATCCCTTAGCTCAACTTGAACACAATAGTCCACAGGCATAAATTACTATAATTGTGTTATATGTCTCCCTCCAATCCAATTAATCTGTAAGCAAGTGCTCTTCCCTTCATTACAAACATAGTTAAGACTTTTGTGAACTTTTGATGCCTTTGAACTGTGTCCAATCTTGTCACCTTGTTACTGGTGCAGTAGAGAATATATAATTGCAACATAATTTGCATTCTTTAGCAAGAATTCTAACCTGTCCTTAACCTGGTTGCACTCGGGTCTGTTAAAATATACCATGCCTTATAATCTCTCATTTATGATATCTTGTACTAGTTGCCACAATATAGATGAGGTTAATGGTAAGTGTCTTTTCCCTAGGATTGTGGATTTCAAGACCGGGGGTACATTTTTAAGATGAGAGGAGAGAGATTTAAAAAAAGACATGGGGGGGGGGCAAGCTTTTTACACAGAGGGTGCTTCGCGTGTGAGATGTGGTGGATATGAGCACAGTTACAACATTTAAAAGATAAGTCCATGAATAGGACAGGCTTGGAGAGAAATGGGCTAGGAGCAGGCAGGTGGGACGAGTTTTGTTTGGGATTATGTTCAACACGGACTGGTTGAACCGAGGGGTCTGTTTCTGTGCTGTATGGCTCTGTGGCTCCATGAGTGATACTAGTAACGGCAAGGTGATTGGCATCCCTACTGGGCATTCACTGTAGGTATTGAACACTTTCACATCAAACATAGCAGAGTTAGATACAAAGTAAACGTCTCTTGCGTTCTGCTCCGGCACTGTGCCTCAGCCCCAGCAAAAGACAAGCGTCACTGACTGCAGCATCTATCCCATGGTCTCTCTGAGTGACATTACCAATTTCATGCAGAGTGAGGACTGGTTTTATGCAGTAGGCCTCGGCAATGTAGAGGTTAGAGATAGAGACTGTTCAAATTTAATTCACACTGGGCCTCGACAACCTGAAGACAGGGAGGGCTTTAATCTCATCACTCAGCGGTGAGATGTGAAACTAATTCCCAGAGATAAATGGCAAGGCTCAGACTTAGCAGTTTTTATGAAAAAAAAATTACATCTCAATCATTCGCCTTCTTCTGTTGGGGCAGAAATTATGACGGGCTCTGTTTTGGGGACACATGCTTAGAATGCTCCTTAGAGATTTCTTCTTGTATTGTTTTAAACTGTTTTTTTTCTCCTTTGCTGAGTAAGCACAAATAAGAATTTGGCACAAAAACAGCAGAGCTATAATTGCTGTTCTCATATCTTCTACAAACAGCTAAGAAAATGAATGTAATCAGACATATTACAGGAATGAGGATCTTTATTGCTTTGAGTCACCAACTAAACAGAGTTGAATTCCCTGTGATACGCAATGGAACCTGCACATTCTCTTTTCATGAACCATGGCCCCACTGACAGAAGTCACCCAACTGTCTGATAACCATAGCAAGAAGTAAGTTAGCAAATGTTATTCAATATTATAACCACCAGGAACATCAAGGCCTGTGTCAGCACTCCTGCTGACCCAAGGGCTGTAAGAAGTTGTTATGCTTACCTGACAGTGTTCAGTCTACATATCAAAAGTCTGGCCAATGGAGAGACATGGAGGAACAATAAAATTCAGACTTTAGCATTCCCATCGTAGAGCTTACCGCGCATAAGTGTTGAAGAGGGAAATTTACTCTATCTACTTTCATTATTAGGTAGGTGCTTTGTTTCTTTATTTTCCCAAACTGCTTATTTAGAAAACAATACATAGCTAGGACTCTGAGGAGTAGTAATCCGCATTATATTTCACGAATGGATACAACAAGCAGTGTACTGTTGCAATCTGAGCTATATTGAGAATATTGGTGAAACTGAAGTTGGAATTCACTCCCACTTTTGTTGAATGTATTTTGAAATTCAAAATTCACTACCAAGGGTATAACTTTATGAAGCTATAAATCAAGTTACTAAAGAACAGCATAATCTTTTCTTATAAAATCCATCTTGCGGCCTAATAGTTTGTACTCTCTGAATCCAAAAATTGCTGCAAGTATACAGGAGGTTATCATTATTTGAAATCAGGTCTTATTGCTCTGTGTCCTGCCCAACGTCACTGCTTTCCACAGTCTCCAAGCTGTGGAAATCTTTGCCTGTTTCTGATTTCCATTCCCCTCCAACAACTACATGGTTTTACCAACCAAAAACCCTTCATTAGGTTAACCACAAGTCCTCTAATTACACATTGCCCACCTCTACGTGTATTAAGTCTTGTGGCATTCTTCATCATGGGTTAGGGACCACACAGCTCAGCTTTCCCCAGGAGTGTCAGAGGGTGAGGGGGTGGGGGGGGGGGGGAGGGGGACAGAGAGGTTTATAAAATCAAGAGGGGCGTAGATAGGGTGAATAGGCAAGGTCTTTTTCCCCAGGCTCGAGGAATCCAAAACTACAGAGCATAGGTTTAAAATGGGAAGGAAGAGATTTAAGAGGAATCTAAGGGCCAACTTTTCCACACAGAGGGTAGTGGTGTATATGGAATGAACAGCAAGAGAAAGTGCTGGAGGCTGGTACAATTATAACATTTAAAAGGCATCTGGATAGGTACATGAATAAAAAGGGTTTAGAGGGATATGGCCAAATGCTGGCAAATGAGACTCGATCAGTTTAGAATATTTGGTCGGCATGGATGAGTTGGATCGAAGGGTCTGTGTCCGTGCTGTACAACTCTACGACTCTATAACTAAGGAAGGAAGAGAAATGGTCAATCATGCACTTTTTACCGAAGATTTGTTTGAACTGATATGTAACGTGGTGCCAACCCGATTGAAAAGGAACCCTTTGGTTTTCTAAACACAAAAATTGTGGGGCTAGGCAGCAACCAATCACAGTATCCTAATGGTATGGAAAATGTCATTTATGTGGAAATAAAATATAAAGCAGTCAGTTTATTCCAGTCACTGCACCTCCCCCAATATAAATGACGGATGATAGAGTCTTTAATTTGCACTTCTAGATGCAGAATAGAAGCTTCCCTGCTGATACGGATAATTGCGAGCTACAACCATTGACAAGGTTTATAATGTGGTTTCCATATCTCTGTCATCTAACTGTAGAACTGCCTTCATTTCTACAATCTGCTTTTGAAATTTCATTGAAGCCTGATACACTTTAATCTATTTTGTCATCAATTTCTGAATGCTTCATAGTTTAAATTTAGGTCGTCTTGTTGATTGAAGTCCAGATCTTAATTTTAGCCTTGAAAAGGATTTGCTTCCTCACACTGCTGATTGCATCATCTTTTGAACCTTGTGGTTCTCTAGATAGTGTCATTGTTCCGTCATGGTTTAATGTAGTGACCATTGCTCATGACTGACGGTTAACAGTGGGAGCGAAATTGGTCAATGATAGAACCACAAAGCAGGCTTGTAGACAATCAGCAGCTTGTTGTGCCAGACTGCAATTTCAAATAAAAGGTCAGACTTGCACTTCGATAGCGCTTTCATGGCCTCTCAACGTCCCAAAGCATCTAATGGCCAATTAAGTAATTTTTTTTTAAGTGTAGTCACTGTTACAATGTGACAGCCAATGTGAGCAATGTACAGATGGTGGCTGAAGGACAAAGATTAGCCAATACAATGTGGACAGTCCCCCTGCTTTTTGGACATGGTCACGGATCAGACAATATCTTGGTTTAAAGTTCCCATCAGAGGGACAGCACCTCTGGAATGTTAATCGACATACTCGCTCGAGTGAGACTTGAAGTTACACCGTTCTGACCAACTCATTATAAATCCTTTTTATTAAGTGATGAAAATATATCTCACTGCCCCTTAATTTTCAGTATTTGACCACAGAAGCAGAACAATGAGTCAGATTCTGGATTAGAGTGGTGCTAAAAAAGCACAGCAGTTCAGGTAGCATCCGAGGAACAGGAAAATCGACGTTTCGGGCAAAAGCCCTTCATCAGGAATACAGGTATTCCTGATGAAGGGCTTTTGCCCGAAACGTGCCATACAATGAGCCATCGTGCCAGTCCTGGGGTGGGGGAAGAACTGAGTGCATCTATATAACAATAGGCAGTGTAAATAGGCAATGAGTCATTGGATTATTTCTTGACTAAAAACAAAATCATAGATTATTTTATTCAGTGAATTCTCAAACCTCAGAAAGCAGACGCTAAAAAAAACTCTTCCCTTGACCTTGATTATTAAAATGAGCAATATCTTAAAAACCTATCAGAAAAACTAATGGATTCTTAGGAACAATTACAAAGCAAAATTCCAATCAAGGATTGAGATGACATTGTCAACAGCAGAGTGAAGCCTGAGTACTTTATGACCATCAGAAAATTCTCACAAGACATTGCAGTTGAATTTATATCATTCTCTGGTAAGTCATTATTTCCCATTTGTGCAGTTTCATTGCATCTTTAGATTTTTTTGGTCAGTTTCTGCTGAATAGACCCTTTGATGTTATTCACACATTAAGAACAATTAACCTAGATGCCATGTAGTGACATTTATCAAGTAGCATCAATACCTTATTAGTTGAAGTTCTACGTGAAGTTCCCTTTCTGTGTATGCAACCTTTAAACTCTTGCCCCTGCCTTCAACTCTTTGCAGCAGATATAATTCCAATATAGAAGATTGGAAAAGGTAGTTTCAATGGCAATTCAGTACAGATGCTATGCTGTCCATAATTGATGGACTTACTAATAGGACCTAATGAGAGGTGACCTTACAGAGGTTTATAAAATAATGAGATGTATAGATAAAGTAAATGGCAGGTGTCTATTCCCTAGGATGGTAGATTTCAAGACTAGAGAGCATATTTTTACACAGAGAATGGTTCATGTGTCGAATGACCCTCCAGGGAATGCAGTGGATTTGGATACAGTTGCAATGTTTAAAAGACATTTGGATAAGTACACAAATAAAAAAAAAATTTGGAGGGATATTTAGATTAGATTACTTACAGTGTGGAAACAGGCTCTTCGGCCCAACAATTCCACACCTACCCTTCGAACAGCAACCCACCCAGACCCATTCCCCTACATTTACCCCTTCACCTAACACTACGGGAAATTTAGCATGGCCGATTCACCTGACCTGCACATTTATGGACCATGGGAGGAAACCGGAGCACCCGGAGGGAACCCACGCAGACACGGGGAGAATGTGCAAACTCCACACAGTCAGTCGCCTGAGGTGGGAATTGAACCCGGGTCTCTGGCGCTGTGATGCAGCAGTACTAACCACTGTGCCGCCCATATGGACCAAACACAGGCACGTGGGACTAGTTTAGTATGGGATTATGGTCAGCATAGACTGGTTGGACTGAAGGCTCTGTTTCTATATGTGTGACACTATGGATCAGGAAGGATGAGGAGGATGGGCTACCTCTAATTGCAAAGTAAATCGTTGGCTATATCTCATCGGGGGCCTCAGCTTTAACTTTGCCAGTCTTAGGTCCCTGGTACCAGATAGGTGGGCTGCATTCATTCCGGGAATGCGCGGGTGCTTGGAGTCAGGCAAGTAGAAACTTCACTCGTTTGGAATTTGATTGGAAACAGCGGAGCATGACGATGGATTTCCAGCTGTGATACGGACCAGGATGACTAAAAGCAAAGCTCTTGGTTTGCCTCTCTAATAGGTTTTAATATCATATCACTGCATCCCCAAAGCAATGAACTGAAAGGAGTTAAATCACAGGAGGAAAGTGGTCTTGTGTATTCCTGTTTAATTTGTCCCTGCTGAATTGATCAGCTGTCCTCTAGACGATTGTAATTACAAGTAATTTGTAAAAGTAATAAGACCTGCTTTTTATTACAGGCAATAAAATCAATTCTTCATTCAATTATCTTCTGGGTTATGATATGATAGTTACCCCTTGGGCAACTGTAGCAGGGAATATGCCAAGCTAAACACTGATGTTATGTCTACATGTGGCAACATTATAGTATTTGGGGCTGCTACTTTTTAGTTTGTTGTTATTTTACATTCCCAATGACAAAGCAAACAGAATAATAGATAGGCGAAAACATGACAGTGCATTGACATACGATGCACTAGATTGCATTGTCACAGCATAGTAACCATGGCTACACACACGAGCCTTTGACATTGTGGACAAAGAGAGCATCTTTCTCCAGCCACTCCCACCCCTTTCATCCCGTTCTTCTGAATTAGAATGGGAAAATGTTTAACTATTACAAAATGTACAGTACAAAATGCTACCAATTGTCTAATTTTTGTGGCTCGTTTTCTTGAGCTGGAGCAGAGTCTTGTTTGCCATGCCATTCTGTACTTCAAACACTGCCGTTATCACTCTCTACATGAAGCAACATTTGACTGAAAACAACAAATTCTGGAGCTCACAGCGGGTCTGATGAAGAGACATCTAGACTCGAAACGTTAGCTGGCTCTCTCTCTCCATGGATGATGCCCGACCCGCAGCGATCTCCAGCATTTGTTGATTTCCGTTCAGATTCCAGCATCTGCAGGAATTCACTCCTACATTTGATTTAAGAAGTTATTTGCCCTTCTCTTTGATGGGGTTACCACCTACCTCACACAAATTAGTTCATATTACTAATTCCACACACCACGGTTTTAAAACACTTTGTTAAGCCTGTTAGAGAAAGAGCCAGAAAATGGAAGTTCCTTTCTTTTCTGAAGTCTAGTGCTTTTTAAACTGACTTTTAATTCAGTTTGGCATATGGGGACAAACACATTGTCATGACAGCGCTTCAACTCTGTGTGTTTTTATATTGAGTGATGGAAGCACTCCAGTTTTGCAACTTTATTATGTGCCAGTGATCCTGACTGTAAGTTCTGCACCATTGTTGATACATATTCACAAACTATAAGTTTTGAAAGGACTCACATGAACACGCACTAAATCTTTAAAACGTGATTATAGCGGTAACCCTAGAAGGTAGTTTTCTCCGTTATTATTGGTGTTGTGATTCAGGTCTGCAGACTTGTTGAGTCTCGCTTCTCTGCAGCAGAAATGGCCTCAACAAACTTAGGGAAGGACAATGGGCGTGTGGCAGATGATAACAGCAGCACTTTGCTCCATAGTGTTGAAAGACAAACCAAATATTTGCAGGTGGGTGGGGGGGGGGGGGGGGAGCGGTTTGGTCACCAGTCACAATGAAGGGAATGAGGGCATGCAAACCTTTTGGGTGAATGCCATTTGTCACGAAGGGCAAAGAACTTGAAATTCCCTTTTCCCACAGTTCATCCTGGATGCGGAGTAGTACTCAAAACAGGATGCCCAATGAGATGAGACATTCTGACCTTGGAGTAGTCTGTAATGGATCCCAAAGGTGGGAAGGTAGTGAGTTTTCAAGTTGCATATGGCACGTGGTTACTGAACACTAGCCAATGTTCTCTCTTGGTTACCTTTGCATTGACTGGTGTGGTCGGTCAAAGCACAAGGAGCAAGATCCCAAGAGATTGCATTTGTGTGGTCTTGACAGTGCTCTTCTGTCTTGGTGCATGGGAGATCTCCCTGATGTCCTGTCAATATTTATCCCTCAATCAACACCTGAGAGCAGGCAAGAGTAGATATGGATTCCTTTAGACAGGATGAGAGAAACACCTAGAATGGGGGATTTCTGTTTATTCTACAGGAAATATTGTAAGTTTGATTGCAGGGGTATAAAATTTGCTGGTTTTCTGTATGTTTCAGCCAAATATGGTACAGAGATCGGACAGATGTGGGGCATAGCCAGGATATAATATCAGACAGATTTCTGTATAGCCAGTCTCAGGCTGAGTTGCAAAGTTAATCTGCAAAGAGATTATCTGGTCATTAAGGGTGGCACAGTGACTCAGTGGTTAGCATTGCTGCTTCACAGCACCAGGGATCCATGTTCAATTCCAGTCTTGAGCGGCTGTCGGTGTGGAGTTTGCACATTCTTCCCTCATCCGCGTAGGTTTCCTCTGAGTGCTCTATTTTCCTCTCATGTCCAAATATTTGCAGGTTAGGTGGATTGACTGTGCTAAATTACCCATAGTGTCTAGGGATGTGCCAGCTAGGTGGGTTAGCTATGGGAAATGCATGGGTTATTGGGGTGGGGCGTGAGTGGGTGTAGACTTAGTGGGCCAAATGACCTGCTTCCACACTAGGAATTCTATGATTTTATTCACATTTTGTACAGAAACTGGTTGCTGTGTTTTCCTGCATTGCCAAGGTTACAACTTTTCAAAAATATTTTACTGACTGTAAGACATCTGCAGGCAGTAAAATACATTATAAAAATGCAAGTTTTTTTAGCTGCAGGACATTGGTGACCCATAATGAGTGAATTGGACTTTATTTTCAATATGCTCTCTTGAATATTAACCAGAACAGAATTAAAATCTTTAAAAAGGGACCAAGCTTAATTTGGAATACCTGAACAGGTAAGAGCAACCAGCTCTAATAGTCTGTCAATGATCACAAGCAACAAAACAACAGTTAGGTGGTGGTTTGGCACTAATATATGTGTTGTTTGGCTTAACGTAAAGCGGTCGAGAGTGTGGTGCTGCAAAAGTACAGCAGGTCAGGCAGCATCCGAAGGACAGGAGAATCGACGTTTTGGGCATAAGCCGTTCATCAGGAAACCTGGAAAATAACTGAGTTACCAAATGAATTGATCCTGACAGGGTTCCATCAATATTTAAATCCTGCCATCACAATGAGATAATGAGAAGCCAACTTCAGCAAGATGATGAAGTCTGGCATACTGTGTTGATATTGTCACGAAGGTTAGCACCTGGTGTAAAATTATAAATTCAGGATTGGAATTGATCTTTCAGGTGAAGGCGGATAATGTTGTGAAACTATCAACATTTAGATACCCTCTAAGAATGGAGGAGGTCCACTTCTGTGGTTAATCCTCCTTGCACAGACCACTGGAAGACTCAGGCATGCAGGTTAACTTGGTGCCTTAGCCTTTGTCTGGCTAAACAGAAATCTCTCTGATATTCTCTCCCAGCTGTGTCTCACATCTTTCTGATCTTTGTACCATACTTGTCTGACACTTACAGAAAACTTTATACCCCTACAATCAAACTTACAATCATTCCTGTTCAATAAACAGAAATCTTCTATTCTAGGTCTTTCTCTTGTCCTGTCTACAGGCATCTGTATCTAATCTAGTCTGCTCTCAAGGCTGATACAGGTCTGAGGTTGTACCAGGTTCCTCTCCTGTCACTTTTGGGTGTACACTTAGGGTGTACAAGATTCATACCTGCTAAATTGTGCATGACAGTAGCAGTCATTGCCTTCCTGTTGGAACCACATTTTATAAAAGCTTATTCAATTTCCACTGTATCCACTTCCTACTTCATGCTGGCAAAATTAGATGTTATGGTTACTTGGGAGGACTGGCATGTGGCATTGCTTTCTGCCATAAAGGAGTGTTTGAGCATTGCAGGTGATCTCCCACCTTACCTGGGGAAGCACCTCAGCCACCTTCCTCCGAATGAAATGAAATCATGACATGACCCGACAGCATACCTTTGGAACATAGACTACGATTAGACTGATTTGCATTATGTACAAACGGAGAGAGCAAGGTCCTTGCTCTGGAGAGAATGCAAATGCATTCCCTCGTGAAATTGTTAATTTTAAATGACTTTTACACGCATTAACTGAAGACTTCAAAGAAACGTAATTGCGGAGTAACACCTCTTCAGCACACTCAGCTTCATCGCCAGCAAGGCAAGGATGTTTTCTTCTTGCCTTTACCTTAAACACTTCGATATAAAAAGAGCCTTTCATCCAAATAAAGCACCTATTAGTCTTTAATGCCACCCCTGAGCAATTGTGCTGAAGTGCACAAAGTCAGGCTGGAGATTAGAGTAATTTGTTGCAAGAGTTTCAGACTTTTTTCATCGCAGTATTCCTAGCGCATGTAACTGGGGAGAATTAGCTCCTTTACTGTGGGTTAGAAAGGAAGTGAATAAGTTCCTTAAAGCACAAACCTTTTAAAAGATTTGTCGAGAGCCAAGGGGCCACGCGCTCCCTTTTCTTTGATCCATCTCTAATTTGCTCCATGATTGCTCAGATACAAAGCTCTATTCATGTTGATGCAAGCCAGTAGGCATGTACTCCTGAGGCTTGCCAGTAAAGTTCCAACCTGGTTCCTTCCTCCTCCTTTCATAGCAGTTCAACATGTTACCCATGTTTAGTCAAATACTGCACCGCAGGCAGAAATACCCCGCAATGGGATAGAATATATTACAGCTAACACTTCTTTCTAGCCACTGCCTTCAGTTCTACAGCAATGACACCAAGACAGTGGCAGGGCAGCAGGGCTACATGCAGGCTCTTGCCTGGGCCTCATCTGCTCCCATCCGTTTTCTTTCCTTTTGTTTCCTTTTCACTCCTGCTCTTTTTTCTTTCCTATGGTGGCATGGAGCGGGCCATGCAGGGAGTGGTGGCAGCTTCCTGGCACTCGGAGGTGGCAGTGTTGGCACCAAGGATATCCTCCTGGCATTTAGGGCCGTCTGTGGTGGCAAAGCCCTCCAGCAGTCGGAAGTAGAGGGCTCTTCAAGATGGCGGCACCAGCAGGGTGATATCTCAGAGGCGGGACTCTTGGCTTGATGGTGGCCTGGCCTGGCAGCGGAGCCGAGGACTCCTGGTTGTGGTGGGGTGGGTTTGGGTTCAGCATGGGCAGTGGGAAATGGCGAGGTGGGCCCAGCAGTGAAGAAATGGCGCCTTCTAGAGTGGCGACTCTGACAATTGTGGGTCCAACACAGATAGATGGCAGCCAGACAGTGGAGGAGGATCCTCAGCTCAGATGTTGTTGGTGAGCCAACTCAGAACTCATGCTGGAGTCAGCAGAATGAAGATAGACTCTCTTTCAGTCATAATTCAACAAGGTGGTAATGGCTACAATATTCTTTGCAATGCTCTGATACTCTGTCTTTTGCCTTCACTACCAAGTACCACAGCCTCATTATAGCACAATGTACGATACTGCACCTACTTCTCCAATGCCACCCTTCCCATAGCCAAAAGTGGAAATGTCAGTGTTGACATAGCCTGGTCTGAATGGGTGAAGAATTTACACAGCTACATTAAACATATCTGGTTAGAGACAAGAAAAAATTGCAGATGCTGGAATCCAAAGTAGACAGGCGGGAGGCTGGGAGAACAAGGAAGTCAGGCAGCCTCAGGAGGTGTAACATTTCAGTTCTGAAGGAGGGTTACACCTGAAATGTTGAATTCTGCACCTCCTGACACTGCTTGGCTTGCTGTGTTCTTCCAGCCTCCTGTCTGTCTACATTACAACGTACCCGCACACCTCATATTTATAAGTTAATGGACCGTTGTTAAACATTCTGACACCCCTTCAAATGTGTCTGACCACAGCGCATGTATCATGAGCCCTTAAAGGGACCAACCTCTCAACCAATTATGGCATTATTTCACAAAATTTGTGTCTGCACTCCTTAATTATTACCAAAAGGTAACGCTAAAAAACTGAAAAGAAAAATAACCTCATGGATTTTGTTTTGTTTAAGATGTAGAATTTGCTTGACATTCTACACCATCTAAATAAAATTAAATCAGCAGAAATTGAAAATAAACCCTCACTCTTTTCTCTTTTGAGAATTATATAGGGAAAGGAGAAAGTGAGGACTGCAGATGCTGGAGATCAGTGTCAGGATGCTGTGCTGGAAAAGCACAGCAGGTCAGGCAGCATCCGAGGAGCAGGAGAATCGATGTTTCAGGCATAAGTCCTTCACTAGGATGAATAGCTTATACCAGAAGCATTGATTCTCCTGCTGTGCCTTTCCAGTACCACACACTTGACTCTGCTCTCCAGCATCGCAGTGCTCACTTTCCCTCCAGACTGGGATTAATCTTTGGAATGGTGACATGTTTTTTCCTCATTCCATTCCTTCTTGGATTATCTTTAAAGCCTTCTCGTGATCTCTGCACAGCACTTCCAGATATGACTGAAACAGCCAATGGAAGCAAAGTCAGTCTTGTGGGTTCTGGCTTGGACAATCTAGAACTGTTCCAGTTACTGTCACAGTTTTATGTGCTGGATTTTGTATTCTTTGAACTATCAATCCCATTCTCAATCCACTATTTACCTGCTGCATTTATCAAAGAATCCATTGACGGACAGAGAGACTTTGTATTCATGTAGTTCCTTTCACAGCTATAGGATGTCACAAAACTCTTGACAGTCAGTGAAGTACTTTTGAAATCTTGTCCTTATTATGTGGTGGGAAACGCACAAGCCAATGTACATACTGCAAGCCCCTGCAAACGGCAGTGTTATAACGACCAATTATTCTGTGATGTTGGTTGAGGGATCCACACTTGCAAGGACATTGTGGTGAACCTTCCTTGAATAGTACCATGGAATCTTTTCATCTCATCTTAGGGGACAGACGGAACCTAAGTCTCATCTGAAACATGCATCAATAATAGTGCAGCATTCCATCAGTACTGCTTCTGTTGGGGACCAACCCCTCATATCCACTGTTCTAAGTGTATCAGGGGCAGAAATGGTAAACTTCTGCTGCATTTCAGTTCAGTTAATATTGTTCCTGTGCATTCAACTTCTGTGCTCACAGTTCAAATCAGCAACCTGCTTAAGTTTACACTATGTCCATCAGTTTAAAGTTCTGGATGACTCATCCAGGAGGCAGCATCAGACAGTGATTACAAGATGATTCTTTTGCAATCCCAAAATCCATTCCACACAGACTTATGAATAAACTGGAGACATTCAACCTTTCTCTTCTGAGAGATAACTGATCTAATCTAAGCACAATTGGGCTCCTGGGAATTTGCTGAAACGATAATTCACTCAGTGACAAGCCTTCCAGGTTTTAGTACATCTGCAATGTGTCCAGGTGAATCTATACTTTTCTGGTACTCAAGTCATGGCAAAATGAACCCAAGTGCTTCTTAGGGGGCACTTTCCGTCCTGTACCAGTTTAATGAACTTACAATCAGTTTCAAGGAGGATGGTTAAAGCCAGGAAAAAGAAGTCAGGTAAGTAATGGCTTTGTTCAGACATAAAATGAATTAAATTGGGCGAGGAATTTTTTAGATCAATCAGAAAATAATAAGAGTAAAACTAATTAAAAATGGAATGAGCATATAAAACAAAAATGGAGGCTGCGTTTGAGTGTTTAATTGTCACTTAAAGTTGGCTCTGTTCCAATGCCATTACTCACATGTTATTGAGTTTCCACAGAGTGCTTAAAGAAAGTTCTGCATTTATTATGTAGCACCTTTTGCCAATTGCAAGAATTCTTAAAGCACTTTTCAACAACATATGCATTCCAAATATGTTAGAGTTTGTCAAGCAATTGAATACGCTTATTTTGTAATTTTGCAAAAAAATACATCCAACCATTTGTGAATATCTCTTAACATGCAAAACTTACTTGGTTTTTAAAATCTAATCTGCCATTTACCTATTATTTTTGTAAGTAGTTTCCTGTTCTCACTTGTATTTAAACATCAAAGTAACAATGGAGTACCTTCTAGTCTTCTAGCCAATCATTTTCCAGCACCTTAAACCATGAAAATCCTTACCTCCCTCAATTTTCCCTTCCTCCTACAAGTTATAAACCCCAAGCTTGGTGTCACCTATGAAAGAAAAGAGAAAGATTTGCATTGATATGATACTTCATCACGTATCTCATGAGCATCTGACAATGTTTTACTTATGCATTATTTCATAGCGCAGTGGCAGCAATTATCTCGGCAAAAGGAGCACCAATTTGTGCCCAGCAAGCATCAATGAGTCAAGATTAGAGTGGTGCTTGAAAAGTACATCGGGTCAGGCAACATCCGAGGAGCAGGAAAATCGATTTTTCGGGTAAAAGCCCTTCATCAGGACTAATCTAATCTTGACTCTAATCTCCAGCATCTGCAGTACCCACTTCTGCTGAAGTAGCAATGAGTGACTTGTTGAATCAGAGGGGCAGAGACTGACTAGACCAGTGAGGGAATGTTCCTCTCTCCATCACATTGTGCCATGTGAATATTGATTACCACTGATAACACTAGAAAAAGCAAGTTATGAACTTCGGTTAAGAGTCATAGAGATGTACAGCACCAAAACAGATCCTTTGGTCCAACTCGTCTATGCCGACCAGATGTCACAACCCAATCTTGTCCCACCGGCCAGCACTCAGCCCATATCCCTCCAAACCCTTCTTATTTATACACCCATCCAGATGCCTTTTAAATGTTGCAATTGTACCAGCCTCCACCACTTCCTCTGGCAGCTTCTTTAATACCACATTAAAAGAATGGACAAATGAGACAAAGCAACACTCCCCGAGAGTTGCACGAAAGAGTTAAAAATCACACAACACCGGGTCAGGTTTGTGTTCAACAGGTTTAATTGGAAGCACACTAGCTTTCAGAGTGATGCTCCTTCATCAGGTGGTTGTGGCACCTGATGAAGGAGCAATACTCTGAAAGCTAGTGTGCTTCCAATTAAAGCTATTGGACTATAACCTGGTGTTGTGTGATTTTTAACTTTGTACACCCCAGTCCAACAGTAGCATCTCCAAATCATTACTAAAGAGTTAAGCTTAAATTGTGAGCCCAACACCTAGCTTGAATGCTTATCTTTCTGAATTAGAGGCTGGAAGACAAACAATTGAACTAAGCTGAAACCAAACTGATCAGCACAGTATAATTTATCTAACAGAAACAAAAACACAAGTTGCTGGAAAAGCTCAGCAGGTCTGGCAGCATCTGTGAAAAGAAATCAAAATTAACATTTCAGGTCTGGTGACCCTTTCTCAGAACTGATGGTAGTGAGCAGAATGTTGGTTTACATGCAGAAGATAGGGTAGAGGAAAAGAGAAGTAACAGGTGAGGATAGAGCCCAAAGGGAGAGAAGAACAGTTGGTCAGACAAAGGGGTTGATAATGATCTGGCTGGGAGGGTGAATAGCTATTGATGGAGACTGTTAGTGGCTAACAATAGGTAGTGCACAATGGCAGATTAATGACAGAATGACAATAAGGCCTGGTGTGTGTTGTAGGGAGCTAATACACGGGGGATTTCAGGCCCTAAAGTTATTGAACTTGATATTGAATCTGGAGGATCCCCAAGTGGAAAATGAGGAGCTGTTCTTCCAGCTTGCACTGAGCTTCACTGGAGCACTGCAGCAAGCCTGAGACAGAGACGTTGGACAGGGAACAGGGCAATATATATAAGTGGCAGGCAACTGGAAGCTCAGGGTCTTTTTTGCAGAGAGAATGTAAATATTCTGCATAGCAATCCCCCAGACACGTTTCCCCAGTGTAGAGGGAGGCCACAGTGTGAGCAGTGAATATAGTAGACCAGATTATGAGATCTGCAAGTAAAGCGCTGCTTCACCTGAAATGTGTGTTTGGCCTTTAGATACTTGGGGGGGGGGGGGGGGGGTGAGAGGTAAATGGACAAGTGTTACACCTTTAGCAGTTGCAGGGGATGGTGCCATGGGGCTGCTGGGGGTGTTGGGAGTGATGGAAGAGCAGATCAGGGTGTCCTGGAGGGAATGGTCCCTGAAGAAGGTGGACAAGGGAGAGGAGGGGAATATGTGTCTGGTGGTGGCATCTCACTGGAGGTGGCAGAAATGGCAGCTGATGATCGCCTGGATGTGGATGCTGGTGGGATTGTAGATAAGGACAGGGGGAATCCTATTGCTGGAGAGGGAAGCGAGGGGGGTGAACGCAGGGATGCAGAAGTTAGGTCGGACTTGGTTGAGGGTCCTGTCGACAATGGTGCTGGGAAATCCTCAGTTGAGGAAGAAGGTGGACATGTTGGAGGCTCCCTTCTCGAAGTTAGCCTCATTGGAACATTTGCGACGGAGACGGAGGAACTGAGAGAATCTTTACAGGAAGCAGGGTGTGAGAATGTACAGTCCAGGTTAAGGGGGCATCGCTGGGTGTGCAGTGGATATTAGTGGCCAGTCTATTCCCAGAAATGGAAACAGAGACGTCGAGGAAGGGAAGGGAGATAGACCAGGTGAAAGTGAGGCAGGGGTGGAAATTGGAGGCAAAATTGATGAACTTTACCAATTCTGGACAAGAGAGGAAAATAGCATCGATAATATCATCGACATATCAGAGAAAAAGTTGTGAGTAGGGGTCAGAATGAGGCTGGAACAGGGAAATGTTCCACATAACCCACAAAGAGACAGACATAACTGGGGCCAGTGTGCATATCCTTTGACCTGAAGAATATGAGAGGAGTTAGAAGAGAAGTTGTTGAGTGTGAGGATGAAGGTGGTGGTGGATGTGCCCTCACCTTATCTACCATGTTTATTCATTTAGAATGAAATGGGAAATTACTTTAAGTGCAGGGTTGTGAATCTTTGTAACTCTCTACTCCAAGGGTCTGTGGATGCTTAGTTGTTGAGTATATTCCAGGAAGAAGTGGAGAGCCCTGAGACCATCTTGGTTGGGGATGGGCATGTAAAGGGATTGAACATCCATGGTAATGACATAGGGAGTACCATTCCTGGACTGTAGAAGCATATTGGTTACCTATTAAATAGGGATTAGTTGACAGTTATTTTTGTTTGTTATCATAACATTCTTAGAAACATACAGTGTTATCATCTGATTATCCTGTGCTGATCAGTGAGAAATTCATTTCTCTTAATGGAAGTTACCAGTCTCTTAGCAGGATCTAACAATAGATATCCACTGATTTTTATTAGGTCAGAGTATCAAAGGATATGGAATAAAGGCAGGTCAATGGAGTTAGGATCAATAATAGAGCTTATTCAAAAGGATGAATGGCCTACTGTGTTCCTGTTTCTAGTTTCAGTCAATAAACTGCAAAGCCAGCATCATATCAACAGCTGGGAATTTTGATACACAAGGCATCTCTTCCCTTGTGAAGGTCAATTAAAAATACATACAAGTAATTCCATAATAGTGAGTACAGAATCCTTCTGCTTTTTTTCAAATGGCTCCTCAGAATCCTGTGCCTATGCAAATGCACAATTCTGAAACTAGCCTACTAAAAAATATCACTGCTGTTGCAAGCACTTTACAGAGTAGGGGAAAAGGTTGTGGAATGGTAAAGCAGGTATGAAACGCAGGAAAATTGAGAATGGCTCAATTGAGACTGTTATCAAAGCAGGCTGTAGAAATCAGGGAGAATGTGACACGTCATTCCATAAAATCCCTACAATGTAGAAACAAGCCCACAATGACCCTTAAAAAGCATCCCACTCAGGCTCACCCCCCTACCTTATAACCCTGTATTCCCCATGGATAATTCACCACCCTGTACATCCCTGGATACTATGAGCAATTTAGCATGGCCAATCCACCCTAACCAGCACAACATTGGACTGTGGGAGGAAACCCACACGTAGACAGAGAGAATGTACAAAGTCCACACAGAAATCACCCAAGGATAGAAGTGAACCCAGGTCCCTGGCGCAGTGAGGCAGCAGTGCTAACCACTGGGTCACCGTGTCCACCCCAAGTTATTGCAAGTTTTCACAAGAAATGTAGTAAAAATGTCCCAAGGCCCTACCCAGGAGCATTATCAATCAAAGTTTGTCATTGATTCGTGCAAGGAGGCATCAGGGCAGCTAAATGAAAGCCTCAGCAGAGAGGTAAATTCTAAGGAAAGTGTTGATGTGGGGATGTGGGTGTTGCATGGTGGGCCAATGTTATTAGCCCAATCCTACACCCTTGAGAAGGTCGGGGTAAGTTGCCTTCTTGAACTGCTGCAGTCCATTTGGTGAATCATCCAGCAGTCTGTTGGGAAGGGAGTTCCAGGATTTTGATCCAGTAATACTGAAGGCTCAGCGATATATCTGTAATTCGAGATGGTGAGTGGCTTGGAGGGGAGCTTGCAGATATGGTGTGCCATATATCTGCTGCCCTTATCGTTCCAGCTGGAGGAAAGAAATGTTGGAGATGATTAGGGAGGGAATTCTAGAGCTTAGAATATTTCACGTGAAGGCACATTCACCAATGATATACTCACTTAAATCTGGGAAGTGTGTCTCTATTGGTATGTGTGTGCTGGAGGCCAAGTGTATACATTAACTGTCAACTGTGGGTTAATAGCAATTTAAAGACATGCTGATACTGTGCCAGAACTTCTTCCTGATTGATACTGGTGAAAGCTGCCTATAAATGATTTGTCTTTGATTGTTGGTTTGTCAAACTGACTATTACTTCCATTGATGCTTTTCTTGTATGTCTTGATTGTTTTGTTGGAGTTACGATGCGCACGTATATTCTAAATAAAATTGTGAATTCCAAAGCTGAGGTCTCCAGTAAATCAATAGCTTGTAAGGTCTACTTAAAGCAGCATTAATGTCCATTAAAAGCAATTGATTCAATATTGAAGTCTGCTGCCAGAATTTGGGTCTTGTAACCTTGTTAAATGTGACTAATTGCCAATGTATTTACACCCAGCATCACTGAAGCTGAGTGTAATGTATCTGGACTTTCACATTGATCATATTAATAGTTGAACTGTCTGTTTTATGATCTACATTATACATCCATTTTGTTTGAAGTTATATGTGACATTATTTTCTTGTGAATTTCCATAATCCACTTATTCCAAAGAAATGTCAATGTCTTTCTCAGATATTTGCGAGTGCTCAACTTTCCTGCATTTGATCTTTAGCCATGCCCAAAAGGGATTCTGCTTAAGGTTAGAGTGCAGAAATTACATTAAGTCTCAGAGTTAGACATAAAACATTGGTGCCGTAGTTCCTGGGTGGAACGAATGCATGAATAAAACTAAGCTTTTTCTGTGATTTCCATTTGTTTTATTTGTGACAGTTCACCGACACTGAAGTTCATCACTGGCGCTGGAACTGGAGGAAGCGTGAGTTGCTTCTTGTACTGCCCCTAATTTATGCGCAGCCTGTAGGGTAGTCCACACTACTGGAGTCAATCTGCTTTATTTCATCTAAGCCATAAAACACCTTCTCCTCCTACCCATACTGCATATGCTTCCATTCCCTACATACCGCAGTGACCATTTACACCACATCGAGACCCAATTTAGTATTCTCCACTTATTTCATTATTGTTTCCCATTGGCGCTGACTTATCATTTAATCTCACCTACCCTCTGCCCTGTCATAAATTGTTACCTTCCACCCACCCCACTATACGGAGGCTGGGCCAGTGCTGGAATTGATTGCCCACTCTTCATGCCTAAGAGAATGATATAGGGTGAATCCAGCACCTCAAATGCTTGATTGATCCCGACAATACAGTGGTCATGCCAAAATATAGCTGGCGTGGAAAGTTTTATGGGAGTGGGCAATATGCTTTTGAATACCTACATGAATGAAAGGTGGGAAAGAAGCAAGGCGGGGAGGGGGGCATCATTCAGCAGGTGCCCTGAGTATATCGAGACAGTACCCTAAATGCCAGCTTACCCCTTCCTTCCACACATCCTATCTGTCCAAACAGAGCCTGGCATCTCCAAACCGCCCTCCCTGGGCTGTAGGACCTCTCCCTATCCTGGAAACCCTGAGGTTTATCTTTCAATGGCAGCCAAGATCCTTTTCCTGCTGCCCTGGCAATGCCCAGGGTATGATGAAGGTGCCAGATGGGCAGGTAGGGCATGGCCTCCTCCAAAGTGACAAGCAGAGGTTCCGCAATGAGCCAATTTAGTCAACTGCAGCACATAATAGTTGTAGGATGGTCTGCCAATCAACAGGCCATGGAATTGATGTGAGGTAAATTTCTGCCCATGTTCGTCTCTTTCGATCGGTGTGGCTTATACTTTAACTCAGATTGATAAGCCACATGAGGGAGAAACAGAAGTTATACTGATACAATAGGATGAAGAGAGCTGGGAACAAGATTGTGTGGGACACAAGTACAACAAAAACAAGTTGGGACAAATTATCGGTTTCTGTTCTGAAGAAGGGTCGCTGGATCTGAAGTGCTTTCTCTCTCCACAGATGCTGCCAAACTCAATTTCTCGAGCAATTTCTGTTTGTGTTTCATAATTCCAGTTTTTTGTTTTATTTTACCTGTTTCTATATTACAAACTTTAGGACATAGAAAAGTACAGCACAGAACAGGCCCTTTGGCCCACGATGTTGTGCCGAGATTTAATCCTGATGTAAAATATAGTAACTTAACCAAGCACTCCTTGACTCACTGCTATCCATGTCCAGCAGTCACTTAAATGTCCCCAATGATTCTGCTTCCACCACCACAGCTGGCAACGCATTCCATGCATTCACAACTCTCTGCGTAAAATTCTGTAACTCTATGTAGCTTTCATACTATAGCAAGAGCATTCTAAGAAACTTTATAAGGACATTCACAGGCAAGTATGCTTCCTGTATTTATAGCGTATTTATATGAAATGACACGTATACACATTTAGGAGGTGTGCAAAGTGATTTTATCGACTAAAGGTGTCCCAGATCCTTACTGCAGTTTGCGGAGACTTGGCCAAGAACAAGGTTATTGCACTCGTACAGTGCTCTTTAAATTGGAGAAAGGGATCTCCTTTTGAACTTCAAATTCTACTTGCAACCTTTAAAATTTGTGGACATTAGCTATGAACTATTCAATGCACATAGTGTATGCTCCCCAGTTAGGAATAGAGAACCTGCCATCAGCTCGGAGGTTATTTAGTTGCGTGAGAGGTGTATCAAGGTATACAGCCATTGATTCCTTTCAATTACATTAAAAAAGCTCAGCAGCAAAGTCACAATCTCCTGCACATCTCAGTTGCCTTTATTTCTAAACTTAGGCCTCAGTGTAATGAGGAAACCAGCAAATTAAAGTTGTTGAATGGCAGGATGGTGGATGGGAACATGAGAGGTAACAAGTGCAGTTATCTGACTAAGAAGATTTCGGAACAGTTGATTTCTGAGCTCTGAGTCAACAGTAGTAAACTATACCAAAGCTCTACGTCACAGCTGAAGCCAGTTAGTGTCCTGCTGCTTATAATCTTACTGCCTTGTTAGCGTGTGCCCTCACACTAACCTTAAAAGAAACATTATTGACAGGGAACTGTTAGTCCCTTGTTGTTTCCAAAACGTAAATAAAGGCTGTTTTCTGCAATATCCCCACTGCTAAACCCTATGTTTGAAATGCACTTGTCTGAATCGCTACCCAAGTTCTGAATCTGACTTTCTCTATGGTTTCCATGGGTCTGAACAATTTGTCAGGGGGAACTCATCAATTGCCTTAATTTTCCTGAAGTATTTATGAGGTCACATCAATATCTCGTCTTTTCCAGTAACTGCAAGCCCAGTGTCCTTAACATTTCCTTGTGATTTATACTTCCAAGATCAAACATGACCGTGTTGGCTCTGTGCTGCACTCTCTCGAGGGAAATAATACCACATCACACACTGACCAATATTGAATGTAATATTACCGACTGGGTGCAATCACCCACAATATCACTTCCTTTATTTGAATTTTGAGAGTATATGTGAGGTTATTACCTTGGTTAATATCCCGCTACAAGAAAAGATTTTTTAAAAAATGCTGCAATAAGCAATCCTATATTACAATACACTCCCAGCCTCCAGGAACATGGATTCCCACTGAAGCACATATATCTGAAGCAAAAACAGAAATTACTGGAAAAGCTCAGCCGCTCAGTTCTGAAGGAGAGTCACTCCTGAAAAGTTAACACTTGCTTTCTCACTACAGATGCTGCCAGAATCTTTTGTTTCCGAAATACAGCATCAACAGTTCGTTCCGTTTCAATACCCTGGTGTATCTGAACGATTTATACCTGGAACATATTTGTGGGGGAGGGTTGAACAGAATCTTTTTCTTTAAAAAGCATGCCATTAGCTACCCCAACTCATTCACCCAATCAAACCTGTGCCTGGAAGTTTGAGATAGCCCACAATCGATTTCGGTGTAAGTCAAAGAGCCATGGGATAAATTGCAGGTGCAAGTCAGATTCGTGACTGTCAGGGCCAGATGGACACACTTTTGCCCACTGTTTCCGCCCGTTCAAAGTGAATCTTCCAACTGAACCCTCCTCAGAGAGAGAGAGAGAGTTGGATGTTGTGAATCGGACGCTGAGCGCTGGAGAGCACAGTCAATGACAGAGTGAATAAGCCGTGAGCTACAGCCCATTCACTCCTTCCCCACGCTCTGAAATGCAAATACACACACATCCAGATCTGCAGCAAAATAGCAATATTTGGCTCTTGTTTATTTCGCTAGTATTGCCCCTGCCGTCTCTGTTGGGGTTTACTGGTTAAGCTTGTTATTAATATATTTAAAGACATGCAGTTGATTGAAATAACAGCACAGTGCATAGTCCACGTTTCATTGACTGCCCCGGCCAATACATCCAGGATTTCTCGCGAATAATTTGTGAAAAAAACACGACTTCTCTTTTGAAGTTTTGTGATATAATTTTGAATGCATTTTAAAACAAGTTTTGCGAAATTATTGCGTTGTTCGGCACCATTTTTCCCACCAAGCTTTACTTTGGAAAGAACCATAAAGGAGGGTTATTTCAAAGTGTGGGATTATTTCAAAGTATTTTGTCCTTTCAGTATTTTCTGGTTTCTTGTGCCAGCAAACAGATTGAGGTTCGGCTTTCGCTACAGACTCAGTAAACTCAGGTAAACGAGGATAATCTGATCACGACGCAATACTCCTGGATTTAGATTATAAAGGTTTTAGAAACTATAGATATTCATAAATCTGTCGCATTGTTTTACAGCTGCCTAGTCTCCCCTCTCGGAATCACACTCCTGGCTTCTTTCTTTTTAAAGAATGTTTTGGAAAATTGAAATGAGATACATATTGCTGAATACTCTTTCCATTGTAAAGGGGCAATTTTCAAGACGTGTAGCAAAAGGCAGCAGACTGGTTTGCAAAGTTACAAAATCACTGTTTTTTTTCGCCAGGCTATAGTGAGTTTTCTAAGCTCACACGAGAGGGAGAGAAAGTGTAATCCCTAGAATACGTGCGCACAAATACAGCGAACAAAGTGACTTAAAGGCACAACTGTACCGCTCTGAACAAAGTGATGAATATCAGTCCGCTTTGCAAACTGCTTAGCGGAAAGTCAACAAAAGACTTGTCAAAAAAAAACCAAATACTGCTTAAATAAAACCGGGACTGGACAGCCTCAGATGTGCGCCTGTTCTCGGGAATGAGAAGTCTATTCCTTGTTTTACACCGACCTGACAAGTCAGTGCTGAGAGATACATCGTCAGTAATGACACAGATGCAGTTATCACCTATTATGAGTGAGGAGCAAAGGTCAGATAAATGGCAATGACACCCCACCATCAGCAACTTCCTCCCTCCCTCCCTCCCTCCTACCAAGTCTGACCTGGTCTTCGGAAATATCACAGTACGAGAGACACTCACAGCTTCCAACAGATTCACAAAGCTGACAAAAGATCTTGACAATGGAAATGCAATTAAAATTTAAAAAGAGGAAATAAATTCGGTCTTACCAGACTCTTCTTCGGTTCAAGTAAATGTTACTCTAATAGATTGGTCTTCCTTTTTTTGTTTGTTTTTTTTTGTTTATGTCCTGGGAAGTGAAAATAAACGGAGACTGTTAAGAATTCTCACTCTGGAATCTTTCAGCTGCTCTGCAAAGACATCCAGACAAACACACACACACAAAATAAATAGGGTTTCATCAGTAATTTGCTTTAGCTGTCAGTGCAAGTCAGTGCTGCATCATTCTGTCCCGCCCTTCCCTTCCCAATGGGGTGCTGGCTACCTGCGGCTTTCCCGAAAAGCTTCTGCCAGAGACAGCAAAGAGGGAGGCAGAAAGCATGCTGGAGCATTTGCTCTCTGGTATCTCGGTCCTGCCTAGGCTCCTGTTTATTTTTTTTTGTAACCCCACCCCCCAGCAGCCAATCTGTGCTGTCACCTCAGCGTCTACAGTTCCATACAAACCATCAGCATCGGTTAATGCCATCGGAATGGGGCTCAAAACGGCACGTTCTATTTAACAGTGAGGGGGAAAAATAACTTGCAGCCAGAGGTAATGGTTTAACCTTTTCCTCACAGGCTCCACATTTTCACAGATGTATTTGTCTTTAAAGACTTGCAGCAAGCAGCCTTCAGCTTATTAACTCACTCAGATCTGTACCCTACACTGGGTTAATGCTGGTAATGTTAATTACTCCTTTTTGAAACTGAACAACTGTATGAACGGGAGGAAATGAAAAATAGAGAGGAACTGTCCACTTCAGATACTAAATAACTTCAACCAAATGGATTTCAAGGGTAGTGTCACTGCCTCTGAGCTAGGTTCAAGTCTCATCTTCAGTGCTGTGTCGTTACATAGAGTCAATGGAGATGTACAGCACAGAAACAGACCCTTCAGTCCAACCCGTCCATGCCAACCAGATATCCTAAATTAATCTCGTCCCATTTGTCAGCACTTGGCCCATATCACTCTCAACCCTCCATATTCATATACCCATCCAGATGCCTTTTAAATGTTGTAATTGTACCAGCTTCCACCACTTCCTCTAACAGCTCATTTCATACACACCCCAACCCCTGCGAGAAAACGTTGCTCCTTAGATCTCTTTTATATCTTTCCCCTCTCACCCTAAACCTACGCCCTCTAGTTCTGGACTCCCCCACCTCAGGGTAAAGATTTTGTGTATTTATCCTATCCATGCCCCTCATGATTTTAGAAACCTCTATAATGTCTCCCTTCAGCCTCCGAAGCACCAGGGAAAACAGTCTCAGTCTATTCAGCCTCTCCCTATTGTTCAAATCCTCCAACCCTGGCAACGTCCTTGTAAATCCTTTCTGAAGCCTTTCAAGTTTCACAACTCTTTTCAAATAGGAGGGAGACCAGAATTGAATGCAATATTGCAAAAGTGGCCAAACCAGTGTCCTGTACAGCCGCAACATGACCTCCCAATCCCTATACTCAATATACTGACCAATAAAGGAAAGCATAACATCTCAGAACAGATTAATGAAAAATAACCTGGTTCATTAATTAAATCATAGACTTTAAGTTTCTGGATCATCAGGTCAGTGGCAAGCTCATTAATCTGTCATTACATGTCCATCTGGAGTCTGAAGGATAAGAGTTTAACAGACACTGAACTATAACGACTGTAGGAGCAAATGAAAAAAAAGCTATACAAGCCATTTGGCCATTCCAAGTTGACATTATCCACTCTCACCAAAGTAGGTTATGTTTCCCTTTAAAGCATCCAGACAGACTTTAAATGTTCCGAATGTGTTTTTACTTCACACTGCTTCCCAAATCTTCTGTTTCCAACCCATAACTGAAGCTTTATACAATTATATTCTGGTACAATTGTTGCCTTCTGTTCGAAGATTTCAAAAGCCTTTACAGGATTGATGTATTATCATTGGAGGTAGGGCAGTCCTGCCATCATCCCCTCAAAATCTATTGAAATGCCGCTGTTTTTCATTGAAAAAATATAACACTTCTCATTTTTCTTTGGTGTTAGATTTTTTTTTGTCTCGCTGACTGTGAACTAGTCCCTCAGGCACATCCATTATTACACAGGCTATTTAAAAATGTCCTACTGAAGGGAAAGGATCTCTACTGGGCTCAGCGATGATTGCTTCATATTAAAGTGTATCAGAGGTGACTAACTAACAGATTTTTTAAAGCATAATTTGAAACAATTATGCAGTGCCATTGGGTACAAATGAACCAGCTTATCCTAGAGAATGATTTACTGAATGTGGCCTTATCTGTCTTTAAAATCTCAGGGTTTCTTTAACAGTAGAACTGGCAGGTTTTTCATTTGCACTGGAGCTGTTGTTACAGTGGACATGCAACCTGGGTTTGGAGCCACATTCCATTGAGGTGGGAACGTCACTTTAGACCTTCACACCAGAAGTCGGACTATGCAAACTCTTGTGTATGAGAGTTTGCTTAGGCTCATTCTAGGTTGGAATGTTCAGCAAGGGATCCATATTGAATAGTGATTTTACACTGTGATGGTCCCTCTATGTTCCTTTTCAGATTATTCACAATAATGGTAAAATATAGATTGTCAGTTTTCAACTTACACCCCTGATTTTAATACCTTTATACCTTTAATACCTTTATATCAAGACCATTATGGGAAAAAAATGGTTTACAAAAGGAAGGAACCTGGATTTAAGATTGCCAAAGTGGTCAATTGATGAAATGAATGGGAGATAAACATGAAATGAATGGGAGATAAAGACAGTCTGAGCTAAAATTAACATTTCACCAAAAGACACCAAATCTCAGACAGTTGTGAAGTAAGAAAAAAACTTGTTTTCTGTTTTTGATTTACACCTCTCTGCAAGTTTTATGTACTGAGATCAAATTATCCTGCCAGTTATCCAGTCTGAACAGCAGACATGGGGATACACAAACAAACTTTATTCAGGAAAACAGCATTTAGTTAGGAGAATGAGAGCAAAGTGAGTAGCAGCACCAAGGACTGAAAGATGTCTCCCTCTCCTTGTTTCCTTCTCAACATCTTGAAAGCTAGGACTGGCAATAGAACAAATCAGACAAAACAGCCATTCACAGAGAACTTACAGGAATTCTACAAACTTTGATACAGCTGTGGACTGAAGACATGAACTAAATGGTCTTAGGTCCACTATAACAATGGAAGGATTTTTCAACGACTTTTAAAATATGTATTCCTTATCTTCTTATTTTACTATATACTCTCCTCTTTTAAAACTGTATGTGTATCTGTGTTTGTGTGTTTGATGTTGTATTTTATAATTTTTCTCAGGGTTAGGAAGTAATAAAATCCATTCTTCTTTCATCCAAAAAAGCCTTGTAATTGGCTCCATAATATTGACTCGTCCTGTGAATTATTGTAGTGTGATTTAGCCGAGTGCTAAAAATAATTTTAAGTATTTATTGTGACGAACTGAAAGGTACAGAAAGATGGGAGCTGATTTATCCCTCCTCATAGAGTTTTGACAATATGTATTCATGGGATGTATTGCCTATCCTGAGATAAAGAGTCCAAAATTACACACAATACGCCAGGTGAAGACTAGCCCAGATCTTATGCAATTGAAGTAAGACTTCACTGCTCCTGTACTCACATCCTCTTATAATTAACAATCCATAACTCTTCTCAATAACTTGCTGCACCTGCATGCTAGCCAACAGTGACTTATTGACAAGGACACTTGGGTCCCTTTGAACATCTACATTTTCCAACCTTTCAACATTTAAGAAATACTCTGCACTTCTGTTTCTGTGACTAAAATGGTTAACTTCACATTTTTTACATTATATTCCATCTGCCACATTCTAGCCCTTTCATTAAGTCTGTCCAAATTCTCCTGATTGCACTTTATATCTTCCTCAGAACACACACACACACACACACACACACTCAGCTTTGTGTCTGCCATAAACATACCACCCTGGCAGAAGAATTAGAGAGAAATGAGGAGAAGGTTTTTCCCTTGGTGGATGCTGGGAACCCATCATCTGAAAAGGGAGATTGCAATGGAGGCAAAAAAATCCTCGTCTTACTTAAAAGGTGTGGAAACTCTCAAGGCAGTGAATAAACATTTAGAAACTGACACTAGGTTGGCTAACTTTTAATTGGCAGGTATCAGTACTATGGGCCAAATGGCCTCCATCAGCACCACCATTGCTACGTTTCTACTAACAAGCTACCCCAACCTTCTGAACTGCACTACTCCCAGGAAAATCAAAGTCACGGCAGGAAACTTGGACACACTACTGATGTACTCCTCCTTGCAATCACCACACAAACAAAACACATACATGTGTCTTCCAAGCTATGGTATGATTCTCCACTACTAAGGTGCTTATATATAGCTGCTTGCCTTGTGCTGTGTAAAACATAATCTCTAAAGAAGAATGCAACTCATTCCTTGGTTCTACATTGCAACTTTATTTTGAGCAGGCATTTTGTCTCTTGCTCCCAGGCCACCATTATTGAAGAGATGCCTGCAGCTGGTTTTTACTTGGATCTCCTTTGGGTAGCTATGCTGCCATCACCCCTTCTTGCAATATTTGTCAATGCAGCCTACTGGTATTAAGTGATGGATGATGAACCACTAATATGTTTGTGGCACATATTTGAGTAGTAATACATTGATTATATATTATTATATATACCTGACAACAGATTACATTAGCTAAAGGCTAGTTAACTATGTCACACTTGGTAAGGGACATTGCTATCTTCTTAGAAATACCACAACAATACAAGTTACATGATTGTTAAGAGTAGAAGGAAGACCAACAGACTAGAACAACTATAACAGTCAACTAGGGCTGCCAAGCTCCCACAAGAGAATGTCCTATTTATGCCAATGGGTCAAGCTATACAAAGGATTCTGTCAGGCTCACTGTCTTATACAAGAACTCTCAGTGTCCAAGGGAACTGGGTTAGTTCAGTTGGTTGGATCATTGGTTTGCAGAGAAGTGTGATGCCAACAGAGTGAGGTTTGAGGATACCATGAAGGACTTTTCTTCTCAACCCCTTTCCTGGCCTCAGGGCTGGTGGCCCTCAGGTTAAATCACCACCAGTTGCTTCCCTCTAATATGTTCTGTTAAGACTATAGTGATAGCTGCTGAAAATGTGTTGCTGGAAAAGCGCAGCAGGTCAGGCAGCATCCAAGGAGCAGGAGAATCGACGTTTCGGGTATGAGCATGAAGAAGGGCTTATGCCCGAAACATCGATTCTCCTGCCCCTTTGATGCTGCCTGACCTGCTGCGCTTTTCCAGCAACACATTTTCAGCTCTGATCTCCAGCATCTGCAGTCCTCACTTTCTCCTTGAAGACTATGGTGATACAACAACATCTGTGTGCAAAAGCATGGATCTACCTGCACCTTGCTCCTAACACCCAGTGAGTTGTACGTTAGAAGGGTGTTGACTCTGCTGCTTTGAGATCCTCACCTAGATTGCCTTAAGTTCTCCCTCTTTGCAAAATAAAACATACATGTGCTTGCACACCACATATACATGAGTATGTCACTTCAAGCAGGCAAAAGGACATTTCCATCAATGCTGAAAGTCGGTACTGAGGGAATGAAAACTTAACATCAAGGGTCAGCTTCTCACATTTCCAGCTCAGGTCATCTGCATGACCCCAAGCTATGCAACTATGTATCCTCCTCTAAAATGTTTTTTTAAAATCCGTCACTTGCTCTAAGTGTCTCCTTTTTCAATACAGTGTCAAATTCTGTCTAATTACAACCTTGCGATGCCTCATGGAATGTTTTACTAAATTAGAGGCAATTTGTCGTTTTTGTATCTGCTACGATATAATGAAAATGTCTGAGTATCAACCACAGGTGGCTTGTGGTTGGGGTACAGTACTATTACTAATCCTCCTTTGTTAACCTTAGGGGCTGATCCACAGTCCGTGGTGGATGAACCACAAACAAGCCACATAAGAGCATAATAATAGCAGCAGGAGTAGGCCTCTCTCAAGCCTGCCCATCATTTAAAAAGATCATGGCTGATCTGCACTCTGCTTTCATGCTAGCTCATCACAGTCCTCAAATCCCCAACAAAATTCTATCTACCTTCTCTTTAAATACTTTTAGTGATCTGGCCTCCAGAAATCTCTAAGGTACAGAATACCAGACATTCCCTCTGGCTGAAGAAATTCCTATGCATCTCGGTTTTAAATAAGTGACTCCTTATTCTGTAACTATGTCCCAAAGTTCAAGATTTCCCCACTAATGGAAACATCTTCTCAACATCTCCACTTTCAGAATCTTGTGTGTTTCAATTAGATCAACCCTCATGCTTCTAAATTCTAATTAATAAAGGTCTTACCCGTTTAGCTGATCTTGAGAAGTCAACCCCTTCGTTCCAGAAATCAGCCTCTTGAATCTCTTTTGAACTGCCTCCAATGTCAGTACATTCTTTCTGAAATACAGGAATCAAAACTGTACTCAGCACTAAAGGTGTGACCTGATCAACACCTATACTGTTGCAGAAAGTGAGGTCTGCAGATGCTGGACAGCAGAGTCGAGGGTGTGATGCTGGAAAAGCACAGCAGGTCAGGCAGTATCAGAGAAGCAGAAGAATCGACGTTTCCTGATGAAGGGCTTATGTCCAAAACGTTGATTCTCCTGCTCCACAGATGCTGCCTGACCTGCTGTGCTTTTCCAGCACCACATTCTCAACCTATACTGTTGCAACAAGTCATCACTATTTTCAAACTCCAAACCTAATCAATAACAACAAAATTCCCTTTGCTATCCTAATTACGTTTTGCATCTGCATACTAACTTTTATGCACAATATCACCTGTTCCCTCTGCGCTATCATTTTTTAGTCTCTCTCTATTTAAATAATAGTCTGCCTTTTGATTCTTCATACCAAAATGCACAGCCTTTGTTTCCTACATTGAACTCCATCTGACAAGTTTTTGCTAACACTTTCAACATATCTAGACCCCTTTGCAGATTCCCTATGTCCTGATCACAACTTGCTCACCCATTTATTTTGGTGTCCTTGACAAATTTGGACACATGACACTCTGCCTCACACTCTCCAACTCTTCTAAATGGAGAGTAAATAATTGAGGCCCAAGGATTGATCTTTAGGGCACTCCACTGGTCATGTCTTTAAGTAAGCCTCCGCTGATCAGGCTGTTGTCTGTGCTAATTGAAGGTAGTTTATTATATCGTGAAAACTATATGCATATTACAAAAAGTCTTAGGTAAGACAAGCTAGGTAAGATATTTGTAAGTTCATCAGGAGACAGTGTCATCCTCCACCTAATTCCAAACTGAACTGCCAACAGCCTGATATTTCACCCGGCGTCTTTGTCATACATTAGGGTGGGTGGTGGTCAATAAATGTCACAGTTAAACTCCTTCATATCCATTACATTATGCAATATTATCCCAACTTTCCATTCACTCAATGCTCCGTAACCATTCCATTTTAGCATCATATCCTTAGTTAGTTTGTGCCTCCAGGAACAGGGTTGAACTTCTCCAAATTAACAATTTGTATCCAAAGGTAACAATTTAGCACTTCCAGAACAGAAAATAGGCAATGCGTCTCAAAATGGTCAATGTTGATTAAGTTCCACGCAAGAAACTTACATTTCTGAAATGTTTGTGAAAAAGTGGTTTGCAGGACAGGAAGGAAACGTCTCATCAAAGAAGACTTTCACCCCACTAGTTTACTGGAAAGTTAGAGGTGATAATCTAGTCTGTTAACCTAATTCCCAAGTGCAACCATGTTTAGTGCACATATGGTGTCATTTTATTGGCACCATAAAGTTATAGAGCAAGCAACAGCAAGCTGGTCCCTTGCCAATCTAGTTAGTTACTAAGCTGTCATGACACGCGCTCCCTGTTGTTAATCCAATGATGTCTTAATAGGACATTTATTCACTTTCCCCTCAGATAATTGTATCATAAAGATGTCCTCTTTTAATCTGCAGCAACTGTTAACAAATGTGATGTAATAAAAGAGAGGGAGAACATTGTTACAAATGATAGATCTACAAGTTTGATTTTGATGATTACTGAAGTAATGAGATTTTTTTTTAATAACCATTGTCACATTTCTATCACACTCTAGCACTCTCAGGGCTGCCAGTGGTTCTCAGAATCAATCCGTTTTAAGTTTCAGTGGATAGAGAAAATGCACATTCTATCCTCATCCAAAGCGCAGCTGCCTGTGTCAAGATGTGCACTAAATTCTGTTCCTCTGTCACTCATCTACTCACTGCCTTACTGGCTTCTGATCAAGCATCATTAGGATTTTAAAATACTCTTTCTTGTTTTCAAATCCCCCAATGGCTTCACTGCTCTCTATCTTTTTAATCTCCAAATGCTCAATCTTCTGTGAAATCTGCATTCCTCTAATAATGGGGTCTTGAGTATCCCTAATTTTAATTAATCTACCACCAGTGACTATATCCTTGGCAATTCAGAATGTAAACTCTGGAATATCCTCCCTAACACCCTCCAACTCATTACCCCACTTATCATTTCTCTTGTATTCCTTTAAACCCGTCTCTTTGACCATTTGGCTGTTAGCACTAATATCTCCTTCTGTGGCATGAGTTTTTACACTGCTGTTGTGAAGCAAATTGGGAAGTTTTGTTGTGTTAAAAGATGATATAAAGGAGGTATATGTTGTTGATTCTAACACGATTAGCTTGTCTGACGGATTAATCACATTTTTCTGATCTGTTGGACTGTTTCCCTTACTGATTAAGTTCCTGTTTATGTTAGCCCTGGACATACTGAGTAACCCAGCTCCTACAGCTCGTTGTGGTAAAGAATTTCACAGACTAAGTGTCTCAGAGAAGAAATTTTGCCCCATCTCAGCCTTAAATGGGCGGCACGTTATTCCAAGATTTATACAGCCAGTCCAGTTCAGTTTTTGGTCAATTTCTGAAAATGTTGATAGTTGGGAATTTAGCAATGCCATTGATTATCAAGGGGCAATAATTAGCTTCTTTCTTGTTAGACACGGTAATTGACTGGCATTTGTGTCGTATTAATGTTACTTGTCACTTATCAACCCAGGTCTGGATGTTGTCCAGGTATCACTGCATATAGATATAGACCACTTCAGTGTCTAAGGAGTCGCAACTGTTGCTGAATATTTTGCAATCATCAGTGTAAAGTCCCATTGAGAGAAATCATTGATGCAACCCTTAAAGACAGGTAAGTCTAGGACTTGACACAGAGCAACTCGGACTCTTGTGCTGCAGAGGTAATATCCTCACTGATCCTGATTGAAGATGATCAACCATCATCATAATGAATGGTGGTGCTGGCTCGAAGGGCAGACTGGCCTACTCCTGCACCTATTGTCTATTGTCTTACCTTTGAGCCCAGCAACCTGAGTTCAAGTCCCATCTGCTTCAGAGGTGGTACCTGAACAGGTTGGTTAAAACTATCTACACTGATGTGACAATACTATGGCTTTAAGAGGTATATTTTGTCCTTTTTGTTTGAAGAGAGGTTTTAAAATAGAAATGACAAGCTGTCAATGGATCCAATGAAAGTAAATAGCTTGTGAGGCCTTGATGTTTTTTTGAAAGAGTACAAATAATAGAAGCATCCTGAATGGGTGAGGTCAAACTCCCATAGAACCTGGACTATTAGAACACACAGAGAACAGTACAGTACAGTACAGGCCCTTTGGCCCTTGAAGTTGTGATGACCGTTTATCCTACTCTGAGATTAAACTAACCTACATATTCTTCATTTTACTATCGTCCCTTGTGAATTAACTCTAAAAATTACTATAATGGTTACATATTCCTGCTAAATTAACTTTTTATTCCAGATTTTTAATCAAATTCCAACTTCATCTTTTGTCATGATTGGATATGAACCTGAGTCCCCAAAACATTAGCCCAGGGTTCTAGATTTCTAGCCAAGTGATATTACCATGATACCACCACATTCTGTTCAGTTTTAGTTTTCAGTAGTGGCTGTTGCTGCATCTTAAAACTGGGTTTAGAAGCTGCAGTACATCTCTCCCTGCTACTATCTCTCAAAGCTTTCTCTTGATATTTTTTCCATCTGGACTGGAGAATTGCCTGTGAGACAATCTGTCTTTCTGAACTTGCCTTTTGCTAAGGGTGTGTTAATGGGATGTTACTGTATTAGAAAGGTTACTGCTTAGAATACAATAATCTATTATTCTGTTACATTTTCCAACAGAGTTAAGCTATTTCAACATCTTCTTTCATTTGTATTTTAACCGCAGTGTATGAATTAAGTATGCTTTGCTTAACATCGAGGAGTTTGACTAATTGAGTTGCATCTGGAATGCAACACCTTACACTGACCTTTCAAATAAGAAAATGTTAGGGTCTAGACTATTTCTGGAATATATTTTGAGGAGGCTTGGTCTGGCCTGTAATACTGAGGAGTTCCTGGACCAGTGTTGTTACGTTGAGGTGATTGACATCTCAAAATCACAATCACCTTCCTTAGTGCTAGGTATGACTCCAACAGCAGAGAGGTTCCCCAATGTCTTCAGGGGTTTTGTTAAGGTTTCTCATTGCAATACTCAGTTGAAAGCTGCCTGAGAAAACCTTTTCACTCAGCGAGTAGTTAGGGTCTGGAATGCACTTCCTGGAAATATGGTGTGGGCAGGTTCAATTGAGGCATTCAAAAGGACATTGGATGATTATTTGGATAGAAATGGTGAGCAGAGATAAGGGGAAAAGGCATTAGGTAATGGGGTGGTGCAGGCATAATGGACTGAAGGACCTCCTTCTGCACCAGTAAAATGTTGTCATTCTATGATATGTCAAGTGGCATCATTATACTACACGTCAGAGATTAGCTCTTTTTAGACTAAGGGTGAATCAAGTCAGGAGCCAAGGTGGCCCTGGCAGAACCCAAATCAAGTGCATTGGAGCAGATTATGACTCCCAACACTTTGCTGATGTCTAAGTGTAAATTGTTAGGGCAGTAATTAGCCAGGGTGAAGTTGGCTTGCTTTTTGTGTAGAGGATATACCTGGGAAAGATTTCCACATTGCTTAGTAAATGCCAGTGGTGTAGCTGTCCTGGAGTAACTTAGTGAGAGGTATAACTAGTTCTGGAGCAGTATTATTCAGTATTATTGCTGGAACGTAGTCAGACCTCAGAGACATTGTGTCATGCAGTGCCTTCAGCTGTTTCTTCATATCGTGTGGAGTAAATTGAATTGGTAGAAGACTGGCATCAGTGGTGTAGTTATTGTCAGGAGGAGGCTGAGATGGATTATCCTCTGGGCATGTATGGCTGAAGATTGTTGCAAACACATCAGCTATGTCGACTGCATTATCATGCTGGACTCTTCCATTATTGAGGATGGGGATATTATGGAGTCTTCATCCTCAGTGGGTTGTTTAATGATCCATCACCAATCACGACTGGACAGGACAGCAGAGCTTCGATCTGATTTGTTAGTGTGAGATCGCTTAGCTCTGTCTATCACTTACTGCATACGCTGTTTGGCGTGCAGATGATCCTGGCTTGTAGCTTCAATAAGTTGACATCTCATGTCATCTCAGTATGTCCTCCTGCAATCTCCATTGAACCAGAATTGATTTACTGGCTTAATGGCCAGGGTATTATGGGGCATATCAGGCCATGTTTGCAGCTTATGGTTAAATACTATTGTGCCCACAGCATCTGCTGGTGGCCCAGTTTTGAGTTGCTAGATCTGCTTGATGTCCGTCCCATGTAGCATGGTGATACTATCACAAAACACAACTGAGGGCATCCTCAAAGTGAAGACAGCAGTTCATCTCCACAATGACTGGTGTCATCATTCCTATCAACACTGTTAAGGGTGGACCGAGATTGATAGGTTCTTGTTGTCTAGAGGAATTAAGGGCTACGGGGAGAACGCTGGCAAGTGGAGCTGAAATGCGCATCAGCCATGATTGAATGGCGGAGTGGACTCGATGGGCCGAATGGCCTTACTTCCACTCCTATGTCTTATGGTCTTATGGACTCCTTTACAGGGGGCAAGGACATTTGTGAGGGTAAGGTTAAGTCGATCTCTTCCTTTTGCTGGCTCTATCACCACCTGCTGCAGATCATATCCTTTAGGTGTTCAACATAGTGGAGTATTTTTGTTAGTAGCCAAAGCAAGGTAGGGGGTGTGGGGGAGATGGGGAGGGCTTGGATGGGAATTGAAAGGAAGTTTCTTTGCCCATCTCATCAGATCAAAAGTCAATTTTCAGTACTCACAAGGCAACTCCTTCCTGATTGTACATCACTGAGTCACCACACCTTCTGGTGGGACAGGGCATACCCAGGAGTGGTGAAGGTCATGTCTGGGGCCTTGTCTGGAAGGTATGATTCCGTGAATTTGAATACCTCAGGCTGCCACACGACTACTCTGTGCAACAGGTCTCCCACCTTTGGCATAAGGCCCGAGATGATTCTGAGAAGGCTGTTGCTACTGGTGTTATGGGTTGCAGTGTTGATGCTGGATAATTTGATTATTTTCATTCTGTTGTTTAAACTTTGAAGTGGTCTGATATAACTGAGTGGCTTATTGAATCATTTCAAAGAGCAGTTAAGAGTAAACCACATAACTTCAAATCTGGATTCACATATGGGGCAGGTTAGACAAGGACAACAGATTTCTTTTATAGAGTAAGAGCGATGTACAGCACAGAAACGGACCCTTTTGTCCAACTCGTCCATGCCGAAAGGCCAATAGTGAACCAGATGGGTGTTTTATGACAACATCAGATGACCTGTTAATTCTAGATTATTTTTACTGAATTCAAATTTAATCACCTGCCATGAACCCACCTTCACAGAATGTGACCCTGGACCTCTGCATTCCTAGTCTGTAGACATTATCAATATGTCACTGCCTGTTTTAGGTAACTGGTTACCTATGCTGGCAGTGCTAATTCCTCTCATTGATGGATCTCACACAGCAAGATAGAGACCAACAGCAAACCTGTTGGAGTTCGGTGTTGGGGGAGAACCCCATGTCTTTCTGACAACCAGCAGTGGCACCTCTGGCTTGCTGCTGGGTAAAGAAATTGAAGTCTGATGTAAAAAGGTTCATTAAGTGGGGACATCTATTCCCAACACAGATCTGATGGCTTGAATGATCTGCATCTGGATTGTAGATCTAACGTAATGATAATCTGGACAGCAGCACAGGAATAGTGAACCTGCACTGCTTTAACCATAGAGACTGACGCGTGATTCAAACCCGTCTAAGGCAAATGCAGGTCACACATCACGATATCTTTCACAGAAGGAGGGATCAATGAATAGAGGAAATGCTTAAAAAATCCCTCAAGATCAATAGGAAATCTGCTGGGAACTGTGATGGCAGAAATCTGGTGGGGAGATGCTGCCGGATCTGCTGAGTTTTTTCAGCAATTCCTATTTTTGTTTCTGATTTCCATCATGTGTAGTTCCTTTGCTTTTCTTTTAATACTTTGGACTGTCGTTTTGGGTTATGCTTCACTCCCACAATGTGACTTTGTATTCTATATCAACATTAACTTGTCCACTATCCAAGTAAATGCAGTTACACCAGTGAAATAAAGCGCCTTACTAATGTGCAGTAGCTCAGTGTAGGACATCATGGTTTATCATGTGTGGTCTCCCAATGTTCATGAGGTGGTCAGCATGCATCAGTTTGGGCCAAAGGGCAGTCCCTGTGCTGTAGGACTCTGACTCTGTGATTCCATGACTACATTACAACATATTTTTGATTAGGAAGCCATGCAGACCATGCCACAGCTCAGTCACAGAGTCATATAGTCCTACAGCACAGTGACACACCCTTTGGTCCAAACTGGTCCATGTCGACCAAAATGTCTATCAATGCTAATCCCATTTCCCTGCACTGGCCCATATGCTTCTAAACCTTTCCTATCCATGTATTTGTTCAAATGCATTTAAAATGTTGTTAATGTGCCCGCCTCAACCACTTCCGCTGGCAGCTCATTCCATATGCGTATCAGCCTCTGTGTGAAAAAGTTGCCCCTCAGGTTCCCTTTTATTCTTTACCCTCTAACCTTAAACTGGTGCCCTCTACTGCTTGATTCCCCAACCCTGGGAAAAAGACTGAATGCATTCATCCTACCCACGCCTCTCGTGATCTTATACACTTCTATTAGATCCCCCTAAATCTCCTACACTCTAAAGAAAAACGTCCAAGCTTGTGCAACTCTCCCTATAACTCAGACTGTTGAGTCCTGGCAACACCCTTGTAGATTTTGTTTGCACTCTTTCCAGTTTAACAACATCCTTCCTACAGCAAGGTGACCAAAACTGAACACAATACTCCAGGTGCAGCCTCACCAACATCCTGTACAAATGCAATGTAACTTTCCAACTTCTTTACTCAATGCCCTGACTGATGAAGGCCAGTCTGCAAAAGCCTTCTTCACTGCCCTGTCTACATGTGACTTCACTTTCAGAGAACTCTACGCCTGAACTCACACGTCTCTCTGTTCCATTACACTCCTTAAGGCCCTACCATTCACCGTGAAACTCCTACCTTGATTTGATTTTCCAAAATGCAAGACATCACACTTATCAATATTAAACTCCATTTGCTGATCAAGGTGCTGCTGCAGTTTCTGATAACCTCCCTCACCGTCCATGATACTGCCTATTTTAGTGTCATCTGCAAACTTACTAATCATACCTTGTACATCTTCAACCAAATCATTGATATTGATAACAAACAGCAATGGGTCCATCACTGACCTCTGAGGCAGACGAGGCCAGACCACTCAAAATACTTTTAAGCAGGCAACCCAGACCGTAATGTTGCAATTTGGTTCAGTAAGTGTACAGTGAAAATTACCCGCAGTAAGTTAGCGAGGTTGATTACCAGGTTTTAAAAGAGACAAAAATTTATTCACAAAATTACACAATGAAACACAAAGAAAGAATAAAGAACCCCTACAGAACTCAGTCTATCCAAACTAGACTTAATTATGCTGTTCCATATATACACAACAGTCCCATTAAGCAAACCCTTTAAACACAGTAACAATGAAACAAAGGCTTACAGGTTGAAGTTAGAAGGGCAGAAGGAGAGAGAGTCTAGCAGCCTGTTTCTACACAGCCCACAGCTGAACTCCCTAACTGGTTCTGGTCTGAACTGCTCAGCTTAACTTCAGTTTCCAGGACTGGCCACTCCCCTTTCATGATACAGGTCACTTCTAAACATAAAACATTCAACCCAAAGTCTCATCTGTTCATGTATAAACAAAAAAGCCTCCCAATTACCTTTTATCTCTGCACGAAACCCAGCTGTTTCGTAGCCCGAAGTGTTTTATAACCCCTCTGAATAAATGAAGAACACAGAATCCTTGAGAAAAGGAATAGCTTTTCGAAAAAAAAAGGACCAGCTTTGTGACGCACTCTACTAATCACAGGCCTCCAGTCCGACAAGCATCTTTCCACTATTACTCTCTGCTTTCTACCATCAAGCCAATTGTGTCTCCAATTTGCCAACTCCCCTTGAATTCCATGCAATCTCACCTTCCAGAGATAAAAAGGACCAGCTTTCTGACACCTCCCCCCTTTTAAAAAAGAACCATCAACATCAAAAGTTGGCTTCATTTTTAAAACCCTTCAAAACAAATGGGTTTGTAGTCTAAACACACAAATACACTATACTAACTGTGCACATGCAAATATGCACAACCACATGCGAATTCAGGTTGTGACACACCTGTCACCAAACGCCTCCATATCTCATTCGAGTCGCGGTAATGCATCGGCAATCACGTTTTCGTGACCTGCCAGATGCACAATTGTCAAATGAAATGCTGCAATAATAAGCTCCATCGAAACAGTCTGGCATTCTTGTCCTTGAATTTTTCCACAAATGTCAATGGGTTGTGATCAATGTATACGATTGTCTCAGATGCATTGCTGGTAATATAAACACTGAAATGTTGTAATGCCAACACCAAGCTCAAAGTTCTCTTTCTCCACCATTGAATATTTCTGTTGATGAATGTTCAACTTCCTGGAAAAACACCCGATGGGTCTTTCTATTCACTTGTCATCCTCCTGCAGGAGCACTGCATCAACACCCACAACACAAGCACCGATAGCCACTTTGAAAGTCTTCATTTAATCCGGTGTGGCTAATACTGGGGCAGTGGTTAACACCGTTTTTAGGCTGTCAAACGCTTTTTGACAGTCTGCTGTTCACTGAAACTTCTTGCCCCTTTTTAACAATTTGGTGAGTGGAGCAACCATACTGGTATAACTTGGCACAAACTTCTGAAAAAATCCACTCAATCCCAGGAACCGTAATACTGCTCTTTTCATCAATGGTGTGGGAAATTCCCCAATTACTTTCATTTTTGCAACCCCTGGGGCCACTTGTCCATGTCCAATAACATGGCCCACAAAGGTGACTTGGGCTTTGGCAAATTCACTTTTAGCTAGGTTTATCACCAAACCTGCCTTCCGAAGGCAATCAAACAAGTCCGGTAAATGCTGCAAATGTTCCTTCCATGTGTGACTAAAAATCACCAGGTCTTCAATGTAAACAATGTAGTTGGGTAATCCGGCAATGACCTTATTAGTTAATCTCTGAAACGTGGCTGGAGGATTTTTCATACCAAATGGCATGACTTTAAAATGATATCGTCCCTTTGGCACTATGAAAGCCGAAATTGCCTTTGCTCGCTCTGATAGATGTATTTGCCAGTAGGCTCTGAGCAAGTCCAACTTAGAGATGTAAGTTGCTTGTCCCACCTTTTTAACATAGTCCCCGAACCACAGAATTGGATATGCATCAGTCTTTGTAATAGTGTTGACTTTGTGACAGTCCACGCATAACTATTGTGTACCATCTGGCTTTGGCACCTTGACTATGGGTGAGCCACTGTAACTTACTTCGATTATGCCATCTTGGAGCATGCGCTCTATCTCTTTCTGAACCTGTGCCAACTTTAGAGGGTTATGCCTAGAAGGATGTTGTGTAATTGGAACAGCATCTCCTATATCTACATCATGCATAATTAGGTTAGTACTTCCCAGTTTATTTCCACATATCGCCATCTGTGATAGTAATAATTCTTACAGTTCATTTTGATTTCCTTGTGGAAGATAATTCAATAATTTATCTCAATTTTTGACAACCTGCTCATTGTCCAATTTGATTTGAGGGATGTCCAATTCAGAATTCTCTGAACATGGTTCATCCTTCTGTGCTGTAATCATTAACACCTTCCCCTCTTGCTTTCCTTCCCTGTCAAAATACCTTTTGAGCATATCCACAATGACACACTCTGTGAGATTTCTTCCTGTCTGGAGTCCCTATCAAGTAGTTCACCTCACTCAATTTCCTCTCGATTTGATAAGGTCCACTAAAACTGGCTTTTAAAAGTTCACCCATTATTGGAATTAACACTAATACCTTATTCCCAATGGCAAAATTGTGAATTTGTGATTTCTTATCAGTTTCCTGTTTCATTGTATGCTGCGATATTTTTAAATGCTGTCTATCCAACTCCTTAGCTCTATTTAGTCACTCTCTAAAATTTGACACATCATACAAATGGGTGGTCTCTGAATTCTGACTTATTAACTTCTCCTTAATGAATTTTAACGGTTCTCTTACTTAATGTCCAAAAATTAATTCAAATGGACTGAATTTGGCTTATTCATTTGGTGCATCTCTGATCGCAATATGTACATATGGAACTCTCTTATTCCAATCATTTGGATAATCCTGACTGTAAGTCCTCAAACATGGTCTTAAATGTTTGATGCCATCTCTCTAGCATTCACGGTGACTCTGGATGGTACACAGTAGATTTGAACTGCTTTATTGCCATGTTATCCATAACCTCCGTGAATAGCACTTTCTTTCTATACCTTACTGACAAAATAATCTGATGAACATCTGCCCACTTCTCATCTGCCTGAATGTGTGATGGTCTCCATTTCCTCATTAAAACATCATTTTTTAAGTAATAACACACAGGGATGCATTCACTCTCCTTCTCTGTATATGCCTTTTGATATAACTGTTTTAAATTTTCATCTTTCTGCTGCAATTCAATAAGGTTAGCAGAGCGAAAGATACTTGCATGTTTACCTATTTGCTCCTGCTCTGTCCCAATTATCTGATCAAAAAAGTCCCTGATAAATCCATGTCAGCTTCCTTATTTGTGACTTTTGATCTCTCCTGCTTCAGCTCGTGCCTCTGTGATCTTGTGACCACACAATCTGGGAAGATCCCTGGATAAACGCCTTGCAATCTTCAGTTGCTTGAGTCTCCACTGGCTTTTCAACGAGAGTAGGCAAAGTCACCACATCTAACTCCAGAAAACTCTTGGTGACTAAAAGAACCACTGCTATCCCAAGCCTTGTCTACCCAACCAAGCCAACACTCGAAATAAAGACTCTAGCACCTACGACTCGCTGTTTAAAATCCAGCAAAAAGCTGCCAACCTGTTATGGACTAGGCCAGACTACTCAAAACGTTCTTAAATGGCCAGCCCAGACCGTAACTTTGCAATTTGTTTTGGCAAGTGCACAGTGAAAGTTACCCTGCGTAAGTTAGCGAGGTTAACTACCAGGTTTTAAAACAGACAAAAATTTATTCACAAAATTACACAATGAAACGCAAAGAACAGAATAAAGAGCCCTGACAGAACTCATTCTATCCAAACTAGACTTAATTATGCTGTTCTGAATATACACAACAGTCCCAATAAACAAACCCCTTAAATACAGTAAAAATGAAACAATGGCTTACAGGTTGAAGTTAGAAGGGCAGAAGGAGAGAGAGTCTAGCAGCCTGTTTCCACACAGCCCCATTTCTGAACTCCCTAACTGGTTCTGGTCTGAACTGCTCAGCTTAACTTCAGTTTCCAGGATTGGCCGCTCCCATTTCATTATACAGATCACTTCTAAACATAAAACCTTCGACCTGAAGTCTCATCTGTTTATATATAAACAAAAATGTCTTTCAATGCCCTTTCATCTCTGCACCAAATCCAGCTGTTTCGTAGCCCGGAGTGTTTTCTGACCCCTCTGAGAAAATGAAGGACACAGAATCCTTGAGAAAAGGAATAGCTTTTAGAAAAAAAGGACCAGCTTTGTGACACACTGTACTAGTCACAGGTCTCCAATCCAACAAGCATTCTTCCACTATTACTCTCTACTTTCTACCAATGTGTCTCCAATTTGCTAGCTCCCCTGGATTCCATGCAATCTCACCTTCCAGAGCAGCCTATCATGTGGAATCTTATCAAAGGCCTTAATGAAATCCATATAGACTACGTCTACCACCATTCCCTCATCAAGCTTCCTGGTCACTTCATTGAAGAACTCTAATAAATTTGGGAGGCATGTTCTCCCACAGATGTTAGGCTTACTGATCTGTAGTTCCCAGGTTTTTCTTTGCACCCCTTCTTGAATAAGGGCACGACATTTGCTACCCTCCAGTCAATTTTAACTTGTAATTAATTTATGCGAATTGGGTGACATTCTGTAATTGCTCTGGAGAAGGTGAACTTCTTGAATCTCTGAATCCCTTGGGGTATGCTAATACCAACATTGCTGTTGGGGAGGCGTTTCTGGAATTTTGACCCAATGACAGCGAAGGAATGATGACACAATTCCTTCTTAGGATGGTGTGCAGGGGAACTTGGAGGTGGCAGAGTTCCCATGTAGCTGCAGCTCTTATTCTTCCGTGGAGTAGAAGTTGTGGGCCTGGAGTGTGCTGTTGAAAGTTCCATGGTGAGTCGTCAAGTTGGCTCCTGCCATTGTGTATTGGTGATGAAGGATGTGAGTGTTAACCGGTGATGGAGGGACACCAGTCAAGTAGACTGTTCAACCCTGGATGGTGTGAAGCTTCTCAAGTTTCATTGGAGCTGCATCCATCCTGGTAAGTGGAAAGTCTTTAAACTCCAGATAATTCCTTGTAGATGGTGGAGAAGGAGAAGAGACATGGTGAGTACCTGTCACAGAATTCCCAGCCTCTGACCTGTTCTTGTAACCATAGTATTGATATGGCTAGTCTAGTTCATTTTGAGGACCATGGTAACTCCTGGATGTTGATAGTGAGGCATTCAGCAATGGAAATGTCATTAAATGTCACTGGAATATAGTTCAATTCCATCTTATTGGAGATGGTCTTGCCTGGCACTTGTGTGACATGAATATTACTTGCCGCTTATCAGTCCAATTCTGGATATTGTCCAGATCTTGTTACATTTCAATATGAACTACTTTAGTACCCATGGTGTCACAAATGTGCAAACATCATGAACATCCCCATTTCTGATCTTATGATGGAAGGAATGGTTGGGCTATATTGATTTCTATTCCTTTATGGTATATTACTCTGGCTACACCAGCACTTATTGCGTACCCTAATTGCCCCAGATGAGATGTAATGAGTCACATTCTTGAAACATGACATCCATGTGATGAAGTCTAGATTAGAGTGGTGCTGGAAAAGCACAGCAGGTCAGGCAGCATCCAAGGAACAGGAAAATCAACATTTCGGGCAAACGCCCTTTATCAGGAATCCATGTGATGAGGGTGCACTTATAATGCTGTTAGGAAGAAAATTCCAGATTTTGACCCAGTGTCTACAAAGGAACAGCAATATATTTCCAAGCCAGGCCTGTGTGTGGCTTGGAGATGAACCCACAGGTAGTGGTGTTCACATGGAGCTGCTGCCCTTATCCTTTTTACCGTGAGGAGCTTTGACAGTGATGTCCTGGGGCTGAGGTGATTGACCTCCAACCATCTTCCTTTGTGTGAGGTATGACTCCAACAAGTGGACAGATTTCTCCTCAGATGCTCACAAACTCGAATTTTGCTAGGGCTCCATCATGTCCAGGTTTGGGATTGGGGTACATCAGGGCCCATATAACTAGGACCCAGGGGCCTCCAGTAATTGGGTCAGATTGAGCCTTTGTGCTCAGGTTGGGGGGAGGAGAGTGGAGGGGGAGGTGGTCAGGAGCCCAGGTCATGAGTGGTACCTGGACCTGAAGTTTCTGTTTTTGCCCCTGTTGATGCCACACATTACTATCTTGATACTACCTTGATATCAAGAACTGTTATCTATCCTCACCTCTGGAGTTCAGTTCTTTTGTCGGGGTTTGGACCAGGGCTTTAACACAGTCAGGAATAGAGGAAGCATTAAACAAGTTAAAGAACATTGCACAGGACAGGCAGTTTTTTACACTAATTACAAATTACTTATTTTCCAGATATCAAAATTACTCCTAGCCTCGAGGAAGCCCAGTGTGATCGCCTGGTCTGGAGGTGAAGCTCGTAGTGGCCTCCCAGATTTAAAATTTTAGGACTATAGTGCTGAACTTGCATTCCTTTATTTCTTCATTTTTTAAACTTATACCTGAGATTTTGTACCTAGGTATCTTTATATCAAAGATAGTGATGGAAACAGTGACTTTGTACACTTTTCACTGTACTCATGTGTCCCTGTATTTGAGTACGTGGGACCATTAACCTAAATCTAATTCGAAACTCCAACATTGAGCTAACCCTTTCAAGTCTAGTTTCTTCATTTCTTACAGGGATTTTTGTTACCATCAATTTGCTATATTCCCTCAACTTCAGACTGACTGCATTTCCACAGGATCCTGTCCAGATGTTCTTCCCAGTTGTCCGAATCACAAGTTGGTGTCAGGCGCAATATTCTTGTAATTAAATAGAACAATTTGATTTCTTGATCCCTTCCAAACCACTCTGATTAACTCCAGATTGCAGGAAATGAACACTTTTCCAGTCAACTAACAGCAGTGCTGCTGGACAGAATGACACTAATGACTCTACTAAACAAATAATAGCACTCAGTGTCCCTCACAGGAATAAGTTACATAAGCACAACAATGGCTTTGGTATAACAGACTGCGTTCTCCCCTGTTTGCAAAAACAGCCTCAAAAAACAGCAAATATCTCAACCCTGGGAATCTGAAATAAAAAGAGAAAATGCCGGCGACATTCTGCATCAGTGTTGGGGGAGGTCGGGGAGGGGAGAAAATGAAAAGCTGGCCTGAAGTTTCAATGAACGCTTTCAATTCTTGACCCCATTCTCATTCTGACCTTACTGTCCTCAGGCTCCTAGCATGTTCCAATGAAACTCCATTTAGATCACTTAGCTTTCCAAACTAAATTCCCAGCTCCATGTCACCAACAATTGTTGGTATGCGTCTGGTTCAATGATTTACACCTCCTTTACAGCCATTTTTTGTTTCTTTATTGGTGCATTGGCAACCCCATTTTGTCAGTTAATGTCCCCCACTCTGCTTTCCGTCCTGTCACAGACTTTCCCTTTCATTCTTTTTTATCCCATTCGGACCCCAACCTTTCCCCTGGCTCTGATGTTGTCAGCTGCCCCTGGATTTGAGGGCACTGTCCACTCAGGGTCTTGGGTTTTAGCCAAGATTCTTTATGTGACTGAACAGGAATTTGGATTCAATTAACAACAAATCTGGATAAGAGGATCCACTGACGACCATGGAACCATTGCTGATTGTCGGAAAGGCCCATCTCGTTCACCAATGTCATTTTGAGAAGGAAATCTGCCATCCTTATCTGGTCTGGCTCACATGTGACTCCAGACCACAGCAATGGGGTTGCCTCTCAACAGTCCTCGGAAATAGCCTATCAAGCCACTCAAAGGGCAGCAATGGACAGGCAGCAATTGCAAGCCAGCCAGAAACGCCCATGTCTCACGAGTGAATTAAAAAAACAGTTCATTTTCAACTGACAGATCTTTGGCAACTGGGACTGTTTGGCTCATGAAGTCAAGAGGATAGGATTTACTCGCTTTTCTTTCTTTCTCTGGGGCTGTTTTCCTTTTCACTGAGTCTTGTTCTATACTAGTTAACAAAATTTACCATGATAGGATTTTATAAAAATACTTTTATAATGAAAAGGTAACTGTTTCTTTCTCCACCTACAGATGCTACCTGATCTGCTGAACATTTCTGACATTTTCTGTTTCATTCCAGATCCTCAGCAGCCACAGTGTATCACTTTTTAAAAACCTACAAACTGTTTCCAGTTATGCCCAAAACATTGTTTCTCAACAACATGTATATCATGCAAACATTTTGAGCATTTTATGTTTTTATAGAGTCATACAGCACAGAAACAGACCGTGTAGCCCAACTTGTCCATGCTGACCCGATATCCAAAAGTAATCTTGCCCCATTTATCAGTATTTGGCCCATAACCCTCTAAACCCTTCCTATTCATTGTCAATCCAAATATTCTTTAAATGTTGTAATTATACTCGCCTCTACCACTGCCTCTGGCAGTTTGTTCCATGCACGCACCACCCTCTGTGTAAAAAGATTGTCCCTCAGGTTCCAGTTAAATCTTTCCCCTCTCACCTTAAACCTATACCCTCTAGTTTTGGACTCCCCAAGACTCGGAAGAAGAACTATTCCCCTTATCTATGCCCCTCATGTTTTTATAAAGCTTTATAAGGTCATCCCTCAGAGAAGAAATGTCCCAGTCCTCAAGCATCTCTTCACATTGCAGATCCTGTAGTCTCAGTAACATCTTTTAAAATCTTTTTTTGCACCCTTTCCAGTTTAATAACATTCTTCCTATAACAACCGTCTTGGCACTGTGCCAATTTAAAAAGCTTTCAGTAAATATACTGAAACAGACAAAACGCTTCAAAGATCTGCTCTGAATGGATGACTTAAGATGGCTTCCTCGTTTGCATTTATGTTGAACCAGAAGTGAAAGTTTCAAAATGTTCGTCAAATTTGCTATTTATTGTGCAAGCTGTGTAGAATATGCATCATTGTCTGCAGTGCTGAAGGCATTGATACGCATCCAATGCTGCTGTCTGTTCAGTGCAGTCATTAGTACCATTCCCATGGTGTTCCAATATCCCTACTAACTGTGGTGTTAAAACCGCGCGTTACCATAGGAGGATGAGTTTGAGGAGTAGGATCTATGCTAATGAGTTTTACAAGCCTCCTGAAAAAGCTATGTCCTGACAGGTAACTTTTGCAACTCCACACATTAGAAACATTAGAACTGACCAGAAATATCTTGGTAGCAAAGAGATTCGTAAATTTGAGAGTGCATTGAGCAAAAGGAAAAAAAATTCTGCATGTGACTGGGTGAGATTAGACACCAGATGGTAGCTGGTATTTAAGGCTGTAATTTCTGCAAATGCCATTTTCAACTCTTCCGGCTTCTTTCACAGTTCTGAGCAATAACGATTGAGTTAGAAGAGGAAAATGAAAAGATCTTCTTAACCACTTCGCTCCCCGTACTCTATCCCCTCACCTCCCAGTGGGTCCTAAAGGCATTGAGTACAGGTTCTTAGTTACCAGCAGTGCAGCAGTTTCTGGACTAACTTATTCAAGGAGGAGATCAGGTAAAACACAACAGTAGATTCTTTGGTCATGGAGCACGGTGGACATTCAAAGCCCATCTTCTCTGCACCCACTATCTAAAGACGTGCATGTTTAGATTAGTGTAGAAGCAGGCCATTCAGCCCAACAACTCCACACCAACCCAGACCCACTCCCCCAACCCCATATTTTCCCAATGCACCTAACACTATGGGCTGTCAGACCTGCTGAGCTTTTCCAGCAATTTCTGTTTTTGTTGTTGATTTCCAGCACCTGGGATTCTTTAAGTCTTTAGTCAATGGCCAGATTATGCTGTTGCCTCTGAGTTTACCTATTTCAGCTCAGTGCAGGGATCAAAGCTGAAGCAGGGTAGCCTTCGGGACGGTTCACAGCGGAGTTTGTCAAACTGCTTCCGTCAGAGGCAGTCCCCCATCTGAAGGACGCAGCTGGGCACAAGATCAACTCATGTGTGTGATGATCTGCTCAAACATTGCCAGAAAGATAGCAGACACTGTGCAGCTACTGCCTCACACTGACCCCCATGTTTTAGCACCTGCTCGATTGCATGTTCAGATTTCCAAGAAGAAATAATTATGTTTTGCTGGCATTCCGTCTTCCAAATTGAAAATCCATCAAAGGATTTTAGATTAGCAAGACAGGATGGTAACAAATCAATTTACTTTTGATTTATTTCTCAGGGCCAAACACGTACCTGTTTAAATGTTAAATGAAGTCTGGCAGTTAACTGTCAATCAGTACTAATGGGTGTATTCTTAATGTCATTGCATCTACCAATCAGCCTCCATTTGACAGTCAATCGGCATATTCCACTTTTGCAGTATCCATTTTCACTTGCATTTGTATTCTTGTAAAATGTCCTGATGTGTGCAGAGCCAAGACCTTTGACAATATGTTTTTTTTTCCAGCAGTACCAAAATTACTTTGTTGAAAACAGGAACAGCAAAAGCAGATGCAATTTTGGCAGAAGGAAAGGGGCAGCAATAATCACTCAGCACAGCTGACATTCAGGATACACTATGGACCCCTTTGAGTGAACGGTTCATAAACCATGGACAATGACTGGGAGGGAATGATGGTGACAGAGGGATAAACCTTCACTACAGCCACAAACACGTCAAGCTGCACTGTAGCAAGCTGACTCTCCAGTGCAGTACCTGGGGAGCACTGTAATGTTGAAAATGATGTTTTTGGTTGAGATGTTATACAGAGTGGATGTGAAACTACCCTGGCCACTATTTAAAGGACAGCAGGGGAAGTCTTCAGTTCAAAACCTGTTCTTCCATCAATATCAGAAACAATTAGATTATCTGGTCACCATTATTTTTCATCACATTTGCAAATGTTGGTGGAATACAGATCTTAGGCTGCGAGACACCAAGAGAAGCAAAGGGGAATTGAATTTTCAAACACTTGTTTCTTTACTCGCCCTTCATCCAGTGGAGGTTAAATCGGCAAAGCCAAGTGAAATCTGTGAACTGTGTGTCTGAGCCCACAAATACTGGGCTACTAAGCAGAGGAATTGAGGTGGAGCGAGGTCGGGGGGGGTGGGGGGGGGGGGGGGTTGAGGTTGCAAGATTGAAAACCTTGGCTGCATCTTTGCCATAAAGGCTGCAGTCATTGACTCATGCAGCACTGGACAAAGCTATTCAGTCCATCGTGTCTGTGAAAGAACTATTCAATTAACTGCATGCCCCTTGCTCTACCACTATAGTTCTACAATTCTATTCTTTTCAAATATATATCCAATTCTCCTTCAAGGTTACCAATCTTTTCAGTAGTCCATAGCAACTTGCTTTGTACAAAAATCATCTTCCTCATTCACTCTTACCAATCACCTTTAATTTGTGTCCACTGATGTTCTGACCCCAGCAGAATCTATCACTTACTCTATGTAAACCTTTCAGAATTTTGAATGCCTCTGTTAAATTTTCCCAGAAACTTTCCCTATACCAAACAGAATGTTCATCTATCAACAACCTGGATCTTACAGCAAGTGCCAACAGACACAACACACTCCGTAAAGGCAGGAAAGCAAGGTATATGTTGTGGTTGGGGATTGTGGGTGTCTGTTATGCTATTTGGCAAAGGTTTCAATCTCAGCACACACTCTAGACATGTCAGTAGCCATTCAAAAGTTGCTGATATTAGTACTTTTGGTGAATTGGTGATAACTCTTACCTGAGGATTGAATGTTATTGCCCTCTACTGATGAAATTGGGACATCACTATGCACCTCGGAAGATGTTAGCTTGAACAGGATCAGCTGGGTTTATCACAGAGCTCCCATCTTACAGCATGGCACTGTCATTATAGATAGCAAAGCCTCAAATGTGCAGTTAAGTTTTTATGGGCCATCAGCTGAATGGTTATATTGTGCACTCCACATTGAAACAAGACCAAACCAATGCACTCAGGCAGGGACTGAATTTATGAAGCAGAGAATGACAGTTTATTACTTTCCCTTTTTATTCAAAAGTGTTCCATTCTAATTTAGTAACAATGGATCAAAGTCAAGACTGTCTGCGTACACAGAGCTCAAGAACGTCAAACTACCACAATTCTCAATTTGCTGTTCATGCACTGGATATTTTAATGGGAATGAAGAAGCAGACAGGAGCAGTAGAGCCCATTGTGGCCAATCCCTCTGACCCTACACTGCCCTCTCTCCTACAGCTCAATTCCTCTTCCAGCTAAATATCCATCCAGTTGTGTCTCAATTTGGCTGGAAATATTAATTTCCACTTGCCTCTCCAGTATTTTTCACGTATTTTTCACCCACTAATCTCTGTGTGAAGTCTGAATTGTCTGCTCACCTCCCATTGTTTGGAGCTTGATTCCTGAGTATCTCATTACAGAAAGACAACTAAATGAGATTGCTTTGGAGGGAAGGGAGTAAAAGGAAGGTTCCCTTTGAGACAATCAAAAACATCTATGGGACAAGTTTGATATTTCCTTAGAGAAAACTTTTAAATGAACACATTTAAGATAAATAAAGAAATTAAGAATTTGCATTTATATGACAACTTTCATGATCTCAGGATGTCATAAAATCCTTTACAGGTAATTAAGTAGTTTTGAAGTGTCGTAACTGTTTTAATGTTGCAAATGCGACAACTAATTTGCACAGAGCAAGATGTCAAAAACATAATTGACCAGATAATTTGTTTTTGTGATGTTGGAATATTTGAAAAAGGATTACTATTGGTCAGGACACCCAGAAGAATTCTAATGGTTTTCTTCAATTTTTGCCATGGAATCATTTACAACAGCAAAGCAGGTTGACCTTGATGTAACACAGAATCCAAACAAAATGCACTTCTGACGGTGCATTCTCTTTATTGCATGGAAATGTTGACATAGATTACGTGTTGAGGTTTCTGAGTGGGGCTTGTAGTCACAGGTTTGTGGTTTTCTCCATTTCTGCTTTGCTGTTGGGTAACTAACATTAAACCAAGGAACACCAGTGGGGATCATGACGTGGAGGCACCAGTGTTGGCACAGAAGGATGCCATTCCGCCCATCATATCCATGTCAACTCTTTATAGAGCAATCTGATCTGTGCCATTCCCTTGCTGTATTCATGTAACCTTGCAAGCTTATTTCTCTCAAGTGCACATCTAATTTCAAAGTTAAAAATCATGCAACACCAGGTTATAGTCCAACAGGTTTAATTGGAAGCACTAGCTTTCAGAGCACTGTTGGACTATAACCTTGTGTTGTGTGATTTTTAACAGCGAGGATCATGACATCCAAGAAACTCCCTACGACAAAGCATAATTCTGGGCCTTTTGCAAACGTACAGAAAACTCTGTAAATATTATTTCAAAGCAGACAGCTATTGAAACAATATTACAGATGGTTAGGTCCAAAGGGGTGTGAGCATGCTGGTATGATTTCTTCAAAATCACAGTTTACTATGAGTTTTCAAAGATGCAGAGCTGATAAATTGACTGGTAAAGGTCACCATTAATATTTAACATTTAAATCCAAAATCATTGTCATCTTTATTTTATGCAACAAGTGTAATGACCTGAAACTTTGATGGAAATGCAGAAATGAATGATTTCAGAAAGGAAATTAGATGTGCACTTGAGAGAAATAAGCTTGCAAGGTTACATGAATACAGCAAGGGAATGGCACAGATCAAGATTGCTCTATAAAGAGTTGGCATGGATATGATGGGCAGAATGGCATCCTTCTGTGCCATAATGACTACCACTTGCTGAGTTACCTTCTGTTATTAATCTTCACTATGGGTTACTGCTGCAGGTTTGCAGTAATGAAGGCTGCTAGCAAGCTCCACGAAGGATCAGCAGCTGATGTTACAAACTACACATGCTCATTTTTAACTTCTAAAACGCGTGTCTGAAAGTAGAATTTTTGTATGGATTTGCCTGCTCCTTGCTGTTTGAGAAGCTACCCATGGTGAAAGTTACTGGCACCATCCTCCTCAAGGGCAGGAAGGTCCAGGAGCTGTGATAGAGGCCAAGCACTCCCTGATCTAGCTAGAAGAGTCTCCTGATCAACCAGCACATTGTGCAAATGCGACCTATGTGACCACATTGATTAATGTTGTTTGTAACATATTGCCTATGGATGCAACTAAATGAACATCAAGATGAATTGCCAAGCTGAAAGCAGGGATAATGGCATCCTCTGTGGCCCCTTGTGGTTTCTCTTTAATGGAGTGCATTCTGGACTCAATAGAAGCTCCAGGAACATGGCACACCCCTTGCCTGACATACAGCTCCATGGATATACTGAGTGAGGATCTTCTGGGATAATACACCATGTGTACTTACAGGACTTTCTGTGGGTGCTGCCTGGGGAACCTGCTTTCTTCAGTTACCTGATGTCCCACCTCCCTGAATCGACATGCAAACCGAGAGGCTTCCTCACAGTGAACAGGCATTTGAGAGAAAAATACCCAACAGGAGACTGTCTCATTTACAAAGGAATGATAAAGATAAACATTTAACTAGTCCTAAGGCAGGTTACGTACTTCAATCTAAAAGTGCAATGAAGTGGAGGAATTCACCTCTTAGATTTCAGGAAGAACTTTCTTTAGTGTCATCGGTTAGATTGGCAGGACTTTGGATGCAATTGTCAAATGTTGGACTTCTGTTGTCATTGTGTTCTAAATTGCACCCTAAACTATCTCGAACATCTTAGACATTCCCACACTTTAATGGAATTTATGGTGACTGGAATTAATATTTTCCCAAGATCCCAAATTCCAACCATTTCTAATTCTCTACCAAACCTTTGGATGATCATTGTTCCATTGTGCTGCTCCATGTTCTGTTCTGGGCTTGTGAACCAAGTATGAACCTTCAGATTAGGAAATCTGGTTGGCATGGACGAGTTAGGCCAAAAGGCCTGTTTTTCCATGCTGTATGACTCTATATTTCAAATAGTACAAAGCTGTAACCCTACTGCTATAGTTGAAAGAGAGACACTTCCGTTTTGCAAATGTTGAATTTCTTTTGGAAATATAGTTAAGTTCCTTTGGTCATCAATGAAATAATCTAGATTAGAGTGGTGCTGGAAAAGCACAGCAGGTCAGGCAGCATCCGAGGAGCAGGAAAATGGACGTTTCGGGCAAAAGCCCTTTATCAGGCAGATAAAATAATCTGCTTGGTTTCAGGGCAGCAATGGAGAAATGGCATCAACCTTGTGAAAAAGACTGTTCCCCATTACAGTCTGTATACCAAAAGAGAAAACAAAGCCAATGGGACTAAAACAGCAGGAACTTACAACTGTCCTAATTTCTGCATTTATCTTGGATTTCTGACATTCAGTCATTTGAACTAAAGCTCATTCTGTTAAGTTTCTCAAATTGAAGTCTTCTAGATCTCCTTAGAAACCATCCTTCTAAATCATAGAATGCCTATAAATGTGGAAGGAGACTATTTGGCCCATCCAGTCCACACCAACCTGCAAAGAGCATCCCACCCATATCCCCACATTTCCCATGGCTAATCCATCTAGCCTGCACGTTATGGGCAATTTGACATGACTAATCCACCTAACCTACACATGTTTGGACTGTGGGAGGAAATTGAAGCACCCAGAAGAAACCTATGCAGACAGAGACAGAACATGCAAACTCCACACAGGCAGTCACCTGAAGCGGGAATCAAACCCAGGTCCCTGGTGCTGTGAGGCAGCAGTGCTAACCATTCAGCCACTGTAGGCCTTTCTTTGAGCAATTGGTTGTCAATGTACTTGATTCATAGAATTACAGTCCAATCTTAATCTTTCAAAATTATCAATCCACTTGAAGTCATCCCAGTCTCATAGAGCTCAGTCTCTATTCATTTTTCTCTTTTTCATTCATCAGATCCTAAATTTTAGATGATCCAGTGTGGCTCAGCTGGTATTACTGATATTCTACTCATGTGAAGTTGCCCATATAACCATAAACAGAAACTCTCTCTTAGGTTAATAACATAGGTTAATAATATAGGTTCAGTTACAGCCAGTTGATCTTGTAGGGGTGGTTTTCTTATCTGTGAATGGTGCTTTTGAAATATTGTAAATTCATGTCCTTAAAAGCAAAATAAAAACCTCAGTAAAAAAATCAAAAGAAGTGTGAATGCTGGAAATCAGAACAGAAATGCTTGGATTTGAACAGAAATGTCAGCAGGTCCAGCAGCATTGGTGGAGAGAGATCAGAGTTAATGTTTTGGGTCCGGTGATCCTTCCTTAGAAATAAAATCCTTGGTTTTAATTACAGCAGTTTGTCAAAATTCTCAGATGATTAACTTAGATTAGATTCCCTACAGTGTGGAAAGAGAGTTTCATGATTTTTGGAATCTGCTGTCGGAAAAGGTGTTGGAAGCATTCGAGGGTACACTTCAGAAGGGTACTGCACAAGTACTTGGAAGGGGAGAAGGGGTTCCGTACAAAGGACAGAGCAGTGGAACTCACCAGACAGCTCTTTCAAATGGAGAAAGACTGTGGAAAGCTGTATGAATCATTAAAAGCTAACATCCAAGTTCAACGGATAATAGGAAGGCAAAGGGACTGCCAGTCTTCATTTCAAAGGGAATGTAATATAAAATAGGTGGTCTTACTAAAACTCTGGAAGGCCCTAGTTTAACCACAGCTGGAATACTATGAATGGTTTTACTCCCCTTATCTAAGGAAAGATATATTGGCATTGGAGGCAATGTAGACAAGGTTCACAAAGTTGATTCTGAGATTGGAGGGATTTCCTAATGAGCAGAGGTTGAGTAGGTTGGACCTGTAGCCACTGGAGTTTAGTAAGAGAAGAACCTTACTGAAACTTAATAAAATTCCTAGGGTACCTGGAGAAGTTGTTTTATGTTGTGGGAAAGTTTAGGACCAGAGGGCATAAACTCAGAGTAAGTTGCCCATTTAAGACAGAGATGAGGAGGAATTTCTTCTCTCAGAGGTTAGTGAATCGATGGAATTCTTTACTACAAAAGGCTCTCAAGGCTGGCCCCTTATGTATATTGAAGGCTGAGACTGATTTTTAATCTATAAGGGAAGCAAGGGTTATGGAGAAAAAGCAGGAAAATAGAACCATTGAATTCCTACAGTGTGGAAGGAAGCCATTTGGCCCAGAAAGTTTGCACCAGCTCCCTAAAGAGTTATCATACCCTAACCCCCCCCCCCTTACTGTATCCCTGTAACCCTACCTTTCCCATGGATAATCCACCTCGCCTGCACATCCCTGAACACTATGAACAATTTTTGCCTGACCACAGCCAATTTGCAAAACTTTGGACTGTGGGTGGAAAATGGAGCACCCAGAGGAAATCCACACAGCCACAGGGAGAATGTGCAAAGTCTACATAGTCACTCATGGTTGGAATTGAACCCACATGCTCTGGTACTGTGAGGCAGTAGTGCTAACCATTGAGCCACTGTGCTACCCATAATTGATGATGTAAATTAGGATGATCACATCAGTCCTGATCTCACTGAATGGAGAAACAGACTCAATGGGCTGAATTGCCTAATTCTGCTCCAACATCTTATGATCTTATGGATTCAAAACACAAACACGATGGCTGAATGGTTACTTTCTGTGTTGCGAGTGTGTTGCTGGAAAAGCACAGCAGGTCAGGCAGCATCCGAGGAGCAGGAAAATTGACGCTTCAGGTTGGAGTCCTTCGTCAGGAATGAAGCTACTTTCTGTGCCTAAATAGAAACTTTGAGGCATCTCTGATGTAATGAATTACTCTGAGCAGTGGCAACATTCTGTCATGCAAATTTACATGCACAAATATCATTGAAACAATGCCATTTTTAGTGAAGGTGGCAGAGGGAGACACACTGCATGAATTGCTTGCACTCCTTTGAAGAATAGTGGGGGGGGGGGTGACAACTCAGATAATCATTGAGAAATTCAGCAAAGACCAAGTGAATGCCAAGATCAGTCATGTTAATATTCTGCCAGTTAACGTGATTGTAACAACTCTTCAGTGATTCAATTCTCCAATAATGTCAGATAGCATCTTAACACTGCAAATAGGAGTTTGAAAAATTCATGATTTGGCCTTATTACACACACATATAGGGCACAAGAGTTAAGGAGGATGAGGTTACTGCTTCACAGGGCTCTGCTGGCTAATGACCTTCTGGACTCTTGGAATGATGGGGAAGAAAGGCCAAGGGTAAGTGAGATCCCATTAAAAATTGGTTTCATGAAAAGCCTCAGAAACTCCCAAATAATCTTTTGTTCTGCACTGATACCAGAAAATATCAAATGGTCTCGTGCTTGATCTCCTTGCTTTCAAAGCAGAAAGGACTTTTTTTTAATGTTCTTAAATTCACTTGGAGTTTGATATTCTCTCCACAAAGAACGGTTTTACTTTGACGCTATCCAACTTAAAGGTTCAACTGACACATCAGCTCCAGGTAACAGTACAGCAAATGACACTTGATATAATTAACACCACACATACAGGATAGCACAGGGTGTTGAACAGGAAACAGCTGACAGTTGTAGCATCAAACTGCAGTGAGTGCTGGCCCATTCCTGACCTGATTTCTCTGTTCAGCTCTTCCTTCCGTGGAGCAAGACAATCCCAGCACCCCGGCGGCTGACAACTGCATATCTTTGTATTTGTGCTTTGTGTTGCCCCTGGTCCTTTACATTTTTCATGCGCACAGCCGTCCCTGGGGTATATCTCCTATCGTCCTGATACAATCAAAAGGATTGTGCCAATGTCTCAACGGGCTTGCACCTTTGATAAATTAATCCAGCTTTGCATATTCAGCTTTCAAGCACACTTTTCCTTTCCGCCCGGCTTCTTCTTCGAATTATTCATAACCTCGGCCCAATTCAATGAAGCTCAGTCAAAAGCAAATTCGATCTGCAATTCCTTAACCCTTTACTCCAGTCAGATATTTCATAATTAAAGGGTAGATCCATTGAATTCACATTCAGACAACAAAAAAGAAAGCTTTCTTTTTTGTTGTCTTAAAAATTCCTGTTAAGATTAAAGAGACATTCTCCATCATTTATAGTTCAGGGAAATCTTTTCAGACTCTGAACTTTTTCCCCCTTGTCTCACCTAGTTCTAACTTGACTATGCTCAGTGTACAAATGCCACATTTTCTTCAGAAATGTCCACATTTTAAAATCATATTACACAGATTTTAAATCATATTTCATAGATAACCATAGAACAGTTCAGCACAGGAACGGACCTTTTGGCTGACGATGTTGTGCTGAACATGATGCTAAATTAAACTAATCCTTTTTGCCTTCCCATAGTCTATATCCCTCCATTCCTTGCATAATCATGTACTTATCTACAAGTCATTTAAACAGTTCTTTCGTATCTGCCTCCATCACCATCCCTAGGGGTGCGACCACACTCCTACTATTCTCTGTGTAAAAAAAACGTGCTCCTCACATCTCCTCTGAACATCACCCCCCCCCCCCCCCTCCCCCCCAGGAGCAGGAGAATTGACGTTTTAGGAATGAAGGGCTTATGATGAGGGGTTTATGCCCGAAACATCAATTCTCCTGCTCCTCGGATGCTGCCTGACCTGCTGCGCTTTTCGAGCGTCACACTGTTCGACTCTTACTCACCCCTTATCTAGCTGTACACGCACATCCATCATTCCCTCAGCTGCTTTTCTCTTGGTGCTATTTGCCACCCAGCTCATTTTGTTCTCTCACCTGGTCTGTAGATATTTTTAACAAATGTGCTCAGATGTGTTAGGTCACATCCCTGGAGCATGCGTGACTTCACCCCAGGCCTTCTGGCCAGGAATAGGGACACCACCACTGCACCAGCTGGACTCTAGCTCTCCCTGTCAGTGCATCTTGCATTCTTAGCCACATATTAAAAACACATAAATGCTGTGAAACATAGTGGGATGTCCTGAGAGTGTGAAAGACGTGATACAAAGTGGTTCATTCCTGCTGGTTTGACCATCTATGTTCGTACCACACAAGCGTGCCAAGAATTTCTCCATTAAAAGCTTGAACTGAATGGCATGATGTGAAGGGGCAGTGTTGGACTGGGGTGGAGAAAGTTAATAATTACACAACACCAGGTTATAGTCCAACAGGTTTATTTGGAAGCACTAGATTTCAGAGCGCTGCTCCTTCATCAGGTGGTTGTGGAGTGTAAGATCATAAAACACAGAATTTATAGAAAAAGTTTACAGTTCAAAGTTTGGGAGAAGATTTGTAGCTCGGGTGCTGGTTGTTGTGGTTCTGTTCGCCGAGCTGGGAATTTATCTTGCAAACGTTTCCTCCCCTGTCTAGGTGACATCCTCAGTGCTTGGGAGCCTCCTGTGAAGCGCTTCTGTGCTGTTTCCTCCGGCATTTATAGTGGCCTGTCTCTGCCGCTTCCGGTTGTCAGTTCGAGCTGTCTGCTGTAGTGGCCGGTAGAGGCATGGCACTCATCCCCAGACTCTATCAACAAACACATCGACCTGGACCCAATATACTGGCCACTACAGCGGACAGCTGGAACTGACAACCAGAAGCGGCAGAGACAGGCCACTATAAATGCCGGAGGAAACAGCACAGAAGCGCTTCACAGGAGGCTCCCAAGTACTGAGGATGTCACCTAGACAGGGGACGAAACGTTTGCAAGACAAATTCCCAGCTCGGCGAACAGAACCACAACAACAAAAGTTTACAGTGTGAAGCAACTGAGATGAAATATTGAAAAAGACCTGGATTGTTTGTTAAGTTGATTAAGTTTGTTAAATTGAATGGCAGAGGTCATATTTAATGATTGGGTTAGTAAAAAACAATCTGACCCTTTCCCTTTCTAATTATCTGAAATAACTCTGTGAGAATCAAAATATGGTTGGACTCAGATGTGACCAAAGCAAGAGACGGCAGGGAAAACAGTCCCAGACAATTCCAACTATAGCAAACTTGTCATTAACTGGCACCTATGGCAGCAGCGGTGTGCCAGTTGATCAGATAGTCCGGATAATCAAGAGGGACGCATAACCATAATTAACCCTGGCCGAGCAAAGCTTCAAGACATCCACATCCCTCAAAGAAATCCATGCAAAATCATCAACACACCTCCTAAAATCAATGTGACAGAAATGTAATGCAGAGGGTATACACATCACTGATAGACTTTATGTACAGCATAAATACTCAGACATGGCAGTAGATTGCTGTATTAGAGGTATTCAGTTCTAGTTGGTTTATTGAGGGTGCCAGCTGAAACAACGCTTCCTGTACTTATCATACAATCCCGACTACATCGACCCAGGCCATTAGGCTCATCCAGTCCACATCGACTCTCCCACCCCATTCCTGTAACCTTATATTTACCATGGCTAACTCATCTATCCTGCACATCCCTGGAAACTATGCTTGGCCAATCCACCCTAACCTGCACATCTTTAGACTGTGGGAGGAAACCAAAGCACCTGGAGGAAACCCACACAGATACAGGAGAGTGTACAAACTTCACACAGACAGTCGCCCGAGGCTGGATTCAAACCTGGGTCCCTGATGCAGTGCCAAACATGGACCCAACTGTGTCGCCCAGCTATTTCCTTTTACATGTGTCAATCGTGGAACTGAAGCCTGTTTCAGGAGCCCCCATGTGTCAGGCCAGGTACATGACGGCCTGCAACTGGCTTCCACAGTTCATTTGTCTAAATCCAATGCTCTTCTGGTGCAATACTAATGGCCCTATCTTGGAGCCAACAGCCTCAGGTTCAAACCTCAGATGTGCACCATAATAGGTGAATGAAAAGTATCTATCGGGGCTGTCATCAGATGTTGGTAGTGTCTTTACCTTGCAACTAGGAGCTCCAGTTTCAAGTTTCACGTGTAGCCAGCCGTGTGTTGTAAAACAGCTGAATGGGTTGACTTAGAAACCCCTATGGAATGCTTTCCTCTAAAAAGGGTATTGTGGTGCAGTGGTATTGCCTGTACCTCTGAACCAGGAGGCCATTTGCTCAAGTCCCACGTGCTCTAGAGGTGTTGGTCACATCCCTGAAAGGTTTGCTTAGGAAAGTAAAATCTGAAAATACAGTCTTAGATTTAAGTTTTAGTAAACCTGAGCCTACCTGATCTGGGCAAAAGTTAGGACTGCAGATGCTTGAAACCAGAGTTTAGATCAGAGTGGTGCTGGAAAAGCACAGCAGGTCAGGCAGCATTCCTGATGAAGGGCTTTTGCCCAAAACGTCAATTTTCCTGCTCCTTGGATGCTGCCTGACCTGCTGTGCTTTTCCAGCACCACTCTGATGTAAACCCTACCGGATCTGGAGCAAGGATCAATCCTTTGTGACTTGTTTGAATGTGGTGCGACACAGTTTCATCCCCTCATGTCTAGCTGCCCAATGAGCACTCTCATGAGGAACTACTGCAATCAATAGCTGGATGGCAACTTGAATTTCAATTCAGGCAGCACTGAAGTTGAAGGTAATGTTTAGTTTAATTCATTGATGGGGTCAATTGCCCATCCTTAAATGCCCCTAGAGAAGGTGGTGGTGTGCTGCCTTCTGGATATACTGCAGTCTGTTTTGTGTAATCACACCCACAATGGCATTAGGGAAATGGTTTCACAACTTGGATCCAGAGTCACTGATGGAATGACAATATATTTCCAAGCCATTACAGTGTGTAGTGGGTGTTCCACAGAGTCTCAGCTAGCTCATAAAGTGCCATTTTACACATCTCCCCTCCCCCATACCTCATCACTGCATTGAAATGAAAAGTTGCCACGCGCCATCTGTTCCTTAAACTCCTTCTCTGCCAATTTCTTAATGTCATGGAACTTTCTAATTGCTGAATTGTACCCTTCCTCTGACAATCCACTGATTGTTTACATCCTTATCTTGGAATCTTGTGGATGACAGTACATTTTTACATTGTCTATCACTGGTGCACAACCAAAAATACTTTATCAAAGTCTAAATGTCAATTTTACTCAAACATGCAATTTCAGCTAATACTGAGGATGTTTTCTCATGGCAGAAAAAAACCTTTTGATGTCTAACCCAAGGCACCAGGATGCCTTAGTCAAGTGTTAACTTTGACCACTACTTAAGCTCACAATCACCACCAAGTAAAAACAGTTCAACTGGTTGCTTATCTCAATACCATCTGTGGGATCTTGCTATGCATAAAGCTATTTGTTGTATTAACCCATCAATTGACATCTTAAGCTGTTTGGGAGAGCCCGAAGTCATAAAAGGTATACTAGAAATCCAAATTAGTGTCGATTTCACCACTCTCTGCTAATTTGGTGGAGGATAGATAATGATGCTTATGGTTTTCACAATAACTCAAGTGAATATCAATAATCGTGACTGTGGTGCAGGTGGTCTGCTTTGTATTACGTCCAGTAAGGGGACAGGCGGCCTGAAACATTCAACAAAGATTAAACAAACCAAGTATCAATCCTTACGTAAGAAATACAAATGGCACTGCAATATAAACTCACTCAGGGTGGTCCAATGCTCATTGTATTCAGTTTAATTTTCCTTCTGCCAAATATATTTGTCTACACTCGTTTCCCCCACCCCCACCACCCCAGATTCCACTCTTGTTCCACTGTGGGATACACCTTCAGAGTACTGCTCTACTCCAATGACAGGGACACTGAGACTTCCTGACTGAAGGAGCAGCCAACCGTAGTGCCTCCAAGCTCAGGAGCATCTAGTTCCTCACAGAAACCTTCCATGCTGTTGGGATGCCAATTCTGAGAAATTGATTGAGCTGCAGAGTTGGTTCCCTGAGATCCCTACTGACCTTCCAGTCGGTGAGGAATTGGAGTACTCACTAATGGCTTGTTTTCCCAGGCTCCTGGCTGCAATCCTGCAGGATAAAAACAAGGCACAAAACAAGGAAGCACACTTTCTTGTTTCATTAATGGCGCCACAGTGGGCCTTTATGATTGCTGCAGAGATAGTTACATGGGGGAATGTCTTTCTGCCTGACCTTTTCACCCAGAGATACAGATGTTCCACATGGGGCAGCATCAGGAAAGTCTACTTTCACATTTGGGCTGATGGAAATGCACAAACCCATTTTTTTTCTGGTGCAGTCTGTCTGGTGAAGTTGCACAACTTAGCCTCTGTGAGGGCTGCAATATTAAAGCCACAAAATCTCTATAGTGTGGAAAGAGGCCATTCAGCCCATTAAGTCTCCAAACAGCATCCCACCCAGACCCAGCACCCTACATTTTCCACGACTTATCCTGCACATCCCTACTTAATGTGGATAATTCAGCGTGGCCAATTCACCTGACCTGCATATCTATGGACTGTGGGAGGAAACCAGAGCACCCAGAGGGAACTCACACAGGCAAGGGGGGAATGTGCAAACTCCACATTTATAGTCACCCGAGGGTGGAATCAAACCTGGGTCCCTGGTGCAGTGAGGCAGCAGTGTCAACCACTGAGCTACCATGTTGCTCTGGCTGTACAATTTGGAATCAGGGTGATGGGGAAACTAATGGACCAATAATAAGTCGCATTGCCCGAAGGAATAATACCAAGATCTAAAGGCAGAAAAGTGTGGAGCCTTTAAAAGCCTTTAACATGCTAACTCTTCATCTGAACCCACTGAACTGTCTTACACTCTCAGACCATGATGGAGCTTCTGTTTGATGTTTAGTTTTCACAGTGCTCTCCAATCTTTATGCTTATATCTACCGTACGTTTCAGTTGTTGTACTTCTAGTTTTACTCCTCTGTCAAATATGATAAATTGCTGCATACAAGTCAACCCACTTGTCACATGATCTTACTTTTCCGGCCCTCCTAAAAAATGACACTTATGCAAATACTCAGTAAATTGACACTCCCCCCACCCTCTTTCAGCCATGATACAATATAGTTGCATTCACATTCCGCCTCAGTTTTCCCTCTCTCAAATACATGTTTTACACGCGAATGCCTTATAACTGAGTTGAAGGGAGCCAGCTGGCGATGCGTGCTGAATTGAGCAGATGTGCAACAGTTTAAGACACGCTGGTCCCTTGTGTGTCATGCGAATTCCATTGCAAAATTGCACTCACCCACAGGGTAGGTTCACCTTTGTACCTCGCGAATAAAATTGACCCCCAATTTTGCAGAGATTTTTGAAGTTTGAGGCTGACACGCCAATGTCTATGGTAACTGAAAACTTCGTAGTCTTATCGAATTTTCCAATGTTTCCTCTGTTCATCTGAAGTCAGCAGCTGATTTGTGCTGGGGTGGGAGGTTCGGTGCTTCTGCTGTTTCAGTCAAATGATCATCCTTCATGAGTGCACCTCAATATGGAATTTAGACGGGTCTTTGTTCCAGCCTGTGAGCTCAGCCTGATCCCATCATCACACTCACAGATGGGAAATGAATCCGTCTTGCCTCTTCCCCATCGAACAATTTTTAAACGGTGATTATGTGGAAGAAGCCCTGAAAGAGCAGCTGCAAAGCTATGTATTAACTCCGAAGCTGCAAATTCCTCAGCATTACATATCACACTTGTCTAACATTTGTTGATGAGAGGTGAACTGGAATTGTAACAGCAGACACCTGATAGAATCGGCCAGCAGGTTGTCAGTGCTATTATCCTTCTTATCCTGTGTCAAATAGCTTTTGATCATGTTATATTCACCTGCTAAGCACTGGCAAAAAGACAGAAAGAAAAGTGGCTTATGATGGGCCCTTTCATAAATTGATTTACAAGTTGGCACAAACTTCCCCTGTACTTTCAAGGTCTGCTGCAAAGTGTGTTGTGTGGTGTGTATGCATCATGTGGTGTGTTTCAGCGTGTGGGTCAGAGTGAGTGTGGGCGTGTGTGGTATGTTTTGGTGCATGGTGTATTTTGGTATGTGGTGTATGTGTGTATGTGTGAGAGAGGGTTGTGGTGTGTGTGTGTGTGTGTGTGTAAAGGTAGATTCCCAACCAGTTTTGACACAAATCATACGATTGCCTTACAATGGCACTGGTCAAGTGCTGAACATCATGAAAACAGATCCTTCAGTTTAATTCGTTTATGCTGACCAGTTAGCCTAAGTGAATCTAGTACCATTTGCTAGCACTTGGCCCATATCCCTCTCAACTCCTGTTCATATACCCATCCAGATGCCTTTTAAATATAATTGTACCAGCCTCCACCACTTCCTCTGGCAGCTCAATCTATACACACACCAGCCTCTGCATGAAAAAGTTGCCCCTCAAGTCCCTTTTAACTTATTTACTTTCCCATCTTGGGCCAATATACTGAGCAGTCCTTGTAAAGTTCAAAGTGAAAAGAAACTGGGGATATTACCTGTGGTCAAGATTCAAATTTATTTAACAGGAAGGAGGAAGACTGTATCAGGCCAAGCTTATTGGATGATTTTAACATGATCTTTAACCACATCCAATTAACATATCCCTCAATTCCTCTTCTGAACTGAAATCGACTCAGTTGCCTCCTTAACATATTTATACTGGCTCGCATCAGTGGTCTTCATTCAGGAGATACAAAGCATTAGTACCAACACTGGTTAGTGAGCTCGGAACTGTAACTGAATCTCAGATCTGCTGACTTTCATAAAGCAAACTAAGCATCACTTATGGGTTATGGTCTCCAGAGAATGATCAGAATGCATTACTGTCATATTACTCCAAGCCAACCTTTGAACATCAAAATATATATTCCTGCATTTCTTGCCGAGAATATTTCAGTACTAACTGATTACCTATGCGCAAACTCTTTACAGTTTGGTTAAGCTTTACTATTTATCTTAAATTTCAGGGTATCTTTCAATACTTTGGATGAAAAGTTTCAATTGGACATCACATCCAACAAATAATCAATCATTCTTCATCCAGTCTAATCTAAGCTTGGGAACATTTGGAGCATTGCAATTAGCCTCAGGGCTAGAATGAAGATCATCCAGTGTTTCCACCACTGATTGCAAAGTGATGACCCCTGATGGAAAGTTCACATGGATATACAGCAAGGACCGGATTCAACTCTACTTCAATGACAAACGAGAGTTAATAAGCTGACTGACACTCTTTGTTTTGAATTGTTGCTTTAACCCTTGCAAAATAGAGCCCAGCAAGTTTCGCCACCTCTGGCACAGGTTGAATATTGAATTGAAGCCTCGGTTGGTTATGCGAACTCTCAAGCAATTAGCATTTAATCAAATTCTGAAAAATATATTATAATTGATTAGCTGAACTTGATCATTCATTCCATTGTTTCTTGAGTCACCAAAGATGCAGCATCACATAACATGCTATCTCTTATAAACAATATCTGAGCTGTGTGACTTTTATCTATTCATGGGTGGGACATGGGCAATGCTGGCTGCTCACTATTTATTGCCCATCCCTAGTTACCCTTGAGAAGGTGGTAATGAGCTGCCTTCTTGAACCACTGCAGTCCACAAGCTGCAGGTTGACTCACAGTGCTCTGAGGGAGGAAATGCCAGAATTTTTACCCAATGACAGTGAAGGAACAGCATCATATTTCCAAGTCAGGATGGTGAGTGGCTTGGAGGGGAACTTGCAGGCAGTGTTGTTCCTATGTAACTGCTGCCTGTGTTCTTCTCGATGGAGGTGGTTGAGGGTTTGGAAGGTGCTGTTGAAGGATCTTTGGTGAATTTCTGCAGTGCATCTTGTAGATAGTACCCACAGCTGTCACTGAGCATCGGTGGTGGTGGGAGTGGATGTTTGGGGATGTGATGCCAAGTGGGCTGCTTTTTCCTGGATTGAGTATTATTGAAGCTGTATTCATCCAGGCTTGTGAGGAGTATTCCATCGCACTCCTGACTTGTGCCTTGTAGACGGTGGACAAGCTTTGGGAAGTCAGGAGGTGAGTTACTTGCTGCAGTATTCCTAGCCTCTGATCTGCTCTTGTAACCACTAAATTTATGTGGTGAGTCCGGTTGAGTTTCTGGTCAATGGTAATGCAAAGCATGTTGGTAGTGGGGGATTCAATGATGGTAACACCAATCAATGTCAAGGAGTGGTGAATCATATTTATGTTTTGGAGATGGTCATTGCCTGGCAATTGGGTGGCACGAATGTTACTGGCAACTTGGCAGCCCAAGCTTGGCTATTACCCAGAGCTTGTTGCATTTGAACATGGACTGCTTCAGTAAACATTTTCTGTCATTGGAGATGGCATGCTGTGATGCTCTTAAGAAACATTCACTGCACACATTCTTCTTGTGGTAACTCAAATTTTTATTCCTCAGTTTAAAACGACATTAGTATTGCTTGTCTCAGTTCTCAGAAACCTTGACTGTAATTATAGTACAGCATCAAATGTATTCATGACAAATCACAGGAAAAGGTTTTTTCTGTCAGTGGCATGTTAAAGAGCTCACGGATTGTTGCAGTTTGAGTGAGGATGGCGAGGGCTGAGTAGAAACAAGGTAGCGTTCTCCTTACAAAATTAACACAGCCCACTTCCAGCTTTCAATTCCTGGGGAAAGATGCTCAAGCCCTCCAACTGATGTTGTTGCCCTCTAATCCCACCCGATGTGGACTGCATGACCCTGAGGCCTAATCCATCACAGTGAGAAACCTCTTTCACACTCGTGTACTGGAGTTATTGGATCCCACCATCATAGTGTGCGTGGCAAACATTGACCCCCAGTTTCATTCCATGTGCAAGCATTCACTTTCCTTCCTTTCAGTTAAAGAAAGCTTGTTTCATGTCTTTTGGAAACTGCCACTGAAGTTTGGTCTGAGTACTGCAGCCCTGTAACCAGATGCTGCAATGTGACAATACACATACCTTTAGGGGGATACATCTTAAACTGTTCTTGATCACCACCACCGAGTCAGGAAGTAATGTAGTATACCCCTGATGCCAACAGAGTATCAGTTACTGTCATGATCAGGTGTACTACCCCTCCCACTTCAGTTATACTCTCTTCTGTTGGGCAGAAGATACAAAAATTTGAAAACACCTATTAACAGATTCAAGAACAGCTTCTTCCCTACTGATGTCAGACTTTTGAATGTACCTCTCATACATTAGAGTTGATCTCTCTCTGCACCTTCTCTGTAGCTATAAAATTATATTCTGCATTCTGTTCTATTACCCTGATATACTAATGTCCTTCAGGATGGTCAAACCATCTTTGCTTTTGAGAGGGGGCTTGACCATGAGTGGACGGGCCAAAAATAGCTTTAGTTGCTTTGAAGAAGCCTCGAGTGTCATTGGCGTCCCCTAGTTGTTGGATTCCCTGAGCTTTCACCCTTCACCATTGGTTTTTCAGGTTTCTTCTGGCCTGTAGCTTTGCATTCCTGATAGCGTTTCCCTTTGGTAGCCGATTATTGGTCATTTTGTAACGCTGACATCAATTCTAGATGGAGGGAGCACTTTGAAGATTTTCTAAATCAAACCGTCCCATTTGATAGGAATGTGATCAACAACATTCCAAAGCAGCCTGTTGACAACTCCCTAAGTAAAATACTAACACTTGAACAAGTCAAGGAAGGCATCAAAATCTTGCAAAACAACAAGGCTGCTGGACTCGATGGAATGCCAGGTGACCTGCTTCATGACCAACTGCATCAACTTCTCATCAAGATCTGGATAAGTGAAGACGTACCGGCTGACTTTAGAGATTCAGCAATCGTTACCATCTACAAAAGGAATGGCGATCGATCTGAATGTGGAAACTATGGTGGAATTTCCCTGTTAGCAACAGCAGGAAAGACTCTCACCCACGTGATGAACAATCAGCTCAAGGCTTTAGCCAAGAAGATCCTCCCAGAGACAGAAACTGGTTTTAGATCATCACGTGGAACAATCAGCATGATCTTCATTATGTGACAATTAGAAGAAAAATGTCGTGAACAACTTCAGCCTTTGCATGTGGCATTCATTGACCTCACCAAAACCTTTGACTCGGTATCAAGGGATCTCCAAGGGGATGTCCTATCCACCTATGGATGTCCTGAAAAGTACATTCAAATCCTGAGACTCCTCCATGATGGCGTGCTTACCACAGTCATGGACAGCAACAGGAACTGTGAGCCTCTTCAAGTCAGATCAGGAGTAAAATAGGGATATGTGATTGCACCAACTTTATTCACCATCTTTACTGCGACAATCATCCACATCCTCAAGGACGACCTACCTCCAGTAATTGAAATTATCTATAGAACAGATGGCAGACCTTTCAATCTTGCTGTCTTAAGTGCAAAAGCAAGACATTTATGAGTTCCCCCATCTAGTTCCAATCCGTCGATAACAACAGTGTTGAAGCTCTCTCAGAAAACCACCCACAACAGATTCTGACTGCCTTCAACACGAAACTTGGACTTACCATCAATTCCAAGAAGACTCAGATCATCTATCAAACATCACCAACTGAACCAAATCAGATAGAACCATCAGTTCAACTCGGTGAAACAACCCTGGAAAATGTGGATCACTTTCCGTAACTTGGAAGTCACCTCTCCTTCACTGTTGGCCTTAATGACAAGATCCAACATCATCTCAAATGTGCTGGAACAGCTTTTGGACATCTCCAAACAAGAGTCTTTCATGATCGTGACATCCAGACAGACACCAAAATGTTACTGAACAAAGCAGTGGTGATCCCAACACTCCTGTGTGCATCAGAAACGTGGACAACATGCTGACAACATCTGAAGGCACTTGAAAAGTTCCATCAATGCTGCCTTTGAAACATCTTGAATATCAGCTGGGAAGATAGAAGAACCTACGTCAGCGTGCTGAATGAAACAGAAACAACAAGCATTGAAGCCTATGTCATCAAGAACCAACTAAGATGAAAGACGAACATCTGCTGAAAGAAATCTTCTACTTCCAGATTAAAAAAGGCAAAAGAGGCGGACAACAGAAGTGATTCAAAGACCTTTTAAAAGCCAACATGAAGAAATGTGACATCAACATCAACAATTGGAAAACCAGTGCCGAGGACAGGAAACTCTGGCAAGTCATCATCCGAGAAGGAACAGCAACTTCCGAAGCTGACAGATGGTCAGAATGAGAAGAAAAGAGAGGAAAATGGAAACTGAGGCAGCAACAGCCAAAGCCTGATCTGCCATCTGGAACTATTTGTCCTGAATGGAGAAGAACTTTCAAAGCCAAGGTTGGACATATAAGCCACCTGAGAGCCCATAAATAGGTCAACAGGACAAAGACCATCATCCTCGACCTCAAGGGATAGCTACGATGATGACGACAATGATACTTATGTGAAGTATAATTTGTCTGGTTAGCATGCAAAACGATACTTTTCACTGTATCTCAGTAAATCACAATAATAAAGAAGCTAGGGAAGTGATTGCTGGGCCTCTTGCTGAGATATTTATGTCATCGATAGTCACAGGTGAGGTGCTGGAAGACTGGAGGTTGGCTAATGTGGTGCCACTGTTTAAGAAGGGCAGTAAAGACAAGCCAGGGAACTATAGACCTGTGAGCCTGACCTCAGTGGTGGGTATGTTGTTGGAGAGAATCCTGAGGGACAGGATATACATGTATTTGGAAAGGCAAGGACTGATTAGAGATAGTCAACATGGCTTTGTGCGTGGGAAACCATGTCTCACAAACTTGATTGAGTTTTTTGATGAGGTAACAAAGAAGATTGATGAGGGCAGTACAGTAGATGTGATCTATATGGACTTCAGTAAGGCATTCGACAAGGTTCCCCATGGGAGACTGATTAGCAAGGTTAGATCTCATGGAATACAGGGAGAACTAGCCATTTGGATACAGAACTGGCTCAAAGGTAGGAGACAGAGGGTGGTGGTGGAGGGTTGTTTTTCAGACTGGAGGCCTGTGACCAGTGGAGTGCCACAAGGATCGGTGCTGGGTCCTCTACTTTTTATCATTTACATAAATGACTTGGATGCGAGCATAAGAGGTACAGTTAGTAAGTTTGCAGATGACACGAAAATTGGAGGCGTAGTGGACAGTGAAGGGGCTTACCTCAGATTACAACAGGATGTGGACCAAAAGGGCCAATGGGCTGAGAAGTGGCAGATAGAGTTTAATTCAGATAAACGCAAGGTGCTGCATTTTGAGAAAACAAATCTTAGCAGGACTTATACACTTAATGGAAAGGTCCTAGGGAGTGTTACTGAACAAAGAGACCTTGGAGTGCAGGTTCATAGCTCCTTGAAAGTGGAGTCGCAGGTAGATAGGATAGTGAAGAAGGTGTTTGGTATGCTTTCCTTTATTGGTCAGAGTATTGAGTACAGGAGTTGGGAGGTCATGGTGCAGCTGTACAGGACATTGGTTAGGCCACTGTTGGAATATTGTGTGCAATTCTGGTCTCCTTCCTATCGGAATGATGTTGTGAAACTTGAAAAGGTTCAGAAAAGATTTACAAGGATGTTGCCAGGGTTGGAGGATTTGAGCTACAGGGAGAGGCTGAACAGGCTGGGGCTGTTTTCCCTGGAGCGTCAGAGGCTGAGGGGTGACATTATAGAGGTTTACAAAATTATGAGGGGCATGGATAGGGTAAATAGACAAAGTCTTTTCCCTGGGGTGGGGGAGTCCAGAACTAGAGCGCATAGGTTTAGGGTGAGAGGGGAAAGATATAAAAGAGACCCAAGGAGCAACGTTTTCATGCAGAGGATGGTACATGTATGGAATGAGCTGCCAGACGATGTGGTGGAGGCTGGTACAATTGCAACATTTAAGAGGCATTTGGGATGGGTATATGAATAGGAAGGGTTTGGAGGGATATGGGCCAGGTGCTAGCAGGTTGGATTAGATTGGGTCGGCATGGACAGATTGGACCGAAGGGTCTGTTTCCATGCTGTACATCTCTATGACTCTAAATCAAATCAAAAGTCATAACATAACACACATACAAACAGATTAGGAACAAGAGGTAGGTCCTAAAAAAAGTTCAAAAAAGATATACACAGCAGATTGGATGCTTCCGGTAGTGTTGCCATTGGTATTTGAGTAATTGACGTCTTAACTTTGAAGATTGATTGGAATTCTGTTGTCTTGGTTCTTTTCGACAGTGTTAGATGGCAGCACTCAGAGTTATAGAATATCATTTCCTCATGGTGTGGGGTTGTTTAATGGTTGATTTAAAACCATCACAGCACACTAGCCCACACACTAATCTGTCAAGTTGCTAACGTACGTAAGATATCAGTTGCAGCCAGTTTTTAATCCCTCCTTACATATTCCTGGAAGCATAATATACAAACAGGATTTCAAAAGATGTTTCCTGTTGAAAATAAGATGATTAGTCAGCTTCTCCATTTCACTTCTTTTTTATCTGAAGTTTCCTTGACTCCCTCCAGGTGCGACATTCCATGGGCCCTCCCATGACTCAGCCAGATAGTTAATGAATTTATATCCACAGTCATAGTTTGGATATCACAGCCTTCTTTCAAAGAAAACACACATTGCAATTAAATGTTCAATAGAGTCATTGTTACTTTGGGGTCCTGATTCATTTTCATGACACCATACATAATCTTATCTTCACATAAAGAATCTATATTATTGCTTTACCAATCCTCATCATAATTGTACCACTCATATGTTGAATAGAAGAATAAAACAATCAATCAATCAGTTATCTATTTATTTACTCCGTGTATTAACGAGCAAAGACCAGAAACAGATTTCTGCCTGATCCAACACTTTCCCACAATCAGCAATTTTTGCTTTTTCTTTCTGTGATGGGAATAGCCAGTTCTCCTCCATCAGCTGGCACGTCTAAGGCAAGCTAACTAAAGCCATTCATCATCAGTGAGCACCAGTGCTGTCAATCAAAGCCCACATTCTAGCCTTATTGATAATCTAAACTTTCAAAATCCAATAGCATTTAATGGAAGGAGAGAGATAAAACATCGTTCAGGCAGATGCTCAAGGCAGACAATGGTTAATAGTTCATGACTTGGAGTTGAACACTCAAAATGCCAGATATTATGGAATTAACAAAAATAATAAAATGGCTAGGGGGTGACAAATTGAAATGTTCCTCCAAAGCAGCAGCCTTATCTCAGTAAATAGGGAGCTGCCATTTTAAATCTGAAAGCAAGCTGAAAGAGCCAGGTTGAAGAGCTGTATACCAAAGCAACAACCTGCAATGCAGTGGCTTTGCAGCTTCCAAACAGTGTCAGATTGTGCACAGCTTATGGCTTCTCCTGGTAAAATGGGGTGGAAGTGAAAATAAACAGGTTGGATGAGTTTGATATTGTGAGGTGACAGTGTTGTGAACACATTTGGAGGTCAGCTCTAGAATCATAGAGTCATGCAGACTCTTTGGTCCAAGCAGTCCATGCTGACCAGACATCCCAATCTTACCAAGCCCCTTTTTCCAGCAGTTGGTCCATATCCCTCTGAACCCTTCATACCCATCCAGATGCCTTTTAAATGCTGTAATTGTATAAGCCTTCACCACCTCCACTAGCAGCTCATTCCAGACATGCGTATGGAATACACCGTCCTCCGCCTCAAAATGTTGTCCCTCAGGGCCTTTTTTAAATCTTTCCCCTCTCACCTTCAATCTATGCCCTCTAGGTTTGGACTGCCCCTTCCATGGAAAAAGACCTTCGCTGTTCACCTTATCCATTGCCTCTCTGTAAAGTCACCCCTCAGCCTCCAACAAAAGACAAAATAAATGGAGGGGAGCACGTCCTTCGAGTCTCCAAACCACATGCTTCCATTTTGACAGTAAAGGCCACAGTTCAGCAATCCATTCTTTTGAAAGAAGAAAGCAGGATTAAAAAACAGAAAATGCTGGAAATACTCAAGTTAGGCATTAAAAAAAACCCAAACATCTCTGTCTCAGGCTTGCTGCAGCGCTCCAGCGAAGCTCAGCGTAAGATGGAAAAACAGCAACTAATTTTCCACTTGGGAACCCTGCAGCCCTCTGGACTCAATATTGAGTTCAATAATTTTAGGGCTTGACCAGTTTCTCCCATGCTCCCATGCATTCATTCACCCAGGCTGACCTTTACCCATTCCCTTGTCTCCCCAACTGTTTTCCCTCTCTCTCTCTGGGCTCCATCTGAAGCTATTGTTTACTCCTCCTCCTCCTCCTCCCCCCCCCAATGGTATAAGGAAACGGAACTCAAGCCACTAGAAGGAATCTTTAACCCAGAATGTTTCTGTGATCATCTCATCAATTGTACATGCTAATCGAACTTGTGCATGTTGCTGGGCTCAGTAACTCTACAGTCCTGCTGTTCTGGAAGCAGACAACAGAATACAGAGAAATCTCAATTATCTGAAGTACAAGGGCGGGGAGTATTCTGTTCGGTTAATTGAATGCCGGATAATAGAAAGCAGGATAACATAGTTTAGCCAAGCATCGGGACTTTGTGATCTTGTTCAGACAATCCAAAATTCAGATTACTGAATGCTGAATAATTGAGGTTCCTTTGTAATCATGTTAAAGCAAAGGTTATCTGTTAAACTGTTGAGGTTTAGGAAAGAGACCAACACCAAGACCCACATTTATAGGCTCAACATTATTCTTTTGCCGAGAGTGAGGTGTTAGAAAAGCACAGCAGGTCAGGCAGCATCCGAAGAGCAGGAAAATCAGGCAAAAGCCTGACTTGTTTTGCTGTTGTTTGTAAAAGGGGAAAAAGCAAACTGTTTTTAGGCAGTAAGTTTCAAAGAACCATAAAGGCATAGATTTTCAGCTTTATATAAGATGTAAAATGGGTGTATCAGCAATCCGTTTTACATCTCTCCTCACTGTTTTGTTATATGACTTCAGATGAACCGAATGGGCTGCCTGTCTCACTATCCTCTCTTGCACAGTTGTACTGGGTCAAAATCTACCCAGATAGTTCTTGGATGTTGAAAGATGTCGCATGGAACACTGTCTACTAATAATGACTCGCATGAAATCTTTTACACCATAATGATGTAATGCACATTTGAAAAGGTCATCACATTATAACCTTGTCATTGCAACAGAAATGGGAGACACCCCCTCAGGTATATTTAGCTCTGTTCAACAGTATGGTTGAAAGCTTGTTCATGAGTTAAAGGTGGAGTGACCAGTTACTTAATGTCTGGTTGCCAAAGTTTCAAAGAAGAATGAGATTAGATTCCCTACGGTGTGGAAACAAGCCCAACCAATCCACACCAACCCTCTAAAGAGTAACCCACTCCCCTCTGACTAATGCACCTAACCCTATGGGCAATTTACCATGGCCAATTCACCTGACCTGCACATCTTTGGACTGTGGGAGGAAACCGGAGCACCTGGAGGAAACCCACGGAGACACGGAGAGAGTGTGCTAACTCCACACAGACAGTCTTCCAAGGTTGGAATCAAACATAGGACCCTGGTGCTATGAGACAGGAGTGCTAACCACTGAGCCACCATGCCACCACCACTACATTACTGTGTAACTGCATTATACAGAAAGGAGCTATTCCACATTGCATATAATCAGCATTGTTTACAAATTAACCAAAAAAGAAATGAACTTCCATAGCTCATGCTGTGATAAATAGCTACTTGAGCACTGAAAGCTTACAGGGAAGTGAAAAACAACAAGTCTATGGCATAACAGTCTCACAAAGGATAACAGCTGTGAAACAAAAAAAAACTTTATTGTTCCTTAAGGATGTCCAAGAAAGAGTCTTTCACAGGAGCTTAAAGAGAAATGTCTGCTGGAATTTGGCTGTATAGCATGGATGTAAACATGGAATACAAAATCACCAATTTACGGCTTCTCAAATTGCATTTTTTCCTCCAATTAATAATATGTTACACAAAAAAAAACTCATTCTATGGCCTGTTCATATTATACCTGATTTTCCCTTTTTAATGTTCATGGCTTCAGATGTTCAGATGAAATATGACAAGTTGGCTGTCAATTGGTCTTTGCCATCTGTAGAATTTCAATGTCTACTTCAAAATATTTGTCAAAGCTCTTAAATATTTTTTAAGTAATGAATTCAAATGGAGTTTCACAACCTCTGGGTTAGACAAGTTTTGCATTGCCAGTAGATACAGAAACACAACTGCATTCTTAAATGAAAACAAAACATGCTGGAGATCACAGCATGTAAGGCAGCATCCACGGAGAGAGAACAAGCTGATGTTCTGAATCGAGATGACTCGTCATCAGAGTGAAGCTGAAGCTCAGATGAAGAGTCACCGAGATACAAAACTTGAGCTTGCTTTCTCTCATCGGATGATGCCTGACCCACTGTGATCGCCAGTGAGTTTTTGTTCTCAGCTCAGATTCTAACAAATGCAGTCATTTGCTCCTATACTGTGTTCTTAAACTTGGTTTCAGCAGGAGCAGTGATTGTAAATTTAAGATCTAGCATGATGTGATGTGAAGCAATAACTGATTGTCTTCATCTATTGTGACATGATGTTACGCTGGCTCCTGTAACACAAGAATGAGACATGGGTCAGGTGGTTCTGAAAAATTCAATGAACTTTTTTATCATAGCGCCTGGTATCTGCATTCATAAGCTACAATTTCGGGGACTTGTGTATCTTGGCTCAAGCTAAACAATTCGGATATACAGCAGCACACTTCCCTCAGCATGTCATGCTTCAAGTGAACTCAGTAAGATGGAGTCCGAGACCTGTATACGATTAGGTCATATGCCATAATGTGGTGTTGACATTGTGACATGTCCCTTAGAGCTATATCACATATCTGCTGTGGGACACAACACAAAATTATGTCTATTTTATTTTAGCAATCTAGCAGTGACAATATAATTCTGCAAGTGAGCATCTAACCTTACAGGACAGGAAGTGAAAATAAGAAAGGATCTGCATTTACATAGTGCTTTTCATGACTGTCAGACATGCCAAAAATGCTGTATACCCAATGAGGTGCTGGGGTTGCAATGCCACAACAAACATCTATGAGCAGTAATGGGAGCAAGAACAGTTGATGTTTTTGTGATACTGACTGAGGGACAGGTACGGGCCAGGACCCCAGTGAAAACTCCCCTTGTTTTGTTTGAAATAATACCATGGGATTAGTTTTTACATCACACAGCCACTTGCCTCAGTCTGATGCCTAATCTGGACACAGCACCTCTGACATAGCAAACCTCTCAGTAAGCCAACGATACCTCAGCCTAGACCTTAGTGCTCAAGCCCTGGAAAAGGACTGGAACCCAGAACCTAGTCATTCAAAAGCAAGGCTGCTATGAACTGCGCCACAACTGGCACTGGGAGGGATGCCCATGGTAAATTTGTTCTCGCAGTAGGGCCAGGGTGACTGCAAATAGTAACAGCTCAGCAACAAGGAAGCGAATACTAACAAGGGAAACTTATCATGCTTTAAACAATAAGAATCACACTCTCTGGAAGTGAAGGAGATGCTTGGAAATCTTTGCGCCCCTTCAGCTGACAAATATCAAGTTGGACCACCCTCAAAAATATGACCTTTTTATGACTGACAGAATAAACCTTAGCAAGCTTTTTATGTGAGAATCTCCATGAATACATTTTCGGATGGGTGCAGTTCGTAGATTGGTAGATATTGTCATCAGGTAAATATTGCTTTCTATCTGTCTTTCAATCTAGGTTATATGTGTCACTCCACAGGATAAAGTCAACATCCCCCCCACTGTTACAAACCCCAGCCAATTTTTCATGTTATTCTAAGTACCATTATCCAGAAACAGGCCCAAGAAATTGTACATCCATTCAGTAATGGATAAAGCAATCTCAAACATACAGCAGTGCTAACTTGTACATAAATACCAAAACGATTTCTCTATAACAAGGAAGAGTAAGAGTATTTCCTCCAGTTAGGCTCACTGATTTCCTTTCCCCAGGAATATACTTTATTCACAAAATTTGTAAGAGCACATTTCAATCTCAATGTTACAGAAAGTACAGTAGAATTTAGTTTGTTCCTGCACTGCACGTTGCTGTTTAAAATGCTTCAATACAATTGCAGTGCCTGTGATATTCCCTGTATATATTCCATGTCAAGCATACAGCCTGGGGTGGGGAGTTCTACACCATTTCGAGCCCTGCAGAATATGATGGCTGAAACGCCTTACACTCCAAGAATGTAATCCTCCAAGGCAAACAAGTCATAATTCTGGCATTAATAAGGACATTGATCAACTAGTCTGGCTGTGTGAAACGTGCCAATCCATCAATCTCAACAGTTCAAAGCTTCTCTCCTTCCGTATGAGATTCCTTCCGAGCTGTAGTCACCGTGACTGATGTTTTCTCCGTTCAAGGGCACAATTACATTCTGATGACTGTATATTTCACCCAAATTCCCTTTTGTATAATAAACTAAATATGCCACTCTTGCAAAGATTGTTGACCTATTGACTGCTATATTTGAAATGTTCAGTGTTCCTTTATGAATTGTGTCTGACATGGACCAGGGTACACGAGTGCATCCTTCCAAGACACTTGCAGGAAATAGGCTGTTTGACAAATTGCCTATTCGCGTCCCTACCCTCAGTATAATTAGCACGCACCCATGACAAATGACACCCATCCACCCTTGACAATAACATGGAGGTGCTGGTGTTGGACTGAGGTAGACAAAGTCAGAAGTCACATGACACCAGGTTATAGCACTACAGTGCTGCTTCGAAAGCTTGTGATTTCAAATAAACCTGTTGGACTATAACCTGGTGTCATGTGACTTCTGACTTTTCCCATGACATCAGACAGCACACTGCAGAAGGAAGCTACACTGCCAAGCTCTGGGAACTGTATAGGACTGTATCTGATCACACTGTACATCCATGAGAACATTGTCTGAATAGCACAGACAATGGGTGGAATGTTATAGAGGTCTTAATGACCTGAGTTATTGTGCGATTTGTGGCAGAACTGGAAACGATGGCTGGTGAGGCCCCTCTCAACATCATGAGAAACATGCTCCATTTTCTAAATATGTTTTGAGCAGTGAGGGGAGATTCTTGCTTGGAGCAGTTCGCTGCTGACTAAGGGAGATTAAAGCCCATTAAACCCCCGATTCACAGCCCAACTCAGCTCATTCACGTTCGGTTTCTGATCTTATCAAACGCACCGAGCAAGCTCAACATTGAGAAACCTCTGCATAGAGGTCAGAGCGGGTACCTGATGACTTCAGCTCACCGCCAACTGCAAGAGGCCCCATCATAGCCACCAAACGGCATCTTGGCATGATCCATGGCTACCAGCCACATGCACACTTTATCCATGGAGATTGGCATCCAGCCTCTTATGACCAAGGTCACATCTCTCTGGCATTAAAGGGCACATCAGAAACTAGCAGTAGAAGGCTGGAGCAGAGATACTTTCCAGTGACACCCAGCTCATGGACTGGTCCAGGGTGCGCCACACAGCTGATCACCTACTCTCTGAATGCTTGCTCACATAATGCCACCCTACCCACCTGTAGTGTCCGTTACCTTGCTTTTCTTTGCTAGTTAACCCAGTCACACCACCAGGCAGCTGGTCTTGCTGATCAGCAGTCCTCAGTGTAAGGCTAACGTAGTGAGTGGGAACTGTACAGAAAGGCGTTGGAGCTCTGAGCATGTCCCAGAGCCTGGCTTAGTCAGTCAAGGGTGTGGGCCACAGCTGGTCCATCAGTCTGTTCCCAGGAAGTGAAAGGAAAGGGTGTTGTGGACGAGGGGATGGGATGGGGGGGTATCCGGGAGAGCTGCTGTTGGAGGATTTGGGGGTGGTGTGTGAAAGAATGAACAACCTAGTCTTTACCATCAGGGGCTACAGGCTGCCTGGAAACGGGGTGAAAATCTTGATGGGGGGGGGGGCACGACAGCATTTGCGAGGGGCCTATGTAGAAAAGCATAGAGGGAAGGGGGGTCACGGGACAGGGACGCCAGGAGCACCCTGGCCTCAAAATGGGGAGGGGGAGCAGTGTGTGACCAGAACTGGCACGATCAAAACATATGCCAAGGGTTTGCAAGGGACGTGGGAGTGGGGAGGGGGGGCTGGTGCAGATGATGGGCAAGGGCAGGCTCGCGAGGATGGCATGGACATGGGCAGATGGGGCTGACAGACATGGTACTGGAAAGGGCACCTGTCTGTCTGGGGTTTCACCAATACGTAGAGCTACTCCTCGAGGAATGTATACTGTCAGCTTCCATTGTGCTCAAAATCTAAAGGGTTGTGACCAGGCACAGAGTGGGGAGGATAGGCTTTTCATCTGATGAGGGAGAGGGCTGCAGTCCTCACTGATGTGAGGACCTTACACACACATCCAGGAACTGTACAGGACACAGACCTATGCAGTCCCTCATCCCTGGCCATCTGAAGGCATGAACTCCCTACACCTCCCTGCCCCACACAGTGCAGCTTCCCTCAGTCACACCAACACAGAGGCCAAGGCTAGAATCGGGATGTCCCAGGACAAGGGACAATGGTGTCAGCAGGACAGAGTGCTGCTCTCTACTTCTTCATCTTTCTTACACATACTGCAGTAAGCTCTCAAAGGTAGACCATGGCTCATCCCATGAAGTTTGGCATCATGCTGGAATGGGGTACATCCAGGGCTACACAGGGATACAAACTACCAGATGTAAGGTCAAAATATTGAAATTTTTTTATTCATTCATTGGATGAGGGTGACGCTGGCTAGTCCATCCCTAGTTGCCCAGAGGGCAGTTAAGAGTCAACCACATTGCTGTGAGTCTGTCATCACATGTAGACCACACCATGTAGGATGGCAGTTTCGTCCCCTAAAAGGACATTAATGAACCAGACGGGTTTTTCCTAACAATGGATTCATGGTCATCATTAGATTCTTAATTCCTGATTTTTATTGAACTCAAATTCCACCATCTGCTGTGGTGGAATTTCAATCTGGGTCCCCAGAATGTTATCTGGGTCTCTGGGTTAACAATCCAGTGATAATACCACTAGGTCACTGCCTCCCATTAAATAATGCACCAAAATATGAAAAGGGCATCATCACTGTGACACCAAATGGGTTTTCTTCTTCCTCGATGTCTCAGTGTACTCTCTAGGGTGGAGACAGCTTGGTCAGCAGTGCAGGACATAGGACCTGCAACATTGGCTGGGAATGTTGGTCTCTGGATGGCTCCGACATGCTTTTCGCCAGAGCCAACTGGATCTTACCTCTAGAACAGGTAGGATTTGAACCTGGGCCTCATTGGTTCAGGCATAAGGACACTACCACTGCACCACACAAGTCCCAAGAGATCGCATTATATAGGATTATATTTATAGATAACACGTAGTGCTTGTGATCACCTGGACAGATATGACCATTCAGATCTCGGAGAGCAATTTTGCAAATTACTTCTTCTCTCATAAGCTCAGTAAGTTTTTGTTTTCTACATGACAACATGATGCACACGTAAAACTACTACCAGGGTGCAGGCTCCAGGATGAGGCAATGCTCATATTCGCAACCGTAAGAAAATGGACATTGCTAACATGGTATTGAAAAATCCAACAATTGTATGTCGTAGTTCCTAAAGTCACAGGCACATCAGTGTCTGGGCTAATATAGAAATATATAAAATAGGTTCAGGAGTAGGCTATTCAGCCCTTAAGCCTGCATTACCATTCAATATGATCATGGCTGACCATACAATTATTATATCCCATTCCCGCTTTCTGTCCATGCCCCTTGATCCCCTCAGCTGCAAGGGCCACATCCAGCTCCCTCTTGAATATATTTACAGAACAACCTCAATTATCTGAACAAAATACTCCCCGCCCGTCTCGTTCAGATAACTGAGAGTTTGGATAACGGATTGTTCGGGTAATGGATAGTGTTTTTACGGGACCTTGAGATCTTGTTCGGGTAATCCAAAATTCGGATAATTCATGTTCGGATAATCAAGGTTGTCCTGTAATGAACTGGCCCCAACAGCTTTCAGTGGTAGAGAATTATGAACCTTTTCAGTTACAAAGAGCAGAACACTTACACCAAGATGCTCTGCGTCATGTTGCCCCGGTTTAGAGGGAGTTTGAGACCTTTATATTGTTAACTCACATGTTACGATGGTCTCATAATTATGCCCCTTAAAGGTATACTGGATAGTAGCTGTGAGATTGAATACAATGACTTGAGTCAAGGCTTTTTATGTCAAGGATGGCAAGAAAAAAATAGAATTATTGGAATGAAAAGATCCCACACTCCAGCACTGAGACTTTTTAATCTAGATAAATACAAAACTTGCCCTGAAATTTTTCTGTTCGATTCCGCTTTTTTATAGATTCCCAGCCTCGATTCCAAGACAGCCACTTCTCATTAACTGCTCAGCAATCTACAGAGAGTCCTCTCTCTACGGCTGTCCTGTCACTTCAGCTCTTTTCATCTATCCTTCATGAAAAATGCCATTGAACTTTAATCAGTGTGAAAAATTCAAGTTCACTCGTGAGGTATGTATTTGGGAGAATGCTGCAGCTTAATGGGTACAAGGACTGGAATCTTACTCTGTCACTTGCTTCTGTGAACTCATTGGGGTCGTGCGGAGTCTGCTAATGATTCCACAGTGAAGTCACAGAAAATTTATGAAATGCCGTTATTGTGTTGTGTTCAATAATAAAATTAAATAAACATGGAACACTGCCAGCGTGCAGCCATTTTCCAATGAACAATTATATTGATGTAAAATGACAATGGTTTTCATCGTTTCCAGGGTAACATGCATTGATAGTTTTTGCTCAGTGGGTTGCCCTCTCACCTGTGCCGGAAACAGAGGGTTTTACATCAGGTCCTGATCCAGACATTTGAATGAACAATCCAGGGGAACACTCAATGCAGCAGGGGGGCAGTGCTGCACTGTTGGAGGTAGCTGCTTTTCGACAAACTGAAGTCGCCTCTCAATATACAGGTAAAACTCCCGTAGGGCTACGTTAGAAAGAGCAAGGGAGTTTTTCTTTTCTCTGTCAGTAGACATCAATTAAAGGACAGTGACTATTTGCTTATTTTCTCATTCTCACTTATGGCACCTGGGTTACTATGTCTCATACAATTTGAGCAGTACATCTGTTTGGGTATGTCTTATGAACATGTAATAAAAATGTAGGCCACTCAGCCTTTTGAGTCTACTGCACCATTCAATAAGATCATGGCTGGTGTGATTTTGACCTTAATTCTACATCCTTACATATTCCGAGTAATCTTTCAACTCCTTGGTCATTGAATGTATTGACTTACACAAAAATATTTAAATATTTGGCATCCAATGTAAAGTTCCTCCACGGAGGCCAGTATCCCATTGCCAAGTCACCATTTATTTACACATGTATAGTTCATGATACTGACCCAGTGAGTACAGAGCTGGCTCTTGGAGTGAGCAGAACCCCCAAAACTCCTGTTTCTATCTGTCAGCCAGTGCTCCCTCATTGGGTCAAGTCAAGAGCCCTAATCAGGGAACTCATTCTATGAGCTCCACCTGGCTGACCTGATTCTAATCATTACACAATGTTTTTTGAGGAAGGGGATTTCAAAGACTCTCAACCATTTGAAAGAAAATTATTTTCCTTATCTGTCTTAAATGAGTGACTCCTTATTTTGAAACTATGACACACTGTTATGACATGCTGCTGTGGTCGGTGGGACTTCAACTGGACCTGCAGGCCGAGAGCTAAGGGCAGAATCATTGATCACATGACCCCCCCCAGCTGATGGTATGTCCCGTGGTGTAGCACTCCCTCCCTATTGCATTCCCTCTGACTTAGAGGAGTGTGTGCAACCTATTAAACAAAGATTGACAAATCCATTAAATCTGAAAGATAACACTTGAATATTTAACTGACGGTGAAGAGTTTTGGGATGTCTTCAATTAAACTTGGAAGGTTCAGAAAAGATTTAGGAGGATGTTGCCAGGTTTAGAGGGTTTGAGATATAGGGAGAGGCTGAATAGGCTGGGGCTGTTTTCTCTGGAGGGTCAGAGGTCAAGGGTGACCTTTTAGAGGTTTATAAAATCATGGGGGGGCATGGTTAGGGTTTATAGCCAACGTCGTTTCCCCAGGGTAGCGGGGATCCAAAACTAGAGGGCATAGGTTTAAGGTAAGAGGGGCAAAAGGGACCTAAGGGGCACCTTTTACACACAGAGGGTAATGCATGCATGGAATGAGCTGCCAGAGGACATGGAGGAGGCTGGTACAGTTACAGCATTTAAAAAGGCATCTGGATGGGTACATGAATAGGAAGGGTTTAGAGGGATATGGACCAAATGCTGGCATGGATGAGTTGGTCCGAAGGGTCTCTTTCCATGCTGTACATCTTTATGAATCTATGGTGCCCTCAAATAGGGAATAGGGTCTGAAATGGATCACAATTGATCACTCTGTGTAAGATAGGAATAGATCTAAGAAATACATGACAAGATTTGTAGCTTATCCTCAGACACTACCATGAAAGTCGTGACTTTCTAAGATTTGTTTTATTCGCTCACAGGAGGAGGGCGTTGTAGCTAGGCCGGCATTCATTGCCCATCCCTAATTGCCCAGAGGGCAGTTGAGAGTCAATCATATTGCTGGGGTCTGGAGTCACATATAGGTCAGACCAGGTGAAGATGGCAGATTTCCTTCCCCGAAGGACATTAGTGAACCAGATGGGTTTTCTGTTTTCCAAATCACCAGAAAGGGGTACTGCGTGATGAGGGATGATGTGTTGGATGACCAGTAGTGGGAGGATGTGAGCAAGTCATGTGATGAAACCTCAAGGAATAGCTTTAAAATTGCAGCTGGCAACCATACTTCCATCTGGTGTGTGGGAAAGGATCAAAATACTGGGACAGTCTGTCTGCTGATATTTGCATATATTGGGAAATGGTGGTTGATTGTGATCCTGGGAGAGCGATTCAAGTACAGGCGCAGGTATAGGCTTGCTGTAATTACACAGGGATTTGATGAGAGCAAATCTGGATATTCCGTGAAGTTTTAACTCTCCTTATCTGAGGAAGGATGCTCTGCTTATGGAGGGAATACAACAAAGGTTTGATTCCACAATTGACCTATGAAGAAAGACTGGACCAGTTAGGACTGTATTCATAGGAGCTTAGAAGGACAGGAGGGGAGGGGAGGGGAGGGGCAACTCTCACCTGAACCTGTAAAATTCTAACAGGACTAGACAAAGTAAACTCAAGGAGGATGTTCACGATGACGGAGGTTCTCTCGAACCCAGGGACACAGTCCAAGGATACAGGGTAGGCCACTTAGAACTGAGATGAGGAGAAATTTCTTCACTCAGTGAAGTGGTGAGCGTGTAGAATTCTTTGCCACAGAAAGCAATTGAGTCCAATATTTTCAAGGAAGAATTACAGGTCTAAATGGATCAAAGGGTATGGGGAGAAAGCAGGGACAGGGTGTTAAGTTGAATGACAGAGTAGTGCAAAGTCTAAATGGGCTAATCCTGCTCCTGTTTTCTATGCTTCTATGGGTGATGGGAGATTGATAGTGATGGGTGGGGGGGGGGGCGGGGTGAGGCCAGTCTGAGAAGGCAGCTGTAGGCCTCAAATTTCATTTCCCTACTCAGTTTAAGGAAGGCTAGGAGAGTCAGCCCATAGGCAGATTCAATTGAGGCATTCAGGAGGGTAGTAGATGGTTATTGGATAGAAATAGTGTGCAGGGGTATGAGGAAAAAAACAACAGAAGACTGACACTAGATAATGATGCATGTCTGAAGGGCTTGTGCAGACACAATGGGCTGGATGGAAAATGTTTCACAGGTCATTTGGTTTTTTGAGAAAATCAGGTTACTGTTTCATGAAGCACCCTTTCTATTCTGGATTATCTATATTTTTGCCCTCTGATGGTTTTAACACTTTCAATTATTTGTTCTTACTCATCATACTGCCTCTTGCTGGGGAATGGTTGCATTTACACTGTTGTCTCACATAAATGATTTTGCTTCCTCAGTCATATGAAACAAGTTAATTCATCAATGTGAGGCTGCCTCCATCTTGCTCAATCTGTGCTCATTCAAAAGCCTCTGTGCAGACACGGAGGAATATAGTGTTCATTTGTTATCCACCTGACTACACGAGTCTAGCAACTGATCGATGCCTACTGTGCTTGATTGGTCAAGCCTTGGTGCTGATTCAGATTTAAAGTTAACAGAAACCACAGAAGATACTCAAAGCTAACCACCTGTGACAAGCATGAGTGAAATATTTGAAGAATAATCCATGCACTGTGGAAAGATCCATTCATCACACTGAGTTGGCACTGACCCTCCAAGGAGTATTTAATCTGGACCCAGCTCAATTCCCGTAACCCTACACCTCCCATGGTGCACATCCCTTAACTCAAATGGATGAAATTAAGCATGGCCAATCCACCTATCCTGCACACCATTGAACTGTGGGAGGAAACTGAAGCATCCAAAGGAAACCCACACAGACACAGGAGAGAATGTGCAAACTCCATGCAGCCACCCAAGGCTGGAATTGAACCTGGGTCGCTGGTGCCATGAGGCAGCAGTGCTAACCGCTGAGCCATCATGTCACCCCTTTTTGTGACTTAAATAAATAAACCTGTTGCAAACTTAGAAAGTAACATCACCTCTACATTGCTGGGAGATATAGGAGGCACTTACATGAGAAAGAATGATCAAGCAAGACACCTGTCAACAAAGTCAGTCAGGTGAGGTGTCCTCACCTGTATGCTGCTCATCTAGCCAGCCTCAGCCAATGTAGCTCCCACTAGTAAGCAAAGAAGGTAAGCTCTTCCCTGACTTGTGCGCTACATTGGGTAAAAACAATGACTGCGGATGCTGGAAACCAGATTTTGGATTAGTGGTGCTGGAAGAGCACAGCAGTTCAGGCAGCATCCGAGAAGCAGTAAAATCGACGTTTCGGGCAAAAGCCCTTCATCAGGCATAAAAACAGAGAGCCTGAAGCGTGGAGAGATAAGCTAGAGGATGGTGGGGGGTGGGGAGAGAGTAGCATGGAGTACAATAGGTGAGTGGGGGAGGGGATGAAGGTGATAGGTCAGTGAGGAGAGGGTGGAGTGGATAGGTGGAAAAGAAGATAGACAGGTAGGACAAGTCTGGACAAGTTATGGGGACAGTTACTGAGCTGGAAGTTTAGAAGTAGGGTGAGGTGGGGGAAGGGGAAATGAGGAAACTGTTGAAGTCCACATTGATGCCCTGGGGTTGAAGTGTTCTGAGGCGGAAGATGAGGCGTTCTTCCTCCAGGCGTCTGGTGGTGAGGGAGCGGCGGTGAAGGAGGCCCAGGACCTCCATGTTCTCGGCAGAGTGGGAGGGGGAGTTGAAATGTTGGGCCACAAGGTGGTGTGGTTGATTGGTGCGGGTGTCCCGGAGATGTTCCCTAAAGCGCTCTGCTAGGAGGCGCCCAGTCTCCCCAATGTAGAGGAGACCGCATCGGGAGCAACGGATACAATAAATGATATTAGTGGATGTGCAGGTAAAACTTTGATGGATGTGGAAGGCTCCTTTAGGGCCTTGGATGGAGGTGAGGGAGGAGGTGTGGGCGCAGGATTTACGATTCCTGCGGTGGCAGGAGAAGGTGCCAGGATGGGAGGGTGGGTCGTAGGGGGGGTGTGGACCTGACCAGGTAGTCACGGAGGGAACGGTCTTTGCGGAAGGTGGAAAGGGGTGGGGAGGGAAATATATCCCTGGTGGTGGGGTCTGTTTGGAGGTGGCGGAAATGTCGGCAGATGATTTGGTTTATGCGAAGGTTGGTCGGGTGGAAGGTGAGCACCAGGGGCGTTCTGTCCTTGTTACGGTTGGAGGGGTTGGGTCTGAGGGTGGAGGTGCGGGATGTGGACTAGATGCACTGGAGGGCATCTTTAACCACGTGGGAAGGGAAATTGCGGTCTCTAAACAAGGAGGCTACATTGTCAAACTGGAGTGTGAATCCAGCAGTGGCAACACCTTATGCATGTGGTTACAGAACACGCTAGAGGGGCTGAATGGCTTGTTCAGCTTTGTGCATTCCAATTGCTGGTTGGGGTTGAGCAGAGCTGAGTCAGTGCTGGCGTGACCAATTTCCATTCTGTATCAGTTAACTTGAAACTGCTTCCCCCACCCCCCAACTTACCCCACTGCAGGTTAAACCCCTCAGGCAGTGCTGGGCTGAAAAGAGGTACCTAATGACTGAGCAAGGCACTGCTGTGTGCTTTGGAAATCCATAATTAAAAAAGGTAACGCAGTCATCACGTACAGAGTGGGCCAGTCACCCCTGCCTGAATTTTACAGCATAACATCTCCATCCCAGAAAATAAATAAAAAGTACTCGATTACAAAAAAAAAATTGCCTCTGCGAGAGTTGAGTAAATGAGCAGGTCACCTGTCAATTCCGCCAATGAATTGCATTTAAGCATCACCGAGCTGAGAGAACTGAATAAACGCAATACCCCAAACTTCCCAGCAAGTAGCAGATAATCTAACTGACAGTCACCATAGCAACACAGGCCAGGAAGAGCAAGCCACCAGCTTATAAACTCCAGAGAGAAACCTCTCTTAATTGGAAGGCCTTTAGCCCATTTCTCATTGCAGCACAGCTTCTTCCAAAAGAAGATTATTAAATTCTTCTGTTGACTTATGGAGGCTGGCACACACCATTATATTCTGCTTTTAGGATCACCCACTGTAATATAACTTGTGGCGCACAGATATTTCAAAGCAAGCAGCATTTGATGACAGCAAGGTGGGAACGCTTCTGTGATAGGCTCAGGCGAACTCTTTTCAGCCACTATTTCTTGTACAATGCCAGCAAGTCACATGATTGCTGTAAGCATCAGCAAAAAAAAACAAGGGATAAATAACAGGTCAGTGAGCACTTGCTCCAGAAATGAGTCTCAAGATTTCTGCTTCACATTTCCCTTCACCTCCCCCTGCTCCATACCAGAAAATTAAGCCGACCTGATTATTCACAACATCATTTGTCCATTAACTCATGGTTGCTAACGTTTTCAGTCTCTGGGGGGATTGTCCAACTGGAGATGATTTTATTTATGAATTGGATTGATTCATTCAGGTATCCCATGCTTTGCTTGCAGTGTTTGTTGTCTATCCACAATTTGCCTCAAGAAGATGTCTTCTTGAGCTGTAGTCCAGTATCCCACAGCGCTGATAGAAAAGGAGCCCCATCTTATAATAAAACTGAGACCATGCACAGCCTGCTCTTGTCCTTCTCGGTAACACAGTTTAAGATAAGTTCTGTCAAAGGAGCCTGGTTGAATTAGTGCAATGTACCCTGTATATGTACGTGCTGCACTGTGTCCCATAACTGGAGAGGGTGAATATTTAAGGTAGTGGATGGGGAACTGAATTAAATAGGCTATTTGGATTTTGTTGAACCTCTTGAGTGGTGTTGGAGATGCAGTCATACAGGCAAATGGGGAATATTCTATCACACTCCTTAGTTGTGCCTTCAAGATAGTGGACATGAGGGGAAACAGGAGGTGAGTTATTTGTGGAGAATATTGAGCCCCTGAGCTAGTCTTATAGCCACAGTATTATATGGTTAGTCTAATTATGTTTCTGATGAAGGGCTTATGCCCGAAACGTTGATTTTCCTGCTCCTCGGAGGCTGCCTGATCTGCCGTGCTTTCCCAGCACCACACTCTGGACTCTGATCTCCAGCATCTGCAGTCCTCACTTTCTACTAATTATGTTCCTGGTCAGTGAATGGTGGGGGATTCAGCAATGGCAACACCATTGCCTGTAAGGGCAAGTATTCAGGCACAGTCTTGCTGGAGATGGTCATTATTTGTTATTGAATGTTATTTCTCACATCCAGCCTAAATCCTGTTGCAAGTGAGCACGGCCAGAGTTGCAAACTGAACTGACCATTATTTAAGACTGGCACCTCAATGGTGGGATCCACAGTGGGAGTTTTGAGATTGATCAGTCACTTCTGGCTAAAGAAGGCTCAGTTTTGCCTTTTAGTTTTCACTCATGTTTGGGCTTTGCCATCACCGAAGATGTGGATATTCATGGAATTTCTCCCTCCCAGGTGTTAAGTGTCTGTTCTGGAGAAGTTTGATGGGACTTGTTTCAGTGCAGCATCACCATGTTTTGTTTGCTGGGCCGCCATGTTGGTTCTATTTTTTACTTTTACTGAGTCAGCACAGCATTTTTTGACACTGCTCTGAGCCTTGTGTCTGAGCTACGGTTGGTCCCTTGGTTTTATCACAATGCTGTGGGGAGGAACATGCTTGGCCAAGAGCTTATAGATTCTGTTAGAACCAAACTCTTCTGCTTACTGATGTTTCAATCTGTTCTGGATCTACCTGCACAGCAGCACACAACAGAATGGAGAGAATCGTGCGGCTCCCTCAACGCATTTCATTGTACACAATGCTCTTAAAAAGGAACACCCGCTCATCCCTGGGGAAGAGAAAGAGAGCGCAAAGTTCAGTTACAGCAACTCCAGTTACAGGCTCAAGTTCAGCAAGGATGATTTGTCCAACATTGCTTTTCATGATAACGTTGCCAATGTGCAAAAGACTGTCACTTTTCTTTTCCTAATGAAGCCTTTGCCCTTTCCCCATTGCTCTTCAAATAAGAAACATTTAATTGAATTTGTGATTAAAAAAATAGCCTCTTCTTTATAAGCCCCAGGGGTCAAACATTCTCAATGGCTGATCATCAAATTAAATGTCAGATTCTGCATATTAAGATACCACCTGTCTGAATCTCATCATTCTTTTTAATATTTTTGCTCCTCGATATTAGTTTTACGTTATCCCATTAGGTAGCAAATCATCTAATCCCACCTCCATCTGTGCCACACACCAACGGTCCAACTTATTAGAGTGGTAAGTTGCTCTCAAGTTATTTGCTTTATAAAGAGAGCAGGTTAGGAAGCACAGGGCTGCAGCACATTTTGAAATTAAAAGCAACCTTTCATTAGGCAAGCTGAGGAACACATTGAAATTGGGGACCGTTGTAGACAATGACCTATTAGATCAATAGAGCATGTAGGGTAAACAACATGTTGTTCAGAGAAACTGCTTGTTCTGAAGAGGAATTTACTGCTGAAAAAAGAATCAATATTGGGAGCCACCTAATACTTACTGCACTTCTGTTTAAATGGCAAAATACTTGGAACCTCAGCAGGATTCTTTGTCCATCATCTTCATCAGGTTCCAGGGCATTGCTCCATGGGCCTGGCATTAACGGGCCTGACTGTAATTTTTATCTGCTTTGCTCAACAGAACTAGCTTCAGTTTGGCTGGGCCAATCGACATTTTCTGGGTCATTCAATTGTGCTGAATTAAAAACTCTCCTGGTTTTCCACAGTGTGAAGTATGTGTAACCACCGGAAGGTTGTGGGACTACGGCAAACATTGCTTACAATGTGGAACCTGGAGACATTCACTATCGCCAAGTCATAGAACATAGAACATAGAACATAGAAGAATACAGCGCAGTGCAAGCCTTTTGGCCCTCGATGTTGCGCCGATCCAAGCCCACCTAACCTACATTAGCCCACTATCCTCCATATGCCTATCCAATGCCTGTTTAAATGCCCATAAAGAGGGAGAGTCCACCACTGCTACTGGCCGGGCATTCCATGAACTCACGACTCGCTGAGTAAAGAATCTACCCCTAACATCTGTCCTATACCTACCACCCCTTAATTTAAAGCTATGCCCCCTCGTAATGGCTGAGTCCTTCAAATTTTCTATTGTCACCAGGCAACAAAGTAGGAGGAACCAAGAGGTAAGCCTAAAAATATCGGGGCAGGTTTTCAGAGGTTCAGCAGTCCTTTTTTATTACAAAACAGGAGAGCTCCATATTTCTGACACAAGATTCTGATCAGGGCTACTTCAGAAATGGGTGCAACCATATTTCCATTCGAAAAGGTCCTTTGTAATGCAGGACAATGGGGGATGCAAACCCCACTCCCTTTATCACTGCGGTCAGTTGCCATATTCTCTCCTGCAAAGGTCGAGCAGCACAGTTGCTTTGTGGAAGAGTGTTTCGAAGGGGTTAGTGAGAGTTTAGGCTGCCAAGCAGGTAGAATGCCAGGTGGGTAGAGAGCAAGGTGCCAGGTAAGTGAAGTACCGGGGGGGGGGGGGGGGGGGGGGGGGGGAGTAGGGGTAGGTTTCCAGGTAAATAGGGTTTATAGGAGTGGGATTCCAGGCACAAAGTGATAAGGGGGCCAAGTATGTGATGGAGTGTTTAGATTCTCCCTGTGTCTGCGTGGGTTTCCTCTGGGCGCTCCGGTTTCCTCCCACAGTCCAAAGATGTGGGGGTTAGGTGAATTGGCCACGCTAAATTGCCTGTAGTGTTAGTTGCATTAGTCAGGGGTAAATGTAGGGGAATGGGTCTGTATGGGTTGCTCTTCGGAGGGTCGGTGTGGACTTGTTGGGCCGAAGGGCCTGTTTCCACATGGTAGGGAATCTAGTCTAATCTAATAAAATAAGGTTGAGGGTTGGAGGGGGTGATGGAGATATCGGATTTATTTTGGGCTAGGATGGGGTTGGGTCTGTGGCTTTCCCCACATTTCTATACATAATGACTTGCTGAGTTTAAAAAAAAAGCCAAATTTCATCCTTGCTTCTTTTGCACATCGCCTTAAATATGTGCCCTTTTGCTTTTCTTACAGATATTCTGTATATTCTCTATCCAGCTGCTCAGAATTTTGAAAATCTCCAACACAACTCCCCATAAGTCTTATTTCCAAGGACAACAGTCCCAAAATCTTCAACCCCAAAATCAGAACTGAAATTTCTCATTCCTGGAACTATTCTTAAAAATCACTTCTGCATTCCCTCCAAGACATTTGCATCTTTGTAATAGGAGAAAGTGAGGACTGCAGTTACTGGAGATCTGAGTCGAGAGTGTGGTGCTGGAAAAGCACAGCAGGTCAGGCAGCATCCGAGGAACAGGAGAATTGATGTTTCGGGCATAAGTCCTTCATCATAAGCCCTTCATTCCTGAAACATCGATTCTCCTGCTCCTAGGATGCTGCCTGACCTGCTGCGCTTTTCCAGCACCACACTCTCGCATCTTCCTAATAATATGGCACACAACTGTACACCGTATTACAGCGGAGATCTAATAAATATCTGCCCAGTCAAAAATCTGGGCCATAATTTCATTCATCAAGGAAGAGTTACTAGATAATTGAAATACCATCTGTGATCCATTGTCAATCTAGTACTGAACAAGCTATCACTGAACTCTGAAGACTGACTTGTAATTTTCTTCCAGCATTGGAACAATGTGCATAGCTGTACTTAGAAAAGCTCAGCAGGGCTGGCAGCATCTGTGAAGAGAAATCAGAGTTAACGTTTCTGGTCCTGTGACCCTTCCTCAAAACTGCCAATTACTATGGATCAAAAGAAATAATAAAGAAGGAATGTGCAATTATCCAATCATTTAACAAATCTGTCAGGAGGTCCCAAAGTGCTTCATATCCAGTGGATTAGTCCTTCGATAGACAAATGCAGAAGTCAATTTGTACTTCACAAGTCTGACAAATAAGAAATGGGGATGATTGCAGATTTAATCCTCTGGTATTGGTTGTCAAAAGGGCTTGTGGGCAACTCCTTGGTTTTGAAGAAGTGCATTCACACCAACTCTTGAAGAAAGGTATGAAAGAAACGCTTAGAGAGGTAGCATCTCTGACCATGCAGCTCTCCTACAAGGCTGCACCTGAATTATAAAGATCAAACTGGAGAGTAGATTTCAGCTCTAGGCCCTTCTGATCAAAAATGCAAGTATACTTGCTACAGTCTGAAGCATGTTGACCAATCCACAATGAATTATACCAATAACATTCACCCTGAATGAAGATATATCCAATAACTTTAAGATGTAAGAACAGAAGTTGATCATTCGGCCCATTGAGTCTGCCCCACTATCCGGTGAGATCATGATTATTGTGATAATCCTTAACTCTACTTTTCTGCCTTTCCCCATCATTCTCAATTCTCTTACTGATTAAAAATCTATCTCAGACTTGAACATACTTAAAATGCCAGCCTCAACAGCCCTCTATGATAAAGAATTCCACAGATTGATTACTCTCAGAAAAAAAAGGTGACTCTCTGTCTTAAATGGGTGACCCCTTATTCTGGGATAATGCCTTCTGGTCCTTGGCTCTCCCACAAGGGAAATATTTCTTCACAACTATGTTGTGAGGTCCCTTAAAATTCTTGCATCGTTCAATAAGTCTCTACTAATTCTTCTAAGCTCAACTGAATTCAAGCCCAACATACTCAACTTGTCCTCATAAGAAAGTCTGTCTATACTTAGAATCAATCTAGCAAACCCTCTCTGGACTGCTTCCAATGCCAATAAATTTTTACTTAGATAAGGAGACTAAAACTGTTCACAGTGTTCTAACCTTGATCTGACTAGTGTTTATATAGTTTTGGAAAGACTTCCATGTTTTCTTTATTATCCATTCCCTTTGAAATAAAGGCAAACAGTCATAGAGTCATAGAGATGTACAGTATGGAAACAAACCCCCGTGTCGGTCCAACCCGTCCTTGCCGACCAGATATCCAAACCCAATCTAGTCCCACCTGCCAGCACCCGGCCCATATCCCTCCAAACCCTTCCTATTCATATACCCATCCAGATGCCTTTTAAATGTTGCAATTGTAACAGCTTCCACCACTTCCTCTGGCAGCTCATTACATACACGCACCAATTTGTCTTCCGTATTACTTGCTATATTTGGATGATAGCTTTTTTAGATTCACACACAAGGATCCACAAATCCCTCTATGCTGCAGCTTTTTGTAGTCTTTCCCTATTTAAATAATATTCACCCCTTCTATTCTTGCTTCCAAAGTGCAAAACCACACATTTACCCACGTTATCTGCCAAGTTGTTGTCCATTTGCTTAATCAGCCTCGATTCTTCTTATGTCATCCTCACAACTTACCTTCCCGTCAATTATTGTGTCATTCAGTGCATTTTTGGGAAGTCTTTCGTGATCACCTTTAACCAGAATGAGAACACAGTATTGCTAACCCGGCAAAGTATTACACTTTTCTTTCTCCCCAATACAAGGGATGAGCTAATTTTTCTAGGTAAAGGTGCAATGCCCATATTACAAGATAATGTTGATGAAGTTAATCAAATGGACTGCATCTATCTTAACCCTATAAACCCTATTATAGAATATATTTTTAAAATGCAAGTTGACATTTATTTAAAAATGAATCAAGGTGTCTTTCAAAATATTTCCCAATACTCACCAGAGTTCCATCGCGAATTCGACTGAAATTGGAAGCAGACTCTACTGATCAAAAATGATCACAAGACCTTTTGAAATTCAATGATCATTTACACAGAGAGTAAATAAAACTCATGCATTGAGTATAGGAGTTGGGAGTTGAAGAGTGTGGTGCTGGAAAAGCACAGCCGGTCAGCCAACATCTGAGGAGCAGGAGAATCAATGTTTCAGGCATAAGCTATTCATCAGGAATAAAGGAATGGCCCAAGGGGACAGAGATAAATGAAAGGGGGGTAGGACTGGAAGGAAACGTGGCTGGGAATGCAACAGGTAGATGAAGTGGAGGGTGATGGTGATAGGTTGGAGAGAAAGGTGGAGCAGACATTTGGGAACGAAGATGGATAGGTAGGATAGTTCAAAAAGGCAGTGCTGAGTTGCAAGTTTGGATCTGGGGTAAGGTGGGAGAGACGGGAAATGAGGAAACTGGTGAAATCCATATTGATCCCGGTGTGGTCAGAGGGTCCCAAGGCAGAAGATGAGGTGATCTTGCTCCAGGCGTCAGATGGCTACAGTTTGGCAGAGGAGGAAACCTAGGATTTGCATGTCCTTGGCGCAATGGGAGGAGTTAAAGTGTTCTGCCACAGGTCAGTGGGGTTGTTTAATGCATGTGTCCCAGAGATGTTCTCTGAAACGTTCCACAAGTTGGTGTCCTGTCTCTCCAATGTAGTAGAGACTACATCGAGAGAAATGGATACAGTAGATGACGTGTGTGGAAGTGCGGGAAAATTTTTGACAGATGCGGAAGGATCCTTTGGGGCCTTGGATAGAGATAGGGGGGGTGGTGTGGGCACAGGTTTTGCACTTCTTGTGGAGGCAGGGGAAGGTGCCAGGAGTGGAGTGTGGGTTGGTGGGTGGCATGGTCCTAAAAAGGGAGTCGCAGAGGGAATGGTCTCTCCATAACACAGATAGGGGTGGGGAGCGAAATGTATTCCTGGTGGTGGGGTCTGTTTTTAGGGAGTGGAAATGGTGGAGGATGATGCAATGTATGCGGAGGTTGGTGTGGTGGAAGGGGAGGACCAGGAGGTCCTATCCTTGTTGCGATTGGAGGGGTGGGGTTCAATGGCAGACATGTGGGAAGTACAGATGTGCTGGAGGGCATCCATGACCACGTGGTAGGAGAAATTGCGGTCTTTGAAGAAGGAGGCCATCTGGGATGTTCTAAGGTGGAAATGATCCTCCTGGGAACAGATGCGGCAGAGGCGGAGGAATTAGGAGTAAGGGATGGTATTTCTTTTACAGGAGGCAGACTGGGAGAAGGAGTAGCCCAGTTAGCTGTGGAAGTCGATGGGTTTGCAATAGATGTCAGCTTTGAGTTAGTTGCCAGAAATGGAGATGGACGGGCTCAGGAAGGGGAGGGAGTTGAACGAGGTGGATTCTTCCACATCAATCAGAGATTTACCTGTACTTCCACATACGTCATCTACTGTGTCCGTTGCTCTCGATGTGGTCTCCTCTACATTGGGGAGACAGGATACCAACTTGCAGAACATTTCAGAGAACATCTCTGGAACACACACACTAAACAACCCCACAGCCTTGTGACTGAACACTTTAACTCTCCTTCCCACTCTGCCAAGGACATGCAAGTCCTGGGCCTCCTCCACTGCCAAACTCTAGCCACCCGATGCTTGGATGAGGAACACTTCATCTTCCACCTTGGGACCTTCCAACCACATGGAATCAATGTGGATTTTACAAGTTTCCTCATTTCCCCTCTCCCCACCTTGTCCCAGATTCAACCTTGCAACTCGGCACCACCCTCTTGAACTGTCCTACCTGTCCATCATCTTTCGCATCTATCTGTTCCACCCTCCTCTTCGATCTATCAATTTCAACCCATCTTTTTTAACTTACGCATTCCCAGATGCCTTACCCCAACCCAACCTTCCCTCCCATTTATCTCTCAGCCCCCTTGGGCCACCCTCTCATTCCTGATGAAAAGCTCATGCTCGAAGCGTTGACTCTCCTGCCCCTCGGATGTTGCCTGACTGGCTGTGCTTTTCCATCATCACATTCTTCGACTCTTTTCTCCAGCGTCTGCAGTCCCCACTTTCTCATTGGAGTTTGTGCGGGGTGGGGGGGGGTTCTCCCGGCTATCGGAAGGATGTTGTGAAACTTGAAAGAGTTCAGAAAAGATTTACAAGGATGTTACCAGGGTTGCAGGATTTGAGCTATTGGGGGAGGCTGAATGGGCTGGGGCTGTTTTTGGCAGCTGACTGGTGACCTTGTAGAAGTTTAGAAAACGAGTGGCAAGCATAGGGTTAATAGACAAGGACTTATCCCAACTGTGGAGGAGTCTAAAACAAGAGGGCATAGGTTTAAGATGAGAGAGGAAAGACTTAAAAGGGACCTGAGGGGCAACCTTTCAATGCAGAGGGTGGTGCACTTACAGAATAAGCTGCCAGAGGAAGTGGTGGAGGCTAGTACAATGGCAACTTTTAAAAGGTACCCAAATGGGTAAATGGATAGGAAGGGTTTGGAGGGATATGGGCCAAATGCTGTCAAATGGGACTAGATTAATTTAGGATATCTGGTTAGCATGGACGAGTTGGAACAAAGGGTCTGTTTCCATGTTGTACATCTCTGTGACTCATTGACCTCCTGCCTCACCTCCATCCAAGGCCTCAAAGGAGCCTTCCACATCCGGCAGAGATTTTCCTGTACATCTAAACACCTCATCTACTGTGTCCGTTGTGCTTGATGTGGTCTCCTCTACACTGGGGAGACAGGACATCAACTCAAGGAACATCTCTGGGGCAGATGCACCAATCAACCCACCACCCGAACACTTCAACTCCTCATCCCAATCCGCCAAGGACATGCAAGTCCTGGGCCAATTCCACCACTAAATCCTAGCCACCTGTTGCTTGGAAGATTCTCCAATGCCTAGGGACCCTCCAACCACATGACATCAATGTTGATTTTGCCAGTTTCCTCATCTCCCCTCCCCCACCTCATCCCAGATCCAACCCTCCAACTCGGCACCACCCTCTTGAAATGTCCCACCTATCAATCTTCCTTCCCACCTATCTGCTCCACCCTCTCCACCAACCTATCACCTTCCAACTACCTTCCCCCCAGCCCCACCCGACTTTATCTCTCAGCCTCCATTCCCCCTCAACATTCTTGCTGAATGGCTTATGCCTGAAACATTGATTCTCCTGTTCCTCAGATGCTGCCTGACCCACTGTGCTTTTCCAGCACCACACTTTTTGACAGCTGTTCTGGAAACCCCTGCCTAGAGTCACAGTCTGCCAAAACAAAAGAGCCTTCACTCACTCCCAGAACATATTCTGATTGAGTCCACATGTGGGAAAATTCTACACATAGTCAACTATAGAAGCCATCACAGCTGCTGAGTCTGACTCCAAGCTTTACTCCCTTTATATCTGACAGAGAGACTTCAAGCAAGTCAAACCTGCATTGATATCAGAGACAGATTTCATTTTAATCTTCATATAAAACTTTTATTCTTCCTGACTTTAAATATTGCATATGCATTTGTTGACTTTTATAATGTAACTTATCTAGTTTAGTTGGTAACATTTAGCAATAGTTGGGTGATTAACAAACTTTTTATCAGGTTTAAAAATAGAGTCATAGACCATGAAACATTACAGCGCAGTACAGGCCCATTAGCCCTTGATGTTGCATTGTCCTGTGAAGTTAATCTGATACTCATCTAACCTACCATTCCATTACAATCCAATGCATGCCCAATGGCCATTTAAATGCCCTTAACGCTGGGGAGCCCACTACTGTTGCCAGCAGGCCGTTCCATGCCACTACTATTCTGAGTAAAGAAACTACCTCTGATATCTGTCCATATCTATCCCCCCTCAATTTAAAGCTATGTCCCCTCGTATTAGCCTTCACCATCCGAGGAAAAAGGCTCTCACTGTTCACCCAATCTAACTCTCTGATTATCTTATATGTCTTGATTAAGTCACCTCCCAACCTCCTCCTCTCCAACAAAAACAGCCTCAGTTCCCTCAGCCTTTCCTCATAAGACCTTCCTTCCATACCAGGCAACATTTCAGCAAATGTCCTCTGAACCCTTGCCGAAGCTTCCACATCCTTCCTATAATACGGTGACCAGAACTGCATGCAGGTGCGGCCTTACCAGTGTCTCGAACAGCTGAAGCATGACCTTGTGGCTCCGAAACTCAATCCGCCTACCAATAAATGCCAACACACCATATGCCTTCTTAACAACCCTGTCAACTTAGGTGGCAACTTTCAGGAAGTCATGCACCTGGACACAGATCTCTTTGTTCATCTTCACTGCCAAAAATCTTACTATTGGCTCAGTACTCTCTGCATTCCTGTTACTTCTTCCGAAGTGAACTACCTCACATTTTTCAACATGAAACTTCATTTGCCACTTCTCAGCCTAGCTCTGTATCTTATCTCTGTCCCCCTGTAAACCACAACATCCTTCGGCACTATCCATAACTCTGCCTACCTCAGTGTCATCTGCAAATTTACTGACCCATCCTTTTATGCCCACCTCCAGATAATTTCTAAAATTACAAACAGCAGTGCCCAAAACAGATCCTTGCAGCACACCACTGGTAACTGAGCTCCAGGATGAATATTTCCCATCAACCCCCATCCTCTGTCTTCTTTCAGCTGGCCAATTTCTGATCCAAACCACGAAATCATCTTCAATCCTGAAACTCCTTATTTTGTGCAATAGCCTACCATGTGGAACCTTATCAAATGCTTTACTGAAGTCCATATACACCACATCAATCACTTTACTGTCATCCATTTGTTTGGTTATCGTCTCAAATAACTCAATAAGTTTAGTGAGGCATGACCTACCCTTCACAAAACCGTGTTGGCTATCCCTGATCAAATTATTCCTTCCCAGATGATTATAAATCCTATTTCTTATAACCTTTTACAACACCTTACCCACAACCGAAGTAAGGCTCACTGGCCTATAATTACCAGGGTTGCCCCGACTCCCCTTCTTAAACAAGGGAACAACATCTGCTATTCTCCAGTCTCCTGGCGCTACTCCTGTTGACAATGGTGACATAAAGATCGAAGCCAAAGGCTCTGCAATCTCCTGCCTGGCTTCCCAAAGAATCCGAGGATAAATCCCATCTGGCAATGGGGTCTTATCTATTTTCAGATCTTCCAAAATTGCTAAAATCTCCTCTTTGTCAACTGCAATCCCATCTAATCTAATAGCCTATATCTTCACATTCTCACTAACATTGTCCTTTTCTGGCGAAAGGTATTCATTAAGGCTTCCCCTATGTCCTCAGATTCCACACACAGCTTTCCACTACTATCTTTGATTGGCTCTAATCTTACTCTCATCATTCTTTTATTCTTGATATACCTATAGAAGGCCTTAGGGTTTACCTTGATCCTATCCACCACCAACTTCTCATGTCCCCTCCTGGCTCTTCTTTGCCCTCTTTTGATCTTTTCCAGCCAGCCTATAGCTCTCAAGCTCCCTAACTGAGCCTTCATGCCTCATCCTCACATAAGCTTTCCTCTTCCTCTTGACAACAGCTTCAACTTCTTTAGTAAACCATGGCTCCCTCTCTTGACAACTACCTCCCTGCCTGATAGGTATGTATTTATCAAGGACCCGTAGTAGCTGTTCCTTGAATAAGCCTCACATTTCAAGAGTGTCCATCCCCTGCAGTTTCTTTCGCCATCTTATGCATCCTGACTCTTGCTTAGTTGCATCATAATTGCCTTTCCCCCAGTTATACCACTTTCCCTGCGGTACATACCTATCCCTGTCCATTGCTATTATAAACATAACCGAATTGTGGTCACTACAGTCAAAGTGCTCACCTACCTCCAAGTCTAACAGCTAGCTGGGTTTATTCCCCACTACCAAATCCAATATGGCATCATCCTTTGTTGGCCTGTCAGCATACTGTGTCAGAAAACCCTCCTGCACACATTGAACTAAAACTGACCCACTTGAACTATAGTATTCCCAGACAATACTGGGGAAGTTAAAGACCCCATAACAATGACCTTGTTACTCTCACTCCTATTGAGAATCATCTTTGCTATCATTTTGTCCACATCCCTGGAACAATTCAGAGGCCAATAGAAAACTCTCAATAGAATGACTTCTCCTTTCCTGTTTCTAACCGCAGCCCAAACTACCTCAGTGGATGAGTCCTCAAACGTTATCTTAGCTGCTGTAATACTACCCTTGTTTGACAATGTCACACACCCCCCCGCCTCTTTTACCATCTTCACTGTTCTTCCTGAAACATCTAAATCCTGGAATCTGCAATAACCATGGCCACAACATGGAAAGCCCAGCTACCAACCCATGCTGCAAGTTCACCCACCTTATTCCGGATGCTCCTGGCATTGAAGTACACACATTTCAAACCAACATCCTGATTGCCTGTGCCTCTTTTGACCTTGTAAACCTATCTCTGACCTCACTACTCTCAACCTCCTGTACACTGGAACTACAATTCAGGTTCCCATCCCCCTGCTGCATTAGTTTAATTCCTCCCCCCACCCGAAGAACATTTGCAGATTTTCCTCCGAGGATATTGGTACCCCTCTGGTTCAGGTGAAGACCATCCTTTTTGTAGAGGTCCCACCTTCCCCAGAAAGAGCTCCAATTATCCAAAGTCCTCCCTCCTGCACCATTCCTGCAGCCACGTGTTCAGCTCCGTGCTTTCCGTTTCTTGCTTCACGAGTGTACGGCATATGCAACAAACCAGAGATAACAACTCTGTTTGTTCTAGCTCTAAGCTTCTATCCTAGCTCCCTGAATTTCTGCCTTCGGTCCTCACCTTCCTTCCCACCTACATCGTTGGTGCCTATGTGGACCATGACTTGGGGCTACTACCCCTCCCCCTCAAGGATCCCAAAAACATGATCAGAGACATCATGAACCCTGGCACCTGGGAGGCAATACACCAATCATGAGTCTGTCTCATTCTTGCACAACCTCTGATCTGTCCCCCTAACTATGGAGTCCTCATTAACTCTTTCCCCTTTTCCTCTGAGTAACAGGGACAGACTCTGCGCCAGCGACGTAAGTCGTCCACCCCAACAGTACCCAAACGGTATACTTGTTGAGGGGAAACACCACAGAAGATCCCTGTACTGCCTTGCCAGTTCCCTTTCTGTCCCCTGACGGTGACCCATCTACCTTCTTCACATGGCTATGGAGTAACTACCTCCCTGTAACTCCTCTCAATAACCCCCTCCACCTCCTGAACAATCCAAAGTTCATCCAGCTCCAGTTCCCTATCACTGTTCTTGAGGAGCTGGAGTTGGGTGCACCTCCCACTAGTGGTGACCCTTACCTCCCACATACTGCAGGAGGAACATTCAACTGCCTTAATCTCCATTCCCGTTATTCTAAATTCATAAATAGATTGCCAGAGAAAAAAAAAAATGAAATATGAAATAAAACACTCCACACCTTACCAACCGACACACACCCAGAACTTTTTTCTTCGGTTGGAGGAGGAGGATGTGTGGGAGACACTACTTGGAGTAGTGCTTTGAGTAAAACAACTGCCCAAATAGGTGACCTTGTGACCTCTCTGACTGCATCCTGGAACTTGATCTGGTTATTTGAAAATTTAAACAAAGTAAAGAGAGGGCTAAATATGAAATTGTGCCAAGTCTTTGTTTATAAATCTGTCTGAGTTCATGCAAAGTTTGTTGTAATGATATCTTTTCTAGCATTTTCTGCTCTTAGTTCAGATTCTGCCATATGTCAATTTTGCCATGACCTTTGCCACCTAGAAGAGAGAGAGAGAGAGAGAGAGAGACAAGCGCTTGGTAACTTTTGCTTTCAGTTAAAAAGAAAGTTCTTGATCTTGACAGTGAAGGAACAGCAACAGTCAGAAAAGTAGGAGCTTGCAGATGATAGTGTCCCCATCCATCTGCTACCCCTGTCTTTCTCAACATGAAAGATGCTGTGGAAGGAGCTTTGGCAAGTTACCACTTGTCTCTGTAGATGGAGCACACTGCTGCCACTGTGCATTGGTGGAAAAAGAGTTGAATGTTGAAGGTGCTGGATGAAATTCAACTGAGCAGGCTGCTTTGTCCTCGATGCTGTGCAGCTTCCTTAGGGTTGTAGGAGTTGCATTCAACAAGGCAGACAGAGAGTATTCCATAAACTGCCTGACTTGTGTCTATCCACCATCTATATGGTACAGGAGTGTCAGAAGGTGAGTTACCTGCTACAGAACCTCTTGCTTGTTTGTGTAGCCACAGTATTGTGACATGGCCAGTCCAGTTCAGGTTTTGGTCAATTGTAATACCCACCAGAAGTTGATAGTCAGGTCTCAGCTATGGCAATTCCATTGAAAGTCAAGGGACAATAGTTAGATTCTCTCTTGCTGGAGACAGTCATTCATGCCACACAAGTGTCAGACAATGTTACTTGGTCAGTGTTTATTCCAAGTCTGAATATTGTCCAGGACTTCCTGCATATGGACACGGCCTGCTTCAGTATCAAAAATGCTGTGAATGGTGCAAAATACTGTGCAATAAATCAGCATATATTTCCACTTCTGACTTTGTTATGGTGGGAATGGTATTGACGAAGAAGCTAAAGGTGCTTAGATCTAAGATCCATCCCGAGGAGTCCATGCAGAGATGTCCAGGGGCTGAGGCGGTTGAACTTCAACAATAACACGCCACCACCATTTTCTTTTGTGTTACTAACAACTCCAACTAAGTACCATTCCCGAGTCCTAGTATTGCTGGGCTCATTGATGCTACACACTGTCAACTGCAGGCTTGATATTAAGGGCAGGCACTCTCATCTCACCCTGGAATTCATCTCTTTTGTCCATATTCGAAACAAGGCTGTAAGGAGGTCAGGAACTGAATCAAATTGTACAACAGGAGGCTAGTTGCTTCATCATCATGTAGCTACTGACTTGTTACCAAAGGCACTCAATCAAGATGGAGGCACAGTCTCCAGCTGGAGCTCTTCTACTTTGACAATTTCTTTTCTTTTAATTTTTTCTTCCCCTTTTTGCACTGTTTCTCCCTCTTCCCACGCAACGTTTAAATTCTCTCTTTTTATTCTTAACCTGGACTTTGAGTAGTTACAGTACTTTTAAAAACTTCATATTTCTATGCAAGACTTTTTAAAAACTCTTTCAATTCTGTAACAAATACTTTCATATCTGTACCTAGGTATCCTGTACCTAAGTTGGCGCTAAAGCAGTGACATTACAGACTTGTCACTGCACTCATTCGAGTGCACGTGACAATAAAGACTATTCTATTCTACTGCAACTGCTCTGCAATTTTCTCCCCAAGTATTTATACAATTATCTTTTGAAAACAAGTCTCTTTGAAAAGTAAATTATTTTGAAACTTACCTTTAATGGTTACTTTAAAAAAATATATAAAATTTAAATTGCAGAGTAGGAATATTTAACTCCGATAACAAAGGAAAAGAATCACTCCTGTGGGACTAATAACCATCTGACCCATTCATTTCGGAATTTCCTGGTCCTGCCCGCTCATCTCCTATAGCGGGGTCCAGAAGAAAGGGTGGCTCAGTGGTTAGCACTGCTGCCTCACAGCACCAGGGTCCCAGATTCAATTCCAGCCTTGGCCTGTGTGAAGTTTTCACATTCTGCCAGCGTCTGCGTGGGTTTCCTCCGGGTGCTCCAGTTTCCTCCCACAGTCCAAAGATGTGCAAATCCGGTGAATTGGCCATGCTAAATTGCCCATAGTGTTAGGTGCACTAGTCGGAGGGAAATGGGTCTGGGTGGGTTGCTCTTCGGAGGGTCGGTATGGACTGGTTGGGCCAAAGGGCCTGTTTCAACACTGTAGGTAATCTAATCTAATTGCAGGAATCTTAGGATATCTTCAATAAAGTAACTATTGACTTTACCAGAGATGAAGTCTTGACTGTTCTTCAAGAGACCAATCTCCTGAAGTCACATGATTGTATACAATGATGGACAATCTTATTTACATATTCATATTAACCCATTATACTACAGTCTCCAGCTATTTGGAAGTTTATTAACTAGGCTGAAATGAATTCTAATGGGATTCTGTCCCACATTCTCTTATCTCATCCAAAGCTTATGTTGGAAATATTCCCTGATAGGGTGAGAAATTTCAGACTGTATCTCTGAAAACTGAAAGAAGCAAAAGCTTTGTTGCACCATTGGATGGCAGATTGATTAGTGTGCATTCTTGTTGTAATGTTACTAGAAATGATTCAGATTCGGTCCCCACTTTGTCTTAAGTTAGTCAAACTCAGCTGAGGTCGTGTGACAAGAGCATTAGATTTGGATTCATGGAATTGGGAGGGAGCATTTGTGGGGAGGGTTTGGTGATCCCAATAATCCACTCCTCATCATTATCCAAAGATGTCTTTCTGACAGGTGTTCTTGGTTCGATGGACAGCAACAATTAAATCGGACACAGCTGCACTGCATTCCACATCCAAAGGGTAGCCCAAACAGCAGCGAGCCTTCCATGTGAAGGGTGACCACCCAGGATGGTGGGTGGATAGTCAGCAAATATCAGTGGGGCCAAATCCTGGCACAAATCAAAGCCTTCAGCAAAGCCAGAGTGGGAAATGTGGATAAAAAAAGTCATTAAATCGCTAAGACTCTATTCTCGCTGGCTTGTTCCATTGCTATTTTTAAACAGAAGGCAAGGACACAGAGACAAGGCTCGGCAATAAAAGTCAATGTCAATCATGCCTTTTCCTTTTCTATTAGGACATTCAAATGCTGCAATCAAACTCTGCAGACACTTTATTCAAAATTTGTGACTGAACATATAATTTCATTTCTCAGAAAAGGTAATAATCAAACGGCAGCAGAACTTTCTGTTCCCAAATGACAGACTTGACAATTTCATATGTGTAATCCTTTGAGAAACCTGCCTCAACTCCCACAATAAAGACTGAGCCTCCAGTCGCATTCCACGATGTCGTCCTGTTCATTATCTCTCTCGACAATGAAATATTCTTTCTTTAATGTAAAGTATCTTCTCAGTCTGCCTTTCCACAACAAATACAATGTATGCCGGGAGAAACTAATTGAAATAAGGTCATTCTTATTGAAAGAGGCACTGACACAGTCAGGAATTAAGGCAAATCTCTTTGCTTTTGTTTGCAAACACAATAAAGGGATGTCTCAAAAAAAAAGCATTGACATAGTCGCATTGCCTACGTGTGAAATTATGGAGGAAACGAAACCCCGCTCTCTTTCCTAGCCAAAAAGAAAAAACAAAATTGCCAACACATTTTCACAAAAGACACAACCCAAAATGCTTGGCCAACCATAATGGTTTTTTTTAAGACTAAATTCCCAGTGTGGAAACAGGCCGTTCGGCCCAACAAGTCCACACCGACCATCTGAAGAGTAACCCACCCAAGACCCATTTCCCTCTGACTGATGCACCTAACACTATGGGCAATTTAGCATGGCCAATCCACCTGACCTGCACTTCTTTGGATAGTGGGAGGAAACCGGAACACCTGGAGGAAACCCATGCAGACATTGGGAGGATGTGTAAAATCCACACAGACAGTTGCTCAAGGTGGGAATCAAACCTAGGTCCCGGGTACTGGGAGGCAGCAGTACTAACCAGTGAGCCGCCGTGTTTCCATGGTGCCATCTTGTGTTGATAGCTCATTAAGCCTTGACACTGATCACAATTCAGAACCAAGGTTGTGGTAGGCAGGCTACCTTTTTTCAGGGATTGATGGAGTGGAAAATTTGTCTTGAATCGTTGACCGGATACCTTAGCTGGAAGTTTCCGTATCTATGCTACATGAGGGCAGGATGAGAGGTGATTGTGACTCTTTATGAACTGGAGTGGGAATGCCAACCTATTTGTTCTGATGCAGGATAGGGACAATGGCCAGGTGGATACTGGTTAGCCCAGCCCTCATTGCTTGCTTGGTCATTTCAGCGGGTGATTAGGAGTCACCCACGTTACTATTGACCTGTAGGTCACATTTGGTCAGAGATGGTCAAGATGGCAGATTTCCTGAGAGTCTAGATTAGAGTGGTGCTGGAAAAGCGCAGCAGGTCAGGCAGCATCTGAGGAGCAGGAAAATCAATGTTTTGGGTAAAAGCCCTTCATCAGGAGGGCTGATGAAGGGCTTTTGCCCAAAATGACGATTTTCCTGCTCCTCGTATACTGCCTGACCTGCTGTCCTTTTCCAGCACCACTCTAATCTAGACTCTGATCTCCAGCAGGTGCAGTCCTCACTTTCGCCTAGATTTCCCGAGAGGTTGAGAGAATGTGAAGATGACACTGGGTCGTCAAAAATCAGAATAATTCCATCACCAGCAGAAACTTGGGGCACCACAGTGGCTCAGTGGTTAGCACCATTGCCTCACAGCACCAGAGACCCAGGTTTGACGCCATCCTTAGTCGACTGTGTGTGGAGTTTGCACATTCTCCCTGTGTCTACATGGCTTTCCTTTGGATGCTCTGGTTTCCTCCCACAGCCCAAAGATGTGCAGGTTAGGTGAATTGGCCATGCCAAACCGCACTTAGTGTTCAGGGATGAGCAGGTTAGGTGGACTAGTCATAAAAAATGCAGGGAGACAGGGTACTGGGTTGCTCTTTGGAAGGATGATGTGAACTCAATAGGTCAAATGGCCTGCATCCATACTGTAGGTATTCTATGAAATACAATATGTATATATTTAAGTGTACCAAATTAAATCTGCAGTCCAGAATAGATTTCAGAACAACTACTAGTTGGTGTGGCTACTTTATGGAACAAAAATGTCTAGTTTAGCAGTGGAAGATAGTACCATAAAAGATCTTTTATGTGGGCGGCACGGTGGCACAGTGGTTAGCACTGCTGCCTCACAGCGCCTGAGACCCGGGTTCAATTCCCGCCTCAGGCGACTGACTGTGTGGAGTTTGCACATTCTCCCCGTGTCTGCGTGGGTTTCCTCCGGGTGCTCCGGTTTCCTCCCACACTCCAAAGATGTGCAGGCCAGGTGAATTGGCCATGCTAAATTGCCCATAGTGTTAGGTAAGGGGTAAATGTAGATGTAGATGTAGGGGTATGGGTGGGTTACGCTTCGGCGGGGCGGTGTGGACTTGTTGGGCCGAAGGGCCTGTTTCCACACTGTAAGTAATCTAATCTTGATACCAACATTACCAGCTTCCATTGGTTCACCTTAGACAGCAGCAAAAGCACAAGCATCCATTGTGCCTCATCAGGAGCATGGGTGAAATGCCCATTCATTTTGATATGCTCAGCAATTGAAGTGTGAAGTGGAAGCATTTGAAAACGGATCTAGCAAAAATAATGGCAGGACATAAGATTAGATTAGATTTCCGACAGTGCGGAAACAGGCCCTTCGGCCCAACCGGTCCACACCGACCCTCCAAAGAGTAACCCACCCAGACCCATTTCCCTCTAACTAATGCACCTAACACTATGGGCAACTTAACATGGCCAACTCACCTGACCTGCACATCTTTGGACTGTGGGAGGAAACCAGAGCACCCGGAGGAAACCCACGCAGACATAGGGAGAATGTGCAAACTCCATACTCCAAACTCCGAGGACTAGAAGTGAACCTGGGAACCCTGGTGCTGTGAGGCAGCAGTGCTAACCACTGTGCTATCGTGCCGCAGAGATTCAGAGTTACGAGCCTGCATGGCTATCAGAACAACAAAACCCATCGTATTATTGCATAGATCTCAGGAAGCTGGATGGTACCACAGAATGTGACATTTGTATAAAATGTCTCCATTTTACTCCTTGGACATTCAGGTTGGAGTCACCCTCTAGTGAGTCTGTTAGTAAACCAATCAACTATGGTAGTAATCTAAGCGAGCATATAACCCAAACTGCATACTTAAGTCAGAGATGTCATTAGTGTACATTATCAATGGTTAATAAAATCTCAGATATCTGACACAATATGAACCAAACTCTATGTGTTATGTGGGCTAACATGTAGAAAATCGTAAACGATGATAATTTTCAAACGTTAAACCATGCCAAAACTCAAATTCCTTGCCGATGCTTTCATCCCCATCAATGTCAATAGTTGGATGGATGATGGGGTGACAGAGGGGTAAGGGCTGAGTGGTGTTATTGCTTGACAATTAAAGCAGGCATCCAGGTAATGTTCTGGGGACCCAACTTCAAATCCAACCGTGATGAACGGTAGAATTTTAAAACTGTATACAAAAAAAATCTGAAAATAAGACTCTAATGATGACCATAAAGTCAATGTTGGTTGTGGGAAAATTTCATCTGGTTCATTGATGTTATTTAAGGAAGGAAACTGCTGTTCTTACCTAGTCTAGTTTACATGTGACTCCACACTCATAGTAACATGGTTCACTCTTAACTGCCCTCTGGGCAATTTGGGACAGGCAACAATTGCTGACTTTGTCAGTGAGGCCCACATTCCCTGAATTAATGAAACAAAATGGTATGGGTCAATAATATGTGCACTGGCCTCTTATTAATAGGGGATATGTTCAGATAGTTGCGGTCACATTGCAGTTATACCAGAGGGTCTAATGCTGACATGCGACAGACAAGCCTTTTAAGGATCAGGCTTGTGTCAAATGGAAAAGGTGAATAGTAGATAGAGATAATATCATGGAGAAAGTGAGGACACAGATGCTGGAGATCAGAGCTGAAAATGTGTTGCTGGAAAAGCGCAGCAGGTCAGGCAGCATCCAAGGAGCAGGAGAATCAACGTTTCGGGCATGAGCCATTCTTCAGGAATGAGGAAAGTGGCACACTTTCCTCATTCCTGAAGAAGGGCTCATGCCCGAAACATCAATTCTCCTGCTCCTTGGATGCTGCCTGACCTGCTGCGCTGTTCCAGCAACACATTTTCAGTTCAGTAGAGATAATATCATCACAAAGAGTGGAAATATGTGCTCCACTTGTCTTTTTGTGATTTCTGGGAATGCTATTTGTTCATAAACTATCAGATCATCCAAGAAATGTGAATAATCCAATTCAATGCACAGAGAGGAGGGCGTTTAAGTGTATGGTGTTGATTTTAAAAATAAAAGCACCAAATCTGATCCAGAGTGAGATCCTTATGATGATGCCCTTGTCAAATGACTCCATATAGAATCCCAAACTCTGCACTGGATGCTGAAGATGACGAGTTTAATGGGTTTTTAAAAACACATTGTGATTAAAAGGTTAGATTGAATAAAATTACTTTAATAATAAACTGTGCTACATTAATATGCATTAGCAGTGTTAGATTTTCACATTCAAAATGGTGACCATCCACATTGACAGTTCATGAAGTCTCAGTGTATATATCAGCTCCCTTTTTGAGGTGACTTAGGTAGTTCCAGTTGACAAGTCTTCTATGCCGACATGCACTGAAGTGAGATGACAGGACACGAACAAAATCAGAAGTCACTTGACACCAGGTTATAGTCCAACAGGTTTATTTGAAAACACAAGCTTTGGGAACGCAACTCTTTCATCAGATGAACTTCAAAGTCAACTGCACCTGATGAAAGATCAACGCTCCAAAAGCTTGTGATTCGAATAAATCTGTTGGACTATAACCTGGCGTCGTGTGACTTCTGACATTGTCCACCCCAGTCCAACCCCGGCACTCCCCATCAAGGATATGAGCAGATATTGTACCCTCCTGTTCTAATTTCTTGCTAAATAATATGGGACAGAATATTTTCATCACCCCACCAATCCTTCCACAGGTTGGGAGTGTTTCTTGCCTGGTCCAGCATTTGTTTCCCAACTCTAACTGCCCTGGAGGAGGTGAACAGAGAGCTGCATGTTAGAGGCCGAGTCCTAGACTGAGCAGCAGATAAAATCGAGAGGAAATAGACGCTGTTAAAAATAAGAATCAATGTAAAAAGGTGCTGGCACATCAGAAGACAGAATCTGCAGACAGATTTTAAAAAGTATTACAGAGACAATGGAAGTTTGCAGTAGGGCACAGATTGCAGAGCACGGGGCAGACAATTGAATGCTGTAGCACATGGGGTAGTGAATGTTGACTAAATGGAGGGAGACATTTAAAATCAAACAGCTTCTTTGGTCAAAATTTTTTTCATGACAACATGTTCCAGAAATTCACATTGGCAGGCGTTAACTGATGGACCATATAACCATGTGCGCATATTTTACAAAAGAAAATTACTACTCAAGCAGAATTAAAAATCTAGGGTGAACGCAGCATTCAATTGAAGGCTCTGTCAGAAAAATAACTGCACGGGTGATACTGAATTTGTGATGCTGACAAAAAGATTGGGTGGAATCTGGAAGACAACTAAAGTGCAACAAACTCGTGACACGTCCTTTATTCTGACAAACTATTGTATTAACCGAGTCAGTTTTTCACTGAAGCTCATGAAGGTGATGACCTCATTATCTGCTGCAATGCTGATTGATGTAACGATGTCAGACTATCCGCTGGTGGAATAATGATCCTACAGCATGAGAAACAACACTGTTCATGGAGATACAAGAGACTGTAAGCTTACAAACCTGAATTATTTTCTCAGGCCATTTTAGCTTTGTCTGCATTTGCTGCATTTATGCACACTTCAGACCAAAACCACTGAGCGATCTCTTTTTAAAAATTCATTCGTAGGATGGTGGGCATCGTTGGCTGATCCAACCTTTATTGCCCATCCCTAGTTGCCCTTGAGGTGACGGTAATGAGCTGTCTTTTTGAACTGCTGCCATCTATTCAATGGTGGTACATCCACAACATTCATTTGGGAGGCTGTTTCAGGATTTTGACTCAGAAACAGTGGAGGAATGGCGATATATTTCCAAGTCAGAATGTGGTAGGTTGGAGGAGATCTTGCAGGTGGTGGTGGTGTCCACTGCTCTCCCCTTTCTGGATTGTAACGATTCTGTCTTTTGAAGGGGTGTTTGAGATCTTTGATGAATTTCTGGTGGGTGGTCCACAGCTGCGACACTAGTGTTGGAACAAGAGGACATTTGCAGCCCAATAAAATGGGGCTGCTTTGTCCTGGATGTTCTTGAACTTAGAATGTCGTTGAAGCTGCACTTATCCAGGCAAGTGTGGAATATTTTCATCACACTCCTGACTTGTGCCTTGTCGATGATGGACAGGAGGTGTGTGATCCATTGCAGGAGTCACAGTCTTTGAGCTGCTCTTCTAGCTCCAGCAGTCATATGGCTAATCTAGATCATAAGACTATAAGAAATGGGAACAGGAATAGGCAGTTTAGTCCCTTGAGGTTGCTCAACCATTCAGTAGTATTATGGCTGATCTGATATTTCTCATATCCACTCTCCTGTGTTTTCCCCATAACCCTTGATTCACCTTCTCATCAAGATGTTCAGTTTCTGCTCAACGGTAATCTTCAGATTCAGAGTCTCCGGTTCTGAAGAGTTGCACTGGACTCAAAACGTTAACTCTGTTTCTCTGTCGGATGATGTTGCCAGACCGGTTGAGTTTCTCCAGCATTCTCTTTGTTTGCATGAGTTAGATTTTATTTTCCGTACCCATTGAAGCCATCCGTATATTTGTACCACAGTACAATTTGAGCCCAGCTAATACAGCATTGAGACTGTTGGATCAGAACTCTTTCTGAACTGTGTGAATGAGGAGTGTGGGCATTTAACACCAATCCTTGAGGCTAAAATCTTTGAACATCGTTGGTATTTGTTACCCATTTCTAATTGGCCATTAGAAGGACGAACATGAATTTAAAACAAAGTGCACAAATAAAAAAAGGCGCGAACAGAAATTACAATTCCTATCTTGGAATAATATTTAAGATCCAGTGTATTTACGGCACTTCCTGATTAAATTCTCAAGTCACGTTTTCATCCGTCCTCAGCTTTTGAATGTGAAGTATTGGTGTTGGTGCAGAGCTCAAAGCAAAACAGCCTGAATTATAATGAGGAGGCACTAATGAGACCCAGTGCTGCCCTGAATTTCTAAATGATGTAACATCCTGACTCAGCTCACAAGCTTCATGGAATGCCGGAACACTTTAAAGATTTTTTTTTGTTGAAAACTCTGAAAAAATGGGAAGGAAGATGTTGCTCCAACTTTCATTTCCAGTGTGGTTCAGATTTTGCCAGTGCTTTTAAATAACTTTTTCCCAACCTTTAACATCCCTCCCACATATGTACAGTATTTATGTAACAATCCCAAATGCCAACTTGCGAGGAGAGACAGCGTGAAAATGAGAGAGAGAGAAGAAGAACACAGAATAACCCCAACCTGGAGTTAAGAGGCTTACTCTCCCTTATCTGAGAATAGAAATTAATCACAAATATATAAAGGATGGGTGGAACCGAAGGTGGCCATTTGATCCATCTAGAAACATCCAAGGATCATTCAATGATGACAGACAGATGTTTCTTAAATAATACCAATGTTTCTACCTCCACTTACTTTTTTCTTTATTCACTCATGAGAATGAGGGCATCACTGGAAAGTCAGCATTTATTGCCCATCTTCAAAGTGCAGCTGAGAGTCAATCACATGGCTGTGTGTCTGGAGTCACATGTAGGCCAGAGCAGGCAAGGATGGGCAGTTTCCTTCCCTAAAAGGACATTAGTAAACAAGATGGGTTTTTCCTGACAATTGATTTATAGTAGTCATTAGATTCTTAATTCCAGATATTTATTGAATTCAAATTCCATCATCTGGCATGTTGGAATTTGAACTCAGGTCCCCAGAACTTTATCTGGATCAACAGTCCACTGATAATACTACTAGGCCAGACTGACCTAACTTGAAGTGATAGATGCAGTCAGTCATTGCCAAAGCTCATCAAGTCAAGCATACATTTTAGAAGAATAAGCTTTACAGTCACATATGTTCACGAGTACAGCGAAAAGCTTACAAGTTGTCATTTGTGACACAATTTCAGGTACCAAAGTATCTTAAGTGCAACTTCTTAGGGGGCAAACAATTAAAAAGTCAAAGAAATAAAAAGTCCAGCAGTAAATTAGGAAAAGAGAGAAATAAGAGTACAGGATAACAGTCCTTCTAATCCAGACCTAGCCTGGCTCCATTTTGAGGCCGGGAGTTGAGGCCACACTGAGACCAAGGATCTGCACTGGCTTTCACTTTAAAAAATTGCAAAAAGAAGAGAAAGGGAAAGAAGTCAATGGAGCAGACCAGCTCAAGGTCAGGAATCATATTCCGCTGCCATCCTGGAGACATCTTCTGTTCAATTCCATTGGCAATGTACTCATGTCCTAAGTGAGAAGATCAAGAATATTTTAGAATTTTGAAATATTCCAATACAGCCATTTTAGCCTAAGTCAAAAATTTAAGAGAATTTATGAGCTGAAGAGTGTCAACCCAAGGAATGGAAGGATCTTCCTCTTGAGAAGCAGCCACTATCTGCCTAGCAGTGTAGTTAGTCCTCTCTCAGGACTGGCCTGATTTCAGGCTCAATTGCCCTCTTCCTGCAGCAAAACCGAATTCAGAAGGCCAGCATTGTTTACTTTATCCTGCATTCCAAATTCCTGTTCTTCTTCCCCTCTTACTGCTGTGGACTCCAGTCAACGCTGTAGGCAAGAGCAAGAAATCCAGCTTTACATGGACAGACCCACAACCATGAGCTGATGCAATTAATTGACAAAACCCAATCCTGAAACAACTTCAACAATTTTTGCAACTGATATTGAACAAGAGCAGACAAGTGCGATGGGTTTAGTTTGGGATTATGTCTGGCATGGACTGGTTGGACTGAAGGGTCTGTTACTGCACTGTATGACTCAATGATATCTATGGTGAAGCCTGGAAGGAAAAACTTTGGCACACTGTGAACTTTAAAACCATTGCCTGGTTAATGCAAAATATTTGCACACCATTAAGAGGGAGAATCAAATAGTCTTTCCATGCACTTTGCAGCCAAACTAATTTTAAAAAAATTAGATTAGATTACTTACAGCGTGGAAACAGGCCTTTCAGCCTAACAAGTCCACACCAACCCTCCGAAAAACAACCCACCCAGACCCATTCCTCTATATTTACCCCTTTCCCTAACACTACGGGCAATTTAGTTTGGCCAATTCACCTGACCTGCACATTGTTTGGACAGTGGGAGGAAACCGGAGCAAACCCACACAGACACGGGGAGAATGTGCAAACTCCACACAGACAGTTGCCTGAGGTGGGAATTGAACCCGGGGTCTTTGGCGTTGTGAGGCAGCAGTGCTAACCACTTGTGAATCTCAACAAACATGAATTTTCTTTTTTATTTATCTGCCTTGTTTTGTTGCATCACTGGTTATTAATGTGAAGAAACATGGGTTTAATTTACAGCAGCTTCCAACGAAAACAATGGAGAAGGTTAAGAGTGATTTGACTGAAAGGGAGGATATTAAAAAGGAGACTGACAGTGAGAGAAACCATTTTGCTGGCTGGTAGGTTGAGGACTAGAGGACATAGCCTACAAGTCTCAGGACTGAAAGTTAGGAAACTTTTCTTAATATTCAAAAGGTTGATCAAGCTGTTTCCTACACAGTCACCGCTAGTTATAAAGTGGAGATGGATAATCTTTGTTAAGTGAAAGCACCATATTCTGTGATGCTAATGTGGCCACATGCAGTTAGGTCAAAGCTTTGATTTGATTTATTATTGTCACATGTACTGAGGTACAGTGAAACATTTTGTTTTGCGTGCAGTACAGGCAGATCATACCAGTGTATTAGGGTAATAGAACAGAGAGTGAGGAATACAACATTGTGGTTGCAGAGCAGGAGCACAGAGAGCGAGGTCAACACGAAATTCAAAATTTGATTCGTCTAGTAACAGTGGGGAAGCTGTTTTTGAATCTATTGCATATACAAACATTTCGATCTTATGCCTGACAGAAGAGGTTGGAAGAGTGTATAACTGGGGTGGGAGAGGGTCTCTGATTGTATTAGGTGCTTTCTTGAGGCAGCGAGAGTTATCAATGGAGTCAATGGATGGGAGGCTGGTTTGTGTGAAGGATTGGACTGTGTGCACGACTCTCTGCAGTTTGCGAATTCAGCTGTGATCTCAGTGAGTGACAGAGAAGGCACAAGGGGATAAATGGCCCCCTCCAGGACTAACGCTTCTGATCATTACCACCCAAGTATTGACGTCATCTGGATGCTTGCCCATGACCTGAATCTGCACCAGTACATATTCAGCTCATAGGGATAGAGTCTAAATTGGGTGTCCATTTAAAAAAAAGATGGGCAAACTGCTTCTTGAGATTACTTTCAGTAAAAAGCTTACAATCGTAACGCTTAAATAGTTCCAGTAAGAGCACACTGATAAGGCTGGTGCTTTGTCTGCGTAACAGGCTTTTAAACAGTCTTCTTCTTCTTTTGACAGTCAAAATGTACATTTCATATAATAAGATCAGCTTTATGCAGGTCTGAAAATCTGTTTGTCATAATGCATTCCTTTCCAATTTGTTAGGTTTAATCAGTACTCTTACCCATGTACTTCATTGGAAAAGGATGAACTGAGAACTCTTCCAATTAATTACACGTCCTTTTATAAATTATGTTCAATTAATAAATGAATTGATATGAATTATAATATTTAAAAGTCTACACTAGTTTTTCTTCCCACACCTTGTAAAGATGATAACTCAATCAGTAGTTCAGATGGAGACTGGGTGGCCGACATTGTTGCATTCTCACCCAGATCCATTAGAGCCTGGGTTTAAAAAACACTCCAGGGCTTGTTGGCTACAGAAAGGGCTGACATAAGCCTCAAAACCAGTTATTAATAAGCTTGCAAGATCCTTCCAAGTTGCAACACCATTCTTCAAGGGAGTCAGAGAGGTCTACCGCACAGAAAAAAGGTCCTTTGGCCCATTGAACCTTTGTGGTCAAAAACAAGCACCTAACTATTCCTATCCCATTCTCTTGCACTTGGCTCAAAGCCTGAGTTCCAGATTCCCACTGCCCCCTGGCAGTTTTCTGACATCCCCTACCTTAAATTGATGCCTCATGGTCACTGACCCCTCCACCAAGGGGAAATGTTTCTTCCTGTCTGTACCCCTCATAATTTTATACATTTCAATCATGTCCTCCCTCTTCCTCTCTTTTGCTGTAAACAACCCCAATCTGTCCAATCTCTCTTCACAACTGAAATGTTCCAGCCCAGACAATGTCCTGGTACATTGTCTCCAGTGCTACCCACCTTATAATGTGGATTCCACAACTCCACATAATACTCCAGCTGTGGCCTAACCAACTTTTTATACAGTTCCAGTATAACTTCCTTGTTCTCAAACATTATGATTCTGCTCAAAGATAAGCACACTGTATGCCTTCTTAACCACTTTATTTACCTGTCCTGATAGTTTAAAGGACATGTGGATCCACATCCCTCTAAGCCTTGAGGCTTCCCAGGGTCATATTGTTCCCTTGAATTGTTTGTCCTGCCTAAATGCATAATTCCACCCTTATCTGTATTGAACTCCAAGGGAGGAGAATGTTTGAAGTTATGCCATACAAATACACCTCATGCTGCCCAGCAAGTCTCTCCCAGATTTGTAACTTGTACCAACAATTACCCTGATAGGTGGACTGTTTCCCTTCCTTCGGAGGTTGAGATCAGTCACATTTTGCATGTCACCAGAGGCCAAAATAGGTATCCATTTGCAGAAACCATAATCCTCAGATATTGTCCATAAAACATAATGCTTTGCCATATCTGTCAGAAATCTATACAGAATTCCTTTGCTTCTTGGCCTCAGTCAGGCGAGTTTCAAAGACTTGCAAAGGGCAAAGATCTGCAAGGTACCAATTAACCTCAGCACCTCTGGGTTACCTGGGACTTGGATGGCATGGTGGCTCAGTGATTAGCACTGCTGCCTCACAGCGCCAGGCACCTGGGTTCGATTCCATCCTCAGACAACTATCTGCATGGAGTTTGCACAGTCTCTCCATGTCTGTGTGAATTTCCTCCAGGTTCCTCCCACGATCCAAAGATGTGCAGGTTAGGTAGATTTGCCATGCTAAATTGCCCCGCAGTGCCCAGGGATGTACAGGTTAGGTGGATCATCCATGGGGAATGCAGGGTTACAGGGATAGGGAAGGGGTGTGCCTTGTGGAATACTCTTCAGAGGGTCAGTATGGATTTAAAGAGCTGAATGGCCTGTTTTCACACTGCAGTGATTCTATGATGATATAAAGGCCAAAGTGTACCTTCCCGAGTACTATCCTGTTCTTCTGACTGCATGCAGATGTGACCTAGATGCAATCCTGGAGTCATTTACTCAATAGTGAGGCTTGCACATTAGTTATCATCAATACAAAGCATCAGAGAACAGACAGTTACCTAGTGAAATGTATTGCAGTAAATAAAGAGTTAATGCAAATGACAGGAGTCAATGGGAGGTAGTGAAATTAATAGCAAACATTGATGACTTACATCTTCCTTAATAAAGCACTGTAGTTCTTAAAAGGTAATGATTCAAATTATGGTGTACTAACAATTACTATTCTTGGTTTAGTAGAATGATAGAAGAATTGTACAGTACAGAAGGGGTCTTTGGCTCATCCTGACTACATCAACAAAACTACTCTAAAGATATGCTAGTCTCACTTTCCAGCATTTGTTCCATAGCCTTGATAAAATGTCATAACCAGGAGTTAAAAGGTTCAATATTTACATTTGAGCTAAATTGCAAGTTTTAGGAAAGGTGGACTTTGCAATTTGTAGATCACATGGGAAGAGGAAAGGATAAATAAAGGGTGCACCAAGATCACTTGCCTAACCTGTACTAGTGCACAAGTGATGTCAATATTGAGCAATGGCCCGGGGAATAGTTACTGATCAGGCTGAAGACTAACTTCACAGCATCAACATCAATGTCATAAGCCGAAATATCAACAAAAGACTTTTGAACTGAGTTCACAAAGAGTCTACTTGGAGCTCAGGGAGATTGAAGAAGATTGGCAAGGCAACAAATGAGACTTTGGATTTGAAAGAAAAATTCAATTGTTTTTCCATCTCATCATTGCCACTTTGAAGACACTGATGTCGGCTTGCTTTGTAATTTCACAGGTCCCAGTAACTCCAATATGTCGCCAATCTTTCCAGGGTCCTTCTGGGATTGTTATGATTTAAGATACAGGCCAACTTTTGAAAATCTAAGTATGTTCTCAGCATATGGAACCTTGTCCACACGCTGCACATACCTATCATTCAGGTGTAAGCTAAGGTTAAGAGTATGAATGGCTGTTGTAGAACAGAGACAATATAGCCAAGCTGATCTTGACCATACTCAAAGCCCAAATGTACACAAACACACCACAGAATTTCCTCTTACCTATAAAGGACCCTAAATTCAGCTGCAGCAAACACTCCTCAATAACCTGCACATTGTCTGGCTTTGCAAATACAGACATTGAACCTGTACCCTTCTTGGGCTCAGTTTCAATAGCGTATTTACCATTCAGCTATCCAGGAAAGAACTGTATGCTTAAATCACATCCTACAAAATTAATTTTCGAAAGCTGACGGATAAATTTCCATGTGCAACAATCGTAGATTATCACCAAAATACTTGGCAAATCTCTTTTCTCAGCATCTGACAGTTTGCTTTTTCTTTCCCTTCCAAATAGCTGTATTGAATTAGCAAACTCGGCTTAGAAAATCATTATTCCAGCTGTAAATGGATGTGTGTGGGACTCCATAGGAGATTGGTGGACAGGGCGGCAAAGTGCTGATAAGCTAGAAGACTGATGGGTTTTGTACAAAATCGGTCAAACGATCGAATAAGATGCAGGAAGGAGCTATTGTCTGTTCAATTAGATATTACACACAGACAGTAGACAGCACTGATAATGCTGGAGATATGCTTTAAAAAAAAAGCTGTTTAAAATTATCTAAACACAATTCTGATAAGGGAGAGGTACTTTATCAGTTGCTTCTTCTTTCCAATTGACAATCATAAATATGATTTACAGAGATGAGCAGAAGATTTGGATTGAATTCAGTGTTAAAATGCATCTTCCCAATGTTACATGCTGCTTTAACACTGCCTGGAAACAGTAACCTTGTACATTTTTCTTAGTTATTCGTGGGATACGGTTATCTCTGGCAAGGACAACATTTATTACTCATCCCTAATTGCCTTGAACTGCTTGGCTATTTCAAAGAGCAGTTAAGAATCATTTACATCGCTGTGGGTCTGGATTCATATGTAGGCCAGACCAGGTAAGGATGGCAAATTTCCTTCCCTAAAGGACATGAGTGAACCTGGAGCTGAGGCCTCAAAAAGATAGCCATGATCTTATTGAATGGCGGAGCAGACTCGAAGGGCCAGGCAGCCTACTCCTGCTCCTAGTCCTTATGTTCTTATGATGGATATTTTGACAATCAATGAAGGTTACCACTAGGCTAGCATTTAAATTCCAAATTTTTAATGAATTCAGAATGTCACCATCTGCCATGGTACCCTTGTCCCAAGGGCATTAATGTCCAACTTTGCATTACCAGACCAATGACTTTTCCACTGCCTCTCCATTGCCTTTTGGTAATTTCTATGTATCCCATAGTAACAAGCACTGCTGTGTCATAGAGGCTTAGGAAGCAGAATTCCTCCCTGTCCTCTTAGCTGTGGAACCTCCATTGCACTGAGACATAACCAAAAAAGAAAAATGGATAGATAATTTCAAAATTCTCAGTTTATGAATTCTTCTATGTATACTCACCACTCCCCATCACTCAAATCGCCTCCAATTCTGGATTCTTCTGCATCTGCAATTTCCTTCAAAGTACACAAGGTGTTTTCATAGAATGATAGAATCCCTACAAAGCAGACTGAGGCCATTCAGCCCCTTTCAGTTTGCACCTACTGTCCGAAGATCATTCTTTCCAATCCCTTTATTTGCAATGGCCAATCAACCACAGCTGCATATTGTTAGATCCTGGGAGGAAACCAGAGCAGTCAGAGGAGACCCACACAGACACGGGGAGAATGCGCAAACACCACACAGATAGTTGCCCAAGGCTAGAATCAACCCAGGTCCCTGGCACTAGAAGGCAGCAGTGCTAACCACTGAGCACCAGACCATTCAGATTTCCTGTTACCTTCCTCATTTGTGCTTAAAAGAAAACACAATTCCTCTTTCCAAAAGGATCTTTCAGCTGGAAGCAGTTATTGTTCCTCAAGGTTCCAGCTCTTCCTTCATCACCGAAAACTTGCTGGCTTGATTGTTGGCAGTGAACCATAATCCCGAGTGTGGAACACCTTACCTGGGCCTGGGGTAATTATCAAGGTTAGGGAAAATAATCCACAAGTCTCAAATGATCCCTCTGCTCTCTCAATTAAACATCCAGATCATCTTCCCATCTCTCGAATCTCCTCCAATTCTGGCCTCATTAGCATTTTCTTCGAAGTGCATGAGAGGTCCAGGTCAATTCGCCACACAATTCGCTATTGTGTGAACATGCTGGAAATTACTGCTATCTGCCTGGATTCTCAATATTCATGCTTTATGATGCTGTATGCGAAAGCAGCATATAAAAGCATGTTATTTATACTTGACAACCTCCAACCAGTGTCGTGCTGATTTTAAAAGTTCTCTGACATTTATGTTCAAACACATCCATGACCCTGAAGCGTGGAGAGATAAACTAGAGGAGGGTGGGGGTGGGGAGAAAGTAGCATAGAGTACAATAGGTGAGTGGGGGAGGGGATGAAGGTGATAGGTCAGGGAGGAGAGGGTGGAGTGGATAGGTGGAAAAGGAGATAGGCAGGACAAGTCCGGACAGATGCTGCCTGAACTGCTGTGCTCTTCCAGCACCACTAATCCAGAATCTGGTTTCCAGCATCTGCAGTCATTGTTTTTACCACATCCATGATCCTGATCTACTCCAGATCTACAATCCCCTCCCACCTTCCGTTTGTACACTGTCCACCTCTCAGCAACCTCCTGTTGATCATTGGTGACACTTTCAGTCATCACATTGAAAGTCTGGAATTTACAACATCAACTTCTTTCCCTCAACACTTCTCTCTCCTTTGAAAGCCTCACACAAACCATAAACCCTCTATTCCTTCAATTGTTTAGCTTTACTTTAGTTTTGCTCGCTCCAAAAAGCTTCCTGCAAAAATTAAAGAAAACCTGCTATCACTGCTTTAATTACAAAAACTTCACTTAAACTTTAGTTGGGGTGGCATGGTGGCTCAGTGGTTAGCACTGCTGCCTCACCGCACCAGGATCCCAAGTTCAATTCCACTGTTGGGCAACTGTGTGTGGAGTTTGCACATTCTCCCTGTGTCTGTGCAGGTTTCCTCCCACAGTCCAAAGATGTGCATGTTAGGTGAATTGGCCATACTAAATTGCCAAAAGTGTTAGGTGCATTAGTCAGAGGGAAATTGGTCTGGGTGGGTTACTCTTTGGAGTGTCGGTGTGGACTTGTTGGGCCGAAGGGCCTGGTTCCAAACTGTAGGGAATCTAATCTTGTGCTGGAGGCAACCCACCAACCTATTGTTGCTGAAGCCTGAAGCTGGTTGTACATGGGTTTGTCAAAATCTCGGAGAGTGCAGCATTCCCTCAGTCCAGTCAACCCTGTGTTATGGAAAAATCGTGCTTTAGAAACAGCGCTTCAAGTGTTGGCGCTGTAATCGCGTTACAGCCAACACGTTTCAAAAGCTTGCACTTTAGAAACACAGTGTCCTCAATTCATCAATCATGTTAGAGTGAATTTGCGCCGACGAAACGCGTATTATAGTAGAACGACATGTACTGCAAACGAATTGTCAGTGTTTCGATTTTGTGTTTCATGCCTCAAGGAGTTTCTTAAAGAGACGACTCCCATGAATTACAGACAAACAAATGTGGTCACAGCTAAAACCTGCGATGACTAAGAACCCCAGACGGAACAGTGGTCACTGTTTATAATAGACTAGATTCCCTACAGTGTGGAAACAGGCCAAAAAGACCACACTGACCTCCGAAGAGTAACCCACCCAGACCCATTCCCCCACTCTATATTTACCCCTGACTAATGCACCCAACACAATGGGCGGTTTAGCATGACTAATTCACCTGATCTGCACATCTTTGGAGTGCGGGAGGAAACCGGAGCTCCCAGAGGAAACCCACGCAGACAAGGGGAGAACGTGTAAACTCCACACAGTCAGACAGTCGCCTTCGGCTGGAATCGAACCAGTGCTCCTGGAGCTGTGAGGCAGCAGTGCTAACCACTGAGCCACCATGCTGCCTGTATTGTAATGAGGTCAGCCAGGTGAACCTCAAAATAGGAGTTCCCTGATTGGGGGTGTTAACCTGATCAAATTAGGGAATCCTGGCTGACAGATATAAACAGAAGTGTCAAGGGTTCTGCTCACTTTAGGAGCCAGCTCTGAGCTAGCTGGGTCAGTGTCATGTATTATGCATGTGTAAATAAAGGGGGAATTGATAGGGAGCATAGATGAATGGGCTATTTTATAAATGGGGTGAAAATTCAGAATTCTGAAGTGCAAAGAGACTTGGAAGTTCTAGTCCAGGATTCTCTCAATGTAAACTTGCAGGTTGTGTCAGTAGTTAGGAAAGCAAATGCAATGATGGCATTTATTTTGAGAGGACTTGAATATAAAAGCAGGAATGTACTTCTGAAGCTTGAAAAGGGTGTGGTCAGCCCACATTTGAATTACCGTGCCCAATTTTGGGCCCCATATGTCAGAAAGGATATATTGGCCCTGGAGTGTGTCCAGAGGAGGTCCACAAGAATGGTCGTAGGAGTGACAAGCTTAACATAAGAGGAACGTTTGAGAACCCTGGGTTTATACACGATGGAGTTTCGAAGGATGAGGAAGGGATCTATTTGAAACATACAGAATACTGAATGGCCTGGACAGAGATGATGTTGGGAAGATGTTTACATTGATGAGAGAGACAAGGATTTGAGGGCATAGTCTTAGAGTAAAGGGAAGACCTTTTCAAACAGCAATAAGGAGAAACTTCTTCAGCCAGAGAATGGTGAATCTATGGAATTCATTGCCATAGACCGCTGTGGAGGGCAGGTCATTGAGTATATTTAAGATGGAGATAGATGGGTTCTTGAGTATCAAGGGTTACAGGGAGAAAGTGGGAGAATGGGGATAAGAAACTGATCAGCCATGATTGAATGGTGCAGCAGACGTATTGGGTTAACAGGCTAATTTCTACTCTTATGTCTTATGAACTTATGCGATGTTGGCTTCTATAGAGTTATTCCAGATGGACTGGGAACCTGAACCTTACTGTAATGTAAACTGGATCTGCACAAGCAGACTACAAGTCTTTTATTTAGGATTGTGACTCTAAGTCAGGAGGTTTCATCTCCTGACCTTCCACCTTTAGCCTCTCTGGGCATATCCCTTTTGTCAGCACCATCTTATCACACAAGTTTGGTTAATAAAAGTTCATTTACATTCCAGTTTGATGGTTAAGAGTCACTCATTAGCTACTTCTCACCTTTCTCCAATAGTTTTTATAAGCAACAAGCAAAAGCACTCATGGAAAACAGAATGGAAAAATTAACACAAGTTTTTGTTTGCAATTGCCCAATGATTTTTCTCCCAGCATGCCTATCGCAGTGGGCTGCAGATTAGTCAAGACTTGGGGGTGGGGGGGGGGGGGGTAACAATCATGGAGGGTTAGCAATCCTTCTTCCAATGCTAACTCCAAGCCCAACATCAGCAAGAAAAACAAACTGCTGGAAAGACTCAGCGGGTCTAACAGCACCTGTGGAGGGAGAAACTGAATTAACGTTAGAGTCAGATTTGACCCTTCTTCAGGTCCCCGACCTCAGCTTTCTCTCTCATGTATAACTGAGCTTTGCAATGTACTTTCACTCTATTCTTTTCCAGTGCACCCCAAGTTCTTGCGTTGGACAACTAAAATTACTCAAAGCTCACACTGTTCTAAATCTATACTTGGCCAAAATTCGCTTCACAATTGCAGCTCTCTCAGCTGCAGCTGAAATGATTCTGCTCTGTATAGTTTACCCGTAGGGGAGCAGTGCAAGTCAGATTCAAAGCTATTTGCTTCAAAACAGGTGAACATTTTACTGAGGAAATCTTCCCGTCGTGGTAAACATCCCATTGTTTCTCATTCGGCATTTTTCCAGCATCCCCTCCCCCACACAACTTCTTAAAAACTTTTATGTAAACTCTCACTGGCGAAATGCTTTACAAAAAGGATTAAAAGCAAAATGTTGATGCGACTCACACTTACGACCGATATAACATTGCTCATACATTAACTGAACAAGCTTAGCATCTTTAAATGTAAAAAATACCTCCATGCTCTTCACAAGTGGACATGGAGAGAGGGATAATGCAGAGTTATTGAGGGAGTGATGAGGAGTTGAATTGAATTTTGTTATATTTAGACAAAAGGTGGCCAGGGAGAAGATATGGTGAAGGAGTGCCAGTGCTCCAAATTGTGTTTCAACTTTCTGCTCAAAATCGACCAAGGGCTTAAATTGGAATTAAAAGGAATCATTTCTGGTAGTGGATTTGGTTATAATTGCATGTAAGCATAACCTTCAATGCATTCCTCCCTCCTTATATCAAATCACTGCAGCCAAACAGTCTGCATTAGGAATAACCTACTGACTCTAATCTAATGCGTCATATGTAGCACAACCGACCGATCCTCAGCTCGGCAATCGATTACATGCAACATGTAAATGTTGTACCCAACGTGCTGTCACAACATTGGGTGACATTTTGCCCCATTTGAATCCGAATTAGTGGGCTAGGGTTTGGAAAAGTTTGATCCAACATCCAATTTTATTTAAAAACAAAAACAGAAATTGCTGGAGAAATTCAGAGGACCTGGCAGGATCTCTGGGGAGAAAGCAAAATTAACATTTTGAGTCTGGTGACCTTTCTTTCGAACCCCAATTCTAATTTAATTTTCAGGGATAGGTGAGAAGGCTAAGCATGCACAGTTATTGAAGGCTAACATTTAATAATACAACATAGCCATCAGGTTATACCTAAAGTTATGTACATAAAAGTGTTTATTCTTTTGAATAATCAGTAATTTGAATATTGTGCACCATATTGTCCATCTTTATATCACCATTCCCTCCTGTTTATCTCTGTATTTTGAGCAACAATATCAGCGTGCCATCATTCATGATAATTTTCAGATAACATTGAAGTGAACAAATACAATCCGATGCCCGTTAGAGATGCAGGGGTCATATTTTTAAGGTGAGTGGAGAAAGATTTAGAAAGGACTAAGGGGCAACTTTTTAAAACATTTTTACACAGAGAGTGGTTAGTATATGGAATGAACTTCCAGAGGAAGTGGTGGATGCAGGTACAGTTACAACATTTAAAATACATTGGGATAAGGACATGAATAGGAAAGGTTTGGGGGGACATGGGCCAAATGCAGGCAGGTGGGACTAGTTTAATTTGGGAACATGGTCGATGTGGACTAGTTGGACCAAAAGGGTCTGTTTCTGTGCTGTATGATTCTATAACTCTATAATAACTCTCAATTAGGAGGCCAAAAGGAGAGAGTCACTGGGGAAGTAGCACTGTGCAAACCGATGGAGCTCTAGGCTGACAAATCCTTGGATCCTCATGGACTTCATCCTAAAGAAAAGACAAATGAGGAGACAGAGACTCTGCTATTAATTTTCCAAACTTTGATTGTTTCTGGAAAGTTTCCATCAAACTGGAAAATGTCAAATATAACCCATCTATTCATGAATGAATAGAGGCTTTAATCAGGAAAGCATAGGTCTGTTAGATTAGATTCCCTACAGTGTGGAAACAAGCCCTTTGGCCCAACAAGTCCACACCGACCCTCCAAAGAGTAAGCCCCCCCAAAGACATGTTTCCCTCTGACTAATGCAGCTAACACTATGGGCAATTTAGCGTGGCCAATTCACCTGGCCTGCACATCTTTAGACTGTGGGAGGAAACCGGAGCACCCGGAGGAAACCCACGCAGACACGGGGAGAATATGCAAACTCCACAAGGGCAGACAGACACCCGAGGCTGGAATTGAACCTGGGCCCTGGTGCTGTGAGGCAGCAGTGCTAATCACAGAGCCACCGTACCGCCCCAAGCTTGATATTTGTTGTAAGAAGATGTTAGAATTGACCATTAATGAGGCTGTACCTGAGAAAAACTCAAGATAATTGGGAAGATTCAGCATGGTTTTGAGAAAGGGACAATATGGTTGACCAATTTATTGGAGTTCTTTGGTGGAGTAACATGTGCTGTGGATAAACCAGACCTTATTATACATGAATTTCCAGAACGTATTTGACAAGCTGCTACACAAAAGGTTATTGTACACACCGGAGCTAATAGTGTAGGGCTTAAAGTATTAGTCCAGATAGAAGAAGATGGACTGGCTGCCAGAAAACAGTTTGCACAAATTGGTCTTGTTCTGGTTGACAGGATATGATGAGTGGGGTCCTGAAGGGCTCAAACTTGCTTTTATAATTTATATCAATGACTTAGGAATGGTAGTTAGGTCTGAAAAGACGGTAGGAAAGTATGTTTTAAAAAAAAGGATATCATGTGTTTGTAGATCGATAAAGATAGGCAAAGTGAGTGAGCAAAAACATGGCAGATGGAGTACAATGTGGGAAAATATGAAGTAGTTGACTTTGGCAGGAAGTATGAAAACAGCAGAAGGTTAATCAAATGAAGAATGACGGCAGAAGTCTGGAGTACAGAAAGATTTAGGTATTGCAGTTCGTAAGTCACAAAACATTAGTATGCAGGTGCAGCAAGAATACTATCCATTAGTATGAACGAAGTTGAACACAGAAGAAAGAATATAAAACAAAGTATCACAGATGCCAGAGCTCCCAAATATAAATGGAAAATGCAGCATCTGTGAAGAAACAATAAAAGCTAATATTTTAAGTCTCGTGTGAAGGTTCTGAGGGAGGATAACAAATTGGACTCAAAATGTTAACTGTTTCTCTCTCCACAGATGCTGCCGTACCTGCTGAGTACCGTCAGCACCTTCTCTTCATAAAAAGAAATGAGTTATACTAAGCATCGGCAAGACAGCATCTCAAATACTATGTACAGTTTGATCTCATTCAAGGAAGAATGCAAATATATTGGAAACAGATCAGAGATGGTTTACAAAATCAATACTTGGACTAAGCAGGTTTCCATGTGAGGTTAGTTTGGGCTTGTTTTCTCTGGGCTTTAGAAGAGTGGGTGAAGGGTGGCATTTGATTGATATGTTTAAGATCCTGAAAAGTTTTGTCAAGGCAGATAGAGTCATACAGATGTACAGTATGGAAACAGACCCTTCGGGTCCAACCCGTCCATGCCGACCAGATATCCCAACCCAAAATAGTCCCACCTGCCTGCACCTGGCCCATATCCCTCCAAACCCTTCCTTTTCATATATCCATCAAAATGCCTCTTAAATGTTGCAATTGTACCAGCCTCCACCACTTCCTCTGGCAGCTCATTCCATACACGTACCACCCTCTGCATGAAAAAGTTGCCCCTTAGGTCTCTTTTACATCTTTCCCCTCTCACCCTAAACCTATGTCCTCTAGTTCTGGACTCCCCCACCCCAGGGAATAGAGTTTGCCTATTTACCCTATCCATGGATGTTTGGAAAAAAATCGTTTCCTTTTGTGGGTAGGTCCAAAACTTAGCAGTACTGTTTTAAAACTAGGGGTAGCCCTTTCAGGACAGGGATGAGGAGAACTTTTTTTTCCCCCTGAGGCTTGCATGACTTTAGAACTTTGCCTCAGAAGGCTATTGAGACAGGGTCCTTATATATTTTTAAAGGGGAAATCGACAGATTCTTGTTAGGTGGGGGATCAGAGGTTATTAAGGACAGACGGGAATGCAAGGTTCAAAACATGAACAGAGCAGCCATGATCGCACTGAATGATGGAGCAAGCTTGAAGGGCCAAATGGTCTACATCTGCTTCTAATTCCTATGATCGTATGTGGGTTGTATGGAAGCTGAATCCTCACCTTTCACCTCAATTATTGAATTTGACCTGGCAATTATTGCAAAACTGTTCACATTCTGTATGCTGATTGTCTCACTGAAATGAAATCACAGAATGCTTGGGGAAATCAAAGAAATCATGGAATCCTTACACTGTGGAACAGGCCATTTGGCCCAACAAATCCACACTGACCCTCCAAAAAAAAAATCCCACTCAGCTTATCCCTGTAACCCTGCATTTTCCATGGACTTCCCAGCACACTATGGGCAAATTGGCATGGCCAGCCCACCTAACCTGTACATCTTTGGACTTTTGGGAAGAAACCAGAGCACCTGGAGGAAAACCACGCAGAAAAAGGGAGAATGTGCAAACTTTGTATTGTCATGGGAGGCTGGAATAAACTTGGGACCTTGGCACTATGAGGCAGCAGTGCTCACCACCATACCACCCCTATGGCTGGGGCTTGGGGATTGCTGTATACAGCTCACTGCCTTTTGCAGGCCATACACTTCCAAGGTGCATGTTTCCCTCCTGCCAAAGAGAAATGTACCACAACGCAGTGCTAATCAAACAATACCTTCATTCCATGACCCTCACATTGTAATTGCTGGACTTTCCAGTAAAACAATAAATGGTGGCTCAGTGGTTAGCACCGCTGCCTCACAGCACCAGGGACCTGGGTTCAATTCCAGCCTTGGGCATCTCTGTGTGGAGTTTGCACATTCTCCCTGCGTCTGTGTGGGTTTCCTCCAGATGCTCTGGTTTCCTTCCACAATCCAAAGATGTGCATGTTAGGTGAATTGGCCATGCTAAATCGCCCATAGTGTTGGGTGCATTAGTGATGGGGTAGGTGGATGGGTTACTCTTCAGAGGATCAGTATGGACTTGTTGGGCCAAAGGGCCTGTTCCCATACTGTAGGGAATCTAATTACTCTCAGGATTGGGCATCACTGGCTGGACCAACATTTATTGCTTACCCCTTGAGATAGTGGTGACGGGCTGCCTTCTTGAACTGCTGTGGTCCACAGCATTGTTTGGGAGGGAATTCCAGAGTTTGGACCCAGCAACACTGAAGGAATGATGATTTATTTCCAAATCTGAATGAGTGGGAACTTGCAAATAAGATAGTGACAGTGGCTGAGCAGTACAGTTAATTATGACACAATGTCTTTCCCCTTCCCCTTCCCCTTTGTTATTTGTCTTTCAAGTGCTCTATCTATATTGGGTGAATTAGAGAAGAAAACCTTTGCAATAGTTCATTGGGAGTCAGGATAACCAACTGCCACTGGAACTCGGCCTAAATACACAAGCTTCCAAAGGGCTGAAACCATGCAGTTCCTGTCATCAGCACCTGTGGCGTTATGTTCTTCACGAAGCTCTCTCGTACAAGAGGAAGAAAAAAAAAATCCAGAGAAAACATAAACCTCAGTTGAACACAAAAGGTGTGAACATATGGCTCTCAGAGCACACTGCATGAAGCACAAAATGAAGTGTAAAAACATTTGAATAACATTCACAGATCAGAACTTCACACCTTTGAATCCAAGTATCACAGCACTTCCTGACAAAGGCTGTGTTCACACACACACATATGCACATATTTTGCCAATAGATGTGATGGAGTTCTTGCAGACAGACAGATGATAACTCTCAGTTACTATACCTCTGCGTCTTGACTTCAAATGTATTGAATAGTGGCCTTTTCTTTTAACACCCTTTCTTGCACACATTCATAATCTACAACCCCAAACCAAAGAGGTTTCTCATTGTTGTTTTGGTAGGGTATGTGAACAGGGACAAGCCAAGGAAGATGGTAGCCTGGGGGGGGGGGGAACAGGGAACTGCTGTGGGATGGAGCGCTGGATAACATGTAACAGTTATCATCTCCTGCGTACAGGGGAATGTTGTGCAATGGTTCAAAGCTTGAGGAGGTCATTCCATGAAATACTTTATCCCTTCTTAAGATCTGTTCAATTTCTTGTTCATGTGCCCAACTATCCCCAATTTGGCTAGACAGACACACAGCAGAATGAGGAGGTTGGAATTGATACAAAAAGCACGTTGCAATTTGAAATTGCGGGATTTTTTTCCTCCGATCTATTTATTTGCTGCATCCGAGCTGATGTGCAAATGCAGGAGCAAGAGAGTTAGATCTAATGTCAGTTTGTAGTCTGATGAAATTTTATTCTTCCTAAATCTTTTTTTTCTCCAGTTTATGTGCCTGATATTCAGTACTCCAGGCAGATTTCACATTCTGACCATCACACTAGCCTTATTCATGATAGAAAGCACCTACCCATGTCCTTCTTCTCTAGTACATGCTTATCAAGTTCTCAGGAGTATATACCCCATGTCCCAGTCTTTGAGTTTCATCCAATGTCCTTGCGATTCTGCTATATTTCTCAAACTGCTGATTGATGCTAGTTCTCATTTCTTATCTCAACAATGTCGATAGTTGCATTCCTCCTCCTCACCCTCCAAGCTTACAGTGGTCAAAGATTTTCCATTAAAGTTTCTCTGCTGTGGTGAAAAAAACCACAATAAAACGTAGAAGCAGAAGTAAGTCATTCAGTCCATCCAGTCCACTCTGACATTCAATGAGGTCATGGCTGATCTGCTAATCCTGAACTCCCCAACGCTTGACTCCCCTAATGATTAGGAATTGGTCTACCTCAGCCTTCAGTGTATATATATATATCCCAGACTTAACAGTCCTCTGAGGTACAGAATTCTATACATTCACCACCCTCAGGAGGAAATAAATTCTCATTTCTCTCAAATAAGGAGTAACCCTTTACTAGAGATTATGCCCTCTGGTTCTAGACTTCCCCACAAAAGGAAAGTATATCCCCATAGAGTTCCCTAAGAACCTGATAAGTTTCAACAAGGTCACCTCTCATTCTTTTAAACTCAAAAGTTTACAAGCCAATTTTACTCAGCCTCACTCATAAAACAATCCCACTGTACTCAGGATCAGCATTGTGAACCCTTCTCTGGTCTGTCTCCAATGTCAATATATCTTTCCGAGGGGAAGGCCTGTGACCAGTGGTGTGTGACAAAGATCAGTGCTGATTCCACTGTTTTTCGTCATTTATATGAATGATTTGGATGCGAACATAGGAGGTATAGTTTGTAGATTGTACCAAAATTGGAGGTGTAGTGGATAGCGAAGAAGATTACCTCAGAGTACAACAGGATCTTGATCAGATGGGCCAATAGGCCAAGGAATGGCAGATGGAATTTAACTTAGGTAAATGTGAGGTGTTGCATTTTGGAAAGACAAATCAGGGCAGGACTTACACACTTAATGGTAAGGTCCTGGGACTGCTGCTGAACAAAGACCTTGGAGTGCAGGTTCATAGTTTTTTGAAGTGGAGTCTCAGGTAGATAGGATAGTGAAGCACTTAGTATGCTTTCCTTTATTGGTCAGAGCATTGAGTATAGGAGTTGGGAGGGTTGTGTTGTGGATGTACAGGACATTGGTTAGGCCACGTTTGGAATATTGTGTGCAATTCTGGTCCCCCTCCTACAGGATGGATGTTGTGCAACTTGAAAGTGTTCAACAAAGGTTTACAAGGATGTTGCCAGGGTTGGAGGATTTGACCTACAGGGAGAGGTTGCTTTCCCTGGAGTGTCAGAGGTTGTTGGTTGATCTTATTAGGGGTCCATAAAATCATGAGGGGCATGGATAGGGTAAATAGACAAGGTTTTTCACTGGCATGGGGGAGTCCAGAGCTTGAGGGCGCAGGTTTAGGGTGAGAGGGGAAAAATTTAAAAGGGACCTAAGGGGCAACTTTTTCACACAGACGATGGTGCATATCTGGAATGAGCTAATCCTGAACTCCCCAACGCTTGACTCCCCTAATGATTAGGAATTGGTGGACGAATTGGTGGAAGCCGGTACAATTACAACATTGAAAAGGCATCTGGATAGGTATACGAACAGGAAAGGTTTAGGGGGATGTGGGCCAAATGCTGGCAAATGGGACTAGATTAATTTAGGATATCTGGTCGGTATAGATAAGTTGGACTGAAGGGTCTGTTTCTGGGCTGTACATCTCTATGACTCTGTAACAAAGAGGACCCAAACTGACCACAGTTTTCCAGCTGTGGTCTGTCTACTGAAGCCATAGCTGCCAGTTGGTACGACTGAAGTTAACTTTTCTTTTTCCATTCGGCCACAGAATGTGGGTGTCACCAAATAGAGCAGCATTTAGGCCCCATCCCTAGTTGCCCTTGAGGGTGGGGGGGGGGGGGGGGATAAGATTGGATCTGATGTAGCCAAATTGGAGCCAAAAGAGTGACATTAAAATGTATAACTAAACAACAGCCCCCTTGAAAGAGGAGACACTTAGAGGCACAGTCAAGGTATACAGTATTCCTATTAAACAGGAACATAGGGCAAACAATCCTAGAGCTCCTGGGATGACAAAATTGTTTGAGATTATCTTAAAGAAGAAAAAGTATATTTTATGATGGGTGCCAAATACAACATACAACAGGGTTCAGCATAAAAGATATGAACAGGAATAGACCATTCAACCCTGGTGCCTGCCCTGCCATTCATGGCTGAGCTTAATACTCTAATGCCACACTCCTCCCACCCCCGAGAGACAAGAGCAAGATCTACCTTCTCCTCAAAAACAGTGTTTTGGCCTCAACCATTTTCTGTGATAATGAATTCCACAAGATCACTACAATCTGGGTGAAGAAATTTACTAAAATGTTACCCCTTACCCTTAAACTATGACCCCTGGTTCTGGACCCCCTCCACCATTGGGAACATTGTTCTCATACTTAATTGGTCTAGTCCTGTTTGAGCTTTATAGGTTTCTATGACACCCCTCCCACCCACCCCCACCCCGACCAATCATTCTTCTAAGCTCCACTTAATACAATCCCAAGCAACTCAATCACTCATGTGTCAGTGCTGCCATCCCTGGAGTCAATTTGGGAAACTTTGCTGCACTCCATCAACACAAGAATATCCTTCCTTTGATAAAGGAGACTAAAACTGCACACAATATTCCAAACGTAGTCTCACCAATGCCCAGTTTAAGTGCAGCAAAACATCCTTGTTGCTATCATCCAAACATCTTGTTATGAATGTCAACATCCAGTTTGCCTTCTTTACTGCCTTCTGTACACTCCAAGATGGCAGACTATGATGGCACACAGGCCAGGCAAGCGGCTGAGGCTGAGTGAAGGATAAAGGAGGGGGCGCCCAGTCTCATGAGCAACACAGTGTGACGCGGACACAGCTCCACCTGTTCCGGGATCTTGCAGCGAGTGAGCAGCAGGTCCTGGGCAGAATTCCTGTAGCCCTGACTTGCAGGCTAGGCCGAGACTCCAGGTCTGCAGCGAGGCCTGGCCACCTGAAATGAATGGCAGCTTTGAAAGAGGGAATGGCAGAGGACCACTGCGACTGAGGTCCGGCGGCTTTGTCTGGACGAGCGTTGGTTGGGATGTATGAGAGTTGGCCCATAGCTCCAGCTCAGCAGTGACAGAGGCCTATAACTGATACCTGTAGCCTCTTACAGAGACCCTAGCCAATGACAAGTGGAACAGTGGAGAAGAAACAAGGGGAGAGAAAGATAACTCTACTTCAAATGTTTTAATATATTCAGTAATTCAAAATGGCGCCGAAGGGTGGCTGCACTTATTTTTTTCTTGAATTACATGTGACAATAAATCATTCAATTCAACCTTTACACTTACTTTCAATGACTAGTCCAAGTCTCATTGAGCATTCCCCTCTCTCAATCTATAGGTTGTCAAATAATAATCTGCCTTCCCATTTCTGTGACCAAAGTGGCTAACCTCATTGATGCACACTAAGCGACAATTGTCATTCATTTGCCCACTCTCTTAGCCTCTCCAAATCACGCTGCGACATCTCTGATCTTCTTCACAGCTCACCATTCCACTCAGCTTCATGCCTTATAAAGAGTTCACACAGTAGTAAGATGAAGAGTTGGGCCAAATTGGGACCAAAAAGATAACTTACATGACAACAAGAGCATGGCTGTGATATTAAATGAATACTTAGCATCCATCTTTATCAAAGATGCTACTAAGAGATCCTGGTGGAAGAGAAGAGTAGCTCAAACACCTGAAGAGTTTAAAATTGATCAAAAATAAAATGGGGGGTGGGTATTGGATAGACTTTGAATACTTAAAGGAGACATGGAGGTCTGCAGATGCTGGAGATCAGAGTTGAGAGTGTGTTGCTGGAAAAGCACAGCAGGTCAGGCAGCTTCCGAGAAGCAGGAAAATCGATGTTTCAGGCCAGAGCCCTTCATCAGGAATGAAGCTGGGAGCCCTGGGGGGTGGAGAGATAAATGGGAGGTGGGGGGTGGGGGTTAGGGTGATGGGGAGAGGGTAGCTGGGAAAGTACCACAACAGGATGAGAGATGTATCCAATGATACTGAAGGAAATGAGAATGGATACTGTGGAAACATTAGAAAACTATTGCCAGTCTTCATTAAGCCTAATGATAATGCCAGAATATTGTAGACTCACAACTTTTACTCCCTTGTTCAAAAGGGGAGGGTGTAAAACTAAATCCAACCATTCTAGGTCAATCTGTTTAAGCTGAGGTGATGGGGCAGTTTTTAGGAACATTCTATTTATTTTGTTGTCAATCTCCTACTGACTTGTGCAATTATGTGTCAGTTAAGAAAAACCAACATGGATTTGAGGGCAAAAGGTGTTTAAGTAACTCACTTCAAGAGATAACAGAAAGAGTCATGGAATGGAATACTTGTTGAGGCTGTATGTAACTCATGACATCCAAAAGACATCTGAGAAGTGTTGTACAACAGATTTGTGAGCAAAGTTAGAGCTCCTGGAATAGAAAGGGAGGGTAGCTAAAAAGGTTTGAAATTGTCTGAGTGACAGGAAATGAAGAGTCATGGTTAAATGAAAGTTTTCATCACTGCAGAGATTTTCAATAATGGAATTCCTCAAAGGTCAATTTTTGGGATCGATGCTGATCCTGATGCATATTCATGCTCTAAACCTTGGTGAAAAAGGGAAACACTTAAACATTTGAGGATGACAAAATTTGGAAGCATGGTAAACTATGAGGAGAATAGTGTAATGTTGCAAGAGGACAATGGAAGGGGTAATGAGTACTAGAAGGTTAATACAGAGAAGTGTGAAATGATAGATCTTTGATAAGATGAATATTAGGGGAAAATCTAAAATAAAAGTTGCAATTCTAAAGGTGGTGCAGGGTCAGAGGGTCCTGGATCTATATCTTTCAAAGTTTTTGAGGGTGGCAGAATAAGTTGAAAGCATGATTAATAAAACATACAACATCTTAGGCTTCATTACTATGTTACAAGAGTATACAAGCAAAAAATGTTCTGTCGAACTTTATATAAACCTCTAATTTGGCACAAATTGAAGTGCTGTGTCCAGTTTTGGGCGCTAGATTTTAGAAGGGATGTAAATGTATTAGAAGACAGTACAAAACAAATTCAGCAGATTGACTCTAAAGAGGAGGAATTTCGTAGATAGACAGCAGAAGTTGGAACTTTTCTTTTTGAGAACAGAATTTCGAGCTGAGATTTGATACAGATGTTGAAAGCATAATAAGTCCAGACAGTGTAGGTCAGGAGAAACTGTTTCTGTTTAGTAGAAGCGTTGAGAAGCAGAAGTCACAGAGTTGAGGGAATTGGCAAAAGAAGGGATAGCAGCATGAAGGCAAACTTAGTCCGGTAGTGAATGGTTCAAGATCTCGATGCTCTGCCTGAGTCAGTGTGGTGAAGGTAGGTAAAATTAAAGACTTCAATAAGGAATTGACCCTGAAAAGGAAGTTTGTGCAGGGCAATGGGGTCAAGGCGGGAGAATGGCAGATGTACATTGTGTCTATATTGGCTCTCCAGGTAACATGCCAGTGAACTGGTGACAGAATGCCCTCCCGAACAGGCAGATGAAACTCTTTTGTACTTTGTTTTGTAACATTTAATCACGCAGTTACAGTATTCCACAAGTCTCTGAAAACCAAAACATTAGGCCAGAAGTCATCTTTTTCTCCAAAATAGGGCAAACATTCCTTTTTCTCATGATCTAATAAAATTATGCAATCTTGGCAGTAAATATTTGATTAACAATTGGGCAAAGGTGATGTATTGTCGTAATAACAGTCAAATATTTTTAAGCAGCGGCATTACCATTTTGCAATTCTGCTAAGGGGTTAACAATAATGGTAGAACAGTGGGGAGGGGAGTGCACAATGAACACAAAAAATCTACACCACTATTATTGCTCAGTTATTCTTAACTTCAAGTTCTAAAGTAAAAACATCACCAGCTACATCTGGTAAAATTAACTTAGAGGTTAATTCAAGTTGAGTAATATCATCTCCATTGCTTCAGGGAATGGGTGGTAGAGATTAGCTCATTGACATCTCACTGTTGAGTTTCTGTCCCAGATTGATGGAAGGAAATTGGTGCTTTCTGGAAAGATTCTCATCAGGAAAAAAAAATGATAACTTGGGGCTCTTTTGACTGATAAAAGACTGAGGGTGTGACCTGATTGAAATCCCTGCAGAACTTGAAGAAATCAATACAGTTAATATAGCAAGACTTTTAATTTGTCACGAGTCCAACATCAAAGATCATAAATACAAGGGAGTCACAAATAATTTTAATTGGGAATTAAGGATAACGTTTTCATCCCAGAGAGTGGCATGAATATGGAACTAACGAACAATCACAGGGGAGTAGTTGAGGTGGAAAACAGATAAATTTAAATGGAAGCTGGATAATAATGTGATGAAGCCAAATTATAATTTGAAATCTTGGGTCCTGAATCAGAGGTAAACGAGTTTATTTTTGCTTTCAGTTTTGTAAAGACGACTTTAAGAAACTCTTATTTTTAAAATGTATTGGGTCCAAACAGCAGGCCCGAAAGGTACGTGACTAGACAAGCTACCTGGTCAGATAATCACTGATGTGTTTACTAAGCGGATGTTTTATGACCCAGAGACACAGATTGAGACGCCAGCAGCAGGTTCAGTTCAGAAGAAAGGATCTGCTCAAGAGCTAAGTTGTTTAGAAACCACAAAGTATCTAGAACCAGAGTAGAATTGTCTTCTTAACATAAAGTTAATAAGGTCAGTGAGATAGATTATGTCTCTATGTCTTAGGGAGAGACAGTAATGGGGAGTGAGTGTGAAGAATCACTATAAGGTTATAAAGTTATAACAAAGTGCTGGGACATTTTCCATTGGAGTGTAGAAGGTTGAGGTGACATTATAGAAGTTTATAAAATATTGAGGGGTACAGAGAGAGTTCCTGGACATTGTCTTTTCCCTAGGGTAGAGCATTTCAAGACTAGGAGGCATATTTTTTAAGGTGAGAGGAGAAAGACTTAAAAAGACATGGGGGCATTTTTTTTTACACATAAAGTGGTTTGTGTGTGGTATGAACTTCCTGAGGATGTAGGTACAATTACAATGTTTAAAAGACATTTGGATTAGTACATGAATTGAAAGGGTTTGGAGGAATATGGGCCAAGGGCAGGCAGATGGGTCTAGTTTAGTTTGGGATTATGTTTGACATGGACTGGTTAGACCAAAGTGTCTGTTTCTGTGCTGTATGACTCTGTAAGGATATGCTTACAACCTCCTCAGTTCAGTGAGACATTAAAAAATGAAGAAAGGAAATTATTTGGGGCTGAGTTTCTCTCCAGGATATTATTCTTTCTTTTTGCTGTTTATGATCAAATCCTCCTAACTTTTTCTTTTCTATTATGTTAGAAATGTATGATGTTTGCTTAAGGGTACATCGACAGCCTCTTGTGAAAATGCTCAGTCACTGACCACCACAGTAACCAAATTGCACAGCTAAAACTTACCATTCATGAAGCTTGGTTTCCCTCTGGGATCTCACTTGTTCAGCATTATGATTAGCTAGGATCCTAACAATAAGCGAGATTAGATCAAAAGGGGAAGGAAAATGTTCTTATAGACTAGGTAGACCAAAAGGTTTTAGATTATATGCAGTTCTAATTTGATGTGAGCTGAAAAACCTGACAGATGGAAATACCAGCTAACATAGTATAAATATTGCATAGGCCCATTTAGATTAAGGCTGATTTTCAGCCTGATATTTTTAAGTAGAGTTTTGGCAGATAAATCAAAGCCACGAGAGGTTCATGTCCAAAGACATAAATCCATCCAAAGCACAACAGTGGAACAGAAAAGTACTTGTGATCTTATAAATAGTTCCATGTTAATTAGATGTGATCTGAATGACCAGACGCATTTTCACTGTTCCAGAGACTGATTACATATATTATGGTGATTTCCCATTATAGTATCAATGAGATGTTCAATGCAGAAGCCTGTAATAAATTAATACAAGCTAAAGGATGGGGAGCACTGTTACTGACAGAGTTACATCAAAACTAAAATGGGAAAACCCCAGATCTGAAATGTGCAAACTGCAGAAGGTAAAAGTTGACCATGTAACCCTTTCAGTCATATAATACTACTAAACTACAGAAAAGTTAAGGTTTTCAAAAACTCTGCTGCTCTTGGCATAATTCGCAACAAGCCCTATTCACCTAGCTTCCTGGTTTTCAATGACCTACATTAACTTCTGGTCAAGCAACATCATTTTAAAATTGTCATCCTATTTTCAATGGCTTTGCTCATTCCTATCTCAAAATCTCTCGCGTTAAACCATCAGATAGCTGCTCTCCTTTAAATCCAGCCTTTTGGGGCTTCACCAATTTTAATTGCAGCATCATTGGTGGTTGTGGCTTTAATTCATTCTGCTCCAGGTTCTTGAACACCCTCCCCACATCTTTCTACCTCTTGGACACACTCTCTGGCCAAGATTTTAAATATTGCCTGACATGCGACAGTGTCATAGTGTTTTATAATGTTCTGATGAAATGCTGTGAATCAAAATCCTTGCAGTATGGAAGCAGGCCATTTAGTCCAGCAAATCCACACCGACCCTCCGAAGAACATTCCATCCAGACCCCCCCACCCCCCCCCCCCCCCCACCCTATCCCAGTAACCCTGCATTTCCCATGGCAAATCCACCTAGCCTGCACATTCCTGGACACTATGGACAATTTAGCATGGCCAGTGCATCTAACCTGCACATCGTTGGATTGTGGGAGGAAACCAGAGCACCCAGAGGGAACCCACACAGACTTGGGGAAGAATATGCAACAGTTGCCTGAGGGTGGAATCGAATCCAGGTCCCTGCTGCTGTGAACCACTGACATACTATGCCACCCTGTGATGCATTTTGTCAGAAGCACTATATAAATATTAATTATTGTGCATAATCAACCAAATGGAAAATTTAGTGTCTTAGTCAGAATTTTTACACACAGGAAGAGGCTCTTTAGCCCATCCTACTGGTCTTCAAACATCTAGTCCCGTTTCTCAACACTTGACGCATAACCTTGTACACTATAGTGTTTAAAGTGTTCATTGAAGTAGTTCTTTAATGTTGTGATGATTTCCACCTCTACTGCCCTTTCAGGCAGTGAGTTCCAGATACGTATCACCCTCTGGATGAAAACAAATCCTCCTCATATCCCCTTGAAATATCCTGCTCCTGACCATAACTCAATGCCCCCTGGTTACTGACCCCACTACTATGGGGAAAATAAGTTTCTTCTTATCTGTCTATGCCCTTCTAAAATTCATACAGCAAAATCAAGTCCCACTCTGCTCCAAGGAAATCAACCCCAGCTTATCCAGTCTTTCTTCATAGCTGATACACTCCAGCCCAGTGCAATCTTTCGTCAGTAAACAATGATCTCCTTGACTAATTTTAATTGTCTATTTGGGGCAGGGGGGAGTTACGGCCTACACAAGTCTCCTTATTTATATTGTTTGTTGTTCTGATTAGATTAGATTACTTACAGTGTGGAAACAGGCCCTTTGGCCCAACAAGTCCACACCGCCCTGCCGAAGCATAACCCACCCATACCCCTACATCTATATCTACATCTACATCTACCCCTTACCTAACACTACGGGCAATTTAGCATGGCCAATTCACCTGACCTGCACATCTTTGGACTGTGGGAGGAAACCGGAGCACCCGGAGGAAACCCACGCAGACACGGGGAGAACGTGCAAACTCCACACAGTCAGTCGCCTGAGGCGGGAATTGAACCCGGGTCTCTGGCGCTGTGAGGCAGCAGTGCTAACCACTGTGCCACCGTGCCGCCCATGGTGGTTTTTGCCTTTCCTAAAAAATGATGGCATCAATATGTATTTGTGTGCACATATGCATCAGTATGTGGCTGTATGCATGTGCACATGTACACACATGTATAAGGAGGAAATAGCCAACGATGACTCTCCAGTCATCATGTCGGAAGAAAGATCTTTTCCTGTTTGTCATGTTGATTCCAACTGAGTTACCAATATTGAATCATCTGAAGAGAGTTGAATCAATAATTAGTAGTAGATAGAATGTTGTTGGTGCCTGAAGTCAATAAAGGTTTCTCCTGAGAATTTTACATACAAAACAGCTCTTCACTCCTCAGTTACTCATATGTCTATCGCTTTTTTATCCAGCCATTTTGTTTTAATACTGATTTGAATGTTTTTGTTTATCATTGTGCAAAGGAGGAAAAGAGAGTTAAAAATCAGTCAGTGCACAAACAACTCTCACCTGCTCAAACTCTGCTTCCCAGTTTGCAGAAAGCACTTTAATGTCTAGAACTTATTTCATGGAGTCAGTCACCTATAGCACCTTACAGCCAACGAAGGGCTTTTGAAAGGTTGGCATTGTTGTATTGTGGGAATCGGGCACAGCAAGGTCCCACAACAATGTTAAGGACAAGATAACCTGCTTTGAGTGATGCTGGGTACAGGTTGGCCACTGGCAAAAGTGAGGTCTGCAGATGCTGGAGATTAGAGTCAAGATTAGTGTGGCGCTGGAAATGCACAGCAGGTCAGGCAGCATCCGAAGAGCAGGAAAATCGACATTTCAGGCAGAAGCCCTTCATCGGGAGGATGGCCACAGAAGAGTTCTCCTTTTTCAATATATCTGAGAGAAGGGGTTGCATGGGAGAGGTCCCCAGTCCCAGAGGGAGGATGGTGCTGGGGGCATTGGTCCACCTTGGCGGCGGCCATCATGGGACTTTCAAACGGTAACGGTCGCTCCAGGCACGCGGCCCAGGCCCCGCCCGCCTTGGGTGACACGTCACCATCTTTTACATCATCTGCAAGGATAGGCCGAGACTCTCTTTAAACATGCCATCTCAAGGGTTAGTCTCCTGATAGACCCTCAGTAAAGTACCGCAGTGTCAGCCTGGGGAATTTGTACTTAATTACATTGCATGGGGATACCAGTCTAACCAAGAACCTGTTAAGAGGCCAGGTTTTGGGGTCTTGTGGCACTCTGGTAGTGTGCCAACCCTTTAGCCAGGAGCCCTGGGTTCAGTAAAGCATCCGAGGAGCAGGGAAAAAAAAATTTAAAATAAAAATCGACGTTTCAGGCAGGCCTGATGACGGGCTCCTGCCCGAAGCATCAATTTTCCTGCTCCTTGGATGCTGCCTGACCTGCTGTGCTTTTCCAGCACCACACTAATCTTGACTCTGATCTCCAACATCTGCAGTCCTCACTTTTGCCCTGCGTTCAGTACCCAGCTGCTCCGGGTGGTTGTGTTAAAGCAGTGAGTCAGCTGCTTAGGAAAATCCCTTGCAACGCGAGAGCGTGCTGTCTGATAAATCACAGCTAGCATGCTGAGATTAGGTTAAAATTGGGTGATATTGAGACTCAATGTGACCTGCATCGTAGAACAAACTGTAATGGGAATTGAATGTATAATGTTATTTTAAACAATTATTGGTTTAGTCCAGAAGGGGGAAGAAAAGGAAGAGGACAATCCCAAGCAGCTAGATTACAAGAACATTCCTGTTTGGAGTCATTGCTAAGCCATGTAATCAGTGAAATGTGCAAGTGACCAATAAGTATCTGTTAGTGCTGAAATAAATCAATAAATTTAAACCAGATGAGGATTTTAGAACATCTGCGGTCCTGTATTAAGAATGATAAAACATCAGTAAGCGGATTTCAAGTACTCTTGCAGTGGTTTGATGGATAGTTATACTCCTCATCTTGGCTGCCTGGCTCCAGATACCCTAAGCCGGCTGTTTAAGCATGCAGATTTGATGCAAGTGTTCTGGATGATCTGCAAATCCAGGTTACTGTACAAACAACATTATGATGCTGATTGTTAGGCACTCAGAAAGACTAAACCTCTCCAAATAAAGTTTAAAACATTAAAAATTAGCCAAATATGATCGAAACCCTTCCCCCAAAATCAATAATCGACCCCTCACTTGCAAAGACAATACAGATTCGCTGTCTAATATTGAGGATGGAGAATATCAGTGACAACACTTGCTACCAACATGTCAAAACTTATGAAATTCTCCTGTTGGTTTTATTTTTTGTTGGGAAGGCAATCTCATTCAGGATTCTGTTTGAGCGCTTCTCGGCTCTGCTTATATTGCTCCCACAGACTTCATGAGTGTCAGCTTTATTGTATTTTCATTTGTTATATATATACACATACACACACAAGCCCTTGATGGATTAATAAAAAGGCATGTCAACGATCCATAAAGCCTGCCCATGGCGTGCCCTCATGAGCCAAAATAAAAGGGTGACTGCCAGAAAAATACGGTGACCCTTCAGCCTCTGTCAGGGCTCACTGAAGGCAGAGGTGTGTTGGAGCGCTCTCCCATTCCGAATCCACTGAGGTGAGCGAGCCCATCAGATGTGCCCCAGGTCAGTCCCACTACAGAGCACCACTCCGCGTTGCTGTGACAATGGGCACAATCCTCTCTTTTTTATTATATGTGCAGCCACTAAATCCTGCAGGAGCAGGAACACCCGAGGCAGTGTTAAAAGGAGGATAATGGACCCAGAATGAACATTTGGAAGTCCTTTGAAGTGGCCTTTTATTCCAGTGACATTAGAACACAGTAAAAAGCTGGGAGGAGAGGCATGTTAGAAGGTAGGTTTTTTAAAAAATCAATTGCAGAAACTTCATCACCAGCCTAGGGAACACGTATGGTACAAGGGAAATCAGGAGAGCTCCATTTCAAACACATAGTCCTCCGTCCTTGAGCTCTGCACACATGGATTATCTCACAACTGCCCGAAGAGGTAAATCTGCCCCAGTAATTATTAAATCGATCCCTCGAGTAAGGAAAGGAGGAATCACTGTCCCAAGATCATTTCAGCCAAGTTTCAGTGGGCAGCACTTCGGTCAAAAACTCTAAACCCATCACTTGGCAGCTTTGGACTGACAGTCAAACAATACTGAGGGAGTGCTGCACTGTTGGAGGTACTTTTTTTTTGGATTGGATACTCTCTGGTGAATACACAAGATTCAATTGCAATAAAACCCATAAAATTGGGCGGTCAGTTTTCATTCCTCAACCAACATGGTTAACTGATTATTTCTAGCCATGGACATAACCCACTTAGATCTCATTTAGACCAGGACTACAAAATGTCCCAGGTGGCCATCCGGGAGTCTGATGTACATCAGATAGCCTCTCTATTTTGCAATGTATAAGGGGTGACTGCCTAAAGCAGAAGAGATAAGTGGTAACAAAACAAAGAGAGGCAGTATTAACAGAATTGTAAATTTATCAGCTCCATTTTGACACGGAGGCCACTAATGCATATTGCAAAAAAAAACCTACAAAATTGTAATTGTTTTTAAAAGCGTTTTTTGACATGCGATGAAGGAAATTCTATTTGCAGAAATTGAGCCTGGCTGGTACAGCTGGATGAAGTGTGACAGTTGAAGGAGAAATGAATAACCACAAAAACAAAAAGCATATACCGCGGTCTATACATTTTAATACTTCAGCAACCTGTGGTTAGTGATTCAGCTCAAATTTGGTTCATAGAAAGAAACTGCTTCGATGTATTTAATACCATTCAGGACATTCCAAAACCAGGGAGTGTTTCTTGAAGTTCAGTCAAGACTGCAACATAGTAAACAAGACAACTTCTGCACAGCAAAGATCCAAGCAGTGACTGGGTCATTTAGTTTGCTGAGAGATAAATTTGAGAGGGCAGATGGAGCCATGGTCCAACTGTCTTTTTAGAAAGATAGCATGTCTGTGAGAGTGCAGTGTTCGCTCAGTACTGCACTGGACTGGCAGCTGAGAATTTGAGGTCACATTGCTTCAGTTTGGTTTCACCTAAACCTATACCCTTTAGATTTGGAGAGAATGCTACCCACTGGGATCTATAAGCAGGCGCAGGGACAGAGGTCACATGCCATGGTGGTGCTCCTGACCTGGGTTTCTGGCATGAAGCCTCGATCTTGCCTCAGACCTGGGCACAGCAGGGCCCTATGGTCAGCAGCCCCAGCTATTGCTCCCTGATGTACCTACTGTCCAAAGCCCTGCCTGAAACACTTCAGTGATGAATTGATATTCACTGCTGGACAGACCAATGGATTCATAAAAGATCCCTCTATGATTTAACCATTGTCAACTGTGCATATTTTAAATGGACCAACTTTACGTAAAAAGCAACAAGGGTCAACGAATAGGAATAAACTCGGACCCCATCGTCACGCTGCAGGACTTTAACTCATAAACCAAAGAGGTCTGACTGTTGATGCAATCTGAATTCAGCCCTAGTAACTGACTGAACGATGAGTTATCCTTCCACTAGAGATCTTCACTGCTGGAGTATGCAAGGTACTAAACTGAGAACAGTATTAATATGCATTATATGCAGCACCAATTAAAAAATGTGTTACTGCCCAAGAAAAGATGCATGAACAATCACAATCTATGATAATGTTAACAAGGGAGAGCTTTCGGGAATTCAAGTCAAATTTTGGTCTAAAAGAGTTATTCATTTGCTAAAAAACACCCTCAAGGAAAGTGTTGGAACCCTCATTTTCCTCCAATTTCAGGCTGCCAAAGGAACTCTGTTCAAATGAGATAGTGTTCATCATTATTTCCACTTGCTCTACAAATTACCTTACATGTTAATAACGAACAGTTCTCAAGAGGCTGTGGGTAAAGTGGATATTGTGTGGGCCATTTTTCCTAATGATCAACTAATTTAGATCTACACGCTAAACATTGCAACCACAGCAAATGTTAGCAGAAACGTTCACCCGTCCCAACAGACAGACACACAGACACACACACACAGAGACACACAGACATCTGATCCATTCGTTACATAAGGTCAAACTCAAAAATGTTAACATCTCTGAATGAGATTTTAAAACAAAATAAAAGCAGGCATTTCTATGCTGACCATCAGTGCTCACACAGGCGCACATTCCAAGAGAGCCTGCAACCATTCACTGACATCTGACCCCCAATTGCAGCACAAAACTGAAAGCATGTAATTAGTCGGCAGGCTGCCTTTAGCTGCTGTTGTAAGTAGGAACTGTTCATAAAAAGAAAGCAACAGAGCACTGGGTGTCATGTAATTGCTATGAACCTGGTGCACTGGTGGTGCTGGGAGGAATAATGGGCAACGTGCTACTAATAAAACCATTTAAATGCACATTTTAAAAGAACACTGGGCTTTAATGAACAATACAATTTAACCAATCCGCTGGACCTGTTATGAACAATAGAAAATAAATTCAGCTGCTCTGGTTACTCAGCTGGGGAGGAAGGAACAGTGAAGTTTAAAACTGGATCTGTTTACCCCTTTTTCTTTCCCCATTAAAAAGAAATCAGATCAATGACTATGGTGGGAATGCACAAAAACATTTAAACATTCTGGCAAGACTTCACAACCAAGGAACCAGAAACAAAAAAAAAGTGATGGAAATATACACCAGCAACCATTAAGAGTCGTGTTTAGAGCTAAGAATTCATTTAGTAGAATTCAGTAAACAGCGTGTGGAAAACAACACTTGCTAATTGTAAAATAAAAATTATCTAATGGCCCAGGGATAGCTCTGGAGGCTAAATGCACCAATCTTGCAGGACAGAAGGAGTCCATTCGCTCCACATGCCTGTGCCAGCTCTTTGGAAAGGGTTATTCAATTAATGGCCACTGCTTGGCTCTCTCAACCAGCGTTCCATTTGAAGTAAATCCTACAGTGAGAGGAGCTAACTTTTCAATCTCCTTCCACCGCCCTTTCAAGCACTGCATCTCATAATTATTAGCAGGTTGTGAGAAACTGGAACGGACTGCTGTCCTTCCTAAATATGTTCTAAAAGTGATAAAGAAAACCTTTTCATAGAATTGGGACATCCCAAAGTGCTTCACGGTTAATCAGCTGCTCCTGAAGTGTAATTTTCAAAATGCATTTCCCTCCCGTTGTTTGGGGGAAAACAGAGCAGCCAATTTGCACAAAGCAGGATCCGAGAAATACGTTGCCACCAGCGATGCAAAACATTTCGCTTTCCATCTTTCTTCCGCACTCAAGTTCACGGGGTTTACCCTGGGATACGCAGACGTTGCTCTGATCCATCTCAATGGGCTTGCAATGAAGTAAACAGTGGCAGGTGACAAGCGCCCAAAATCAGCACCAAGTAGCGATTATTGGCAATGTGAGCTGCAAGCTGAGATTGTCTTGGGGGGGGAAGCAAGATCCAGACTCTTTTACACCATGTCGACCAAGCAGCGCCACGGTGCTATTGGATGTTCTCACCAATGCCCTCACCAGCATCAATGGAGAAACACAATGGTGTCTTACCCAGTCTTGCTTCACAGATTCCTGACTGCAATGAAGAGGCAAGGCTACATTGTGATCAGCAAGCATCTGAAAATTGACCAGAGGTGTCAATATATCTGCCTATTTTACAGAATGGCTGAACAACTGAGGTGCCATTAGCCCCAGATTCAAAGGTCAAGAAGCTTGGAAGGTTGAAAAATGATCTATTGCCTTCCCATCAACTTGGGTACCTCTTTCTAACAAACTCCACTGGGTTTATGGACAATTGCGAGGCTAAACAAAAACATATGGGAGGAAAAGTCCCAAAATTCTTTGTCCAAAACATAAAAGCATTCTATAATAAAACTTTGACATCAAAACAAAAAACAAATGAGGGTTCACGTTCGTAACTATACTTTGCCTGGTAGGATTGCCTGTTGTTGTTTATTATGTAAATGAATCCATGAAGTATAGCCAGCTTGATGAAGGATCAGAAGGGCATTCACTCCCTGGAACCACACACATTCAGCACAGGAGCCAAAATGGTAATACTCCCATGTGCCAAATAGACAGCAATGTGTTGGATATGTGCCTGTGCCCAGGCTGATGAGATTGAAGATTCCGCGCTCTGTCTGATAAAAGGGTCTTCTGTGAAATCAGTTGGCACTGTCTCCAGGCAGCACTTAAAAGATTCGAACCCACAGCAAGCGACATTGATAAACAAAACTAAATTGCAAAGTAGAAATGGAAAATACCACAAATACACCACTGCTCAAAGAATGCCCAAGAATGGAACAAAATGGTGAAGATTTTAGGAAAAGCTTTTCAATAAATCATAGACATTAGTGACTGTACATCAAATGTGCTTCACGAAGTACGAAGTCAGAGGTTGTGAAAGATGATACATGAATCAAAGATATTCTTTCCTTCGCTCTTTCTAATTTGTCAAGGACAGCTAGTGCAAGGAAACAAATGCTTTGCTTTTATTCATGCATTGGAGGTTACAATGAAAACACGTTGTTAGGTAAAATACAGTGTCTCGCTCTAGATCGAACTAGCATTGGGAACAGCAAATGGAAAATAATCACATTTGCAACAATAACTTGCAATTATAAAGCAGCTTTACAATGGTCAACTGTCCCCAGGCATTTCACAAGAGTGGAACTGAACACAGACTGCCACCAAAACCAAGTAAGGAGATACTTGGTCAAAACATAGATTTCAACCAAGAGGAGATGTGAGAGGGAAGGCTCAGATTAATATTCCTCACTTTGACAAGTTAAAAACTCTACCAAAAGAGCAAAAGTATTATTTTTTTAAATTAAAAAAAATGTTTGTTGCTACATTCTTGAGGCAAGAAGAACTTTTTAAGTAATACAAAAGATTACCCGGTATGGATTGCAAAAAGTTTGATATTGATTTGAGGATGTGTTCATAATATTTAACAGCAAATTTGTACAAATGCTTGTGAAATGATTAAATGCAATAAGGAAAGAGCTGTGAAACGAAATTGGAGGAAGTTCCATGATTAAATTTCTGTAGTTCTGTAATCTACGTACCAGGTAATTAACTTGCAGTGTGGCTCATTTTAAGAATCCTTCTTGTTGGACTTAAGGTTATTAATATGTTTTTCTGGGTATTTTATTAAGGGCAATGTCATAGATTTGCTGTTGAATTGATAATAATCCAGGATAGGGCCTTACATTCTAATAACCTAATTGTATTTCTTAAAGGATTTTAAGCAATCTGTTACAAAATGGGCAGAGTTAACTCTCTGTTTCTCCAGACCCTGACATTTTATAGAGTAAGCTGATATATATAGGATTTGCAGAAAGCATATGTAATGCTCTTTATTGTAATTACAGTCACCGAGAGTGTGGTGCTGGAAAAGAACAGCCGGTCGGGCAGCATCCGAGGAGCAGGAGAGTCGATGTTTTGGGCATAAGCCCTTCATTAGGGCTCCATTCCTGATGAAGGGAGTATGCTCGAAACATCAATTCACTGTTCCTTGGATGCTGCCCGACCGGCTGCGCTTTTCTAGCACCGCACTCTCGACTCTGATCTCCAGCATTTGCAGTCCTCACTTTCTACTACACTACTGTAATGACAGTCAAAGAAATTTGTTAATGAGCAAAGAATCATTGTGCACAAAAAATAGGCATATACCTCTTCATATGTCTGGAAACAGGCAGTTTATCAACATGGCAAAACTCTGTTTCAAGTCTTGCCAGCCTCTAGGTTCAGAGAGTTTGCTAATTCTCATTTCCCACATTTACCTGAGCAAATATGCCACTTCCATCAGCAAACTGACATAGGGGATTGTCTCCGACATGTATGGAATAATGTAGCATATGCAAAAATTGCCTATTTTCCTTACCGCCCTAACCTTTTCATAGCTCTCAAAGTAAACCCATCACAAGATATTTCAATGTGTGCAAAGACCTCAGGCTCATCCCAAAACATTTCAATAATGACCTGCCATTACCTTCAGCGACGCACTGAGATCTTTTCACTCCTCTATTCTAACTTTACGGTTGGGCTGCCATTGATAATACCGAGTCGTGAAATTCTGTCTGAAAAATTACTGAGGCACTTTAGCCCCTCACTGTCCACACCATTTGCAGCACAGTGCCACGTAGTGTGTTGGCCCAGCAACTGGTCCATCAACACAAGGGTGAAATGTGTTAGATGAGGCCATTGGACTTAAATAAATCAGCAGATAGGATGCTTCAGACAATTCCTTACCAAGTTAATTTCACTTATTCACCATTTTAAAATAAGAATCTCTTTAGGGTCTGCGATCTCAGCCATTTATAGAAAATAATTGGAGGTAATGTTCCTTGGATCCTAACAGCCCCCTGATAATTGGCATTACGACTTTTACCTTTCTCTATCCCATGAATTAGTGACATGTCTTCCTACACAAGAGCTGCTAACTGGCCACGAGAAAAATCTGAGGCTAATTATTTCCCCTGATAACGGTTATATCTGTGACAGCCACCAGGAGGTGCAAAACAGCAACACAAACTGATTGGTCTTCCAAATTTTCAGAACCTCTTCGGCATTGCTGAGACTTTCCTCGCTAAATTCCGACTGAGATCAGGAACCCACGGTGTTGGGAATTTTTGCAGGAGCAACCTATGACACACTGCAATCATGTGAATTGGAGATTTTTTAAAAAAAAATAGAAAACACACCATAAAAGAAACTGTGAGATTGTGAAAGACAGATTTTTAAGTGTATGTAAATCTTTTGTATCTTAGAAATATCATGTCTAGTGTTCTAGTCTAAAGGCGCGATGGGGAAGGACCAGAGTCCAACATCTGCCTGCCAAAGGAGAACAGGGGGGGCCCACTCAGTAAGTGGGCTCCGCTGAAACCTCAGCTAAATATATGGATGGTAAACATACAGACCTGTATATACGACTGATTCATTCTGATCTCTGTATGTAAAGAAATGCAAGGTGTGACACCACCAGATCATCAAAATATTTTATGAATAAAGTATATTTTTTGAAATTAAAAACAAAATTGCCCCCACCTTCGAATTTCCACTTACCCTCCCTGACTGCAATGTAAGGAGCTACCACCCAGCCCAACACAGCCTCAATTTCTGGGGAATCTGTACAAATGAGAAGTGAATTAAATGAATGAATGCAACTTTTCTTGCTCTATGCATCTCAAAACTGCATGCCAACTGCTATAATCTGATGGGAATTATAACCCTTTTAAATTAGTTATCACTGTTTAGTGTCGCTGTGACTAAGAGGCTTTAAAAAAAGGGGTTAATTGATTTGAAAATGTGCAACCTTGGTTTTCAACAGGTATTGAGAGCCCACGGTAGCAACTTCTCGATAAATAACAGTGGGCTACTGACTGGGGTCAAAAAACATTTGAATGCACAAACTGAGTTCATCCTTCCTCAACATTGTCAGTGACTGTGAATTCTGAAGAAGCCTATTTCTTCTACTCCTTCACTTATCCCACATCTACCCAGGCCATGATCGGTTAGTAAAGTGAATAGGAATTAGCTGTTGGCTGGCCCAGAGGAAGTCTTACACAAATGAAGGGGCTCTTGGGGGGGACAGTGGTAGTGTCCCCATCTCTGAGGCAGGAGGCCTGGCTCCGGAGGTGTGCAATATCATCTTTGAACAAGTCGATTGAAAAATACCTTCACTGAGCAGCTCAGGCTTTTGTGGCACAGTGGTAGTGCCTCTCTCTCTGAGGTGTGGGGCCCATATTCAAATCCCATCTGCTCCAGAGGTGTACAATATCTTTGGAGAGGTTGATTACAACATGTCTATGATAAACAGAAGACAAAGGGGTGGACAGCAATCTGCCCACAGAGTCAAGGCAAGAAACCCCTTGTGCAAATAATCGCACTTTCAAATGCAGGATTCTTTTTGTTAAAGTTTGTGAACCAAAGATTCTCTCCTCCTGCCAGAAACACTTGTAATCTCCCAAACTTGTCAGTCGATACCATGGGTTTTAATTACCACTCTGCAGTAGCCACACACTGTGCTTTGTGACAAAGGTGCCTATTTCACAGCCCGTTGTATGTCCTTCCCACACAGCTGGACAATAAAAGTACATAGAAGCTCAGCCTGACCACATCTGAAACTGAGTCATGTGGGACAGAGGAGGAAGAATCTAAAACCCACAGCCTTTTAATATAGACACACACATTACAACTTCTATGTACACTGACACCAATACAAGGCAGTTTATCAAGTGTCAAAAAGATTAATCCTCGATAAAATTGTTCTTGTGAACACTCAGTTTAAGGCGGATTCATTCCACAACACGCATTTTTGTTTTTTTTTAAGAAAGCAGAATTCAACTGTTTTATTACTTAAGAAAACAAACCTAGAGTTAAACTCATCGACTATCAAAGCAAATGGCTATTGCAATTCGCAACTGAGTAAAATTTTCACAAAAGACAGAAAAAAAAGGTCGCAAACCTAGAATGAAGTTTACAATAGACGTAATTTTTCTTGAAAAGAAAAATCTCAACAGTAACCTACCTGGTCTTGGGGGAAGGGGAAGTGGGGAGGTTTTGACTTTCACGAGGCGAAAAGTCTGTAGCAGTAAACTCCTCTGTGGCGCTCTGTGACTGTGACAAACCCAAGTGATCGTCTTTATTCAGTGCCGCCTCAATCTGCTCCGTTTTTAATGAAGGTTTATGTGGGTTTGCAAACGGTTGCACACGTCAGGTGCACACACCAGAAACCAGCTTGTTCTAGAGAGAGAGAGAGAAAGACACAGACACACACTGAGTACATGGAACGTTTTGAATACTGATTAAGCATGCAAACCAATTCAACTTAACTGACTCATCAAAAGGAGCTTGGGTCAACCTTCAAGCATTCTTAAAAGAATTAAACAAACAACATCATTCCCCGGACGAGCAAAGCCAAACAGTTATCTGCATCACAGAGTGCCTTAAAGCAGGCGACAGAACCAGGCGTATTTGTGAGAATTCCAGATGGATGGTGAAATGATTGGAAAGATAGACAGAAACGGTGCATAAATCGGTGAATGTTAAAGTTAGACCTCCTGAATACGAGCGACTATTGGAAATAACAGTCATTAAGATAAAACGAAACCTTCCCGATTGACAAGTGTGCAAGAGTGAATCGTGTTTTCAATTTGTGTTTATTGGTTTGGTTGCAATATCTTGTCGATACTCTTTCACATAATTATGGGATTCAGGGCAGGAGCAGGGTTTCATCGCACGGTAACAGTCATGAGATTTTTTTATTCACTCAGAATTCACAAGAGAATTTTACGGCTCCAACCATGATGAAGGTTTCCGAGTTCACTATTGAACTACACGAGTTAACAGCAATTTTTTTTTTCAAACTGTACCACATCTTTGACGGATCTGTTTTTGCAGCAGGTTCACTTCACCAGCCGGAGTCTGAGCTGTCCATTAATTGCAACATCAAATAGGGTACTTTTTCTTTCGTTTCTTTAAAATCAATTAAGGCACTTGCCTGCACGATCCCAAAATGTTTGCATCTTACCAGAGTGGGTATACAGAGTTGCTCATGTCCTCAATGTGTTTATACAGCACAATCTCAACCAGAACATTCAAGAAACATCTAGCATGTTAACAGTATGTGGCACCATTGAACATTAAAGGTAATTTAGTTAAATATAAGCACACGAGGCACTGTTTACACCTGTTTAAGCACCAGCCTGTTTCACCTCTATCCTAGAGAACAGCAAAGATTCACCTGTCAGGATTTTTCATAATTGAGGAAACTATAACTTATCTTGTGGTCAATGGTAGCCAACAAAAGAAAGTATCCTTGCTGAATAATCACTCAACTGTATCACTGGTGCAATTCTTTGAATAGTGTAGACAGAAAGACTTTCAGTTGACTTTCAGTTAATACCACAAAAGGCATGATTAAGGAACTGCGAGTCAATTGATGCCAGAGCCCGGCTGACCAGCCGAAACAAACATATTCTGGATTAGTGGTGCTGGAAGAGCACAGCAGTTCAGGCAGCATCCGAGGAACAGTAAAATCGACGTTTCGGGCAAAAGCCCTTCACGTCGATTTCGAAGCTTCTCGGATGCTGCCTGAACTGCTGTGCTCTTCCAGCACCACTAATCCAGAGTCTGGTTTCCAGCATCTGTAGTCATTGTTTTTACCTCGCTGAAACAAACATATATTAATCACCACTGCTGCTCCTGAATGATACAAAACTGCTTTAACGCAACAAAGTCTCTGGACCAAATGGGAGGGATTACCCACGAATAGATTGCAGTCCCCCACTTCCCAATGAAGTCTGTTCAGTTACAGTACAAAGGTGCACGATTTGAGGGTCAGTTTTGCTATCTATAATTACCAGAATAAGTACATGAATTATAGCTATATTAATGGAATCACCATTGCAGAATGTTATTTAATTTTGTGAAGAAAGTTTTAAACGTTTAAAATACTTGTTCATATAATATGAAGAGACATTGGAATTACACATTTGCACTTCCCATGAACTCGATGTAGCATAACTCTTTGTAGTTAATGAAGTACTTGTGAATTGCCATCACTGTTGTAGGAATATGTTCAGATGAAAAGTCATTGATCCAAAGTGTAAACTCTCCAGGTTGCTGCATGATCTGCTGAATTTTTTCAGCATTTTCTATTTTTATTCCTTTCCTCTGTTGGATGTTTACCAGTTCTTCCTTCTTCAACCCATAAACTATTTACTTATAATGTTTAATTTCTTAATTCAACATATGGAATTGAAAAGGAAACAGTAAGTAGAAGAATATGAGTCTTTAGATATAATTGTCTTCAATGTTTTCCAGTTGCCTCTTAAGCACATTACAATGAGCATGTGCTCTGGCTTCCTAGCTCATTTTCTCTCCCCCATTTTATTTAAGATATTCTCTCTAATTTAGCTTTCAAAGTTGGGGTAATGCCCTAATTGATTGAAGGAGGCATAAACCACTTTCTGCATTCCAACACTTGTGGTGATAGATTGGCCACATTGACGTATTAAGCTTTCTGATTCTTAACCAACCTGTGCTTGTATTTCAACACCCTTTGACATAATAAAGCATTACCAGGCACTTCACAGGAGTGTTATCAGACACCATTTCACATGACAGCATGTAAAATGGTATGCCCAAAGAAATAGATTTTAAAGGAACCATAAGGCTCTTAGATAGAGAAGGAGATTTTGGCTTTTCAGGCCATTGTGTCTGCTGCTGTGTTCAGTGAGTTCAGAGCTGAAGACTCATAGTATTTTTAAAAAATGGAAAGAGGCTTTTCAGTCCATCAGCCATCAAACATCCACCCATTTTGATCCCATTTTCCAGCACTTGGCCCATAGCAGCGGAGCATCAAGTGCTCATCTAAATATTTCTTAAATGCCTTGAGGGGGTTCCAGCCTCTACCAACCTTTCAGGAGGTGAGTTCCAGCTACCCGCAACCCTCTGGGTAGAAAATAGTTTTCCTCAAATCTCCTCTAACCCTCCCACTCCTCACCTTCACTCTGTGCATTTACTGTAAAATGGTGCCCCAGGGCTCCCTAAAAAAAAACAAAAGAGAGGTCGAGAAATTTTGGGGGAATTCCTGAGCTAAGCACAAAAGAAGCTGTAAATACAGCTTGTCAATGGTTGAGCGATGAAATCAGGAATATGTAGTGGGTCAGAATTGCAGGAGCACAGATATTGAAGGGTTGTCTGACACGAGGAGATTACAGAAGTAGGGAGGGTTGAGATCATGAAGGTGCTTAAACATATGGGTGAGAATTTTAAATCCTTACACTCTGAGAAGCAGATGACTCCCATAAGACTCAAAGAACTTAATTAAGATGTAATCCGTCTATTAAAACACTAAAACATTAAGGTTTAAGACTGAAGCTCATCCTCTGGGGGTATTTTATGAGCAACCACCTCCTTCTAACCATATTCCTGGACCATAGTGTATTGAAGAAAGGTTTTTGTTATGAATGTTATTGGTTTTGCAAGTTGATGGTCACAATTAACTGAATTCTTTGCAGCCTGCATAGGATGAAGTGTAAGTTTTTAATTCCATTAACATGGAAGTAAACTGTGGCAAAATTTGTCATGTAAATTTTATATTGCTGATTTATTCTGAATACTTTCAGAAGTCAGTCATTTCATTTCAATTCTTCTTGTTCAGAAGAAGCATGTTTGGAGGTGGGCTGCTCTATTTTTGATGCATTTTATTAATGCTCCTTCATGTTGTTGAAACAGTTGAGAATGAAATAAAGTCAAGTGATACATATAAAGATTTCTGGATTAACTGATGACTGTGATTTTTTAGAAAATGGACTTCAAGGTTTTGCAAAACTGATTGCACACATACATTTATATTTTGAGTACTGTAGGTGACATTTTATCTTTGGTGCTTCCACACTTAGCTTTCTCTGATCTCTGATGGAACTCCCTTTGCTCAAGTTATCTATTTTCTGTTTATATTTTGCTAATTTTCTGTTTGTCCCCAAGTGCCTTGCTCCCGCCCACTTCATGACAGCACTTATGTCTCAGTAAAAGCCAAATGCATGCAAAGTTTAAATCTCACTCCCAGGACAGCAGCATACTGAGGGTTATGCAGTGTTTAATTCCACAGTGTCGAACGCTTATGAATTGCAGTTTCTCAGAGATATATTCCTGAAGTGAGCAAAACAAGATGGCTTCAGTGTTATTGATAATGGACTTTATTGGCCTGCATTACCCAGAGGTTTAACAAAGTAAGGGAGAGATGGACAATACAAGAACCATGGTGCAACAAAACGTGATAGTGGAAAGGTACAATTGTTTGGTGGAGAGATACAGATGAAAACTGATCTCATTTTTTAGGATAATGTTACTGGTGGGAGTGCCAATTCTGTTGGATGCATTCCCGGAAGTTTCATTACATAACTCCCTGCCTCCCACTCTCTCACCACCATTAGTCTCCCTTTTAGAAAACAGACAAACTCTTCATGACTCAATTAGAAGATTTTTGACTGTCAAGCAGCCTTTTATTCTCCAACCCCTATAAGTTTTGTAACTGATAAACAAAAGTATCCAAAGAAAGTAACAAAAAAAAAACTTTTTAAATGCTCGATGATTTTCCTCTTGTGTTCCGTTAGCAGCAGTGTTATGGAGACTAAACATCTGTTCTGGGACAGTCCAGGGAGGACCGGAAACCTGAATTACTGAGGAGTGGGCAGGCAGAGGCAGAGAGCAGTTATACAAAGATGGGGTGATCAAGCAGAGATGAACGGTGAAGACATAACCTTCTGAGCCAGTTAATAATAAATATGCGATCCATTTGAGATATGTGCATGAAATCAAAATCCAAGATGGCGGCAGAATAGTATGCTTCACATAGAACCTTTCCGCTCCGTCCATTTCCTTACTTTGTTCTCTTTCTCTTTTCTTGTTTTTTATCACTTCTTCTTTCTTTCTTCTCCTGGCCACGGAATCCCAGCCTCTGACTCCTTGCCCTGGACTCAGCACAAACCCAGCAAGGGGCTTCCTGACCTGGTGTGATGGTTGTTCGGCCTGGTGTGTTGGTCTCTCGTCCCAGCATGATGGTCGATCGGCCTGATGTGGTGGTCTCTCGTCCCAGCGTGATGGTCGTTTGGCCTGTTGGGGTGGTCTCTCGTCCCAGCGTGATGGTCGTTTGGCCTGTTGTGGTAGTCTCTCCTCCCAGTGTGATGGTTTGGCCTGGTGTAGTGGTCTCTTGACCCAGCGTGATGGTTGTTCAGCCTGGTGTGGTGGTCTCTCGACCCAGCGTGATGGTCATTTGGCCTGGGGTGGTGGTCTCTCCTCCCAGCGTGATGGTCGTTCGGCCTGGTGGGGTGGTCTCTTGACCCAGTGTGATGGTCGTTCAGCCTGGTGTGGTGGTCTCTCGTCCCAGCGTGATGGTCGTCCGGCCTGGTGGGATGGTCTTTTATCCCAGCGTGATGATCTCCCAGCCTGGCATGTCCTCAGTGTGGACATTGGATCTTGAGGTGATACATCAAAGTATGGTCCCACAGTGGCTCAGCACTTAAGAAAGTCCCTAATGTTTGAACTTTCAGCTTATTTTGTTATCTTCTACTTAAAATTAAGAGTGTATGTGTAATTCTTAACCTTACGTCATATGTTTATGCTGCAATATAATCACCGCCATGTTTAACTTTTAATTTTGTTCTTTTTCTCTACCTTGTTCTTAAGATTCTGTACCGAGGTACTTGTACCTGACGTGGGGCCTTGTGTAGTGACATTAGACACTTTTCACTGCACTCCTGTACGTGACAATAAAAATCAAAATCAGAAAATTTGAAGTAACAGGAGAATGCTAGATATTTTGTGTGTGTTAGTCGTGAACTTACTGTTCATGGCAAGTCCCAGGCTCTTGTAAGCTTTGGTGAGTTTGTCAACTATTTGCTTTAGTGTCTTTTCAAAGTTAGCTCACAGTTGGCAAGCTGCAGTTCTGTTGTGAAAGTGGTTTTTCTCTTTCAGCTGGCTGAGGGAAAAGTGTTTACCATCACGGCTGTACATTACTACAACATCTGCAGGAACCTGGTATAGCCAGTTACAACATTTCTGAAAGAAAATTTGAAAATTGTGTTGGGGCATTTACCAGTCAGACAGATTGAAGTCCTCCACCAGCCTGCTCCAAACCCAGTGAATTGAGATTTATGGTGAAATTAGATTAGATTCCCTACAGTATGGAAACAGGCCCTTCAGTCCAACAAGTCCACACCAATCCTCCAAAAAGTAACCCACCCAGACCCATTCCGCTAGCCTACATTTACTAATGCACCTATCATTATGGGTAATTTAGTATGGCCAATTCACCTGACCTGCACATCCTTCGATTGTGGAAGGAAATCCACTCACACATGGGGAGAATGTGCAAACTCCACACAGACAGTCAACCAAGGTGGGAATTGAACTGGGATCATAGAGTCATAGAGATGTACAGCACGGAAACAGACTCTTCAGACCAACCTGTCCATGCTGACCAGATATCCCAATCCAATCTAGTCCCACCTGCCAGCATCCGGCCCATATCCCTCCAAACCCTTCCTATTCAGATACCCATCCAAATGCCTTTTAAATGTTGCAACTGTACCAGACTCCACCACTTCCTCTGACAGCTCATTCCATACACGTACCACCCTCTGCACAAAAAAGTTGCCCCTTGGATCTATTTTATATCTTTCCCCTCTCACCCTAAACCTATGCCCTCTAGTTCTGGATTCCCCCACCCCAGGGAAAAGACTTTGTCTATTTATCCTATCCATGCCCCTCAAAATTTTGTAAATCTCTATAAGGTCATCCCTCAGCCCCTGACGCTCCAGGGAAAACAGCCCCAGCCTGTTCAGCCCCTCCCTATAGCTCAAATCCTCCATACCTGGCAACATCCTTGTAAATCCTTTCTGAACCCTATCAAGTTTCACAACATCTTCCCGATATGAAGGAGACCTGAAGTGCACGCAATATTCCAACAGTGGCCTAAGCAATGTCCTGTACAGCTGCAGGCTACAGTCCTGACCACTGAGCCACTGTGAAATATTGGAAAGTATCCCTCATTCCCCATATCTTGGAAGCTATATATCCCAAAAAGTTGATATTGACGAAGATGTATGCCAATGACTTCAATATGATAGAACAGCTATGGTGGTACTTTAGTTTTCAAAAATCATGATATTTTGGTGAACTTCTTAGAAGGTGCCTTCCAAAAGCAATCACTCCCATTTAGAAGGAGAAGGGCAGCAGATTTGTGGAACTTTACCACCTTACAAATTCCACTCCAAATCACACACCATCCTGACTTGGAAATATATCGCTGTTCCTTCAGTGTCGCTGGGTCAAACTCCTGGGGCTCCCTCCCTATCGGCATTATGGACATACCTATACCAAATGGAGCACAGCAGATCAACTCACCATCACCTCATCAAGCTCAACAAGGGATGGGCAGTAAATGATGGTCCAGCCAATGACACCCACATCCCATGAATGATTTTTTAAAAATGACAGCTAAATTCCAAATCTATTTGACAGTAGGTTCTCCCCACATCTCACATGAAGTTTGGATAAGTTTTAGACTCAGTTTCAAGGCCCTGGAACATCATCTGTATTAGAAGGAACTTATGAATTGAGTTGGAGTACAAGATAAATGTGTCAACCAAGACAATGACAAACCAAGTACACAGGCCTAGCAGAGCACTGGCACAGATGTGACAAGCCGTCAGATTGCCTCTCCTTAGAGTTACATCAGTTCACCCAGTCACACAAGGGTTAAAAGAAATGGTTTATAGACAATCTCAAAACCTCAATGAAGGTCTGCTCTGTTAAAATCAAGAAGTACCAAATGCAACCAAAACTGTGACTCATTACCAAAATTAGAAGCATCCAGTCAATAGGAACACAGTGGCAGAGAATGGTGAGAGAGATGGAGAGTGAGGGCAGCTCACTACCTCCAGTATCTGACAATTAATGTTCTCGCCGTGAGAGACCCTGTAAGGTTAATACAGGGTCCCTAAACCATCTGCATACCCATAGCCATCACTGACATCATACATGATGACTGCCTTCTGTAAAGAGAAATCATCCTTGTCACAAGTGTTTGCCAAAAGTTTTGATATGGTTGTAGTATCTCTTTATCTGCTGTTTAATTGGGGGTTATAGTCTTTTTCAAGTAAAGGGTAACACAGTTATGAAAACAGCAGACAGGGAAATGCCATATGGATGTTCGATGAGATTTATCCTGATAACACCAAAAAATTGTCAAGACAAGTAATAGTCATTGTAATGACTACTCTACAAGTTTGAAAGACTGGCCAAGACTATTAGGGTGGCATGATGATTCAGTGGCTCAGTGGTTAACACTGCTGCCTCACAGGACCAGGATCGTCAGGTTCAATTCCATCCTCGGGTGACTGCCTGTGTGGAGTTTGCACATTCTCCCCGTGTCTGCGTGGGTTTCCTCCGGGTGCTCTGGTTTTCTCCCACAGTCCAAAGATGTGCAGGCCAGGTGAATTGGGCATGTTAATTGCACATAGTATTAGGTGCATTAGTCAGAGGGATGTGGGTTGCTCTTTAGAGGGTCGGTGTAGACTGGTTGGGCTGAAGGGCCTGTTTCCACACTGTAGGGAATCTAATCTATATTCAAGGTAAAAAATCAATGACCATTCTTTACAAAAGGCTAGTGAATATATCATGAATTCTTCTTGTGATCTTACGAATTCCATTAGTGTTTGAGTAAGAGACACATTTCAAGACCCCTCTATAAAATTAGACTTGATGGAAGTGAGCAATCAGACTTGCTGTTCCACACCTCTGGAGCAGATGGGACTTGATCCCAGAGGTAGGTACACTGCCACTGAACTACAAGAGCCTTTAAGTATGGAATTAGGTTCTTTTGTATTTCCTGAAATTTTCTGGCTCAATGGTTTGCACTGCTACATCATAGCATTAGGGACCCGGTTTGATTCTAACCTTAGGCAATAGTCTGTGTGGAATTTGCAAGTTCTGCCTGTGTGGGTTTCCACTGGGTGCCATATCCAAGGATGTGCAGGTTAGGTGTATTAGCCATGCCAAATTGCCTGTAGTGTCCAGGGATGTGCAGGTTAGGTGTATTGGCCATGCCAAATAGCCTGTGGTGTCCAGGGATGTGCAGGTTAGGTGTATTGGCCATGCTGAATTGCCTGTAGTGTCCAGGGATGTGCAGGTTAGGTGTGTTGGCTATGCTAAATTGCCTGTAGTGTCCAGGGATGTGCAGGTTAGGTGTATTGGCCGTGCCGAATTGCCTGTAGTGTCCAGGGATGTGCAGGTTAGGTGTATTGGCCGTGCCGAATTGCCTGTAGTGTCCAGGGATGTGCAGGTTAGGTGTATTGGCCGTGCCGAATTGCCTGTAGTGTCCAGGGATGTGCAGGTTAGGTGTATTGGCCGTGCCGAATTGCCTGTAGTGTCCAGGGATGTGCAGGTTAGGTGTATTGGCCGTGCCGAATTGCCTGTAGTGCCCAGGGATGTGCAGGTTAGGTGTATTGGCCATGCTCAATTGCCTGTAGTGTCCAGAGATGTGCAGGTTAGGTGTATTGGCCATGCCGAATTGCCTGTAGTGTCCAGAGATGTGCAGGTTACGTGTATTGGCCATGCCGAATTGCCTGTAGTGTCCAGGGATGTGCAGGTTAGGTGTATTGGCCGTGCTGAATTGCCTGTAGTGCCCAGGGATGTGCAGGTTAGGTGTATTGGCCATGCTGAATTGCCTGTAGTGTCCAGAGATGTGCAGGTTAGGTGTATTAGCCATGCCGAATTGCCTGTAGTGTCCAGGGATGTGCAGGTTAGGTGTATTGGCCATGCCGAATTGCCTGTAGTGTCCAGAGATGTGCAGGTTAGGTGTATTGGCCATGCCAAATTGCCTGTAGTGTCCAGGGATGTGCAGGTTAGGTGTATTGGCCATGTCGAGTTGCCTGTAGTGTCTAGGGATGTGCAGGTTAGGTGTATTGGCCATGCCGAATTGCCTGTAGTGTCTAGGGATGTGCAGGTTAGGTGTATTGGCCATGCCAAATTGCCTGTAGTGTCTAGGGATGTGCAGGTTAGGTGTATTGGCCATGCCGAATTGCCTGTAGTGTCCAGGGATGTGCAGGTTAGGTGTATTGACCATACCGAATTGCCTGTAGTGTCCAGGGTGGGAAGGTTAGGTGTATTGGCCATGCCAAATTGCCTGTAGTGTCCAGGGATGTGCAGGTTAGGTGTATTGACCATACCAAATTGCCTGTAGTGTCCAGGGATGTGCAGATTAGGTGTATTGGCCATGCCGAATTGCCTGTAGTGTCCAGGGATGTGCAGGTTAGGTGTGTTGGCCATGCCGAATTGCCTGTTGTGTCCAGGGATGTGCAGGTTAGGTGTATTGACCATACCGAATTGCCTGTAGAGTCCAGGGATGTGCAGGTTAGGTGTGTTGGCCATGCCGAATTGCCTGTAGAGTCCAGGGATGTGCAGGTTAGGTGTATTGGCCGTGCCTAATTGCCTGTAGTGTTCAGGGATGTGCAGGTTAGGTGTATTGGCCGTACCGAATTGCCTGTAGTGTCCAGGGATGTGCAGGTTAGGTGTATTGGCCATGCCGAATTGCCTGTAGTGTCTAGGGATGTGCAGGTTAGGTGTATTGGCCATGCCGAATTGCCTGTAGTGTACAGGGATGTGCAGGTTAGGTGTATTGGCCATGCTGAATTGCCTGTAGTGTCCAGAGATGTGCAGGTTAGGTGTATTGGCCATGCCAAATTGCCTGTAGTGTCCAGGGATGTGCAGGTTAGGTGTATTGGCCATGCCGAATTGCCTGTAGTGTCCAGGGATGTGCCGGTTAGGTTGATTAGCCATGGGAAACATAGAGTTAGGGTGTAGACGTGGGTGAGGTACTCTTCAAAGGATTGGTGTGGACTTTAAGAGCTGAATGGCCTGCTTCCACACTACAAATTGCTATTTTGTCATTGTTTGCTGAATTGACAGCAGTCATAGGTGGATAATCCAACAGACGATTGAAGAAAACCTGACTGATATTTCTCAGTCAATGAGTGTTAACAGATAACAGCGCTCGCAAATTGAAAATCTCCTGTAGGTATCAGGATCCAACATGACTGAACATCATATAGTGTTGTCTCACAACTCTGGGGCCTGTTGAGTGTTACACAACATCATGAAGAGTAGAGATAAAAAAGACTGATGTTGAGATACACATATATATATATATATATATATATATATATAAAAGGAAGTGCTGGGAATGTCGCCAATTCACGAATGAAAGAAGGGGAGTCAGGTTCACATTTCGTGTGGAATAATTCATCAGAGCTCGACAGTTCTTCAACATCACTCTGTCAGATCCTGGCTGACCCGCAGAACATCTCATTGCATGATGTGGCTCCTTGCTTTTATACGATTATTTGCCTGATGGCAAATTCTGCTCCTCTCACTGCCAGGTTGTTTGACAATGTTATATCTGTGGACTCGCATGTTCCCCGACCCCATTTGCAGCTCAACTGACCACCCAGACACAAATTCCCTTTCCCTCCTTCACCACATGTAGTGCTAACCTGACAACAGAGACGACACATCAGCTATATCGCCAGCCAAAGTTTCATTACCATTGGCTGCTCTTGCAGTGAGGGCTGTCTAGTGTTCCTGTAGCAATGTTCACTGGTCGGTGATAGAAACATAGAAAATAGGTGCAGGAGTAGGCCATTCGGCCCTGCACTACCATTCAATACCATCATGGCTGATCATGCAATCTCAGTATCCCATTCCCGCCCTCTCCCCATACCCCTTGATCGCTTCAGTTGCAAGAGCTACATCCAGCTTCCTCTTGAATATATCTAACAAACAGGTTCCAGTAACTTTCTGTGGGAGAGAATTCCACAGGTTCACAACTCTGTGAGTGAAGAAATTCTTCCACATCACAGTCCTGAATGGCTTATCCCTTATTCTTAGACTATGACCCCTCATTCTGCACTTCCCAACACTGGGAACATCCTTCCCACATCTACTCTGTCCGGTCCCATCAGAATTTCATATGTTTCTATGAGATCCCCCCTCATTCTTCTAAGTTCGTGCGAACACAAGCCCAGCTGACCCAGTCTTTCTTCATATGTCAATCCTGCCATCCCAGGAATCAGTTTGGTGAACCTTCACTGGACTCCATCAATAGCAAACATGTCCTTCCTCAGGCTAGGAGACCAAAATTCCACCCAATACTCAAGGTGTGGCCTCACCAAGGCCTGTCTGACTGCAGCGAGGCATCCATACTCCTATATTCCTGTCCCAACCTACATCTTTAAACAGCAGAATGATCTAAAATCCCCTTTAAAATTACATTTGACCTTCTAAAAGCAGGTCAGGTTATTTTTCCAAGAGCAAGCAATGTAATCGTGAGCTCAGTCTACCAGGCAGAGAAAGAGCTCCATGGATTAATCTCGTTCATTTAGTCAAGCATGTTTTCAGTTCAGGTTGATATGGAATGAATACAAGCCCGCTGTCTTTAACTATAGGAGACGTGACACCTAATTAATTGCTTCAGTAGTGGCTGGTAAGTACACAAACTACTTTCATGACTATTGTCTAATCTAGCTATTGTTGTCAATGGAGAACCAGGAACCAGTGAAGTCATCTCATGGGTAACTTTGGATTCGCTGTCCTTTTCACTGAATAGGTGTCTCCATCCTAAACTACGTGAATGGAATTGCATTGTAAGTAAGTCGCTTTTTTATTTTGAACACCATATTGACCGTATACAAATATCAAGCAATTCCTCACAAGTTCTGGAATCTGAAGCAGATGAGCAAATGCTAAAAGGATGCAGAAGTCAGTCAGCATCACTGGAATGTTTGAGCTTTGGTGTAAAGCCTTCTTGAACATCATCTTCCCTTTGGAGCACTGACACAGCTTGGGAAATTGTAGGACAGTGACCATAATGCAGTGACAAGGTAAGTCAGAAATTGTCAAAGCAGAGGCAAACTGACCCAGGAAACAATCTTCAAAGAGGTTGATGTGATGCTAAGTTGTGGTAAATCTTTCTCTGCTTTTAGTATTATGAAACAGTGAAAGTGAAGGATTCACATTAGCAACACAGGGTGGCATGGTGGCTCGGTGGTTAGCACAGCTGTCTTACAGCACCAGGGACTTCCCTGTGGTTTCCTCCCACAGTCTAAGATTAGATTAGATTACTTAGAGTGTGGAAACAGGCCCTTCGGCCCAACAAGTCCACACCGCCCCGCCGAAGCGCAATCCACCCATACCCCTACCTAACACTACGGGCAATTTAGCATAGCCAATTCACCTGACCTGCACATCTTTGGACTGTAGGAGGAAACCAGAGCACCTGGAGGAAACCCACGCAGACACGGGGAGAACGTGCAAACTCCACACAGTCAGTTGCCTGAGGCGGGAATTGAACCCGGGTCTCTGGCGCTGTGAGGCAGCAGTGCTAACCACTGTGCCACCATGCCGCCCATTAATCTAGCTATTGTTGTCAATGGAGGTTAGGTGATATGTAGATTAGGTGGATTAGCCATAGGAAATGCAGGGATAGGGTAGGGGTTGGGTCTGAATGGGATGCTCTTCGGAGGGTCGGTGTGGACTTGAAGGGTCGAATGGTCTGCTTCGGTATTATAGGGGTTTTATAAAAAAGCAACACATTTCCACTTGCTTTTGCCCGAGTGAAACACTCCCAGATCAGGGCAGTGCGGCAGCAGCGACAGTAAAACTTTATCTGACAAGGCACATCAGTCTCAACCTCAATCTCAGGAGAGAGAATTCTGTCCTGCAACAAAACTATTCCCTTTTTTCCTGTTTCTTCTATCCCAGATCAACCTCATGACTCCACTCAATCACCTTTGTTCATGCGACCAGCTCAAATTAAGTAAGGATTGGTTTGAGTATAGAAAACTGAATTTAGCATCCACAGGGGTCATAGATCATAGATAACAGCAGTGATGGTGCATCAATTTTACTCATTATATGTTACCCTGCACATTGTATGGCTTTGCCTGGTATGAACTGCCCATTTTGCAGCTTGTGTTAATCATGTGCTCTTTGGTACTGTTCCCGTGCACTCATTTATTTTAGCAAATGGGACTAGATTTATTTAGGATATCTGGTTGGCATGGATGAGTTGGACCGAAGGGTCTGTTCGACTCTGTACATCTCTATGACTCCATAACCTGTTCAAATGCATTATTGTACACCTCTGGACCTGGGCATCCCAGTGCAAAGGTAGGGACATTACCACTGCGCCACAGGAATAATCTCGCTTCTTACTTACCCACTAACTTGTAATCTACTCATTTGTTATATGTTCACCCATTATAAACCCACCCATTATACCATTGCCTGTCACAAGTTATACCTTTAGTCCTCTTGGCCTGTGTGACTTAATACAATGGGTGAAACAAAGCTGCAAACATTATATGGATTGGGGAGCAGATAAAGAGAGACAAGCTGGAATTCTGTCACTCAGCAGGTATCACAGTGCTGAAATGTTCTCCAGGAATTCTTTACAAATGAAAACACCGATAAATAATAATGTTACAGTTCATTCCAGGAATTAAGTAAGATTTTATGGCTCTGTACATTTCACTAATTCTGCTTTATCATGTAATCATTGCAAATTCATTTCTGCAGCTGTGGAATGGTCTGCATCTTTTTTAGTTAAAGAGTCTTTCAGTTCTCAAAGGAATTCAATTAATTTCAGAACGGTGCACACAGCTGCCAAGTCTGCCCATGTGCTTTCGTATTTCTGTCTTGCAGTGATGTTTATTGAGGTTGGATTGGACAGTGAAAAGAGCAACATGTGTTGTTGTAAATTCTTGGAATTCCCTCCCTAAGCCTTTGATTGTTCCCTATCTCCTTCTGAAAAATTACCTTGTTGACCAAGCTTTTCATGCTATTCCCTCCTTGTGTAGCATGATGTTACATTTTGATTGATAATACTGCTGTGAAACGCCCTAGGACGTCTAACTATGTTAAAGGTGCTACATAAATGCAAGTTGCCATTGCTATTGTTTTCAAATTTACAAACGCCTAGTCTTCTGTTCTGGAAAAGCCAAGTAACTTCTCAGCTTCCTGTACAAATTTGCTCAACTGGAGGGGAGGGTGAGGTGGGTGGTTGCTATGTTGCGGTGTTTGTGCCAAACAGTGGAACTGCTGGTTCAGTTGATGACCGCACGAGTGAAAGTGTCACAATGACTGATAAAATGGGTATCCTGCCAACTCACAGTCCATGCCAACCCCTGTCAACGTTTACAGCAAGGCAGCTCAGGAAAACAGTGTATAGATCCCTCTGGGAGCAGATCTCTAACTAACAGCAAGCGGTTTATATCTCCATGGGATTCACCAATGCCACAGGCTTTGTACCAGTCAAAGCTTTCATGAGTGAGGGTAAACTTCAGCTTAGGGCTTTCACCAGGAGTGGGAGAGTGAAGTGTTTCACTGCAGCATCATTGAATCATTGAATCATAGAATGAGAAGGTGTCGGTGCAGAAAGAGGACAGTCAATGCATCGGGTCTGCACCGAGCCTCCGAACAGCACTTCACCCAAACTCAACAGTCCACCTTTTGTCCATAACACTGCTTTTCCCACAGCCACTCCCCCTAACCTGCACATCCCTGGGCACTAGGGGGCAAATTAGCATGGCCAACCCACCTTAACCTGCATATCGATCATAAGAAGTACAGTTAGTAAGTTTGCAGATATCACCAAAATTGGAAGTGTAGTGGACAGCGAAGAGGGTTACCTCAGATTACAACATGATCTGGACCAGATGGGCCAATGGGCTGAGAAGTGGCAGATGGAGTTTAATTCAGATAAATGCGAGGTGCTGCATTTTGGGAAAGCAAATCTTAGCAGGACTTATACACTTATTGGTAAGGTCCTAGAGAATGTTGCTGAACAAAGAGACCTTGGAGTGCAGGTTCATATCTCCTTGAAAGTGGAGTCGCAGGTAGATAGGATAGTGAAGAAGGTGTTTGGCATGCTTTCCTTTATTGTTCAGAGTATTGAATACAGGAGTTAGGAGGTCATATTGCAGCTGTACAGGAAATTGGTTAGGCCACTGTTGGAATATTGCGTGCAATTCTGGTCTCCTTCCTATCGGAAAGATGTTGTGAAACTTGAAAGGGTTCAGAAAAGATTTACAAGGATGTTGCCAGGGTTGGAGGATCTGAGCTACAGGGAGAGGCTGAACAGGATGGGGCTGTTTTCTCTGGAGCGTCGAAGGCTGAGGGGTGACCTTATAGAGGTTTACAAAATTATGAGGGGCATGGATAGGATAAATAGACAAAGTCTTTTCCCTGGGGTCAGGGAGTCCAGAACTAGAGGGCATAGGTTTAGGGTGAGATGGGAAAGATATAAAAGGGACCTAAGGGGCAACTTTTTCACACAGAGGGTGGTATGTGTATGGAGTGAGCTGCCAGAGGAAGTGGTGGAGGCTGGTACAATTGCAACATTTAAGAGGCATTTGGATGGGTATATGAATAGGAAGGGTTTGGAGGGATATGGGCCGGGTGCTGGCAGTTGGGACTAGATTGGGCTGGGATATCTGGTTGGCATGGACGGGTTGGACCAAGGGGTCTGTTTCCATGCTGTACATCTCTATGACTCTATCCCTGGGCACTATGGGGCAATTTAGCATGGCCAATCCACCCTAACCTCGACATCGCTGGGCACTATGATGCAATTTAGTATGGCCAATCCACCCTAACCTGCACATCTGTGGACTGGACACAGTACCTGGGATGTTGGCATTCTGCATGATAGTGTTCAGCTGGGTCAGGGAACTGCAAAAATACATGTTATATCTGAGTGTGGTGAGACCCTGAAACTCTCCAGAGCAATTGACACACTGTCAAATGACTCTATGAATGTTTTTAGACAGATGCTTCTAGCCTCCTGGGCATTGCAGCTGCTGGGTGCCTCCAGCTGGTCACCAGGTCAACACCTCTGTCAGTTCATCACTCGTCACGTCTGTTGCATGCTTCAGTCATGTGCTGATTTCTCGAGAATGGCTCTATCTGACCTGATGCTTGTTGCTGGAGCCACGGGTGTGGGATGTAGTGCAGTACTGGGACTGGGGCTGCACACTTTATTAGATTAGATTACTTACAGTGTGGAAACAGGCCCTTCGGTCCAACAAGTCCACACTGACCCGCCGAAGCGCAACCCACCCAGACCCGTTCCCCTAAATTTACCCCTTCACCTAACACTACAGGCAACTTAGCATGGCCGATTCACCTCACCTGCACATCTTTGGACTGTGGGAGGAAACCGAAGCACCCGGAGGAAACCCACGCAGACACGGGGAGAACGTGCAAACTCCACACAGTCAGTCGTCTGAGCTGGGAATTGAACCCGGGTCTCTGGCGCTGTGAGGCAGCAGTGCTAACCACTCTGCCACCGTGCCGCCCAGTTGACTTGCCCTTGGATACTTCTTACAGAACTTTAGAATCATATGGTACAGAAGACCCATCAAAGCTGGACCACATATATATTCATCCCACCTTCCAGCAGGAGGTCTGTGGCCTGGCACTAGGCCCGATAGGCTCATTTCTGGTGCTCATCCAAATACTTGTTAAATCTTCAAAAAAAAAACCCAGACGTTGTTGGTGAAACTCACTAGGTCTGGCAGTTTCCACAGGTCAGGCAGCATCCGAGGAGCAGGAGAATCGATTTTCCGGGCATAAGCCCTTCATCAGGAATGAGGCTTGTTGGTCAGGGCTGAGAGATAGATGGGAGGGGTGTGGGATGGGGGGGAGGTTGTTGAGAAAGTGATAAGTGGATGAAGGTGAGGGAGAAGGTGGTAGGTCGGGGAAGAGTGATGGACGGGTCTGGAGGGCAGTGCCGAGTTGGAGGCTTGGGACTGGGATAATGTTGGGGGAGGGGTATAGACAGTTTTAGCTGTGAGGAGAGATTGGACCAACTTGATTTGTTTCCATTGAATATCGAAGGATGAGGAGCGACCTTATAGAAGTTTACAAAATTACGAAAGGGATAGATAGGATAGATATTTGGAGTTTATTTCCCAGGGTAGAAATGTCAATTCCTTGGGACATTGGTTTAAGGTGAAAGAGGGAAAATTCAAAGGGATTAGAATGAGGCTTTATTGTCACATGTACTCAAGTACACCGATAGAGGAATGCAACAAAAAGTGTAAAATGTCACCATTTCTGGCACCATCTCAGTCACAAAGGTGCCTAGGTACAAAATCCAAGGTATAAAAGAGAAAAATAAAGAAATAAAGTGAAATGTTTGGCATGACAGTGCTTCGAAAGCAGAGAAAGAGAGAGAAAAAGATAAAGGCAGATGGAGCAGACAGGTCCACACTGTCTCTCACATTGATGGAGGGAGTCCACACTGTCCCTCACATCGAGGGAGGGAGCCCGCACTGTCCCTCACCTCGAAGGAGAGAGTCCGCACTGTCCCTCACATTGAGGGAGGGAGCCCGCACTGTCCCTCACCTCGAAGGAGAGAGTCCGCACTGTCCCTCACATTGATGGAGGGAGTCTGCACTATCCCTCACATCGAGGGAGGGAGCCCGCACTGTCCCTCACCTCGAGGGAGGGTGTCCACACTGTCCTTCACCTCGATGGAGGCAGTCCGCACTGTCCCTCACCTCGAGGGAGGGAGCCCGCACTGTCCCTCACCTCGAGGGAGGGAGCCCGCACTGTCCCTCACCTCGAAGGAGAGAGTCCGCACTGTCTCTCACATCGAGGGAGGGAGCCCGCACTGTCCCTCACCTCGAGGGAGGGAGCCCGCACTGTCCCTCATCGCGAAGGAGGGAGTCCGCACTGTCCCTCACCTCGAGGGAAGGAGTCCACACTGTCCCTCATCGCGAAGGAGGGAGTCCACGCTGTCCACAATTGAATTGAATTGAACTTATTGTCATGTGTATCGAGGCACAGTGAAAAGCTTTGTCATGCGAGCAATACAGGCAGATCACAGAGTTAAGTAGCATAGATAAGTAAATAATAGGTAAACAGCAGCAAAAAGGTTTATAGTTTAGAGATCAGCTTAGGTTTGGTGGGTGAAGGGCCTGTTCCTGTGCTGTACTGTTATTTGTTGTGGTTCTGTTCCCCGAGCTGGGAATTTGTGTTGCAGATGTTTCGTTCCCTGTCTAGGTGACATCCTCAGTGCTTGGGAGCGTCCTGTGAAGCGCATCTGTGATGTTTCCTCCGGCATTTATAGTGATTTGTACCTGCCGCTTCCGGTTGTCAGTTCCAGCTGTCCGCTGCAGTGGCCAGTATCGGTCCAGGTCGATGTGTTTGTTGATAGAATCTGTGGATGAGTGCCATGCTTGTAGGAATTCCCTGGCTGGTCTCTGTTTGGCTTGTCCTATAATAGTAGTGTTGTAATAGTAGCAATTTCATCAACAGATACCTAAGGGAAAGACAACAGAATGAGGACATGCCACAACCCAAAGGACTAGCCACACTACCATACATCAAGAACATTTCCGAACTGACAGCCAGACTACTGCGACCACTAGGACTCATAACAGCACACAAACCAACAGCCACTCTCAGACAACAACTCACGAGGACAAAGGACCCGATACCCAGCATGACCAAAACCAATGTAGTGTACAAAATCCCATGCAAGGACTGCACAAAACACTACATAGGACAAACAGGAAGACAGCTAATGATCCGTATCCATTAACACCAACGAGCCACGAAACGACATGACCAGCTATCCTTAGTAGCCACACACGTGGATGACAAGCAACATGAGTTCGACTGGGTCAACACTACTATTATAGGACAAGCCAAACAGAGAACAGCCATGGAATTCCTAGAGGCATGGCACTCACCCACAGATTCAATCAATAAGCACATCGACCTGGACTCAATATACCGGCCACTGCAGCGGACAGCTGGAACTGACAACCGGAAGCGGCAGAGACAGGCCACTATAAATGCCAGAGGAAACATCACAGATGCGCTTCACAGGAGGCTCCCAAGCACTGAGGATGTCACCTAGACATTTCGGAGTGGACCAAAACGTCTGCAACACAAATTCCCAACTCGGCGAAAAGAGCCACAACAACGAGCACCCGAGCTACAAATCTTCTCACAAACTTTGAATTGTTATTTGTTATTTTCACATTGTGTGAAAGTATCTAAGAGGAAGACAACTGTCACTCTCAAATGTGAAGAAGCAGCAGAGAGAATCGTGTCACAGATGGGTTAGAAAAACACCTTTGATACATATCAGTGTACTCTGTAGATATTGAGTGACAGCTTTATAAACAAATCAACCAGCCTCACACAGATAGCAGGTATAATCATGTGGCTTGCAAAGACATTATAACCTTCCAGAAACTTCTCAGAAGTCGAAGTCAGCTTGATAATCAATGCCTCATATACCTCCTGATGAGACTAAATTGTTGACTATTAAGGTTATAAACTGTCACAGAGACATTTTAGCCCAGAAATTCTAATTACCATCAGAACAGGCTTAGCAAAGCCAGCTTTACCAGCCGGGATTGAAAGACACAGCAGATTCGATGGGCCGAATACCCTACCTCTGCTCCATTATCTGATAGTCTTCACATTATGAGTCTGTGGTGTCGTGAATGTGTTCATTGGAGCAGGGTTGAAGGCTGAGGCAGAGTCCTTTTCCAGGGTTCCTTTCTCCTGTGATTCAGCAGTTAAATTGTTGAATGTTCCCCCAAACCAGTGAGAAAGGTAAGTGAGGTGGTAGGGTGGTAGATGGCTGAGGGGTAGAGTGCCAGGTGAGTAGCAGGTGTATACAGTGCCAGGTGAGTGAAGGGTGTGGGGTGTCAGGTGATTGGGGGTAGATCTCCAGATGAGTGGAATGGGAGTAGAGTGCCAGGTGGGTGAGGGGGGCGGGTAGAGTGTCAGGTGAGGGGGGGATGTAGAGTGCTAGGTGAGTGAGGGGGATAGAGTGGCAGGTGAGTTAGGCGGGAGTAGAGTGCCAGGTATGAGAGGGGGTTAGAGTGCCAGGTGAGTGGTGAAGCTGAGTGAAGGGAGGAATAGAGTGTCAGGTGAGTGAGGGAGGTAGAGTGGAGGTGAATGAAGGGAGGAATACAGTGTCAGATGAGTGGGGGGGGGGGGGGGAGTAGAGGTCCAGGTAAGTGAGGGGTGGTGCAGTGGGCCAGGTGAGTGAGGAGGGGGGGGGAGACAATCACGTTTCACAAACTTGATTGAGTTTTGAAGAAGTAAAAAAGAGGATTGATAAGGGCAGAATGATGGACATGATCTATATGGACTTCAGTAAGGCATTCAACAAGGTTTCCCATGGGAGACTGATTAGCAAGGTTAACCCTCATGGATACAGAACTGGCTCAAGGCTGGAGGCCAGAGGGTGGTGGTGGAGGGTTGTTTTTCAGACAGGAGGCCTGTGACCAGTGGAGTGCCACAAGGATCGGTGCTGGGTCCACCACTTTTTGTCATTTATATAAATGATTTAGACGTGAGCATAAGAGGTTTAGTTAGTAAGTTTGCAGATGACACCAAAATTGGAGGTGTAGTGGACAGCGAAGAAGGTTACCTCAGATTACAATGGGATCTTGCTCAGATGGGCCAATGGGCTGAGAAGTGGCAGATGGAGTTTAATTTAGATAAATATGGAGTAATGCATTTTGGGAAAGCAAATCTTAGCAGGACTTATACACTTAATGGTAAGGTCCTTGGGAGTGTTGCTGAACAAAGACACCTTGGAGTGCAGGTTCATATCTCCTTGAAAGTGGAGTTGCCGGCAGATAGGATAGTGAAGAAGGCATTTGGTATGTTTTCCTTTATTGATCAGTTTATTGAGTACAGGAATTAGGAGGTCATGATGCAATTGTATAGGACATTGGTTTGGCCACTGTTGGAATATTGCGTGCAATTCTGGTCTCTTTCCTATCAGAAAGATGTTGTGAAACTTGAAAGGGTTCAGAAAAGATTTACAAGGACGTTGCCAGGGTTGGAGGATCTGAGCTACAGGGAGAGGCTAAACAGGCTGGGGCTGTTTTCCCTGGAGCATCGGAGGCTGAGGGGTGACCTCATAGAGGTTTACAAAATTATGAGGGGCATGGATAGGATAAATAGACAGTCTTTTCCCTGGGGTCAGGGAGTCCAAAACTAGAGGACATAGGTTTAGGGTGAGAGGGGAAAAATATAAAAGAGACCTAAGGGGCAAATTTTTCACGCAGAGGGTGGTACACATATGGAATGAGCTGCCAGAGGATGTGGTGGAGGCTGGTACAATTGCAACATTTAAAAGGCATCTGGATGGGTATATGAACAGGAAGTGTTTGGAGGGATATGAGCCGGGTGTTGGCAGGTGGGACTAGATATGGTTGGGATATCTGGTCGGCATGGACGAATTGGACTGAAGGGTCTGTTTCCATGCTGTACATTTCTATGACTCTAACACAGAAATTATATTTCAGCAATGTCCCTCAGAAGACCTTTGGTGAAATTTTAAAGAGAATAAACTGTTGATTATTCCTGAACTGCTGACTGGCCAAGTGGAGAGAAAGTGAGGACTACAGAGGCTGAAGATCAGGGTCAAAATGTGTGGCCCTGCAAATGTACAGCAGGTCAGGCAGTACCCGAGGAGCAGGACATGAGCCCTTCATCAGGACTGGCCAAAGGGCCAGACCACACCCGAATTACAGACTGCTCCTTCCAACTTTGGACTTTTGGATTCCATCCAAAAGGAAGGACATTAATAATCTGGTATCTCTCAGATGTTTTGTACTCAAGTTGTTGCTAATTGAATAATGTCTTTATCCTTCAGCTCTTTGTCCTTGGATCTCTTGAGGAGTCACCTTGACAGTTTAACTCTGCTTTCTCCCTCTGATGCTGCCAGACCTGTTGAGTTTCTTCAGCAATTGCTGGTTTTGCGCATCTGCAGTTCTTTGTTTTCATTTTATTTTATTTCTTTATCCTTTCGGCTCTGTCTCACTTGTGTGCTTGTGAGTTGGCCTCCGATGCAAAATATCTAACCGCCTCACATCCCACATGGTCTAGTCTTGTTTAACTTTACAACAGTGTTGTGATTTAAAAGTTGTAATATTTGCGACTGCAAACTGAGGGAGTCAGGGAATATACTGCAATTGTTTAAAAAGGGGAGAAATGAAATCTGAATCTGTTTATGCACACATGGTGAGAATAGGGAAATAGTACACTTCCAACCGAAAACCTATTTCAATTACATAGAATCCCTGCAGGGTGGAAACAGACCCTTCAGCCCAACAAGTCCACACTGCCCCTCTAAAGAGTACCCCACCTAGACCCATTCTCCTACACTCCACTTACCCTTGACCAATGGGCAATTTAGGTGAAATTGGGTATTGCAGATGCTGGAGATTAGAGTAGTGCTGGGAAAGCACAGCAGGTCAGGCAGCATCCGAAGAGCAGGAAAATTGGCATTTCAGGCCAAAGCCCTTCATCAGAAAATTTAGCACAGCCAATTCATCTAATCTGTACATTGTTGGATTATGGGAGGAAACCCATGCAGATGTGGGGAGAATATGCGAACTCTACACAGCCAGTGACCTGAGGTTGGAATTAAACCCAGGTCCCTGGTACTGTAAGACAGCAGTGCTAACCACTGAGCCACCATGCCATTTTGCTGTAAGTTGCTGGAATTCCTTACCACAGAGCAGTCTGGATGTACAGTCCTTGTGTATATTCAAAGCTGAGATAGATTCTAATTGAATCATAGAGTCATATAGCAAGGAAACAGATCCTTTGGTCCAACCAATCCATGCCAATCATAATCCTAAACTAAACTAGTCCCAACTGCCTGCAATTGGCCTATGTCCCTCCAGACACTTCTTATTCATGTACTTAGCCGAATACCTTTTAAACTTGTAACTGTATCCACATCCACCACTTCCTCTGGAAGTTCATCCCACACACGAACCACTCTCTGTGTAAAATAATTCCCCCTCATCTTTTAAAAAAAACCTTTTCTCCTCTCACCTTTAAAATTTGACTAATAGCTTTCAAATCCCCCACCCTAGGGAAAAGACACCTGATATTCACCATAATTGTACCCACCGCTCACGATTTTATAAACCTCTAATATCGCCCCTCAACCTGCTACATTCCAGTGAAAAATGTTCCAGCCTATCCAACCTCTCCTTATAACTCAAACTCTCCAGTCCCGGTAACATCCTGGTAAATCTCTTGATCAAGGGTGATGGGGAAAGGGCAGTAAAGTGGATGTGAGAGGTGTCAGGCCAACCATAAACCTATTGATTACTGGAGCAGACGCAAGGGGCCAAATGGCCTCCTTCTCTTCCTACATCTTATGAACATACCTCTCTTTAAAGTTTAAGCTGTTCTGAATGCCTCCAAATGGAGCATTACAGTCCAGTTGGATGACTTTCACCTCAATACGCAATGTTCCCTCAGTGTAGCAATGGAGTGCCCTTCTCTCACTCTGATCATCCAATACCTCACAGCCAACATAACAGTAATGTGCAGTAAGATGCATGTGGAATGTGACTGATGAAGCTTCTCTCTGAGGTTGTTTTATCCATGCCATGAAGTTATGTGTTTCATTCTTCCTGTTTGAGCTCAATGGATTGAAAGACCAAGGTAATTTTGCCCTGTCAACAATGTACCATCTGTGTTGTCTGACTGACAATCTTGGAAGCGTATAATTTAGGTTGAAATAATATGCTGCCCATCTCCATTTAGAAACACATGCTGGGAAGCATCAAAATCCCTGCCAAACAATATGTCTTCTAACTCGATTGTCCCTCACACAGATTAGTTTATACATATCAAGTGAATTATTTTATCAAATAATGAAAATATGAAATGTTGTCACAAAACAAAGTTTGCGCCAATAAAGGTTAACATTTAGTGTTTCTTTCTTGGAATAGGAAAGCCATTTAACGACCCAATCGCTGCAGCATTGCAATGGTTAAGATGAATTAACCAGTCCATTGCTCATAAATATTCAACAGTTGAACCTTTTGATGTTCCATCATTTTCCACTAGTGATACATCGCTTTTTATTTCAAGATATATGTGTCATTTTTCCAGCTGTAAATTTCATGGATTCTCAACAAATGTTTTGTGAAAATAAATGTATTATAGTTATAGAAAGATTTGAAATGCTTTTAATAATGTGAAGAAACATAACTGATTGACTACCTTCCATTTTCTAGGGAGTTCCAAAAGAGCAATGATTTATCGAATCTTGCAAAATTTACACTGCAATTCTGGGAAACACTGACATTTAACCAAAGCCACTGGAAGGAGCGGAGTTAGATTTGTTGACATTTCCAAGCATAGACCTGTTTTGTTTTGAGAACGTAGAGTGCCATATGGTGACAAATGGAATGACCTAAGACATACAGCATAGAAATAGACCATTTCGCCTGATCGTGGATACCAATGTTTATCCTCTATTTAAACCTCCTTTTACCTCTCCTGTCATAAATCATCAGGTTTGTCCCATGTTTAATAAATCATTTGGAGAGATTGCTGAGTCTTTGATTGGCTTGAACAGCAACTACCTTATTATATGTGAAGGAAGTGTTAGCAACTTTGTAGAAGTCTGATTCACTGTGCTGAAGCCATGCTGATTCTCTCTCTCCGAATCTCTCTCATGTCACCATCCTGATCCATAGTCACTCACTCAGTCCCAGATGTTAACCCTTTCAAATAATTCAAAGAACTGCAGATATTGGAAACTAGAAACAAAAACAGAAATTTCTGGAAAAATCCTAAGCAGGTTTGGCAGCATCTGTGGAGAGAAAACAGAGTTAACATTTCTGTTCCAATGACACCTCCTCAGAAGTGATTATACTGGGAAAAGGCTGGTATATATACTGAAGATAGGGTGAGGGAAGGAGGGAGGAGTTAACAATAGGGGGCGATGGAGTCCAGAGAACAGAACAGCAATGTGAGCAGACAAAGGAATGGGTAAAAGTCATCCTGGGGGAATCGATAGCTGCTAATGACGGCCATTAGTGGCTGACAATGGATTGTTTGTGGTAGCAGCCCTTGTGATGCCAAGGTCTGGTGTGTGGGGTTTGGGATAAGGACATGGGAGAAGATGCTTAAACACTAAAACGATTAAACTCAATATTGAGTCCTGAAGGCTCTTGGATTCCCAAGCAGAAAATGAGGAGCTGTTCTTTCGGTTTGCACAGAGCACCGCAGCAAGCCTGAGACAGAGACGTTGGCCAAGGGAACAGGGTGGGGTGTTGAAGTGGAAGACAACAGGAAGCTCATGTCACTTTTGCCGACAGAGCGTAGTGTTCTGCAAAGCGGTCACCCAGTATGTGCTTTGTTTCCCTCATGTTGAGGAGACCAAATTGTGAGCAATGAATGCAATAGACTAACTTGAGTGAAATGCAGGTAAATCGCTGCTTCACTTGAAGGTGTGTTTGGGCCTTGGATTAGTCCATTCAAATCCTTTTCTAACACAGGAGTAACCATCAGTTTCCGGTTCCCTCACATTCCTGTCTATCCATCAATAATGTCACTTGTTTCAATTATTCCCTCTAGTGGTGAGTTCCACATTCTCAACACTCTTTGGGTAAAGCTTCTCCTAGATTTCTTTATTGCTGTTGTAAATTGATAACCTCGGGTAGGCCCTTCCCCACAAGCTGAAACATTGGTTAGAGGCCGGTGTAGGATGGGGTGTTGATGGAGGCGATGGGAATCTACCCAATTGGCTGGAAACCTGGTGAGAGTCCCACATTTTCTCCTTTCAGGAAAGATCACCAAATTCACAGCCAATTTGCTGGGGTGGGATGGGTCTTCTCCGGGATCGAGGGCACCAGGCTTGGGAAACCAGCACCTTGGTAAAGCTACCGAACTCTCCGAACTTGACAGCTGTGCGTTATCTGCTCAAGAGACAGTAGTTGCGTTGGTGACACGCTGTGTTCAAGCTCTGGGGTCACTGAGGGACCCAGGCCACAGGTGGTAAAGAGGGGGTGGGGAGGTGGGGTGGGGTGAGGTGGTGTGAAAGTGGTTGAGTGTGTGGAACTGTGGGTCAGGAGCCACGGCGGGAAAGGGAGATGTCATCAGTAAGAGGCCAGCGACAGCTCTCAGTGACCCACTCACCTTTCCTTGAATCACTTTGAACAAGGGCTGCCCCTTCCCCAACGCCCCACCCCCCCCCCCCCCTCCCCCACCCCCCGGGTGCCTGTGAGCTACTCCAACAGGGTTTGTGCTTTGCAGTCCCCTCCTCCGCACACGGCAAGTCCTTTGCCCACCCCACCTCTGGCTGAACGTCAATGAATGAGGGGATGGACCCTTCGGTGGGCATGAACCATCCACCTACAGCCCTCAATGGGGGTAGGATGGTCCCTGCATGCCATGGATATAATCGAGTCCAAGGTGAGGAGGCATTGGGGTTCCTACATCCCACGCCCCCACCTTAGTTATGAGGTTACCGCCCTAAACCAGCCACTGGCAGCAACATTAAATTCCATCTGATTTCCCTGTATCCTCTTGAACAAAAACATTCGCATTTATAAAGTGATCTTGGCCTTTATCCTCCTTCTGTCCTGAAATACCAAACTCACACTTACAGAATCTCCGTAAAAATGATTTACACCCATTTCAGTGTCTCCTTGGCATGAGAGGTCATTAAAACTGTACAGTTCTACCAGCGTGTGGTTCAGTGAAATAATTTATGACAGAATCAAAATTGGCTTGCAGGATTTCCATCAATAATTGTTGGAAAGATTTCAACCCAATTCTGACCTTATGATAAAGATGACACAACACCATTTAGGAGAGAGCAATACTGTTAAACAATCAGCAGACATTCAGAGAACAGGCAGCCAGGAAAGCATGTATAAACCATTTGACAGTGTGAACTCAATTTGTCTACAAAGGTCTCCCAACCAAAGTATGTCCAGTTGAGAATGTTCCCTGAATCTCACTGAATTCAGTGCTGCTAGAGCTTCTTAATGCTGTGACTGGTTAAACTCTGCCTTGAGATCAAAGGGCAGTCACTGTCACCTCACCTTTGGAGCAGGGCTGAACAGAGGTCAGGAGGTCAGCAGGTCAGGAGGAACTCAAATTGAGTGTCAGTGAGTGTGTTATACGCGAGAGAAAGTGACCAAGGTTATCAGTGAGTGGGTTATCCCTGAGCGTCACAGAGTGGATTATCCCTGAGCATCACTGAGTGGGTTGTTACTGAGTGTCACTGAGTGGGTTATTACTGAGTGTCAGTGTGGGGAGTTATTACTGAGTGTCAGTGAGTGGGTTATTCCTGAGCGTCACTGAGTGGGTTATTCCTGAGCGTCACTGAGTGGGTTATTCCTGAATGTCACTGTGTGAGTTATTCTTGAGTGCCATTGAGAAGGTTATTCCTGAGCATCAGTGATCGTGTTATTGCTGAGTATCTGTGAACAGGTTATTCCTGAGTTGTCAGTGAGTGGTTTATTCCTGCGTGTCAGAGATTAGGTTATTCCTGAGTGTCAGTGAGTGGGATATTCCTGAGTATCAGTGAGTGCGTTATACCCGAGTGTCAGAAAATCGGTTGTTCCTGAGAGTCACTGAGTGTGTATGAGTGAGTGGGTTATCCCTGAGTGTTATGTAGTCGGCTTTTCCTGTTCATCAGTGAGTGGGTTATTCCTGAGCATTGGTGAGTGGGTTATTCCTGAGTGTCAGTGAATGGGTTTTCCCTGAGTGTCAGTGAATGGGTTATTATCGGGTAAATGCAAATTGGTAGCTGTGGCCGAGGATCAAGATTATGGCAGTCATCTATAATCAGATGCTGCTATCTGAAAAGAAAGTCCTGAATTATCGAAAGTTTATGAGAGGCATGATTTGATTTGGTTTGATTTGATTTATTTATACCTTTCTTTAACAAAATTCAGCAAAAAAATGTTGCACCGTGTCACCGTTTTCTGGCGTCATCTTAAAACAGAAAAATAAGCGAAAACATAGAATATAAAGGCAGAAAAATAAATAAAAGTAAAGTTCAGGTTTATATTCCTTCTTGTTAAGTGTTCAGCCATGGGCATGGAGCGGCTAGCCAAGCGACCCCTTGCCATGCCTCTGGAACAAGAGTTCCCACACTCCATCTTGACTCCACCAATGCTGCCACCACCATGAGCCCTCACTGGACATCACCATTACAACCACCACTGATGCTGTTGGGTACCACACCATCCCCCTCCAGAAACCTGTACATGACACTTCAGCATCAAGTCCAATATCATTAGGAACTAACATTTCAAAAAGATGGAAATTTGTCTGTAAATGTTCCAGCATAGCTGCAGCACTGGTATCGATCAGACAATGTGGAAAATTGCCCAGCCATGTCCTAATTACAAAAAGCAGGGCAAATAAAACTTGGCCAATTACTGCTTACTCTGGATTCTCAGCAAAGTGATTGAAAAGATCATCACCAATTTACTCTTGTTCAGGAATAACCTACTCACTGACACTCAAGTTGAGTTCCTGCAGAACCACTCAGCTCCTGACCTCATTTCAGGCTTGGTCCAAAGATGGACTAAAGAACTAAGTTCCAGAGGTGAAATGAGAGTGACTGCCTTTGACATCAAGGCAGAGTTTAACCAAGTTTAGCATGAAGGAGCCCAGGAACACCAGAGTCAATGAGAATCATGGAAAATTTTCCACGAGGTGGACCTTGTCCTAAGTAAGATGCTTGTGGTACTTTGAAGGTTAATCATCCCTAAGATCTAGTTGCTAGAGTTTCTCACAAGTAGTTTTCAAGGTCAACCATCTTCTGCTACTTTATCAATGAAGTTCCCTTCATAAAGGGACATTTACTGATGCTGGCACAATGTTCAGCACCATTCATGACACCTCAGAGTTTTGTTTGAAATTTTATAAGGATCATAAAGATACACGAAAAAAAGGATTGAAAGAAAATATTGAACCAGAGTCTGGAAAACCACTGGCATTCTGTCAGAACTTGAGTTGTTTAAATAAAGGATCAATTCTTCTGGGGCAGCATGTAGCTGGAAAAGAATAAGTCAGTCAAGCTTCTTGCTATGGGTCCTGAAGGGTTAAGAAGAATAAAATTCTTTCATATTTCTGACAATAATTGCGAAGATCCTAACAAAACATTTCAGATTCCAAAAGGTTGACTTTAAGTTTGAGAAAACTTCAGGATTCAAAGCCTTGAGTTCATCAATAGCCAGGAGAAACGATCACAGAATTCCTCGGCAGCTGTTGACACATTGGTACAGAATGTAATTACACTGAAGTTAATTTAGCTGAAAGGCTTATGGAACTTGCCATTGATTTCGAAGCTCCTTGGATGCTGCCTGAACTGCTGTGCTCTTCCAGCACCACTAATCCAGAATTTACACCTATCATGTCTTTCAGAAAAGCATTTCTGGACAAACTCGCAAAATATACCATTGATGTTGTACTAGAAGAAGGTCGCAAATTTGAAACAAATACAGCAGCATCTGCAAGAGCAGGACTCTGAAGGAATTGCAGCTGTCAGTAGATTGAGTCAAATGTCCAATTTTTGTTGGAGGTGTGACCAAAGCAGTATCTGGCAATTTGTGACCAATGCAAGTTGTGTTCTACAAGAGGAGATTGGGCTAAAACATAAAAAATCTAATTGTTCAAAGAACACAGTTCTCCACAGCAGCCTGTGAGGAAAAGCCAGCAAGGAACAATGTGAAAGAAACTTCCAAACTTCCATTCATGGCACGCAATCGTTCCAAAAGGTCCAAGAGGTGTTGGGAATCAGACAGTTTTCAAACTCCCAGTCGCGAACAATATAGGGTCAGTTTGACACACAGCATGGAAGTCATCAAAAAGCTGAATCCTTTATTTCTGAGTCTTGTACCCCCAAAGGAATGAACACAGGTTCCTCTGAGTTATGGTACAAGTTTGAAACTGATATTTTCCATATCCTCTGTCATGATTGTAAACATAGTTCTGGTGCAATGATTATTGACACAGAGATCGCCACATACTTTACATTTGGTGTATCGCAACTAACTGTCTCAACAGTAGAGGGCATATTTTTAAGGTGAGAAGAGAAAAGTTTAAAGAAGACATGAGGAGCGATGTTTTTTACACTGAGTGGTTCGTGTGTTCCAGAGGAAGTGGTGGATATGGGTACAGTTACAACATGTAAAAAATGCTTGGATAAGTACATGAACAAGAAAGGCTTGGAGGGATATGGGCCAAGCGCAGGCAGGTGGGATGAGTTCAGCTTGAGATTTTGGTCAGCATGGATTGGTTGGACTGAAAGATCAGGTTTCATGCTGTATGATTCTATGACCCTATGACAATAGTCCACAGTGCACAGTACCCTTCCAATAAATGTGCAGGGAATGGGGTGTTCATCATATTATCTCTTCTCCTTATTCCCCTTAATTGACAGTTCTCACAGTACATACTGTTCATAATGTAAAAGCCATGATTGTAAAGCAATTTGCCAATATTTCAGAAAACTATATTAAATCAACATAATACTCCCATCACCAATAGCTCCTGCGTTCATGTGTAGATTCACTAAGTTCTTCCTTCTCACAGTTTTATCACCTACATGGAAAATAGTAACAGGAATAGGCCATTTGGCCTTTTGAACCTGCTTTACCATTCAATATTATTATAGCTGGTTATCCAACTCATCAACCCTGTTCTTCCATACACTTTGATCCCTTTAGTGCTAAGAACTATATTTAACTCTTTATTGAAAACATTCCAAGTTTGGGTGACATATGATTTCTATGCAGAGAATTCCACATACTCACCACTCTTTGTGTGAAGAAATTTCTCCTAATTCCCTCATATCCTTAGACTGTGACCCTAGACATTGGGAACATCCTTTCTGTATTTATCCTGGACAGTCTTGCTAGAATTTTACAGGTTTCTATGAGATTCTCCCCACTATTCTTCGAAATGCTAGTGAAAGTAGCCCTTATTGATTCTATCTCTCGCCATATGTCAGACCTGTCATCTCAGGAGTTAGTCATGTAAAGTTTTGTTGCATTTGCTTCATCATCTGAACATACTTCCTCAGATAAGAAAACCAAAACTGCACATACCATGACACCACAACATGCAATGATTAGGACATGTGACATATGCTTTTATCTAGTTTTAAATTTGGAGTTTTGAATTTTGAATTAGTGAAGTGTTCTTTCTGTATGTCTGAAGGGTTTAATGATTACTCTGTAAGTATTTTTGTAGCCATGTAGATTTCTTTTAGAACAACTTGATGGAGACATAGCTTTCAGAGCTGATGGGTTTTCAGTACAATAAAAGAGGTTACAACTAAGAAAGCTAACAAGTAATGTATCAGGTTTCTGTTGAAAGCTTCTAGATTTGTCTTTTCAATGCTGAGGGGAAATCTTCAAAGCTTGATGATTTTTGTCTAATTTCAGTTTGGAAACAGTTCTGCAGAGGTCCATGGATAAAGGTGGATATTATAATGCAGTGCACCTTAGAAAGGAAGAATGTAGAAGATAAAATATTTTAGACTAGGATGTTTACTAATCATCCCAGATAATAAATGCTTTGATAAAACCCTGAAGAGCTTATTTATTATATTATTACACATATTTGCATTTATGTGTTTGAAAAATCCAGGATGAGACTATTAGATTTTCCAGACTGCAAGTTGAAATTGTAGTTGTTAAGCCTATCAAGGTGTTAGAAAAATAGAATCTTTTTCTGTCATGTGAGTACTATCTGAGTACTCTCATAGGGGTACTTTTGGGTTTTAGGGAACTATAAATATGTTTTTGGCATTAATGAATTATATTTTACAGTGTGTTTCAAAATCTCTGAACTTGTGCTATGTGTAAGTAACAAATGTGGTGCTGGAAAAGCACAGCAGGTCAGGCAGCTTCCGAGGAGCAGGAGAATCAACGTTTCAGGCATAAGGCCTTCAAAAGGAATTCTGATGAAGGGCCTATGCCTGAAACATCGATTCTCCTGCTCCTCGGATGTTCCCTGACCTGCTGTGCTTTTCCAGCACCACACTCTCGACTCAATTGTAGCCATGTTCTCTGTGTAATGGAGTCACTGTAGTGTCTTCAGTCAGATAGCTATTTGCAAGTAATGTGCAGTAAATTAGTAAGCATAGAACACATACAATGTTTTTTTCATTTATTTGTGGGACTAGGGCATCACTGGCTGGCCAGCATTGATAGCCCATCCCTATTTGCCCTTGAGACATTGGTGGTGAGGTGCTTTCTTGAATTGCTGCAGTCCACTTGCTATGGGTTGACCCACAATGCTGGTAGGGAGAGAATTCAAGGATTTTGACCAATGACTGTGAAGGAACGGCGATACATTTCCAAATCAGGGTTGGTGAGTGGCTTGGAGGGGAACTTGCAGGTGGTGGCGTTCCTAAGTACCTGCTGCCCTTGTCTTTCCAGGCAGAAGTGCTCTTGGATTTGAAATGTGCTGTCTGAGGACCTTTGGTGAATGGATAGAGTTTAGATTACTTACAGTGTGGAAACAGGCCCTCCGGCCCAACAAGTCCACACCGCCCCGCCGAAGCACAACCCACCCATACCCCTACATCTACCCCTTACCTAACACTACGGGCAATTTAGCATGGCCAATTCACCTGACCTGCACCTGGACTGTGGGAGGAAACCGGAGCACCCGGAGGAAACCCACGCAGACACAGGGAGAATGTGCAAACTCCACACAGTCAGTCGCCTGAGGCGGGAATTGAACCCAGGTCTCTGGTGCTGTGAGGCAGCAGTGCTAACCACTGTGCCACCGTGCCGATGTAAATAAACTTTCAGATACCTGACTCAGCCAGAACCCAACTCTCTGTGGTATACATGATGTGGGCTAACATATAGAATACCACAATGAGCATTAGACAACATTACTGTTTCTGCGCTGTTATTGGGTTAACATCCTGGAACTCCCTTTTCCTGACAGCACTTGCACTCTAAGGACTACAGCAGTTTGAGAAGGCAGCTAATCAGCACTTTCTCAAGGGTGATTAGGGATGGACAATAAATGCTGGCATAACGTTTATTTCCCACGTTCGAATTTTCAAAAACTCAAATAAAAAGGCATCGGCCATTTAGGACTGAGATGAGGAGAAATGCTTTCACTTCAAAGCATTGTATATCTTTTGAATTCTCTAATCCCAAAAGCTCTAGGTGTCCATTTGTTGTTTCAAGATTGGGGTCCAATAGACTTTTGGGTTGAAGAAGAATTAGGGAATAAAGGGATAACACAGTGTTATGACATGGAGGAAAACCCCACTGTTAATTAAACCAAACACCCAGAAAAGCTCGCTTCACCTCGTAATCTGTTAAAGTATGAATGACAGAGAACTCCCAAATTCCACTATTTAAAGAAAATAACATCAATTTATTTTTTAACTCTAAAAGTGAACATTAACCAACAACTATTCTCACCTCTAAGCCCCCCCTTTCTCTTAACAGCTTACTATCTGCCTCCAACTCTATAACAATACACTGTTTCAATAAGACACTTATTAAAATCACATCAACTTAATTTCAAAACCACCCAGCCACTGTCTTCTTCTGTGTTTTACTTCTTCCAGCTGAGAATCTCCCTGGGTCATCTTCTTTCTTTTCACTGCGAGTATGTTTCACATGAAAAGGTACCTTTGATAGAGAGTGTTTCCTAAATTCTCAGAGAGCAAGATGTTAACACTCCATGCAGTTCTGTCTCGACAGCAGTTGCTTTATGAGCAATTTTCAAAGCTGTCTGCATTTTATAACCCCCTCCCCCCCAACATCGGATCACTTCATTTGTTTGATGTTGGCAAAACAATAAATTCAAACTTGATTGGATTTTAGTACCTGAGGCATAATTTAAACTGATTGGTTAAATTCAAATTATTGTGTAAATTGCAACCAAACCTCAGGTATCCATTTCACAGCCAAATGTTACGTATTTTGAATTTCCCAGTACACTCTGGCACTGCCATCTCTCCATATACACAAGTGTTTGTAATGTGTCAGTTCAGAACAGCATTCTCTCTCTCTTAAAGATGCAGTACACACCAACAACTTCATAATAATGAGAATATGAGTTGAGGTGTAAGATTGGCCATAATTTTGTTGAATAGTGGAGGATCTCTGAAGAAACAAGTGACCTGTTCCAACTTCTATTTATTATCCTGAATTTGCCAGGTATTTGTTGTCTTCAGAAGCAATCCTCATGCGATTTATACAAGGAGGACATAGGATAACAAATTAGAATTAGAATCCCTGCAGTGTGGAAACAGGCCCTTTGGCCCAACAAGTCCACACCAACTCTCTGAAGAGTATCCCACCCATACCTATTCCCCTACCCTATTACTCTATATTTAACCCTGACCTAATGCACCCAGGTAAAAACAAGGATCTCAGGTGCTGAAAACCAGAGTCTAGATTAGAGTGGTGCTGGAAAAGCACAGCAGGTCAGGCAGCATCCGAGGAGCAGGAAAATCGATGTTTCGGGCAAAAGCCCTTCATCAGGAATAGAGGCAGGGAGCCTGCAGGGTGGAGAGATAAATGAGAGGGAGTGGGGGTGGGGAGAAAATAGCATAGGGTACAATAGGTGAATGGGGGTGGGGATGGAGGTGATAGGTCAGAGAGGAGGGTGGGGGAAGGTAACAAAGAGTATAATGGGTAGATGGGGGTGGGGATGAAGGTGATAGGTCAGAGAGGAGGGTGGAGTGGATAGGTGGAAAGGAAGATAGGCAGGTAGGACAGGTCATGAGGGTGGTGCTGAGCTGGAAGGCTGGAGCTGGGGTGAGGTGGGGGAAGGGCAAATGACAAAACTGGTGAAATCCACATTGATGCCCTGGGGTTGAAGTGTTCTGAGGCGGAAGATGAGGCATTCTTCCTCAGGCGTCTGGTGGTGAGGGAACGGTGGAGGAAGTCCACGACCTGCATGTCCTCGGCAGAGTGGGAGGGGGAGTTGAAATGTTGGGCCACAGGGCGGTGTGGCTGATTGGTGCGGGTGTCCCAGAGATGTTCCCTAAAGCGCTCTGCTAGGAGGCGAATGTCCCAAAGAAGCCTTTCACATCCATCAAAGTTTTACCTGCACATCCACCAATATCATTTATTGTATCCATTGCTCCCGATGCGGTACTCCCCACCCATTTCAGCTTTCCGCAAAGACTGTTCCTTCTGTGACTACCTGGTCAGGTCCACGCCCCCCCCCCCCCCTCCCCCACCCAACAACCCACCCTTCCTTCCTGGCACCTTCCCCTGCCACCGCAGAAATTGCAAAACCTGCGCCCACACCTCCTCCCTCACCTCCATCCAAGGCCCCAAATGAGCTTTCCACATCCATCAAAGTTTCACCTGCACATCCACTAATATCATTCATTGTATCCATTGCTCCTGATGTGGTCTCCTCTACATTGGGGAGACTGGACGCCTCCTAGTGGAGCGCTTTAGGGAACATCTCTGGCACACCCCCACCAATCAACCCCACCTCCCTGTGGCCCAACATTTCAACTCCCCCTCCCACTCTGCCGAGGACATGCAGGTCCTGGGCCTCCTCTCAACACCTGACGCCTGGTGGAAGAACGCCTCACCTTCTGCCTCGGAGCACTTCAACCCCATGGCATCAATGTAGATTTCACCAGTTTCCTCATTTGCCCTTCCCCCACCTCACCCCAGCTAATGCACCCAACCTACACATTCCTGAACACTATGGACAATTTAGCATGGCTAATTCACCTAAACTGCACATCTTTGGCCTGTGGGAGGAAACCAGAGCACCTGGAAGAAACCCGTGCAGACATAGGGAGAATGTGCAAACTCCACACAGACAGTCACCTGAGGCTGGAATCGAACCGGGGTCCCTGGCACTGTGAGGCAGCACTGTTAACCACTGAGCCACCATGCCACATTTGTCCGTTGCTTGTAAACATCTTGCTGTTCATTGAGGGCACTCAGCTGACCCACAACAATAAAGATATTTCTGTGAAACAATTGGAATTGGAATCTGTCCAATGTAAAATGCTGAAGGGGCTAATCTCTAATAATGATAACATGATGGACTGGTTACAGAGAACTAAATAGTGATGAGGTGGAAAGAGAGCACTGCAGACATCTGTAACTTGACTCTGTGACCTACATATTTTCTATATATTCTATTGGCAAGTAGTTGAGACCTATTCACTGTAAATGGGTTAACGGTCAAAAATAAGTTTAGAGTGCTTTCCAGCAACTTAAGTGGAAATAGCTGATAAACATCAGAGAGAGAAAGGTAAACATCATGCAACATAACTGGGAGATGTCAATTCATCATATTAAGTTGCGTGCCTACTGTTGGCCACCATAGCTGATCAAAGGAAGCAGAAATATCGCAAGGGGATGTGAAGGAAAATAGATTCTAAGAGGAGGCATTAAGAAATTTCTTCAAGAAGGAATAAGAATTAGACTCCTCAAGACACAGGGAGAGAATTTCAGAACTTAGGGTTGAGGTAGCTAGATGCACCAATATCAATGGTGATGCACCAGCAGCTGGAGACATGGAAGACTACAGGAATTGTAGAAGGGCAATGGTCTTGGGGATTTGTCGGGGTGAAGGGGGTTTCAGAGAAATGGATGACGAGGTCCTGATGGCACTGGAAAGAAGAATGAAAATTATGAGATTAAGGGCAATTTTAATGCAGGAAACAGCTCCAAACAGAATAAGAAGAAAACATCCATTTTATTTAGAAAGGCTGTCTGAAGGGCTTGGTGCAAGAAACAAAGCAATTACACAATGGTCTAGTCAGAGCAAGGTATTGCAACTGAGGTTAGAGAGTGGACCATCGCTATTGTCCTACTACTTATGGGACACAACATAAAATAAGAATACCTTTCCCAATTACTAAAATGAGCAATTCAACACTTCATTAATATCACAATTTTAATTAAAAGTGATGCATCTACCAGGTTTCTTAACAGTACTGACTGAAGACCCATTCTTCCATTACAGAGAGATGACTAGTGATGAATTTAACCTGAGGGTCACCAGAAGCAAAGGGTGGGTAGGGTCATGGGGGGTTTGGTGGTTGGGAAGTCAAGAACTTTCAGGCACAGAGGGGTGACATAGTGGCTCAATGGTTAACACTGCTGTCTCACAGCACTGGGGCCCATATTCGATTCCACCCTCAGGTGACTATCTGTGTGGAGTTTGCATGCTCTCCCTGTGTCTGTGTGGGTTTTCTCTGAGTGCTCTAGTTTCCCCCTACAGGTGTGCAGCTTAGGTCGATTGACCACGCTAAATTGCCTTGCAGTATTCAGAGATGTGTGGGTTAGCCATGGGAAATACAGGGATAGGGTGGGGACTAGGCCTGGGTGGGATGTTCTTCAGATGGTCACTGCAGATTTGATAGGCTGAATGGCCTGTTTTGCACTGTGATGATTTAATGACTCATGGTGATGTCAGCTGGTGCAGGAATTGAACCCACATTATTGGCATCTAATCTGCATCACAAACCAGCCATCAGCCAAATGAACTAATCCACAAGTGCCTTAATGTGGGTTTAATATCAAAATTTAAAAAAAAATCTTATTGAATGCGGATGCAATAACTGGTTAACATTCAGTCAAAAGTATAGAAGTTTAAAATGATTAACTTTCTCAATATTCCCCCTTACAAATGTGTAAGCATACACGTGAGCATCATCAAAAGAGAGAAAAAGAAACAAGTTTTTCTTCAGAGATTGACATTTCTGATAAAGATGTACTTTGGTTAATAGGTCATTCGTGGACATGAAAAGGTAAAGTATTGATTGTTCTGAAGTCCATCACTCTGATGTTCTGGCATTTATGGTCAAGTCACTAATTGCTGACTGATGTCTTTGGAATCTTGCAGACACAACCTCCTCAGGAAGTATAATATTAAGAAGTTACTTCAAAACAGATAGATATATCGTCATGTACTCAAAAGATGGAATTTCTTTTCAGCAATGATGGTCAAAAGAAATCCAAATATATTCCATCTTCTGGTTCCATCTTATTCCTACTTGTTGTCTCCTCTGTAATAAATTTATCAGGCATGATTTCATCTTAGTTAAACCATGCTGTCTCTGCTTACTTAAGATGTGTGTTTTTAAATACTCTGCTATTACATTCTTGATCACAGATTCTAATGATTTTCCTTATGATTGATATTAAGCTAGAATCCCTTCCTCATGTGTTCTTGTCTCCAACTAGTTTCAGACGCCAAAGCACTTCCTCAAAACTGCTCATTGGTCAAAACGCTCATGAGATTATTCTGATAAAGAGTCACTAGACACAAAACATAAACTCTGCTTTTTTCCCACATATGCTACCAGACCTGCTGAATTTTGCCAGGAATTTTTGTTTTTGTTTCAGATCTCCAGCATTCGCAGTTCTTTGTTGTGCTTCACTGTTCACAACAGGCCAAGGAGTTGTCTAAAAAATGAGGAATTATCACTCATGTGATTTCAAGGAAACCTTGCTAAAAAATAACCCCCAGGTCCACTGTGACCTTTCAATGACCTCCTTTAAAGAAACCACTCCAGGTATTTGCATAAAACCTGAGTTAAATCCAATTCTCCACAATCCTTCCTTTGAAGAAATATTAAATATGAAGCATCTTTGTAACACTTCACCTTTGGAAAAATGAAATGCTTTTTTAAATGCATGTCATCATTAAATGTGAACAAAACAAAAATATGCTTAAAATTTTACGATATATTCACACACTCATTGTTATTTATTTTTTAAATGTAAGCACACAATTGTCTTTAATTCCTTCTTTGTACTGAGGTAAATCAAACAAAATTATGTTCTTGACAAAACGTGATTGTTACATGGTTTTTCTTCACAATACGAAAGATCTTTCAAAGATAAAGCTGTAACAGGCTTTCTCTGGCTTATGAACGTCCGACTTATGAACTAGCCTGCGTAAAGCCTATTATTTTTAAAAATTGAGTAGCATACAATGGTTCATTCTAACTAACGAATGTTGGTAACAGAGGTGGCAAAGTTAGAAGAGCAAGGTCCTAATGCAGAGGGATTTACCAAAGTTTATCGGATAGTTACCAATGGCCTCAGCTGCTACAAGGCCATTTATAATGAGAAAGAAAAGCTCTGTTCAAGCCACCCTTGATGTTTACTTTAAGAAATTGACTTCAGAAGTAACCCCACCTGCCACTCTCCAGCAGCAGAATCAGACCCTGACTTTCCAGTAATATTATCAATCCCTGGCTCTCCAGCACCAGGCACATTCTCTCCAACACCAGGCCCATCCTCTCCAACACCAGGCCCATCCTCTTCAACACCAGGCCTGTCCTCTCTAACACCAGGCCCATCCTCTCCAACACCAGGCCCATCCTCTCCAACACCAGGCCCATCCTCTCCAACACCAGGCCCATCCTCTCCAACACCAGGCCTGTCCTCTCCAACACCAGGCCCGTCCTCTCTAACACCAGACCCATCCTCTCCAGCATCAGGCCTGTCCTCTCCAACACCAGACCCATCTTCTCCAACACCAGGCCCATCCTCTCCAACACCAGGCCCATCCTCTCCAACACCAGACCCATCTTCTCCAACACCAAACCTGTCCTCTCCAACATCGGGCCCATCCTCTCCAACATCGGGCCCATCCTCTCCAACACCAGACCCATCCTCTCCAACACCAGGCCCATCCTCTCCAACACCAGACCCATCCTCTCCAACACCAGGCCCATCCTCTCCAACACCAGGCCCATCCTCTCCAACACCAGGCCCATCCTCTCCAACACCAGACCCATCCTCTCCAACACCAAACCTGTCCTCTCCAACATCGGGCCCATCCTCTCCAACACCAGACCCATCCTCTCCAACACCAGACCCATCCTCTCCAACACCAGACCCATCCTCTCCAGCATCGGGCCCATCCTCTCCAACACCAGGCCCGTCCTCTCCAATACCAGGATCATCCTCTCCAATACTAGGCCCAACCTCTCCAGGACCAGGTCCGTCCTCTCCAACACCAGACCCATCCTCTTCAACACCAGGCCCGTCCTCTCCAGCACCAGGCCTGTCCTCTCTAACACCAGGCCCATTCTCTCCAACACCAGGCCCATCCTCTCCAACATCGGGCCCATCCTCTCCAACACCAGGCCCGTCCTCTCCAATACCAGATCATCCTCTCCAACACCAGGCCCATCCTCTGCAACACCAGGCCCAGCATTCAATTAATAAAGTCATCTGAATTATTAATTAAAGCCTCTTCCGGTATGCAAGACATCGATTGGAACAAGGCTAAGTATTAACCTTTAATTATTATCTTTTCATTTTTATCTAAACAATTGAAGAAATCTTTCTTGAATGTTTTTTATGCCTATACACGCGCACACATATTCTCTCTTTCTCTCAATTATAAATACTGTATTGTTGTTACATTTTTTAATTGTTATTGTATTATTATATTTAAAATATATACTATATACAAAGACAAACATTTGACTCATTGACAGTCGATGTGAATCGTACATAACTTATGTACAAATTCGACTTAAGAACAGACTTAAAAATGGAACTCGTTCATAACCCGGGGACTTCCTGTATAGCAAACTTCATTGAAATAGTCTGGCATTTTGGTTTGGAATTTTCATACAGAGTAGGGAGTTATGCTCAGTAAGTCTTCTGGAACTGATGGGTTACATCCAAAGACTTTAAAGAACATAGCTACAGAGAAACTGAATTCCCTCATAGAAATCTTCTAATAATCTTTAAATTCTGGAAATATCCCCAGAGGATTTTAAAACTGCCAATATAAAACCTTGCTCCGAAAGAAGGGAAGATAAAAAGCAGGCCACCTCGCTTAACATCAGTCATAAGGAAAATATTAGAATCTATTATCAAGAATGTAATAGCAGAGTATTTAGAAACGCATACCACAAGTTAGCAGAAAAAACAAAATTTAACTAAGGGGAAATCATGCCTGACAAATTTATTACAGAGGAGGTAACAAGCAGGAATAAAAGGGAACCAGAAGATGGAGTATATTTGGATTTTCAAACATAATTCAATCTCTTGCACATAAGACTTCCTAATAAAATAAGACCTCTGTGTGTTGGGGCAAGAATATTATGATGGATAGAAGATTGAGTATAGAAGAGGATAAAGGGGTCATCTTCAGGATGTGGCTAGCAGAGTACCACAGAGATCAGTGGGGAAGCCACAATTATTTACTATATATATATATATATATATATATATATTAATGATGTGGATGGCAGAATGAATGTATATTTATTTTATTCATTCACAGGTTGAGGCCTAATTGCCCAGAGGTCAGTTTAAGAGTCAACCACTTCCCCGTGTGTCTGCAGTGACATGTAGGCCAGGTAAGAATGGCAGTTCCTTTACTAAAGGACATTAGTGAACCAGATGGGTTTTTCCTGACAATTGATCAGGGACTCATAATCGTTATTAGACTCTTCATTCCAGATTTTTGTTGAATTCAAATTCAACATCTGCTGTGATGGGATTTGAACCCAAGCCCTCAGGGCATTACTCCCATCTCTGGATTAATGGATAATACCAGTTGGGCATTGCCTTCCCAGTTGCCAAGTTTACAGATGACACAAAAATACGTGTAAAGGAAAGTGATGAAGATGACACAATGAATCTTCACAGGTTAATTGAGTGGGCAGAAACTTGGAAAAAGAAATAATGTGTGGGAAAATGTGAGCTCATGCAATTTGGCAGGAAGAATAAAAGAACTGAATATCATTTTAATGAGGAAAGACTTAAGAAAGAAACAGCATGGAGTGGGGTCCTTGTGTAAACAAAAAAATCACAAAAAGCTTGCACCTAAAAGTTTAACAGAAAATAGGATGGCAAGTGAACTGTTGCCCTTTATTTCCAAGGAATGGAGAATAAAAATAGGGAAGTTTTGTTAAAATTTTACAAGACACCTGTCAGACCATACTTGGAAGCACTGTGAAAAGGTTAGGTCCCCTTATCTAAGGAAAAGGTCAAAAAACACACAACATCAGCTTATAGTTCAACAGGTTTTTTTTGAAATCACAAGCCTTTGCACCGCTGCTCCTTTGTCATGTGTAAAGAGTGTTAATCCGAAAGCTAATATTTTCAAATAAACCTGTTGGTCTATAACTTGGCATCGTGTGATTTTTGACTTTGTCCAACCCAGTCCAACACCAGCACCTCCACATCATATCAAAGGAAAGATAGACTGGAATCAGGAATAAGCCAGGCTAGGTTCACTGGGTTTACTCTGAGTATACAGCAGATTTCTTATGAGGAGAGTTTGAGCAGGTTGGAATTGTACCCATTGGAGTTTAGAAGGATGAGGAGTAACTTTGTTGAACCAGGTAGCTATCTTTGGTGACTTGTCAGGATAGATGCAAAAAGTTATTTCCCCTAGTGGGAGAGTCTAGGGTCAGAGGACTTAATCTCAGAGTCAAAGTTCTCCCATTTAATGCAGTGATTTGATTTTTTTTCTCTCTCTCTCAGAGGGGGGTGAATCTGTAAAATTCCTTACTGCATAGGGCTGTTGAGTTTGGATCATTGAGTATATTTAAGGCTGAGATCAACAGATTTTTAATCAATAGGGATTCCAGGGTTAAGGGAATAAGGCAGGGAAGTGGAGTTGTGGGTTATCAAATCAGCCATGAGTTCATTGGATGGTGGAGCAGCCTCAATGGGGTGAATGGTCATTCTGCTCCTATGTTTTATGGTATTATGATCATTACATCCGAATCCCCCTCTGTTGCTGTGATGGATATAGATATCTCAAAATGATTGAATGAGTAACAATCTAACAGTCTCTTTTCCCACAGCAGAGTATCTCATTTGGTGTTGATTTAGTTTTTTAGACTGGTATGCAATTGGATTTTCTCCATCCAACCCACCCTCTTGTAAAAGAATTACATTCAATCCTAAATCACGAGCGTCGGTTGCGACTTTGATGGACCTAATGAGATTTAGTGCAGCCAACGTTGATCTAAATGGATTTAACTCTCATAAAATATGCCTGGTGCTCTCTGGCCCAAAGTGCATTGGCTTTCTTTGGGGAAAATTCATTAGTCAATTGCAATAGCCTTCACCGAAACATAAACACTCAAGGTTGCACTTTTGGTTTTAACAATATTCTGGACATTTATTACCCAAAAGAAACAAAAATGAAGACCATAAGGATGTAAGACTATAAGAGCCGAATGAGGCCATTTGGTCCATCAAACATGTTTTATCATTCATTCTGGCTGATACATTTCTTAACCCCATTCTCTTCCCTTCTCCATTTTACCTTTGATCCCCTATTAATCAAGAACCTGTTTATCTCCGTCTTAAATACACCCAATGACTTTGCCTCCTCAGCCTTCTGTGACAATGAGTTCCAGATTAACCATCCTCTGGCTGAAGAAATTCCTCCTCATCTCAGTCCTAAAGAGTCGCCCATTCACTCTGAGGCTGTGCCCTCAGATCCCTCCTCTCTTACTAGTGGAAACATCCCCTCTACGTCTGATCCACCTCAGAGTGTCAGTAGTCCAGACATTGCAATGAGATCCCAGCCCGCGCCCCCATCTCTCTAAACTCTATTGAATACAGACCCAGGGTCCTCAGTTCCTCTCTTAATATAAAACAAGTGAAGCTATCTAAAAATAACAGCTTTAAATATTTCAAATAACTCAGCAAAATAAAATCCCAGCTACACCCTAATGCCATCATTTTATGGTTAATCAAAATAACAGCGGAATTTCTCTTCCTGATTAATCTGTAGGTGAGATTTAACCTCTTCTCGGTTCTAGTTCAGTGTGAAGCCTTTTCCTTCAAAACTCATATAACTGAAATCTTAGACTTTCTCAGCTTTGAATACCCAGTGCAGATTCATACCCAAAACTCTTGGTATGGGACTTTGATAAACGATAGGGTTAGGGTTAGGCCCCGCCCCCCCCCCCCCCCCCACCCCCAAGTATAAACAAACTGTCATTAACATTCTGGAAAGCACATAATGGTTTAAAATCATTGTTCCAGGAACTTAATTTTTAAATGCCTTCAGAAAAATAATCTGACACACATGTGCCAATAGTTTAAGATCCTCGAGAAAATTGTTATCAATATATACGTCACATACCTTCCTCACACTCTGTCCCCTAGAAGATTACTCGTGCCTTCATAAATTCACTTTTAGCAAGATTTATTGCCAAATCAGCTGATTGAAATATCTCATCCAGGCTTCTCATTCCTCCAAGTCAAGAGTGTGGCGCTGGAAAAGCACAGCAGGTCAGGCAGCATCCAAAGAGCAAGAGAATTGACATTTTGGGCATAAGCCCTTCATCAGGAATGAGAGGGTGAGCAGGGATCTGGAATGAGCAATTCCTGAAAAAGAGCTTATGCCCAAAACGTCGACTCTCCTGCTCCTCGGATGTTGCCTGACCTGCTGTGCTTTTCCACCACCATGTTCTCGACTCTGATCTCATCTGCAGGCCTAACTTTCTCCACCTAATTGCTCCAAGTGGACTTTCCAAGTAAACCAGTGCAATATCAAGGTGAACAATACAATTGGAAACAATGGCTACTAACTGGTTCTCCAGTCCCTGGAAAGTCACTGGAGCATCTTTTAGCCTAAATCACATCACTCTGCATTGGAAAAGACTGCCTGGTATCATAAGGATTGATGAATCCCTTAAAACTATCAGTTTTGATAAGAAATCTGAAACTGCCCACCATATCAATGAAATCTTCTAAGTGAAAAATTGAGTAGGTGTTTGCATTAATCTTTCTGCAGTTGATCTGATTCAAACATCAGGCTCAGGCATTAATATTATCAGAGAACACCAGGTGATTTAACTGGGTTCAATTAAGTGGTTTTCCATCATGTGTTGGTTTTCTGCTTTCATCTGGACCTGTTTCCCTGGACTTAAGTGATAAGGATGCTGCTTCATAAGGGAGAATTATCCTCAATCCACATCATGTATGGATAAAGTTGTTATCAAGTCATAGAGTCATAGAGGTGTACAACATGGAAACAGACCCTTTGGTCTATGTCGTCCATGCTGACCAGACATCCAAATCTAATCTAGTCCCATTTGCCAGCACTTGACCCATATCCCTCTCAAACCTTCCTATTCAGGTACCCATCCACATGCCTTTTAAATGCTGTAATTGTACCAGCCTCCACCACTTCCTCTGACAGCACATTCCATACATGCACCACCCTCTTCTCTCTGGTTTACCCCTTCAGACTCCTTTGAAATCACTGAATAACCTCTAAATACAAAAGCATGGTGTCTAATCTCCCAAACTATTCAGAGTTAGATAACTGGATTATAGATGATTCAATTTGGGCACTGTCTCAGTCTCCTTCTGTCTCATCCCCATTATTACTTTCAGCCACTATCTTTGAATCTGACACATCTGCTGTTGCTTATCCTCTCCTGACATTAATAATGCTCCAATATAACAATGTGACACATCCAATTCATTTTTCAGCCATCTGTCGTAGAATCATAGAAACATACAGCATGGAAACAGACCCTTTGGTTGAACCAGACCAGGCCAGCCATAATCCCATACTAAACTAGTCCCACCTACCAACGCTTAGCCTGAGCATTTCATATTCATGTACTTATCTAAATGTCTTTTAAACACTGTGTGATGATAGTATAGCTTAAGTAGATGTATTTTTTTTTCAAACAGAGGTTTTAAGCGGACGTACTGAGCAGTTTTCTCAGAACCATGAGAGCAAACAGTTTGTGAGGGCTTTTTTTATAAAAGAAGGAATAATAGAAGTAGCCTGAATGGGCGGGGCAAGCTCCCTTAGAACCAGGATTTTTAGTTTTATCTTTTAGTAGCAGTTATTGCTGGGGTCTCAGCAAGGTTTGGAAGCTGCAGTATTTCTCCCTACCACACTCTCGCTCTGAGGTTTCTCTTGGTGTTTTCTCTTCCTGCTGCTGGAGTTGCATGTGAGACATTGTGTTTTTCTGGATTTGCCTTTTTAAAGGGTGCATTTATGGGATATTACTATATTGGAACAGTTACTGTTTAGTAATTGAGGAATCTACTATTCTGTTAAGTTTTCCAATAGAGTTGTTATTTCAATTTCTTCTTTCTTTTGTTGTATTTTAGCTATAGCGTATGAATAAAGTACTTTTTGCTTAACTTTGAGTATTTTGACCAATCGAATTGCATGTGGAACATAACACTTTCGACATACCTATAAAATAGGAAAATGTTAAGGTCTAGACTATTTTCTGAATATATTTTGAGGGGGCTTGGTCTGGTCCATAATTGTGTAACTGTGCTCACATCCATTAGAAGATCATTCTACGTACGGACCACTCTCTGTGTAAAAAATTTGGCCCTCATGTGTTTTTAAAATCTTTTGCCACAACCCTTAAATATGTTTACACCCAGATTCTGGAAAATGGGTCAGCTATGTCACATCATTATCTTGGATCATTATCACAGTCTGCTTATGGGCACAATGATATGGCTTGTTTGTTCACATTCATTTAGAATGGTCCCTAATAACATCCCGTTTCTCACAATAAACGGGGGTTTGTCATAGTAACACATCCAAATACTTTTTTTATAATTCCTATCATTAAAAAAACACCCTAACCTTCACCTTCATCCTCAGCCTAACCCCAATCCCAACCCCAACCCCAAACTCAACCCAACCCTAATCACAATCCCAACCCTAACCCTAACCCTAACTCTAACCCTATCCCCAACCCCACTCCAATTCCAAACCCAACCCCAACCCTAACCACAACCCCAATCTCAAACCAAACCCCAAACTTAATCCTAACCCTAAACCCACTTCTAACCCTCACCCTAACCCTAACTCTATCCCCAACCCCAACTCCAAACCCAAATCCAAGCCCAATCCTAACCCTAACCCTAACCACAACCCTAATCATTCCATACAGGTTTCACGGCCCTCAGTTAATTCCAGATACTCTCTCTCCAAGCAGTTCACTGTTCAGTACAGCCATGCATTAATGTAATCCAATGTCTACACTTACCTTTCAATTATTTCTTTTAAAGAAACCCATGACATGCATTTCCACGAAAATTAAAACAAATCAAATCTTTTCTGCTGTTCTTTAAACCTAAATCCTCTAAGAAATATTAAAGATGAAGTATCTTCATAACAGTGGAGCTCTTTTTGACCTGACAATGCTTGATTTTGATATGGAGTAGTACTCCTTGTTATTTTCCTGAGAAAACACGAATTCAAGGAATGAAAATTATTGAAAGAAGTTGAGGCTTAGTAGCATAGTGCAATGATGTGTATGAAAGTAAAATCTAAAAAGCAACACCCCCCTCCCCACACCCCCACGCCTCCAAAATTCTAGCTGTCTTGGTCTGGTAGCTCAGGACAACAATAGGTAGTGTATTTAATTCTGGTGCCATACTGGGCAATGCATTTAGTGCCCAGTTTGGCTAAGCTTTTTAAAGGTGTCCAACAGAGTCCAAAATAAAGGATCTCCTGAGCACTGATTATACACAGCACCAGATAACCACATCACATATTGGCTCTGTTCTGACTGGGGTCAGAAGCTCTGTTTGAAACATTTTCTGCAAATGTTCCCATTGATCAAGATCAAAAATATCACAAAAAAATGCCAAAGTAAGTCTCGTCATCTTCAGTGGTGCTTGTGAATGAGAAGAGAGAAATAAAACAGCAAGTTTATCAAATCCAGCATCCTTCCATTTCATTTCAATCTGTGCATGTATGTGGAATTAAAATATCTGATATCAAATGATGATTGTTAAAGACGCCATGCAGCTGGATTGTTTTGGAGAGAGGGCAAATTTTATGAATTGCCTCTGCTTTTCTCTGCTTTCTTCCCTATGCTAGTGCCAACTTCAAAAGTTGTTCCCATACTTCTGTCCAAACCTTTCTTCAAATCTGCTTCATACCTGTCAGGCAGGAGCCACTGCCTGAACATTGAGGATGCTGGGGACTGAAGCAGAAAAGTGAGGAAGCTCAATGTGTTGACTCAGCTCTGATTGCTTATACTGAGCTATAAGTGTAGATGGACATTTTCACAAAATATAAGTTTCTGGTTCTGAAAGGGCTCGGTGAAGAAAGCCCTAAATAGACGTGCTTCGTAAAGGCCAGCTGTGACTTCTTCGCGGAATGTATTCAGGTAAATGTCATTTTGCAATGAGTATGTTCTCATATATTTATAAAAAATGCGTGGCCTGTCAACATGGTCTTGTTGAGGGTAACTCTCACTTTTGAGTCGAAATGTTATGGTTCAAGTCCCATTCTGGAGACATCAGTCCAAGTATCTGGGCTGAAGCTGCTGATCTTTGAATGAGATCTTAAGCTCAAACTGCTTTCATGAGTGGACATAAGCTATCCCATAGTTCTGTTCTCTAGACAAGCAGGGGAGCTTTCCTGTAAAATACTTACCCTTCGATTAACTTTATTAAAAGTGATTGTTAGGTTATTAAAGTTGTTATGTTTTGTTTCATATACAGTCTACCTTTAAGAGGCATGCTCAACACATCATCATTGCGTGTGTGACCTGAGGCTATAAGCATCTCTGACATTATCTTTTTGCCATCATATGAAGCCTAACTCTCCACATGAAGCATAATCTTTTGTTGCAACTGCAAAGTTAAATACTAGCCAAGTTTTTGACATGCCTGTGATTATATATATTAATCTGTATATATTAATGAGTTGCAAGATACGTCTGTTGGATCTTTCAATACCATAGTACTCATGCCAAGTGTGCTATGTTATAAGGATAACATAAATAATGATGGAACTCAGTATGTCAGCTGTGTGCTTTTCTTTTATACAACTGTATAAGAATGTATTCCATTGCAGATCCTTTAGACATATATAATTTGTCCAGAAAAGCTCAGCAAATAGATCACAATATCACCACATCAGGCAGTAAACTGTGCTGGAAGTAGAACTCACTTCAGGTAACATATTGCTGTGCGTGGGAGATTGCTTTCTGAGAATTAAGAGATATGTTTCCCTGCATCCTAGTGGCCACACATCTTAATGAAGATGCACAGTGTTATTAGATATCATGAAAGGTACGATTTAAATGCAAGATGTAGAAAGAGAGATGATATTCCCGCTTGTGTGGGGAGTCCAGAACTAGGGGACAGTCAATATAAAATAGTTATGAATAAATCAGTGAGAAATTCAGAAAAGATTTCTTTATCAGGGAGTGGATGGAATGTGGAGCTGGCTCCCATTAGGAATGGTTGAGGGGAGAAGTATAAATGGACTGAAATGGAAGCTGAACAAACCAATGAAGATGAAAGGAATTGTCGATTAGCCAAGATGAGGTTGAGTGGAAGAAAGCTTGTATGGGGTGGGGGTAGTGACAGCAGCATAAACTGCCCAGGTCACGTGGTCTGTTTTGGTGCTGCACATATTATGCATGCCATTCCTTTATGTAGGGACTTGAAAGGTAGCCTTCTTTTGACTAGCCATTTCTTTCAGTAATTCTTGGGACCTAACTGGGAAAGGGCATCACCATTAACTCTCATGATTATGATCAGAATGCCAGACCACCCACAGCCATATTGAATTTTTAATCACAACATCTGTTTATTTTGAAAGAATATGTATAACCAAAAAATGACTGTGGTTGTAAATTATTGGCTGTCTGAAGAGGAATCCTGTAATGTCACACCTAAAGGTGCCAAAGAAGCTTCAAAGGGAGCAATGCACTTTGAAGGGAGGCATTCGCTGAGTGGTATTATCACAACAATATTAATCCAGACACCTCAGTAATGTCCTGCGGACCTGGGTTGAATCACAATATGGCAAATGGTGAAGCTTGAGCTAAGAAAAACAACTTGAATTAAGATTCTAATGCTGACCATGAATCAATTGTCAGGAAAACTCATCTGATTCACTAGTGTTCTTTTGGGAAGGAAACTGCCAATCTTACTTGGTCTGGCCTATGTGTGAGTCCAGACCCACAGTGACACTTCTAACTGCCCTCTGGGCAACTAGGGATGGACAATAAATGCTGGCCCAGCTGAATGAATTAAAAAAAAACCTGAACTACAATCTCCCATGAGAATCTCAGACTAGGAACATGATGTGGAGATGCCTGTGTTGGACTGGGGTGTACAAAGTCACAAATCACACAAGTACAGGTTATAGTCCTGTTGGACTTTACCCTGGTGATGTGTGATTTTTAACTAGGAACATGATGGGAGAAAAGACAGCATTCTAGATGAGAACATGCTGGTACATTCTCTTTTCAAAATATGTAGACAGAAAGGTTAAAAACAAGTTTCAACTCTGGTCTGTATGTGCTAGTGGGCTAAAGTACTTGTGTCTAAGTTTCAGTGCTAGTTTGCTGTGGAACCCTGCATTTCCCATGGCTAATGCACCTAACCTGCACATTCCTGAACACTATGGGTAATTTAGCATGGCCAATGCACCTAACATACACATCTGCTGCCTTTATCCTTCTAGATGGAAGTGGAAAGTGCTGCCTGAGGATCTTCAGTGCACCTTGCAGGTAGTACACACTGCTGCAACTGAGCGTCAAGGAAGGAGGGAGTGGATGCTTGTGGATTTGATACCAATCAAGCATTATCCATGTTACAGCCATCCATGAAAGTAAGTGAATAAAAGAGTAACAATCCATCTCTCTTTACCTGGGAGCTTAAAAGTTTGGGTTATCCCATCTGGAACCATAACAAACCAGGGAACCTCACATGAGGTTAGTAGCATAAGCTGCCTTCATTTTAATTACAATGACTGGAACATGGCTCCTTTGCCAAAGCTCTGAAGTCTCTCCAGGCAAGTGAAAGACAAAAGCAGGGCAGAAGTAAAAAAATTGAATTGAAGAGTAGAATATTGCAGGTCTGCATTGATCACTATAACAAATCTAGTTCACTCGAAGTAATTTGCTGTCAACTCCTGTTACCGGACCAGCATTTGTTCAGGTAGTAATCTATTTTACTCAGTGTGTGATGAATTCTACAGGTCTTTGCCACTGCTGTTACTGCTTAAGATCTATCTGTGAAACTACCCTCACGCTGACCTGTGAACCATTGATTTGTGACACGGTTTAATGGGTTTGCTAACAGAAGACAGAACAGCACACTCACCTCTCTGGATTTATTTCATGTACTGTTGACAACCATTGACAATATCATTAATACATATACACAGATGGTAAATGAAAACTTAAGGAAAGTATCAGTCCACTCACAACAATAGTTGGGAGCTGGAATCATATGAAGTTATTAAATATCGATTTCCAACCTGTCTTTATTTGCCAAAGTGGATTGTAACACCTAAGCTGGTTTCTGCATCTGCACAGCACACAGCTAACAGAAGATATTAATACAAGATGATTAGTTACTTCAGATCGATGATGAAAGATGATCAGGAGAACTTAACATGAATACAAAGATAAAGTAGTGCAGATTCCAGAAGTCTGAAATAAAACAAAAGCAAAAACTCTCAGCATGTCAGGCAGTATCTTTGCAGAAAGAGAGAGTTAACAAGAATATCAGGAGAACTTAATTCTGTTTAGGTCATTGGATGGACAAGTAAGGCGCAATGATGATAAACTTCAAACAATTAATAAGGGAGTCAGAAGTGAGTGGATCGTATGTTCGCTAACAGGATTAAAGTGGACAATTTGTTGAAACAGCCAATAGTGTGATTACCTACATTTTTTAAGACAACTCAGGTCTGACAAAGGATACTCAATCTGAACGTTATCCTTTTCTATCTCTCTGCAAATACTAGCTGTTGGGTATTTCTAGTATTTTCTATGTTTAGATAATGTTTCACACTGCATCAATGAAAAAAAAATGCAAATTTTCTGATTGGAGGTGGATCCTTCCGAACAGTGACTAGAAATGCAAATATCTTCCGAGGAGTTAGTGTTCTCTGAGGGTATTATAGCGGTAGGAAGCCATGACTGCAGACAATTGTCTTTCCACACTCTACATGCATTCCTGGATTCCAGGAAGTGGCATTGCTCCGTCTTTCTACCATTGCTGTTCGATCCCAGCCTGCAAAGAGACAATTGGTTGCAGCTCTGGAGAGAAAAAGCACTGACAGATGTGGTAAGAAGAACGATGTGAATTGAAATAACATGGAGTCACCCTTTATTTACATGTGGAAAGTCCTTGACTCGTAATAGTCAGCACCCAGAATGTCAGAATCTCTGACACACACTTTTAAAATCTGTCAGCCAGGGCTCCCTGATTGGACCAGATTAACAGCCCCAATCAGGGAACTCTTATTTTATGAGGTCCACTTGGCTGACCTCATTATAATCACTATAATCACGATGTGAATTAGCTTTTTTGCCACATGTACTTAACGTGAATACAGTGAAAGGTTACAATTGGCCACTTATGATGCCAACTTACATACAGACTCCTGAGTACAACCTCTTAGGACAAACAATTAGGAAAATAAAGAAATAAAAAGTCCAGCATTTCAGACGTTCAGAAGTACAAAATCATAGGAATAAAGTAGAAAAATAAATAAATAAAATGCTGTCAGTAATTGCCCTTCTACGATAATATAATAAAGGATAAAAATTTTAAAAGAACAGAATTTAAGACAAAGTCAATTGAGTCCGTTTCACGGCTCTGGGTGTGTGGACCCAACCCCTCTCCACCGTTGGAATCCTGGGCCAGACCCACCACAATGCTGAAGAAGACACCATTTGGGAGTCACAGACTGACTGAAGTCACCAGAGGAGACCCAGACTGATGGAATTATGCAAAACTCACAGGCTCTTGTGGGGAAAAGGCCTTTCCATGTCTCCCATAAACCCTTTCATCCAAGGAAAACAAGCATGGCTTGAAGGGAAGATCGTAAACTATAAATCGCAGAGGTAGTGCCACTCTTCACCCCATTGGCCCACTAACCAGTCATCTGCTTTCAACTACAATGCGTCTAGACGTCTACATTCAAGAAGATAGAAGTTAGGCCATGATATGATTCCAATTCTTCTATTGCTACACCAAATCATAACCAAAAACAATGCTGTTCAGCTTTTTAGTCCACACATCAAAAATGTTTCAGGTTCAACTCTGGTCTTTGCTGAATTAAGTGAACTCTCCTTGTGGAACCAACTTGGCTTGAATGTTCCCAGTCCTGGATCTAAATATCAATAAATGGGTCTGTTTGGCAGTGGTAGGCAGTGGCAAGTGGAGTATGGCAGGGATCAGTGCCTGGGCCTCAGCTGTGAGAAACATACATTAATGATTTAGGTGAGGGAAATGAATGTAATATTTCCAAGTTTATTAAGATGAGACAAAACTCGTTGGGAGTGGGAGTGCTGAGGAGGATGTAATCAGGCTTCAGGGTGATATAGATAAATTGAGTGAGTGCGCAAATACATGGCAGCTGCAGTAAAACATGGATACATTCACATTATACGGCATCTGCAATGTTTTGCAGAGTCACTCAACTTTTTTATACAGATAAATTCACATTTATCCATTTTAGTAGGAAAAACAGAAATGACAGAGAGCTAATTAAATTGTGATAGATTGGGAAAATGGCAATGTGCAAAAGGATTGACATGTCTAATATTCTGGCCTTTGATAGCAAGCATTCACATGCATCTGTGAGCACCCGTGTGGTTGGTGACCATGCATGTAGCAGATGAGCCTGATCCATGCCCTGAGATCTTGTTGAGTGGTGACCATCCTGGAGGATCTTCATAGCCTATGGTGAGCTGAAGTCCTGCTCTGACTGCCACACTGAGAGTTCTCAATGTCTAGTCTGTTCGCTGTGGGCCGTAAGATCAGAAACTGCATATTCCTGAGGAAACATATGCCATTAATAAGGTTGTTTACCAGCAATAATCCCACCTTATAGGCAACATACTGCTGCCTAGCAAGAAACTTGCCTTGACCCCTGGAACTTAGTTAAAAGATGCAGCAAGTTGCTCCCAACATTGACGTGGTCCTTGTCGAACTTCTTCGGCAACTCTGCCACATTGCTTACCACAGTCCCATGACCTTTAGACTCCTGTAAGATTCTGTTCAATGTTTCCAATTAGCCAGGGCTCCAGCTCCCAGTTGCTATCTACTGACCCCTGGTGGAAAGTGTGTGTAAGTGTCCACAACATGGAGCCTAGTGCCTTTACAGTTCAATACTTCACTGACACAAAAAGAGTGCCACTTGGATGACAATCTGAGCCAGGCTCTCATAGGGTGACAGAAATTTGACGACAAAGAAAATGGCACCCAAAGTAAATTAGCTTTCTCCTCAGCATACTGACACCAGAGCCCCTCAGCAGTGCTAATAGTTTTTGTTGAGTTTTATTTTTATTCAATGGGATAAGAAAGAAGATGAAATTTAAAACCAAGAGTCCAAATGGCGCACAGAGTTGCATGTTTTCAGCATTTTGTGAACCACATGTTCTTGTTAGGTTTTACAGTTTCTTAAGGCACAAGCTTTCCAATCAGCTGGTATACCGATAACTTTAATTTTAAAAATAAATATTTTTCTTCAGAAACCATGCACGTTGAACCAAATAATCTAGCTGTTATTAGTACTAGTCTCAATCTAACCACCAGCACAGATCAGAAAGATAGGCAGACTGATTTTGAATGGTAAGGTTTGTTGGAAGAAAAATTCAGAAGTCACACAACACTAGGTTATGGTCCAACAGGTTTATTGGAAATCACAAGCTTTTGGAGCATAGCCCCTCTGTCAGGTGAAGTGAGGGAGAAGCACACAGAGAGATCAAGGGCAGAGAGATCAATAGATCATACGAATCGTGCAAATGGAGCGTCTGCAGGTGATCAAAAGTAGAAGACTGTGTGAGTAAAGTATCAACAGCTGAATAACAAGTGAATGGATGACCTATAATCTGATTAAATGAGACAGAGAGATGATTACAAAAAGTTAAAAATAAGTTGGTGCTGGAGACAAATCAAAAGACTGGAATAACATGATAGGCATAAGAGTCACATGCTGAGGGTCAAATCAAAATAATAAATAATCCAAAACTATACAAACTAATTAAGGTAGAGAGAGATTAGATTAGATCCCCTACAGTGTGGAAACAGGCCCTTTAGATCAACCAGTCCACACCGACCCTCCAAAGAGTAACCCACCCAGACCCATTTCCCTCTGATTAATTTACCTAACATTATGGGCAATGTAGCATGGCCAATTCACCTGACCTGTGTATCTTTGGATTGTGGGAGGAAACCGGAGCACACCCACACAGACATGGGGAGAATGTGGAAACTCCCCCCCAGACAGTCGCCCAAGGCTGGAATTGAACCTGGGACTGTGAGGCAGCGATGCTAACCATGGAGCCACCATGCAGCCACAAATCATAGTAACTTATCAAGATGATGGTGACAAAACAGGACAGTAAGGAAGATTTTACAGATACTAAACAGTGTGGTGGGTTGCATGTCGCATGACATGAACCCAAAACCCCAGTTGAGGTTGTCTTCATAGTTACAGAACTTGGATATCAGTTTCTGCTCAGTGATTCTGCATTATTGTGTACCTCAAAGACCGCATTGGAGGATGCTTACCCGCAGATCGGAGGCTGAATATCCTTAAGCAGTCAGTGACAGTAATGGACAGTGGTGTAATGAGCATATGTGTGTAACAAGTGAGATTTGCAACAGGTGAGGCTTGTAACAGGAGTTTTGTGTGACAAGTGGTTGTGCAACAGACAAGCAATAAGTGGGAGTATTACAGTCAGGTCTGTAATGGATAGTGTGCAACAGATAGGTGTGTAATAAATGGGTGTACGATGGTCAGCTGTGTAATGAGCAGATGTGCAATAGATGGGCATGTAATGGATAAGATGGGCGCATAACAGGTGGGTTTATAATAGACAAATGTGCATCAGGTCAGTGTAAAACAGAAATAGGATGTTTGAAATAGACTGGTATGTAATTTCAAGATCCACAATTTGATTCCTTTATGGACATCTCTGATTTGTAATTCCAAGACTTTTATTTCCCAAAAAGAGCTGATACAAGCAAAAGAAGCTGCAGATGTAAGTTAAGTGATTGTCTGGAGAGAGAGAGAGACAGAGAGAGAGAGTGAGAGAGAGAGAGAGAGACTTAGCCATATCACATCTGAAGATGCAAAGGGAACTTTAAAGAACAAACCTTAAAAAAAGGGACCAGGCAAATTGAAACAGACAGCACTGTAATATTGCATATGTACAAAGAAGATTAGAGGTTAACGGGTTTCTGTTCAATGGACAGCCACCTTCTGCAGATTGTGTCCCAAACTACAGAGCCATTTTGTCTTTTCCATTTGATAAATACATGAGGACAGTGTTTTAAAAGCCAGTTTCACCTGTACTGGAGTATGCCAGAGGGACTGAGATTCTTTCTTGTGTCAGTCAGCTAAGGTATCCAGATGTATTAATCTAGTGCTCCTACGATCATGCTGTGAAAATTACAGACAACGAACTGTCCCATAGTTACCCCTGCAAAGCAGGTAAAGAGAATCTCTTATTCTGAGTGCTAGTTAGCAAGTCAGACACAGAAAAGTTGGAGAACAAAATGATTCTTCCTCACCTTGAATGCTGGAAATCAGTCCTAGTCAAAAGGAATAACTGAAGCTCAACCAATCTACAAAATTAAGAATCGTGAATCAACTTTTTGACCAGCAATGTTAATTCTACTGGTAATTCCATGACAGTGGTCATCGTGTTCAACCCAAACACTGTCTATGAACAGTTCAGAGACTGATCTGTATTCACTCCTCTTAACAATTTGGGGTGTTTTGTCAGGAACCATAACAAAGTGGGTACCCCTCCTACTGGGTGTGACAGTAATGAATAGGTATATAACAGGCTGTCTGTGTAATAGACAGGACAGCACAGTGGCTCAGTGGTCAGCATTGCTGCCTCACGGCACCAGGGACCTGGGTTCGATTCCAGCCGTGGGCAACTGTGTGGAGTTTGCACATTCTCCCTGTGTCTGTGCAGGTTTTCTCCGGGTGCTCCAGTTTCCTCCCAGGTTAGGGTGTTTTGGCCATGCTAAATTGTCCATAGTGATCAGGGATGTGTAGGTTAGGTGCATTGTTCAGGGGTAAATGTAGAGTAGTAGGCGAACAGGTCTGGGTGGGGTACTCTTCAGAGGGTCGGTGTGGAATTGTTGGGCCGAAGGGTCTGTTTCCACACTGTAGGAATTCTAGGTATGTAGTGGACGGAGCGGAGTTTGGAACTGATGCATGTGTCATCGGTGAGTACATTAAAAAAAAGTTGATAGTCCATTGGCCTTAGCGTTTCCAAAATGCCCCCACACGCTGTCGAGTGATAAAGCTACTTCGTGATCTGCTGCACACAGACACTGTGCATTTAGTTATCCCTCACATCGCTGATTACTGCTCACCATTATCTTGTATTGGGAAGAATCTATGAGCTAAATCACCTGCAAATCAGTGAACTAAGTAGGCTTATTACCAGGCAGCTGTGCCAATCCAGGTTACATTCTGAATGCACTATTAAGTGAGCCCTGGAACAGTGATGGATAACAAGTTTGGATTGTTGGAAGACCCTGAGTGAAGCAGCTGGAAGCAGGCTAGCAGACAGCTAAATTGAGCCAATCTGGAGGTGGTGGATTTGAAAATTGGAGAGAATAAGGCTCAAGCCGAGCAGATGCCATATCGAAGATACAATTATCTGATTGGGAACCGTGTCAAAAGAGAGAAAATAAAGCTGTCTAAACTCAGGGTTATCAGTGTAATGGTTTGAGTAGATGACATTTTGATAAAAGCCGGCATTCAGTGATAAAGAAGAAGATTTTCACAAGGCACAATGAAGCTTTATGTAAGTGTGAGTCTTTCTGATGCTAATGGACAGACCATTTGGGTAATGCACTTGTAAAAGAAAATGAAAAAAAAGTACAATTCCTAAACATTGCCAACTTCATTGAGAATGAAACATCATCAGAATATATAACCATGCAGTACTGTTGTCATTGCCCATGATTAGTTGGGAGGAACTGAAAGGGAACAGCAGGTTAAGTACAATATGATTACCCACAATACTGTAAATCAGGAGATTTTATGGAAAGCATCTAGGCATTAAGGAGCAGTGCTCCGGAGACTAATCGCACTTATATCTCATATACATGATAAATCAACACTCTGTCGCCTCCTTTCCTTTAAGTTTCTTCATTTTCCCATACTTTTGTTCAATTGTCTGAGTAAATAATTAAGGTTGACACATCAATGGGTGTGGGCGGGGGGGGGGGGTTGGTGGGAGGTGTTGGGCGGGCACTGGCCTGTCTTTCAGATGAGACTTTAAATCAAGGCCCCGTCCCCTCTCTCAAGCAGACGCCATATATTCCATGCAAAATTTGAAGAAGCATAGAGGAGTTCTCCCCAATGCCTTGTCCAACATTTACCCCAGTGAAAATAAGTCAAGTCACCACAGTCTTACTAGACCATAGGGCTTGTCTCTCATTAGAGAGAGGGGACCGGTGGTAATTTAACCAGAGAGTCACCAAGCCTCAGATGTGAGGAGAGGTTGAGAAAGAGAGCCCTACACAGGAGCCTTAGCCAGCGCGGGGATTGAGCCCACTTTGTCAGCATCACATGGCTTCGCAAGCCAACCATCCAGCCAACTGAGCTAAACTGATCCCCATCATGCGAACCAATATCCAGTGATAATCACATTGTGGGAGCTTGCTGTGCACAAACCACCCAACTTCCTACACTAGAAAATAGTGACTGCACTTAAGACCATCAGACCATCAGAGAAAGGAGCAGAAGCAGGCCATTCAACCAATCAAGTCCACTCTGCTCGTCAGTGAAATCATGACTGATCTGATCATTTTCAACTCCACTGTTCAGTTTTTTTTCCCACAACCCTTGGCTCTATTACTGATTAACAATTAATTCCTTAATTGACTATAGAGTGCTTCGAAGTGTCTGATGGTTATGAGAGGTGCTGCATAAGCACACATCTTTCAATAACATCTGTTCACCTGGCTCTGTCCAGTTTTGACTGATGTGGAGGTGCCGGGTACTGGCCTGGGTTGGACAAGGTCAAAACTCACAAGCTGTGTTTGCAAATAAACCCGTCTGACTGTAACCTGGTCTTGTGTGATTTTTGAAGTTTTGCCTGTTAACACACCAGCAAAGCACCTAATGATATTCTACTGCCCTGAAGGAATCGTGTAAATGCAAGTGGTTGTTGTAATTACAAAAGCAACCCACCGTGGGTGTTGAAAATCTGAAAAAAAAGGAAGTGAACATGTTTGGGAGGTCTGGTGCTCTCCGATCTGCTGACTGTTGCCAGCGTCTTGGTGGCCGCTCTTGGGAAAGATGGGTCTGAAAATGAAACTCAAGGTTTTGATTAAGGCCTGATGATATTCAGCAACTGTTGACATGCATAAATAAAATGGAACATAAACCCTTCGATGATCAGGGAAGAACTAATATGTGTGAGACTCGACCCTGAGAGGGAAACTACCAACATCAATTTTCTACAGGGTTCAACCAGTAAAAGTCAAAATAAATTGTTGCTGGTGACTGCTGCAGCTCTCTGACGTGGATGCAGTGGCTCTGAATAAATGATGCAATAACTACATGGGTCGACAGTGGGAGTAGACAATTTTGACGCAACGTGTGAAGTGGTGCAGCAGGTAAAAAGGTGAATTTTACTTGCTGTCGAGTAGGATGTTGTAAGTGATCACTAGCTTGCAGGCAAGGGAATTTGAGTATATGTGATCATAAAGATTTAATTTGTGCTTTCAAAGAGCACTTGCTTTCAGGAGATCAATTTTAAGATGGAGAAAGAATTATGAGAATCAAAATTGAGGCCGCACTGACAGGAGGTTTGGAATGACTGCATTAGGTTAGATTAGATTAGTTTCCCTACAGTATGGAAACAGGCCCTTTGGCCCAACAAGTCCGCACCGACCTCCGAAGAGTAACCCACCCAGACACACTCCCTTGCCCTATATTTACCCCTGACTAATGCATCTAACACTATGGACAAATTAGCATGGCCAATTCACCCGAGCTGCACATCTTTGGATTGTGGGATAAAACCGGAGCACCCGAAGGAAACCCACGCAGACACAGGGAGAACGTGCAAACTCCACGCAGACAGTCACTCAAGGCTGGAGTCGAACCTGGGACCCTGGTGCTGTGAGGCAGCGGTACTAACCACTGAGCCACTGCGCCACCCAAAGAATAATACAGCACAGGAACAGGCTCTTCTGCCCACCCAGACCGTGCTGACACATGATGCCTTTCTAAAATAAAAGTCTTCAGCTTCCATATTGTCCATATCCCTCCAATCCCTGCTGATTCATCCATATATCAAGATGCCTATCAGTATCAGCTTCTATCACCACCTGTGGCAGTGTATTCCAGGTAACTTTCACCCTCTGTAAAAGAACGTACATCTCACATCTCCTTTAAACTTCTTCCCTTTTACCTCAACCTATCTTCCCTAGTAACTGACTTTTCTAACTTGGGAAAAAGACTTCAACTATTCACTCTATCCAGGCCTCATAATTTTCTAAACTTGTCCCTCAGTCCCTGATGTTCAGGTGAAAACAAACTGAGTTTCTCCAATATGGCCTCATAGCTAATACCTCCAGACAAGGCAACATTCTGGTAAACTTTTTCTGTACCCTCTCCAAAGGCTGCACAGCGTCCTGGTAGTGTAGTGACCAGAACTGTAGACAGTAATTGAAATGGTTCTTCATGAAAGTTTTCATTTCATAGAATCCCTACAGTGTGGAAACAGGCCATTTGGCCTGACAAATCCACACTGACTCTCTGAAGAGCATCCCACCCAGACACCCCCCCACCCCCCCCCCACCTTATCACTGTAAACCTGCTTTTGCCAAGGCCAATCCACCTAATCTACACATCCCTGAACACTATGGGCAATTTACGTGGCCAAATTACCAAACCTGCACATTTTTGGACTGTGGGAGGACACCCATGCAGACATGGGGTGAACATACAAACTCCACACAGATAGTCACCCAAGGCTAGAGTTGAACCCGGGTCCCTGGTGCTGTGTGGTAGCAGGGCTAACCACTGAGCCACCATGAAGTCCCATACAGCTGCAACATGACATGCTAATCTTTATTCTCTGTGCCAGGACTGATGAAGGCAAGCATGCAGTATGCGTTCTTGACCACCTTATCCAATTGTGTTATCGCTTTCAGGGAACTGTGGACTTCTGCATTTTACTGTAGACTTCGCTCCTGCAGTAGACCTTCCAAAACACATCACCTTGCATTTGTCCAGATTTCTTTCCATCTGTCATTTCTCTACCCAAGGCTTCAGCCTATTATACCCTTTGGCAATCCTCCTCACTTGCAGCAGCTCCCTCAATCTTTTTGTTGTCTGTGAACTTACTAATCAGACCACGGATATTCTCCACCAATTGATTTAAACGTATTACAAACAAAAACACAGATCCTTGTGGACCACCGTTGGTCACAGATCTCTAGTCAGAAAAACACCCTCTCACTACTATTCCTTTCTCTGTGACCAAGCCAGCTCTATAAGCAGCTCAGCACGGATTGCCTGGAATTTCACCTTCCACATCAGCCTGACATGAGGATAGGTTGTGTTTTAACAGGAAAGTAAGACAATATATGAAGTAAAGTGAGCCTGATAAAATCACAGGATTGGGGAGAGGTTTGTGTGGAGCATTGATAATAGCTGCAGTAAGGTCAAGTCTATGCTGAGATGAGAGAATACCAAGAGGAGTTATTAAACATAACTATATACAGAACAACCTCGATTATCCAAACCAGACAGACGGGGACTACTTTGTTTGGATAAGTGATTATTTGGATAACTGATCTGATCATAAACAAAGGCAGCATTTACAGGACCTTGAGCTCTTATTTGGATAATCCAAAATTCGGATAATTGATGTTCGGATAATCGAGGTTGTTCTATACAAGGAATGGAGTCTGTGGAACCTGACATTCTCGAGCTCCAATTCCACAAGACCTGACATTTCAATGACGAATGTTCTTAGGTACAAGCCCAGTAGCTATTCTAAGAGGAAAGATATAGTTAAGTGGATGTACCTACTAGAGAAGGTGCAAAACTTGACCTACTCTTAGGAAATAAGGCAGGGCAAGTGACTGAGGTGTCAGTGGGGGAGCGCTTTGGGGCCAGTGACCATAATTCTATTAGATTTAAAATAGTGATGGAAAAGGATAGACCAGATCTAAAAGTTGAAGTTCTAAATTGGAGAAAGGCCAATTTTGACGGTATTAGGCAAGAACTTTCAAAAGCTGATTGGAGGCAGATGTTCGCAGGTAAAGGGACAGCTGGAAAATGGGAAGCCTTCAGAAATGAGATAACCAGAATCAAGAGAAAGTATACTCCTGTCAGGGTGAAAGGGAAGGCTGGTAGGTATAGGGAATGCTGGATGAGTAAAGAAATTGAGAGTTTAGTTAAGAAAAAGAAGGAAGCATATGTCAGGTATAGACAAGATAGATCGAGTGAATCCTTAGAAAAGTATAAAGACAGTAGGAGTATACTTAAGAGGGAAATCAGGAGGGCAAAACGGGGACATGAGATAGCTTTGGCAAACAGAATTAAGGAGAATCCAAAGGGTTTTTACAAATATATTAAGGACAAAAGGGTAACTAGGGAGAGAATAGGGCCCCTCAAAGATCAGCAAGGTGGCCCTTGTGTGGAGGCACAGAAAATGGGGGAGATACTAAATGAATATTTTTCATCAGTATTTACTGTGGAAGAGGATATGGAAGATATAAACTGTAGGGAAATAGATGGTGACATCTTGCTGATGTCACCATCAGCAAGATGTCCAGATTACAGAGGAGGAAAAGATTAAAGGTGGATAAATCCCCAGGACCTGACTAGGTGTACCCGAGAACTCTGTGGGAAGCTAGAGAAGTGATTGCTGGGCACTTGCTGAGATATTTGTATCATCGATAGTCACAGGTGAGGTGCTGGAAGACTAGAGGTTGGCAAACATGGTGCCACTGTTTAAGAAGAGCGGTAAAGACAAGTCAGGGTACTATAGTCCGGTGAGCCTGACCTCGATGGTGGGCAAGTTGTTGGAGAGAATCCTGAGGGACAGGATGTACATGTATTTGGAAAGGCAACGACTGATTCAGGATAGTCAACATGGCTTGGTGCGTGGGAAATCATGTCTCACAAACTTGATTGAGTTTTTTGAAGAAGTAACAAAGAAGATTGATGAGGGCAGAGCAGTAGATGTGATCTACATGGACTTCAGTAAGGCGTTCGACAAGGTTCCCCATGGGAGACTGATTATCAAAGTTAGATCTCATGGAATACAGGGAAAACTAGCCATTTGGATACAGAACTGGCTCAAAGGTAGAAGACAGTGGGTGGGGCTGGAAGGTTGGTTTTCAGACTGGAGGCCTGTGACCAGTGGAGTGCCACAAGGATCGATGCTGAGCCCTCTACTTTTTGTCATTTATATAAATGATTTGGATGCGAGCATAAGAGGTATAGTTAGTAAGTTTGCAGATGACACCAAAATTGGAGGTGTAGTGGACAGCAAAGAAGGTTACCTCAGATTACAACTTGATCTTGACCAGATGGGCCAATGGGCTGAGAAGTGGCAGATGGAGTTTAATTCAGATAAATGCGAGGTGCTGCATTTTGGGAAAGCAAATCTAAGCAAGACTTATACACTTAATGGTAAGGTCCTAGGGAGTGTTGCTGAACAAAGAGACCTTGGAGTGCAGGTTCATAGCTCCTTGAAAGTGGAGTCGCAGGTAGCTAGGATAGTGAAGAAGGTGTTTGGTATGCTTTCCTTTATTGTTCAGAGTATTGAGTACAGGAGTTGGGAGGTCATGTTGCGGCTGAACAGGACATTGGTTAGGCCACTGTTGGAATATTGTGTGCAATTCTGGTCTCCTTCCTATCGGAATGATGTTGTGAAACTTGAAAGGGTTCAGAAAAGATTTACAAGGATGTTGCCAGGGTTGGAGGATCTGAGCTACAGGGAGAGGCTGAACAGGCTGGGGCTGTTTTCCCTGGAGCGTCGGAGGCTGAGGGGTGACCTTATAGAGGTTTACAAAATTATGAGGGGCATGGATAGGATAAATAGACAAAGTCTATTCTCTGGGGTCGGGGAGTCCAGAACTAGAGAGCATAGGTTTAGAGTGAGAGGGGAAAGATATAAAAGAGACCTCAGGGGCAACTTTTTCACGCAGAGGGTGGTATGTGTATGGAATGAGCTGCCAGAGGAAGTGGTGGAGGCTGGTACAATTGCAACATTTAAGAGGCATTTGGATGGGTATATGAATAGGAAGGGTTTGGAGGATATGGGCCGGGTGCTGGCAGGTGGGACTAGATTGGGTTCGGATATCTGGTCGGCATGGACAGGTTGGACCGAAGGGTCTGTTTCTATGCTGTACATCTGTATGACTCTATGACTCTAAGTCTTTATAATTCGCAAGTTCTTTCATGTTGCCCCTTTATCCAATAAATTTCAACTTTTAGCATTGTACTCCTTATTTCAAACCCCACACAAAATCTCTTCTGCTTGAGGTGTTAATTACTAACAGTATTCACAGCCATCCTGGCACACTTATAAATGGACATGCCCCTTTACCATGGCTTTGGAGGGCAAACATATTGTTAGAATTGGATCGCAATTTCCCATGACAACTGTTTTCTGGACTGAGAATCTCATAAAGACCTGAAAGTAATGAATCAATTCCAATCAGTGAATAAAGAAGATTCAAAGTTACACAGTTGCCTGTGTTTAATAATGAACAATGCAGATTGTGAATGAGATAGAGAATATTAATAATCTGTCTACCATTGCCGCAAAGAATCGTCAGCCTCTGTCTTCATGCCCTCATTGCAATTCCTCCTGTGTATTAACGTTTAACAGGAAATGTTCGGAAAAATTGAAGCTCCAGCTATAGGTTTGGATCCGAAAGAATAGATACATCTACCCCTACATTCAATTTGCAATTAGTGTTCTAGCCTTAATCATGATATCAGCATGTCATAAACTGCCCTGTGAGTCTACCACCTCCCCCAAGAAGAATATATCTTGAGTATTCTGATGGAGGTGGTGGCAGAGGTGTGATTTCTCTGGACCTACCATACCGAAGGAGAATGTGAGGACTGCAGATACTGGAAATCAGAGTTGAGAGCGTGTTACTGGAAAAGCACAGCAGGTCAGGCAGCATCCTGAAAGATTTATGCCTGAAACATCGATTCTCCTGCTCCTCAGTTGCTGCCTGACCTGCTGTGCCTTTCCAGCAATCATACAGAAGCCCAGGTTAATGCTCTGCCAATATGAAAAACAATTCCCCCTTGGCAGATGGTGAGATTTGATTTCAATAACAAAAAAACTACAATAAAAAGCTAACCCAATAACAAGCCAATGCAATGACTTTCATTGTTGTAACAACCCATCAGGTTCACTCACGTTCTTTAGAGAAGGAAATCTGCTGTCCCTACCTGGTCTGATCTATATGTGATTCCAGATCCATAGCAATGAGGTTGACTCTGAAATGTCCTTTGGGTAATGAAGGGTGCACAGTAAACTTATGCCTATCCAGTAACGCCCACATCCTTTGAATTTGTTAAAAAAAAATCTACTCAGGCTGTCACAGAATGCAGTAGCTTGTTTGGAAGATTTCATGCTTCAGGTTGAAATCTCCTATTGCCATTTCAGCAAACCACCTGATAGCGGTCTTTTGTATGTTGTTCATGGCACTCAACGTTAGTGATGAGGTAAGGTTGGCATCCACACAGAGCTTTCCAAACACAAACATAGAGAAGAAGTAATGGCAGGTACTTCTCCCATTGTGACTGCTGTCTTGGAGCTCTCTGATTAATAAATTACACCGAATTGGAGTTCATGGTCAAATCTCAGGGAAATTCTCAGCCTGCTTAGATAAAAGATCTATGCTCTTTGGGTGCAAAACAGCTTTGGTCTGTAAACAATCTGGTGGAAGCTTCATCCACCATCTCCACTGTGATGTAGTCCCTTACAAGGTTATCTTTTAATGGTTCATTCTGGTTATTATTAGCGGGTGGTACAATGCTTTTATAAAATAACCAACAGTTCCCCTGCCTCTTTGCTGCACTGATTAAACTTCACTCGGCCTATTAATGGACATATTAAACAAAATAACAATCTAAAGCATTAATTGTGACATCTTATGTTGCAGTTCCTTCACCTACACCTTGTCTGCAGAGAGTGCTTATGTCACTGCATTTGACAATATACCAACTTGATCCTTGTTAATGAAGCCTTCAGCAGTACAGTATCGGCTAAACTGTTAGTACAGTTTATATAATACCAGGTCTGGTCAGGGATCTTTGCATGGTCTGGTGTGACAGGTAAAGGAAAAGCTCTTTCCGTGTTTTTGCTGTGGACTATGGTGATAGATATTTTCTGTTTATCCTGCTTTTTCAGCATTGCATAGTACTTCCTCGCTTTGAAGATTTTCAATTAGTATGCACTCCTCACTCACTGTGGTCACATGATTTTCTGGTTACTATCTGAAATCCCTGCCATGGCTTTTTCCTAGGTTTTTTTTAGTGGAGTTTCCCTCGTTGAGGTCTGGTGCCTTGATGGGGCTAGAATTCCTTTGTCCACAAAACTCTTCTCCATGAGGGCTCTCACCAGCTTTGAGAGATGTCATTCTCTGTGGGTGTATCACAGTTTGGTATGGCAACTGCTCTGTCAGAACCTACAGAACATTGTAAACATAGTCCAGTCCACCATGCAAGCCCAGCTTTCATCCATTGAGTCCATCTACACTTCTCAACACTGAAGAAAAGCTGCTAACATCATCAAAGGGCCCTCCCACCCCAGTTATAATCTCTTCCATTAGACAGAAGATACAAAAGTTTAAACACATGTACCAACTGGTTCAAGAACAGCTTCTTCACTGCTGTTATTTGATTTCTGAATGGACCTCTCAATTTCAAACGTAATGTTGATCTTGCATTTCATGCACCTTCTTTGCAGCCGTAGCTTTGTATTCCTCGCTCTGTTCTATATCACCCTATGGTTCTTGTGCCTTTGTAGGCGATGATCTGCTGTACTGCATGTAAAACAACACTTTGTACTGTACTTAGGGACATGTGACAATAATGAATCAAGCTAAATTAAATCTCTTCAGGTATTCTCCCTCCTCTATGGTCAAATGCCTTGACCTGCTCCTGCAGCATTATCCTACTTTCACCCCAGGTTGTTCTTGCCACTTGCTTTCAGTTCTGTGTGCCTGGTTACCGAGTTACCGAGTAGTAGAATCCGGCTTACGTTCAGGACAGTGACTGTCAACAGGTTTATTAAACACGACTGTACGTAAAGGATGATAAGAGCCAACACCTTCTGGAATCCAGTGGACGCTAGCTCCCATTCCATATGATCTGATATCGCTCTGACAAAGCTCTCTGTGCACATTCTCAGCAGCTATACTTACAGTAAAGACATAATTAAGCTATTACTCCACACCAGTAATTATTACTCCATACCCAAAGCAATTCTCTTAAAGAATCTACGCTTACAATTAGTTAACTATTGGTTCCAGAGAAAAAAAAGTGTAATCGCACTGCAACTAAGTGAGCAAATAGAGAGATTAAAATATATATTTAGACATTGTAAAACAGACTAAAATAGCAATGGCAAAACAGCAGAAAAAATGTATTAGCAATGTCAAGAATTCAAACAAGGGAGAACATGGAAACTTTAAATATGAGAAACTACTTCAACATTTCCACACCGCAGATTTTACCAGGAGCGGCGAGGAGAGAAGTAGAGGTGAAGCGAGGGTTGCTGGGAAGGGTGAGTTTTTCCGCATTAAAAGGGACTTACCTCGGGAGTTGGGCTTCCATTTGCCAAGAGGTGCAAGGGAGGAGCGAAGGACTTCTGGCAAGTTATATATTTGTGTGGTTGCGTTACCTGAAACACTACCTGGGTAGTGTCTCCCATCCATCCTCCTCCTCTAACCTAAAAAAAAGGACCTGTGCGCCAGATTGGTAAGGTAATGAGTTTATTTTTTATTCCTTATTTTTTCAACAGTCTCTTTGGGAATTTAGAATAGTGGGAATGGAGGTTAGGGCAGTTGAATGTTCCTCCTGCAGAATGTGGGAGGTAAGGGTCACCACTAGTGTCCCTGCTGACCACATCTGCGGGAAGTACACCCAACTCCAGCTCCTCGAAAACCGTGTTAGGGAACTGGAGCTGGAGCTGGATGAACTTTGGATCATTCGGGAGGCAGAGGTGGTTATTGAGAGGAGTTACAGGGAGGTAGTCACTCCTAAAGTACAAGAAAAAGGCAGATGGGTTACAGTCAGGGGACGGAAAGGGAACCGGCAGGCAGTGCAGGGATCCCCTGTGGCCATTCCCCTCAATAATAAGTATACTGTTTTGGATATTGCTGGGGGGGATGACTTACCAGGGGAAAGCAGTGGGGCACAGGGCTCTGGCACAGAGTCTGTCCCTGCTGCTCAGAAGGGAAGGGGGAAGAGGAGCAGAGCAGTAGTCATTGGGGACTCCACAGTTAGGGGACAGATAGGAGGTTCTGTGGGGACGAGAGAGACTCACGGTTGTTGTGTTGCCTCCCAGGTGTCAGGGTTTGTGATGTCTCTGATCGTGTTCTTGGGATCCTTAAGGGGGAGGGAGAGCAGTCTCAAGTTGTGGTCCACATAGGCACCAACGACATGGGTAGGAAGAGAGATGGGGATTTAAGGCAGAAATTTAGGGAGCTAGGATGGAAGCTTAGAGTTAGGATGAACAGAGTTGTTTCTCTGGTTTGTTGCCATGCCACGTGCTAGTGAGGTGAGGAATAGGGAGAGAGAGGAGTTGAACACGTGGCTACAGGGATGGTGCAGGAGGGAGGGTATTAGATTCTTGGATAATTGGGGCTCTTTCTGGGGTAGGTGGGACCTCTACAAGCAGGATGGTCTTCATCTGAACCAGAGAGGTACCAATATCCTGGGGGTGATATTCGCTAAGGCTATTGGGGTGGGTTTAGACTAATCCAACGGGGGATGGGAACCAAAATTGTAGTTCGAGTATAGAAAAGGTTGACAGTAGGGAGGTCCAAAATCAAGTTTCAGGGACGCAAGATGGCACCGGCAAGCAAGATGTTGGTTTGAAGTGTGTCTACTTCAAGGTCAGGAGCATCCAGAATAAGGTGGGTGAACTTGCAACATGGGTTGGTACCTGGGACTTCGATATTGTGGTCATTTCGGAGACATGGACAGAGCAGGGACAGGAAGGGTTGTTGCAGGTTCTAGGATTTAGATGTTTCAGTAAGAACAGAGAAGATGGTAAAAAGGGGGGAGGGGGGTGGTGGCATTGTTGGTCAAGGACAGTATTACAGTTGCAGAAAGAATGTTTGGGGACTCGTCAACTGAGGTAGTATGGGCTGACGTTAGAAACAGGAAAGGAGAGGTCACCCTATTGGGAGTTTTCTATAGGCCTCCAAATAGTTCCAGAGATGTAGAGGAAAGGATAGCAAAGATGATTCTCGATAGGAGTGAGAGAGACAGAGTAGTTGTCATGGGGAACTTCAACTTTCCAAATATTGACTGGGAACACTATAGTACGAGTACTATAGGGGGGGTCAGTTTTTGTTCAGTGTGTGCAGGACGGCTTCCTGACACAGTATGTAGACAGGCCTACAAGGGGCGAAGCCACATTAGATTTGGTACTGGGTAATGAGCCCGGCCAGATTTTAGACTTGGAATTAGGTGAGCACTTTGGTGATAGCGATCACAATTCTGTTATATTTAGTTTAGTGATAGAAAGGGATAGGTGTATACCACTGGGCAAGAGCTACAGCTGGGGGAAAGGCAATTACGATGCAATTAGGCAAGATTTAGGAAGCATAGGATGGGGAAGGAAACTGCAGGAGATGGGCACATTAGAATTGTGGAGCTTATTCAAGGAAAATCTCCTGTGTGTCCTAGATAAGTATGTACCTGTCAGGCAGGGAGGAAGCTGTACAGCGCGGGAGCCATGGTTTACGAAGGAAGTGGAATCTCTGGTCAAGAGGAAGAAGGCGGCTTATGTTAGGATGAGATGTGAAGGCTCAGTTAGGGCACTTGAGGGTTTCAAGGTAGCCAGGAAAGACCTAAAGAGAGAGATCAGAAGAGCCAGGAGGAAACATGAGAAGTTTTAGATTAGATTACTTACAGTGTGGAAACAGGCCCTTCGGCCCAACAAGTCCACACCGCCCCGCCGAAGCGTAACCCACCCATACCCCTACCCCTACATCTACATCTACCCCTTACCTAACACTACGGGCAATTTAGCATGGCCAATTCACCTGACCTGCACATCTTTGGACTGTGGGAGGAAACCGGAGCACCCGGAGGAAACCCACGCAGACACGGGGAGAACGTGCAAACTCCACACAGTCGGTCGCCTGAGGCGGGAATTGAACCCGGGTCTCAGGCGCTGTGAGACAGCAGTGCTAACCACTGTGCCACCGTGCCGCCCACTAAGTTGTTGGCGGATAGGATCAGGGTAAACCTAAGGCTTTCTATAGGTATTTAAGGAATAAAAGAATGACGAGAGTAAGATTAGGGCCAATCAAAGATAGTAGTGGGAAGTTGTGTGTGGTGTCAGAGGAGATAGGGGAAGCACTTAATGAATATTTTTCGACTGTATTCACTCTAGAAAACGACAATGTTGTCAAGGAGAATACTGAGATACAGGCTACTAGACTAGGTGTGATTGAGGTTCACAAGGAAGAGGTATTAGAAATCCTGTGGACTGTGAAAATAGATAAATCCCCTGGGCTGGATGGGATTTATCCCAGGATCCTCTGGGAAGCCAGGAAGGAGATTGCCAAGCCTTTGGCATTGATCTTTAAATCCTCATCGTCTATAGGAATAGTGCCAGAAGACTGGAGGATAGCAAATGTGGTTCCCCTGTTCTAGAAGCGGAGTAGAGATAACCCAGGTAATTATAGACCAGTGAGTCTTACTTCAGTTGTTGGTAAAGTGTTGGAAAAGGTTATAAGACATAGGATTTATAATCATCTAGAAAAGAATAATTTGATTAGGGATAGACAGCACAGTTTTGTGAAGGGTAGGTCGTGCCTCACAAACCTTATTGAGTTCTTTGAGAAGGTGACCAAACAGGTAGATGAGAGTAAACCAGTTGATGTGGTGTATATGGATTCCAGCAAGGCATTCGATAAGGTTCCCCACAGTAGGCTATTGTACAAAATGAGGAAGATTGGGATTGTGGGAGATACAGCAGTTTGGATCAGTAATTGGCTTGCTGAAAGAAGACAGAGGGTGGTGGTTGATGAGAAATGTTCATCCTGGAGTCCAGTTACCAGTGGTGTACCGCAAGGGTCGGTGTTGGATCCACTGCTGTTTGTCATTTTTAAAACGACCTGGATGAAGGCGTAGAAGGGTGGGTCAGTAAATTTGCAGACGACACTAAGGTCGGTGGAGTTGTGGATAGTGATGAAGGAGAGACATAGATAAGCTGCAGAGCTGGGCTGAGAGGTGGCAACTGGAGTTTAATGCAGACAAGTGTGAGATGATTCACTTTGGTCGGAGTAACCGGAATGCAAAGTACTGGGCTAATAGTAAGATTCTTGGTAGTGTAGATGAGCAGAGAGATCTCAGTGTCCAGGTACACTGATCCTTGAAAGTTGCCACCCAGGTTGACAGGGTTGTTAAGAAGGCATACAGTGTTTTAGCTTTTATTAATAGAGGGATTGAGTTCTGGAACCATGAGGTTATGCTACAGCTGTACAAAACTCTGGTGCGGCCGCACTTGGAGTATTGTGTACAGTTCTGGTCACCGCATTATAAGAAGGATGTGGAAGCTTTGGAAAGGGTGCAGAGGAGATATACTAGGATGTTGTCTGGTATGGAGGGAAGGTCTTACGAGGAAAGGCTGAGGGACTTGAGGTTGTTTTCGTTAGAGAGAAGAAAGTTGAGAGGTGACTTAATAGAGACATATAAGATGATCAGAGGATTAGAAAGGGTGGACAGGGAGAGCCTTTTTCCAAGAATGGTGCCGGTGAGCATGAGGGGGCATAGCTTTAAATTGAGGGGTGATAGATATAGGACAGATGTCAGAGGTAGTTTCTTTACTCAGAGAGTAGTAAGGGTATGGAATGCTTTGCCTGCAACGGTAGTAGATTCACCAACTTTAAGGATATTTAAGTCGTCATTGGACAAGCATATGGACGTACATGGAATAGTATAGGTTAGATGGGCTTCCGATTGGTATGACAGGTCGGCGCAACATTGAGGACTGAAGGGCCTGTACTGCACTGAAATGTTCTATGGTCTATGTTCTCTAACTCACCAAAGCATCCTCAACAACAGCTTCCAAATCTGTGAACTCTATCAGTTAGAAGGACAAGGGCACCAGACACATGGGACCATCACCACGTTCCCCTCCAAACCACTCGCCATCCTGATTTGGAAATATACTGCCGTTCCTTCGGTGTCACTGGGTTAAAGCTCTGGAACCACCTTCTTAATGGCAAGAAGGGAATGTCAACATGGTTCAAGAAGCCAACTCATCCCCATGTTTTCCAGATGTTTTGGGATGGGAAATCAATGCTGAACAGACAAGGTTCCCAAATCACATGATTGAATACGAAAATATTTCATTTCCCTAAGGTGGCCATCCAAATATAAATAACGCAAATAAGTTCTGACCTTTCTCTGTATAATTTCTTTTGTGATGAGGTACAATGTTTTATGACCACACTTTGTAACAGCAGCAGCTAATATTTATTTATTTATTTGGCCCTTAGCCTAAATCCTTGGCCTGAATTCCTTATTATTTAGTAAAGTAGCCGATTGATTCTCAGATTACTGCTTGCTTCAGGGATAAGGGCATTTATTGCCCGGGGGCAGTTCAGAGTCAACCACATTGCTGTGGGTCTGGAGTCATATGTAAGCCAGAGCAGATAAGGATGGCAGTTTCCTTCCCTAAAGGACATGAGTGAACCAGATGAGCTTTTCTGCAACAGTCAACTATGGATTTGTGGTCATCATTAGATTCTTAATAACAAATTTTTTATTGAATTCATAATCTGCCACCTGCCAAATCAGGATTCAAACCTGAGTCCCCAGAACATTACCTGGGTCTCTAGATTAGCAGCCCAGTGATAATACCACTAGGCCATTGTCTCCCCTATACAGGCTTGTAGGAAAGGTATTCCCATCTTCCTTTGCTGTTTGTGGAGAAGGTACAGAGAAGTAGAGAAGAACTTAGCACAGCCTCTAATGAGCTTTCCCTCTTCAGTTAAAATGGAGACTGAGAGAAGGTGGAAGAAATTGATTCCTACTGCTTCAAATAACATATATTGCCATCAAAGAGAAAGCAGTTAATGCTTCCAGGTTAATCAGAATAGGACGTCCTTGTAAATAAAGAAAACACAAAGCAAATAAACAGCCAGAATGAATTTCTTCATCTGGACATATTAATTCATCAAAACTCTCATCTTCATCCAGAAAACACCAGGTCTAAACAGCTTTTCTGAAAGGAAACCAATGCAGATGAATGGAACAGAAATGAACTAAGCTTAAAGGCAAGACTAGAAGAAAAATGTTTATAGATTTAGGAAAAAGTGAGCTGTATGTTTTTGAAGGAAGAACCTGTATTGCAGTACGTATGATATCCCAATGGTCTTCTTAGCTCATCAAATATTCTTAATGTGTAGCCAATAGTTGCAATATAGGATAGAGGGATCCATTGGTCAGTTGGTGGGCCACTTGGTCTATGATGTAGAGTAACACCCTTAGCATGGCTTCATATTCCCACACCAGCTAAGGTTACCGTGACTTCTCAAATCTACCCCACACCTGAAGCATGGTGAGCTTCAGGTTAAAAAAGCCACTCCAGTGAGAGGGAAGCGTTATAAAGATTCTAAGGGAATGTGAGCACCAATTTGCCCACAGCAAAGATTGCAAGACATCAATGAGACAAAGGCCCAGAGAATCTGGACCCAATTTTAACTGTAAGTGAATATGTTTTGTGTGAGATAAAATGTCACCTTTTGTTTTAAAATCATAGTGTTAAAGGATTAAATGCTTGTTAGGAAATTAGAAACATACCTGTGTTCTTCTTTTCAATTGTCTCATGAGAGAGTGAATGGCATCTTGGTATAACGATATGACTTCAAGGTAAACCCCGCCTCCCCCCCCCCCAAACCCCCGACAGTGCAGCAGCACATCAGTATAGTATTAATATGCCAGCCAAGATTATGTTCTTCAGACTTGGAATGAGACTTGCACCTGAACCCTCTGCCTCAGTCAAATATCCTATCAGTTGGCTGGATGGTTGGTTTGCAAAGCAGTATGATGCGAACAGTGTGGGGTTCAATCCCCACACTGGCTGAGGTTACCAGGAAGGACACTCCTTCTCAACCTCTCCCCTCACCTGAGGCATGGTGACCCTCAGGTTAAATCACCACCAATCATCTCTCTCTAATAAGAGAGCAGACCCATCGTCTGGTAAGACTATGCTGACTTGACTTGACATTGAGAGAAGACTCATATTGGATACCATGCAGCCATGTTTGAAAACTCTTTCATGAAACATGACCATCATTGGCTCAGCCAGCACTTTCTGGACAGATCTAAATTCTTCTTAAGAAAATGGAGGTACGTCATTGCTTTCAACTGCTGTGCTGTGTGTGCACCCACAGTACTATTAGGAAAGGAGTTTCAGGACTTCACACAGTGACTAGGAATGGAAGGATTTGAGAAATTAGGTGAGGTTGATAGGCTAGGACATTTTTCACTGGAGGGTAGGATACTGAGGGGTGACCTTATTGAGGTTTATAAGATCATGCGGGGCATAGTTAAGGTGAATGGCAGGTGTCTTTTCCCTAGTATGGGGAGTTTCAAGACTCGGGGGCTTACTAATAAGGTGAGAGGAGAAAGATTTTAAAAAGATTTTAGGCGGGTATAGTTACAACTTTTAATAGACATTTGGATAAGAAATGTTTACAAGGATATGGGCCAAGTGAAGGGAATTGGGACAATTTACTTTGGGATTATGGTCAGCATGGAGTGATTGGACCAAAGGGTCTGTTTCCATGCTATATGACTCTATGACTGTGACTCTATGATTGTGAGAAAGTAACAAAATAGTCTCACATCAGGTGAATTGTAGCTGGGGGTATTGTCAAATATCTACTGCCCTTGATTGTCTAGGTGGCAGAGTTTTTGTGTTTAGGAAGTATTGTGAAAGGAACCTTGGTGATCGCTGCAGTGCATCTCCGCAACAGTGTGTTTAAGAGAGGGTGTCATTGTTAAAGGTGGTGGGTAGGCTGCTGATCAAATCTAAATGGAATGAAAGGGATGGGGTTTGCAGTCAATGTTGATTTCATGGACATAATGAGAGGCAAGTAATTGACAGAATTTAAGCTCAAATATTGTTGAGAAAAAGAGATGTGACTTTGAAGCTATTTGTCTTGCAGTCATCACGACAAACTCAAGAACACCAAATTTCAATGGGAATACCAATTAATGCAGCATGAAAACAGCATGCTGATTGGTTTGCAAGTTAATGCTAATTGTCTGAACTAAATGTACATGGGAACTATTGTTGCAATTTGTTGTTTTCCTCCTCTTTTGTGAACTTTATGGCAGGAAGTATATTATTGATGGTCCTGAAGGTTTCCTCTAATTTGTTTCATTTAGTGATGACAAAGGTGTCATCCATGTAGCAGACCCAAATTTTGGGCTGGATGATTGGCAGAGCTGTTTGTTCAAGTCTCTGCATTACTGCCTCTGCTAAGAACCCTGATATTGGATTTCGATAAATAGCAACAAACTGCCAAACAAACTAAACAAATTAGATGAAACCTTCAGCACCATCAATAATATCCCAACTGGCATAAAATTCACTAAAGAAGAGGAAAACAACAACAAACTGCCATTCTTAGATGTCACCGTAGAACAAACAGCCAATGGGGAACTTCAAACCAGCATCTACAGGATAACAACACATACGGAGCAAATACTGAACTACAGAAGCAATCATCCCACCAACCACAAACAAAGCTGCAGTAGAACATTATTTCAAGAGCCACCATACACACTGCAGCACAAAGGAACTACAAAGAGCAGAAGATAATAGTGCATTCAAAAAGAATGGGTACCCGATTAACACAGCCCGCCGATTTCTCAGCAACAAGCAGACAAAACATGCCCAGAAACCTTAGCCACTCTCCCCTATATCAAATATATTTTGGAAATTACTGCCAGACTACTCAGACCTCTTGGCATCACCGTAGCCCACAAACCCACCAACACATTGAAACAGCAGCTAATGAACTTGAATAACACTATACAGACAACAAGCAAAATGTAATTTTCAAAATACCTTGCAAGAACTATAACAAACACTGCATTGGACAAACAGGCTGAAAACTAGCGACCAGGATACATGAACATCAACTAGCCATAAAAAAGATATGACCCACTCTCACTGGTATCCTTACATACAGATGAGGAAGGACACCACTTCGACTGGGACAACAGATCCATCCTAGGACAAACCAAACAGAGACATGCATGAGAATTCGTAGAAGCATGGCATTCCAACTGGAATGCTATCAACAAACACATTGACTTGGATCCCATTTACCACCCCCGAGAAAAAGAACAGGAAACAAAGTCACCACAGGAAATGGCGTCACTACAGGAAATGGCATCGCCAACCCAAGGAAACCTAAACACATAAATAGAATGGGAGCCTTAGCACCAGTGCTTCATCCAGAGGCTCGCTAATGATGTTACCTAGTATGGTGACGAAACATCTGAAAATGAACCTTTCAGCTCAGCAAGCAAACCTACATCCAAAAGCAGGAATATCAAAGGTTCTGACTCTCTAGGAGCTGATTCTGAAGAGGCAGTACTAGAGCCAAGAACTCTCCATGTGTAAATAAAGGTTGACTTGGTAATTGGATACCCATTTCTGTGGTGTTATTTAAGAAATGCAAAAGTATGGTCTTTCTTCCATCTTGTGATAAAATATAAAACTTAGTTTCACTTCATTTTATAGCATTTCAAGAATAGTTAAGTGCTTCTAAACAATTTATAGCAAAATTAGGAGCAGAATCTTTGGAACCTTTAAAGATTTTCAAATTTAATAAATAGAAATTTAAAAACAAAATCTGTAAAACAAAATAAGACAAATGTCAGTTTTTAAAATAAAACTGAAAAACTGCATGATAAAGCTTTATTAGTAAATTGTTTTCAGTATCTATATACTGATTGGAATGAGTGCTACATAGATCCCCTGATGGGGACTGTTAACCTAGGTCAAACAGGGAGTCCTGGCTGACAGATAGAAACAGGAGATTCAGGAAGTCACCTCCCATTAGGGACTAGCTCTGAGTTGGCTGGTTAGAGTCCATGTACTGTACATGTGTAAATAAAGGGTGACTTGGTGATGGGATGCAGGCCTCTGTGCAGTTATTTCAATCTAGTAATTAAAGAAAATAATCACAAATTTTTGAAAGCTTACAGAAGAAGATTCAACATTTAATACATGTGATATAATTGTGCAACTTAAAATGCTGAACAGTAACATCAGCTCCATCCACAAAAAAATTATAACAATTCCTGCAACAGCTTTTACACAGATCATTTAAATAATAGAACTGATAATCGTTAAATCTAATAACAATGGAGAAAGAGATGAAATCTCCAAGAAGATTTAAAATCACAGCTCCTTCAGAGTGGGAATTGAACTGGATTATATGAAAATGATAATTGATGTGATGCAGGATTGCTTCAGGATTACAGAAGAAAACTCAAAACATTTCTTTGGTGGATAGCAAGTCTTGTTTCAAAATGACAGAATGTAACAGGAGAGACACATATCTTTGACAATGTTGTGTGTGAACCTGAAGTTGAATTGTTAATAAAACTTTATCCTTTAGAAATTTGTTGCTTTTATAAAAGTTTTTAACTTCTATCTTCTAATTTTCTTTCATGGAAATTTTCTTTATTGTCTTTATTATACTTGAAAAACGTGAATATTTCAGAACTATCTCCCTTTCTTGCTATAGCATAGTCTTTAAGTGTTTAAATGTCATTGAAGTGTTTTAAAATGAAACAATGTGATTTAAGGTTTTGGTGAAGATCAGCAGCTTGGGTTGTGGTTGAAGCTGTTGATCAGTTTGCTGAGCTGGTTGATTTCCTTGCAAATGTTTCATCGCCCTCCTGGGTGACATCTTCAGTGCTGTGTAGCCTTTGGATGAAGGACTGTCATTGTGATCTGCCCTGAAATTACTTGGTTCTGTCTGTCAATGAAGAGCTTATGCCCGAAATGTAGATTCTCCTGCTCCTCAGACGCTGCCTGACTGGATGCGCTTTTCCAGCATCAGAACACAATGACAATGCTTCATCTGAAGGCTGCACAGCACTGAAGATGTCACCCAGGAGGGAGATGCAACATTTGCAAGAAAATCAACCAGCTTAGCAAACCGATCAACAACTTGAAACAATATGATATTTTATATATTTTCTCAACACAGAGGAAAGAGTATTAGTGTATGCCATTTCCTCTTTGAATTTAATGATTTTCATACATTTTTTCAAACATGTGATGATGGGTGTCCCTTCTACTTATTCTTTCTGGTTTTTCTGTCAATTTACGTGGATAAATGTCACTGTGCTGATAACACTTTTGAAAGAAATATATTCTATTGAACAAAAACATTTCTTTTCAAAACATTAGTCGTATCAAACTGTCCACCTGCTTCTAATTTTTCTAAACTCTTAAATTCCTGATACTTCTAAATAATTATAGCAATGCTTATTTGCTTAATATAATCATTGAATCCCGACAGTGTGGACGCAGGCATTTGACCCATCAAGTCCACACCAACCCTCTGAAGAGCATCCCATCCCATCCTTGTAATCTTGCATTTCTGACACCCAATCCACCTAACCTGTACATCATTGGCCTGTTAGAGGTAACCCGAGCACCCTGAAGATACTCAGTAGGACACAGGGAGAGAATGTGTAAGCTCCACGCAGACAGTCACTCAAGGCTGGAATTGAATGCAGGTCCCTGGCGCTGTGAGGTCACTGTGCCAATGCAATAACGCTTAAAGCTCTCTTTGAACTCTTCAGCCTGGAACTTCTGTTTAAGATATTTCTAATCAACATGTTTGGAGATGTAATGACACAACTCTGGAGCAAGTGGGTCTTGAACCTGGGCCTCCTGGCTCAGAGATAGGGGCTCTACCACTGTGCCACAAAAGCCGTAAGACATTCTCCTTCCTTTCTGGTATATATCCAGAAGTGTTTTTACACACTTCTGAATGTCTTTTCCCATTTCCAAATCATTTGTGCTCTTTTAAACTAATCAGTGAATCACCATCAGTTAATTACCCAATGCTTTCCAATCGATGAATTTACGTGAAAAGCCTATTAAAGGCAGCACCGTGCATGAAAGATGAGAGAGGTGGAGGGGCGTTACTAAATCAAAAGGGGAGACTTTCTCCTTAAATGTCCTTGGCCCAACAATTTTCAGCTGCTTTGTTCATGATCATCCATCCATCATAGGGTCAGACGTGGGGATTGTAGTGATTGTAATAAGGCCAGCCAGGTGGACATCGTAGAATATGAATGATAAAGTCATAGAGTCATGCAGCATGGAAACTGACCCTTCGGTCCAACTCATCCATGCCGACCAGATATCCTTAACAGATCTAGTTCCACTTGCCAGCATTCAGCCCACATCCCTTTAAACCCTTCCCATTCATATATCCATCCAAATGCCTTTTAAATGTCATAATTGTACCAGCCTCCAGCACTTCCTCTGCCAGCCCATTTCATACATGCACCACTCTCTGCATGGAAACATTGTCTCTTAGGTCCCTTTTATATCTTTCCCCGCTCACCCTAAGCCTATGCCCTAGTGTTAGATTCTTCCTCTCTGGGAAAAAAGATCTTGGCTATTCACCTGTCCATGCCCCTCATGATTGTATAAATGTCTATAAAGGTTACCTCTTAACTTCCCATACTCCAGGAAAAATAGTCCTGGCCTATTCAGTGTCTAAGGTTGGATTAATATTACGATCAATGCTGCTGCTTTTTGAATTGCTGGCTCCTGCGTTCACAGAAGCTGACAGGTTCCTTGTTCATTACAGTTGATAATTATTTATAGACATGCACAATTTTTTTATGGTGGTGGCTTTTATAGTATTGGAGTTTTATTTTGCAGTCTGTGTCCACTGCAAGTGCCATATTACTACGAGTAGCTAAATTAAACTTTCAGATGACCACCTTGGCAACATAAGACCATAAGACAAAGGGGCAGAAATTAGGCCATTCAGTCCATCTAGTCTGCTCTGCCATTCAGTCATGGCTGATAGATTTCTCAACCCCATTCTCCTGCTTTCTCCCAGCAACCCTTGATATTCAAGAACCTATCTATCTTGGTCTTAAATGTACTCAATTACCTGGTCAGTAAATTCCATAGATTCACCACTCACTGGCTGAAGAAGTTTTTCCTTATCTCATAATATACTGTGCAAATCCTCACCACCATTCACCTTAAAATAATGGTGGTGTAATGCTTGGGTAGTTTCACTAATATTAATCCTTGTCCTGATATCAATCTAACACTCACTCAAAATCTTCAACAGAGGAATAGGCTCAAGCTTGATAAATAGTGAATATTTTCATGACATTTAATAGCTAGTTACATTACGTCAGAGATTCACAGTTGTCTCTTGCTAGATATCAGGTTCACATGAAGTGTAAGTTCATATTATTGAAACATTCTCATTTTAATATTAAACATAGAACTAATAGAATACTGGATAGCTCATCCAGGATTAGTCCTTTATACTGTTGCATTGATTGACTTCACATTGGTTTCTGGCCACAGCTGTAGACATTTGCAATCAACCAGTTCAGGCATGTCATGATACCTACAAAAACAGAAATTGCTGGAGAAACTCATTAGGTCTGGCAGCCTCTGTGGAGAGAGAAACAGAGTTAATGTTTCAACTTCAGTGACCTCCTTCAGAGGGTCTTAACTACCAAATCTTAACTACCAAACCTGCCAGTTTCTCCAGCAATTTCTGCTTTTGTGTGTTTCAGATCTTCAGCATCCGCAGTTCTTTGTTTTATATTAACATAATAACACACATGTCTGGAACAGGTAGTACTCCAACCCAGATCTCCTGGCCCAGTGGCAGGGACATTGCCCCTTCACTCCATCGACCGCAGTCCTTCATATCCAAGTAGGCAGCACATGACTCCTGATTTCGGTTAACTCTATCAGGTACTAACCTCTTCATAAACTAAACTAAACCAATACCAATCAGAAAGACTCATGGCGATCAATTCTACCCAAGGCTTCTGAATCATGCCAATATGATATGCTAGCAGGATAGAACCTTAACACTATAATGTGGTAAGCAGTAGTGAGGATATTGCACATTTTATTAGAACATTAGAACTGTGGGGTGGCACGGTGGCCAAATGGTTAGCAATGTGCCAGGGTTCCGGGTTCAATTCCAGCCTCGGGCGACTGTCTGTGTGGAGTTTGCACATTTCTCCCCTCGTCAGCGTGGGTTTCCTTTGGGTGCTCCGGTTTCTTCCCACAGTCCAAAGATGTGTAGGTTAGGTGAATTGGCCATTGTGTTCAGGGATACACAGATTAGGTGCATTAGGTGCAGGGGTAAACATAGAATAATGGTGACTGGGTTTGGGTGGGATACTCTTCGGAGGATCGGTGTGGACTTGTTGGGCCAAAGAGCCTGTTTCCATACTGTAGCGATTCTAAGATTCTATAGGGCTTCGAAGATTCATTAACCATCGTAAATCAGTGAACGCTGAAAGAATGAATGAATGGCACTTGATGTAAGTTAAGAAATTGAAATATAGGATTAACACAAGATTATAGAGGATGGAAGCTGGGCAGCAGTTCAGCAAAGCTTTGGAATAATTAAGACTGGAAGTAGAAAAATATAGAATAAAAAAGGATGAATAGATAAATTTAATTTTCTTGATTGCTGAATCATTAAAAGGGAAAAAATAAGAAGGAAGACGAACATTCAAATGTTAACTCTCTATCTTGCAAATTGTGACAGCTGACTTCAAAGGGCTGGTTGTAACATTGAATAATTCTCATAACATCAATCACCATTGCAGATTGCTCAGGCTCTTAGTTCTAACTGGAGATCTGAACTCTGTGGGTGTACTGAGAATTTGCATCACCCACGCACATCACATTATGAAGATCTCGTATTTCACCCAATAATCCTGTCGTTCATCAAGCCGTGTAAGAAGTACATTGTAAGACTGATGATATTTAATCCTGTTATCGGCTGATGTTATCTTTATTGGCACTTCCTCGTATCTACTTGTGTTCCACTACATCTAGCGTTATTCAATCTGTAAATAATACTTACAAGTTGTAACATTTGTTTGGTACCGTTTTGAAGAAGATTGGTAAGATGTTCAGGATTGATTACAATCTCCAGTGCATGGTAGTAACGATTGCTCACCAGGGCAGTGCTATTCTATAAAAATGGGCACAAATTGTAAATGATAATGTCCATGATCTGTTTAGGGTCAACATTTCCATCGTGAAGACAAGAGTAAAGCTTCATTAAAAAAGGAGTGTCACAATTCTAGGAATGAATAAAGCAAAGCAGGAACATGTGTGACCAACCCTATTTTCGAGGATGACAGAAGGTGTAACTGACAAAATAAAAAAGACTGCGTTTCAAACAAGCGTCATACTAGATTTGAAATATTAACTTTGATTCGCTCTCCACAGATGCCACCAGACCTGCTGAGCTTCTCCAGCAAGTTCTGTTTCAATATCAGATCTGCAGCATTCTGCTTTCACATTAAGTTAATTATCTGGATGTGCTTTTGCTTTGATCTGAAAATATATGCCAGAAAAGTACCCGTGCTGTGACATTGTTGTTCTGTTTCAGTGAAATATTATGCAGGGAAAATTTTGCTGTCTCTTAGAAACTGAGTATTAACCCAATATCATGCACAAAATAAAATCAGCTATAGTCTTCAAACTTCTTATTGGAAAATCAAGTAAAAAGAGAGATGCAATGTCAGCCAGTTTCAATTGCCCCATATCTATGTCAATGATTTTTAAATATATGTTTGTGGATGTAGGCATCACTGACTAGGTCAGCATTTATTTCCACCCTTTTTGCCCTTGAGAAGGTGGTGCTGAGTTGCTTGCCTGGGAGTACAGGGAATTTGACCCACTGGCATTAAAGGACCAGAGATATAGTTTCAGGTCAGAATAGTATGCAGCTTGGAGGGGAACCTGCAGGTTGTGATACTCCTACACTTTTTTTAAAAAAAGGTTGCAGATTTGCAACGTCCTGTTGAAGGACAAATTCACTTGTACCTTTGTAATGAAAGATTTATTTGTTTCAAATATTTACGTTGCCCATGGCTACCAAGGGATAACCTTTGAAGTCAAGATCTGAATGTTTGTATTAAACAAAAATAAGCAAATTAAATTCTGCTCTCTGTTGCGATTGTGGTGCTGGAAAAGCACAGTCGGTTAGGCAGCATCCGAGGTGGAGGCAGAGGATGAAGGGCTTATGCTTGAAATGTCAATTCTCCTGCTCCTCGGATGCTGCCTGACCTGCTGTGCTTTTCCAAGCAACACACTCTTGAGTCTGATCTCCAACATCTGCAGTCCTTACTTTCTCCCAAATTCTGCTCCCTGCCTAATTGTGCAGGGGATAGCTCAGAGTCAGTTGCATTGTTAAAGGGTATAGAGTCACATGGAGTCAAACCCAGGTGTGGAGAATAGATTTCCTTCCCTGTCTGAAGCTGATGGGCTTTTCTGATAATCAACAGTAATTGTAACTCGATAGTAACACTTTATCCCAGATTTTTATTGAATTCAAAGTTCACCATCTGCCATGCTGAGATTTAAATCCATGTTCCATTCCAGCCCATAGAATATTAGCCTGGAGCTCTGGGTTACTAATCCAGTGACATTACTACGACACCATCACATCCTCTGGAATAGGAAATTAGCAAAGATGGCTCAGTTTACTCTGATGGTGACACAGCTATCATTCCAATCAAGGGGTCCAACACATGTCCATCTTAATGATCAAATGGGGACGGGGCGAACAGTGTATCTGAATTAGGGTATCCCCAATAGTAACTTCATCAAGGATCGGTCATTATGGTTCATGCAATGGAGCCAGAGACTTCAACTTAGTGAATGAAAGGCAGGAATGTTCTCAATGGCACCAAACTGGTGAGTCAATTAGCACATGCATAATTTATTTTTTAATTCACTCTGGGGATCTGGTTGCCACTAGCTAGGCCAGTATTCATTGCTCATCCCCAATTGCCCCTGTGAAGGTACTGATGAGCTGCTTTCTTGAACCGCTGCAATCCTTGGGACATAGATACATCCACAGTGTTATAATGAAATGATCTGGTGTGCTTTTACTGCTGACCCAAGCATCAACAACAATGCTCCATATCTAGTCAGAAGATTCAGAAAGAATTTGTTTAATTCAAGCAGAAGACCTCCATTTGAGGATGTGTTTCTTTTCAGGATATGATGACATTTGTGTTACAATCTAGACCACAACTACTTGTTTGTGGTTTTTTTAACCCGCAAGAAAAAAAGCAAAGAGAACAGTCATAATGAACAGCTGGAGAATAACAGAATGAGCACCGAGTAATTGTAACTATTCAGTGAAGCAGGCAAATTAATATCGAGAGCTCCACAACTGACAGAGCAGTCATCTAAAACCATAGGTTGTCTCACAGACACAAAAACAATGTGAACCCATCTTTGGAGTTTAGCATGAGTCACAGAGAGGTTTTTCAGTCGTTAAGAATAGTTCAGCAATACTTGAGGGGGTAGGAGAGTGGGTAGATTGGGAACCGAATCGCATAACTTCCACTGGAACTTTTACTGAGTTTTTGTTTTGTAATTTAAAAACCTGTTGCATACACAAACCATTTGTCTGTCAGACTGAGCTCAGTTTCAGAACAAGCGTCATTTTCCACTAATTGTTGTGCTCATGTGTTATGCAGCAGCTGCGTGTAGCAGGAGATTTGTTGCTGAACATTGTGGATGTAACAAGGGAGCAGTGATGTGAACTTGCAGATATCACACTCTTGTCTCCACCACATTATGAAATTTGCACCTAGTTATGACTAAACCTGCAAGACATAAGAATCAATCATCTGTGCTTGTTCACTGTACCCTTACTGAATTCAACAGTATTGCAAAAGAAAACTGCGCTGATTATCTTCCTAATGTCTTTTCCCTGCACAAATTGTAACCCTTTGTTCTTTTTTAAAGAAAGGATCCAGTGGTAAAACTGCAAGCATGCAAATAAAACAAATCTCATCAATTCAATATAGAGGCGAAGGCTTCTCAGAAAAGTTATGTGGAGGGGAGATGGTGGGTGGGGAGAGGTTTGTGGTGATTGAAGTGGGCTACAATAGTATAAAGAGGACAGGATAAGGCCCTATTCTTCCAGCCTCCAAGTGGGCCTGACGACAAGGCCATCTAATTTACTGAAAGGTACAATTGTAGGTTGTCACTTGTCAAGATGTTTGGAGAGACAGATAAGTGACATTACACTGCGCGCTACCCAGGGTCACTGTTCCATAATGTGACAGTTAAGAGGAAGGCAAAACCCTTGACTAGAAATTAGCGTAGCTTCAATATCCCAGAGAAAAAGGGTGACACTATAGGCCATGGCATCTATCAATCAATTGGTGAGTTAGAAAATGTGGCTTTTCTGTGACTTAACACTGACAATCAATTGTGACTTGTATGTGTGTTTTGATCTGTGTGCGTGTCTGTATGTCTGTTGAGTGTCTGTCTATCTATGTGTATATGTACATGTATGATTATGCGAGTGTGTGTGCCTGTATATGTGCATCTGTATATGTGTATATGTCTCTGCGTGTGTATGTCTATTTGTTGTGGTTCTGTTCGCCGAGCTGGGAATTTGTGTTGCTGACGTTTCATCCCCTGTCTAGGTGATATCCTCAGTGCTTGGGAGCTTCCTGTGAAGCGTTTCTGTGATCAAAATCCCATGCAAGGACTGCACAAAACACTACATAGGACAAACAGGAAGACAGCTAACGATCCGCATCCATGAACACCAACTAGCCACGAAACGACATGACCAGCTATCCTTAGTAGCCACACACTCAGATGACAAGCAACATGAGTTCGACTGGGACAACACTACTATTATAGGACAAGCCAAACAGAGAACAGCCATGGAATTCCTAGAGGCATGGCACTCATCCACAGATTCAATCAATAAGCACATCGACCTGGACTCAATATACTGGCCACGACAGCGGACAGCTGGAACTGACAACCGGAAGAGGCAGAGACAAACCACTACAAATGCCGGAGGAAACATCACAGAAGCACTTCACAGGAGGCTCCCAAGCACTGAGGATGTCACCTAGACAGGGGACGAAACGTCTGCAACACAAATTCCCAGCTCGGTGAACAGAACCACAACAATGAGCACCCGAGCTACAAATCTTCTCCCAAACTTATGTCTATTTGTGTGTGTATATGTGTGCTTTGTCTGTTGTGTGTTTGTGTGTATACGTGCATATGAGCATGTTTCTGTGTGTGTGGACATGTGTGTGTGTGTGTGTGTGTGTGACTGTGTGTTGTGTGTATCTGTCTGTGTGTATGTGTTTGCGCATATATGTGTATTGCATGGGTGTACATATGGTTGCATGCTGCATGTATGTATATGTGTGTGTTGTATATGTTTTTATGTCTGTGTGTGTCTTTGTGTTGTGTTGTGTGCGTGCGACTGTGTGTTCTGTTATTTGCATATATGTGTGTGTGTCTGTGTGTCTGTGTGAAAGCAATGACTACGATATAAGGAAATTGATAAGGTTGAGAAATGAATCAGCTTGGTTTGTTGGTCTGTTGCATTCTGAAATTTAGGTGACAATACCAACAGTGCTTAAGGTAATCATATAGCAACACGTGAAAGTTTTTCATTTATAAGTTACATCTAATGAAGATAGAGTCAGTTAATCGGTGCTGTTAAACAGCAGAATTTTCTTTTGGGCATTAACGCTTGCAGTGCTAAACATACTGTATGGAATACATTTCACTTCCCCCACTAATTTGAGTCAGCTTTATAGCTGTGTCTTCTGTTTGGATTACAAGCTCTAGAGTGCCTTCCTTAACCTTTTCTGTCTCTGTAACTTCACTTTCCTCCTTTAAGGTACTCCTTAAAACCTACTTCTTTGATCACATGACCTTAATATCTCCTAATTATGGTGCAGCATGATGGTTCAGTGGTTAGCACTGTGACCTCACAGCGTCAGGGACCCGGGTTTTATTCCACCCTTGGGTGACTGTCTGTGTGGAGTTTGTACATTCTCCCAGTGTCTGCATGTCCTCAGGTGCTTTGGTTTCCCCTCACAGTCAAAAGATGTGTAGGTTAGATGGAATGACCATGCTAAATTAGCCATAGTGTCTAGGGATGTGCAGGGTAGGTGGATTAGCCATGAGGAAATGTAGGGGAGCGGGTGGAATGTTCTTCAGACAGTTGGTGTGGACTTGATGGGCTGAATGGCCTGCTTCCAAACTGTAGCTGATTCTATGATTATTGTGGAATTTCAATAGACAGAGGAGAGCTATGGGGGAGCAGGTAGGAAAGTAGAGGTTGAGACCACAACCAGATGAGCCATGGTCTAAGTGAATAAAGGACAGGCTGGTAGGACTGAATACCCGAAAGCATGTTAGTTATGGTGCTGTGGTTTGCTTTATAATGCTCCTATGAAATCTTCATGACAAACAAACTTAAGAATTAATGGGAGAATTGGGCCTTTCAGCCCCTCAAACCTTCTCTGTTATTCCTTTAGATCATGACAGCTTTGATTGTACATCAAATCTTCAATCTCACCTACCCTTGGGAACCTATCATTCTTTGGCTTAAGAAAGCATTCCTGATGAAGCTTTGCTTTGTCAGCTGTGCTTTTCCAGCACCACGCTTTTTGACAAGAATCTACCGACCGCTGCTTTCATAATATTCAAGAACCTTGCTTCCACCGGCTTTTCAGACACCTCCAAAGATTCACTACCCTTTGAGAGAAAAGAAAAGCCTCATATTTGTTTTAAATAAGTGACTCCTAGATTCCCCCATAAGAGGAATCATACTCTCTACATCCCCCCTGTCAAGCCCCCTCAGGATCTTCTACCTTTCACTCAAAGCAGCTTGTATTCTTCAAAACTCTAACACACACAAGACCGGCCTGTCCGACCATAAGAGAAGACACACCTTCCAGGTTCTACCCTAGTAAAACTTTTCTAAACCAATGATTTACATCCTTTCTTTAACAAAGACTAACGCTATGCATTATAAAGGCACAATATTCGGATAAGTTATCATTGTGGTTATTGAGTAATAAATTGTTTCAACTTCTTTGTTTAGATTCGATTTCCTACAGTGTGGAAACAGGCCCTTCGGCCCAACCAGTCCACACCAACCCTCCAAAGAGTAACACACCCAGACCCATTTCCCTCTGACTCATGCACCTAACACTATGGGCAATTTAGCATGGCCAATTCACCTGACCTGCACATCTTTGGACTGTGGGAGGAAACCGGAGCACCCGGAGGAAACTCACGCAGATGCGGGGAGAATGTGCAAACTCCACACAGACAGTCGGCCGAGGCTGGATTTGGACCTGGGACCCTGGTGCTGTGAGGCAGCAGTGCTAACCACTGAGCCACAGTGCCGCCCTAGTCTATAAGGCTTTTTGACTTCAAATTAATTTTGTTCATGGGCCCTATTTTCTTAATGATGGCTTTTCAGCCACTTGTTTTACTTGTTTCTACCCAATGATTTGCTCAGTTCTGATTAGCCACCATTTTACATTGAGCTAAAGGGTATAATGTGATGACAAATGTGTGGTAACAGGAAGTCAACACAATGAAAAGGAAGTGTGTGTGAAATGCTAAATGTTTACTA